>NC_133649.1:207016717-208216717 GCF_009905375.1 Apium graveolens | reverse complement strand
ACTCTAGAAAGTTCAGGGACTGAACTTCATCGTCCCCAATAATTGAGGTACTAAACTGTAATTTTACAGTTCCAATCGCCGGAAAACACAGGGCTGGCCGGAGAACACGATTCCGGCACCCTCACCTTACCATCTGCTCCAGATATACTCTACACAACACCAGGAACCTATTCATGCAATCAAAACACATCAATCATCCCTGTCCTGGCCGGAAAATGGCCAAGAACATCGCCGGTTTTCGGCAAAACATCGAAAACTTCAAAACACAACTCCCTTCGATTCAGACATCCTCTGTTAATGAGCTATATATAAATCGATTGCAAATTTCATAAGGAACACAACCCACTATAAATCAACAGCTAATAATCCCTAAATCAAAAAGCCCCAAATTTCAATTGAAAACATTCATACGGGTTATAAACCCTAATTTTAAAATTCGAAGATTAAACTCAATTTTGAACATGTTATTGAACTCCAAATCAGACATATGACATATGAAAATCATCAGGAAAACAAGCTCTACAACATGCAATCATCAAATCATTCAAACAATCATCCTTACAAAAATTCATATTTTTAATAAAAATAATTCGAAAATAAACAAATTTCCAGAAAAAAACCTTGATTTCTGCAGGTATATGGTTCACAGAATCTGATAGTAGACCTCAAGACCTTCGTTTTGAGTACTCCGGTAACACCTCCGATTGCTGGTTTGATTTTCAGAAAGGTTTATGAATATATGAATTTTCTCTGGAAATTTATACAATTACTGACTGCAAATGATTTTTGATAAGGAATAATATACGGTAAAGGCTATTTATAATTACGGAAAATTAGTATCCCGTTGGATCATTCCGGATATAAAATGGTACGTTTCTTTATAAAAACTGATCCAAACGGTACCGATTCTCGGGATATTTATCCAAATCAATACAATTTGTACTGCGGTCTTGGTCTCAGCGCCTGGTTACACGTATTACGAGGCGATAATTGTGATAGTTTAATAAAAAGATCCCGTTTATCGAAAATACGAGTTTTGTTGATTTACCGAAACGATAATGTATCGAAAATGTTGCGCCGGGACCCGCGCAGGACAAACCGTACACTGGATCGAAAAAGTTGAAACATGAAAAATGTTCGGAATATTGCAATTAGGTTAGGAAGGAGTTCTCGGAAGAGTTTCGGGTTATAAAAACGTAAAAACGGATGAGGTCGGTTGGTTCCCGATTGTATAAAATAGTTTTTAAAGATTCGGAAAAAGATTTTATAAAATCCATATATTTTCTATGAAATCATAAATCATCATAAAAATAATTAGGAAGATATGATAATTATCTATATTTTATTTTGGACATATAAAAATTAAAATACTCAATTAATATTATTTTTAAACATCCAAACACATTTAACACTTAACAAATAATTCATAGAATAGATACTGAACACATATAATAATTATTTATTAGCAAAAATAATTACACGATATATCCCAGATATTACAATAGTTTTCAGAAGATTTTCAGAAGAATGGTTGCAGTTCAAGAGTAGTATTAATTCTCTATTAATTAATTAAGTCGTATAATTTAATTAAGAAAATAAATTATATTTGTAAAGATTAATTTATTGATTAATTGAATTAATTGATTAATTAATTTCGAATTAATATTATTGATTTTCAGAAGTGTAATTGAATTAAAAATAGTTTTAATTCAATAAGACAATTAAACTTGAACTGGCATGACAATTCAGATTATTTCTTAATACTCTTACTAACTTTACCACTTTATTTCTCCACAATACTCTTACTAACTTTACCACTTTATTTCTTAATACTTTTTCTCTTTCTTCTAGAATCTCTATCGGATTCTCTACATATGACAAATCTGCCTGAAGCTCTATTGGCTCATATTCTATTACATGCCTGGAGTCTGGATTATACTTCTTAAGCATCGATACGTGAAAAACATTGTGAATGTGCTCCATGCGTGGAGGTAACGCCAACTCGTAAGCTACTTTGCCAACGCGCCTTAGAATCTCAAAAGGTCCGACATATCTTGGGCTCAACTTTCCTTTCTTTCCAAACCTCGTTAGTCCCTTCCACGGTGATACTTTCAGTAATACCAAGCTTCCTTCTTCGAATTCCATGTCTTTCCTTGACTGATCTGCATATTTCCTTTGACGGTCTTGTGCTGCTATCAATCTCTTCTAGATGACTTCAACAACTTCCTTTGTCTGCTGCACTAATTCAGGTCCAAGTATTTTACGTTCTCCTACTTCGTCCCAATACACTGGAGATCTGCATTTGCGTCCATAAAGGGCTTCATAGGGTGGCATCCCAATACTGGCGTAATAACTGTTGTTGTAAGCAAATTCTACCAGAGGTAAATGCTCGTTCCAACTCCCTTTGAAGTCAATAGCACAAACACGTAACATATCTTCAATTGTCTGGATCATTCTTTCACTCTGGTCGCCCGTCTGTGGATGGTAAGCCGTACTCATATTTAGTCTCGTTCCCAAACATTCTTGAAAACTTTTCCAAAATCTTGAATTAAATCTTGGATCTCGATCAGATACGATAGACACCGGAACTCCATTACGAACTACAATTTCCTTCAGGTACATATGGACTAACTTATTGAGCAAAAATCTTTCATTTATAGGCAGAAAATGTGCTGACTTGGTAAGTCTATCCACTATAACCCAAATGGCATCATGATTGGCTTTTGTCCTTGGTAATCTAATTATGAAATCCATGGCAATATGTTCCCACTTCCATTCCGGAATCTCCAATGGCTGTAGCAATCCACTTGGTCTTTGATGCTCTTCTTTAACTCTCTGACATGTATAATATCTGCTAACCCATTCCGCAATTTCCCTCTTCATATCTGGCCACCAATAATTTTTCTTTAAATCTCTGTACATTTTGGTACTTCCTGGATGGATTGAATACCTCGAATTATGAGCTTCCTGTAAAATTTTATTCTTCAACTCCGTCACCGGTGGAATCCAAATTCTAGAAGAAAACCTAAGAATACCTTGATCGTCCTTTTGCATGCACAATTCTTCACCTACCAAATGATTTATGTCCTGATCCATTACTTCTTCTTGACATTTCTTTATCTTTTCTAACAACTCTGGCTAGAAAGTCATACTATACACTTTTGCTTCATCAGGCTTGTAAACTCTAATTTCTAATTCCAATTTCTGGAATTCCTTATATATTTCTTCGGGTACTGATAACACATTTAACTTTTCCTTCTGACTCAACGCATCTGCTACAACGTTCGCTTTATCGGGATGATAATTAATTGTGCAGTCGTAATCCTTGATTAATTCTAACCATCTCCTTTGCCTCATATTAAGCTCCTTCTGTGTGAATATGTAATTCAAACTTTTGTGATCCGTATAAATCTCGCATTTTTCTCCTTATAGATAATGTCTCCAAATCTTCAAAGCGAAAACTATGGCTGCTAGCTCTAAATCATGAGTGGGATATTTCTGTTCGTGTGGTTTCAATTGCCTTGACGCATACGCAATCACCTTATCGTGCTGCATCAGAACACATCCTAGTCCTTTATGAGAAACATCGCTATAAATTACAAAATTCCCTTGATCGTCTGGAAGTGACAAAACAGGTGCCGTGATTAATCTTCGCTTCAATTCCTGAAAAATTCCTTCGCATTTATCATTCCATATAAACTTTTCATTCTTCCGTGTAAGCTTTGTCAATGGTGTTGCAATCCTTGAGAAATTTTGAACGAATCGACGATAATATCCCGCTAATCCCAAGAAACTTCTTATCTCTGTTGGTATTCTCGGTCTTTCCCAATTTGTAATTGCCTCAATATTTGCTGGGTCCACTTTGATCCCTTCATTACTGACTATGTGTCCTAAGAACTGAACTTCCTGTAGCCAAAACTCACACTTCGAAAATTTAGCATATAACTTCTTTTTCCTTAAAATCTCCAAAGCTGTTCTCAAATGTTCCGCATGATCCTCTTCCTTCTTTGAATAAATCAAAATATCATCTATAAACACAGTCTCATGCTTCCATCCTTCTTTTTGACAAATAGTACCGGTGCACCCCACGGGGACACACTGGGTCTGATTACTCCTTTCTCTAATAACTCTTGTAATTGCTTCGCTAGCTCTTTCATCTCAACGGGCGCCATTGTGTACGGGGCCTTGGATACTGGTTCTATTCCAGGTGCTAAGTCGATTGCAAACTCAATTTCTCTATCTGGAGGAAGTCCTGGTAACTCATCGGGAAACACGTCTGGAAATTCATTCACTACTGGAATATCTTCAAGTTTTGCTGACTCCTGACTTCTGTCAATCATATATGCCACGAAATACTCGCATCTTTGTCGTAGTAACTTCTTGGCTTGAATCATCGTTAAGAACTTCTTTACTTGCTTCTGGCCCTTGAACGTTACTATCTGTGGCACCCCAAAACCCGAGGTCAGGAGTCTCGGAAGCCACGCCATCTAAACTCACACAACTCACACTACAAAATGTAAATACTCACGCTTCACGACCCCATACTTATCACATACACACTTACAGGTTATTGTCTTGGAAATGAACCATCATCACTAGAGTAATTTTTATTACAACCCAAATATAATTAGTCTTACCGGGGAGTGACCTTTAGGTAAGGTTAGTCCGCCGGCCAAATATACGTTTCTTGTTTCTTATCTTACATAAACCATACTTATAAATAAGCCAAACTATAAACAACTGAAAACTAATCCAGCTTATTCTGACTACCTGAGGTACAACACCAAACAATCTATGGAACAGCTGGCCATTTCCTACCCATTTCCTGGCTATGGTTCTCATGGAAGGCATCTTGATTCACTGTTATGTTGTGTCAATTTAAGAAAACAAGTGTGAGCTATAATGCTCAGCATAATAATGTACAGTATGGAAATGACTATATGATAGCATCATATATTGTATATATGTTTTATTTGAAAATAGTTTTTCTTGGTGTCACACACCTTCTTACGAAAACAATTCTTTAAGGGGGTTTTTATAACCTGCGAATACCTTAATAGTAATCCCAAAACCTAGGTTTGGATTACGGTATTGCATCTCAATTCCAATTGGAAGAGTTTGGACATTCACTAAAGTCCCCGCATACGATGATCAGTCGTACTACGGAAATAGTAACCTTTTCTACTAGTAGAAGGACGAAACTGTCATCTCTCGGGTATCACCCTTGCCGCATTCGGGCTACGTGTCCCATTTTCGGGTATACACATACTTCACAAGTTCCTGAGTACACTGAGTACCTTCGCCTGCGGTACCTTTGGTAGTCCATCTAGCACACATAGTACCAGAGTCTACCCCTCCCTTGTCCTTTAAAAGAATTCTATCAATTTTGAGAACTCGAACCACATCGAAGTTCCCCAAGCGTTTTGCTTGTTGTTAGAAATAGCTTATCTCTCTAAGATATAAGTGTATATATATGTACATACGTACTTCCGAGAATTTCGGAGGAAGTACTAAGGATATGAGTTGACCGTTGTCAACAAATAATTAATAAGGGGGAAAAAGTTTCTTCTTGGAACTATATTCAAATATTAATAAGTCGGGATGATATTCACCGACGATATGAAATTTTTCGAATGATACTTTTAAATCAGAAAGTATGTTTTATATCAGGATCTATGATTTTTAAATCAATAATATTCCTTTAATAAGTAATAATTAATTAAATAATAGTCTATAATTATTTAAAAGACAATTGATATAAATCATACCTCGAATGAGTTTTACTCTCTAAAAGATTTATTTAAAATAATATTCCTCAACTAGTTTGTGTCTACATAATTAATAATCTATAATAATTAATTGGGTTTGAATAAATAAACATTGAAGTATACTACTCCTATCATAAAGGAATACGTATATAATATTTTTTATTCGAATAATAAAATATAGTTGAGGGAATATGATCGTTGGCAAATAGTTTTAATAAAAGTTCGAGGTGTTTTTAATGTTTCGTAAATGGACGATGAGTCCCTTTAGAACGTACTATTATGGACTAATACCCATCCTATAATATCTCCGGAATGATTCCCGGGTTTTATCTTAAATCCCGACCGACCCTCGGTCTTATATAATATGTCACGCTTAAAGCGAAATAACATTTCACGATATATACTTATCGTACAACATCGCTACATAATGCGAAAATTCAATAACTACGTATCATGGCAAACATGGTAATTAAGCGATGATAGTAAAAAAATCCTTTTCACAACACAATAGTAAAAAAGGAGTTGGGTTTGTAAACTTGCCTGGGTATCTCGATGTGGAGGATGCTCTAGGTTCAGCTCGGGAATCTATAACCATAAACACATTTCATTTCGTTAGGTTTCGTTCTAATTTACGGTATCTCGCACTTATTTGCTACTCATTTTGCACCCTCTCAACTCATACTACCCTCAACATTTCTTTTAATTCATATTCACATTATGGTCACTTCATTTTCCTAAGTGCCTTGGGTTCATTCTCATTATCGTCGTCGGCTTCGCTTAAGGATTCTTGCGGTTTCTACTCGCGTGGTCTCGGCTCTGATAATTTTATAAAATTGAGAAATCATTATTTTTACTTGAAATTTTATGGAAGTTAGGAAACTCAATATGTTACTCTCTGTAAAAATTTCATGATTTATGAACACTTTTAAGTCTATCCTTTATATTTTCAAAGTTCGTAATTCGTAGCAGTTTTTGTCGCGTAAATCACTTTTACTAAAACGACCATAACTTTTGACCCGTAAATCGGAATCAAGCGATCCAAGCGCCTAAACGATCCTTATGAAATTTTCTATCCTAAACAAAGGTTACTTTTCAAGAATCTACAGTTTACAACTTCGGGACTTTCTGTAGAAACTTAAAGTTACGGTTTGTTGGTTTTAACGAAGTTACGTTTACGATCGGGGTTTCGTTTACGCCTTAACTATCAACACAACCACCAACAATCATCATATCATTATCAACACACAAACTCCTCTCAAGAAAATCATGTTCTTGAGGCAACAACAACTAACCTTAAATCTACTTAACTTAATCATCAAGATTTCATCAATAACACTTAGTAAGCTAGGTTTACTACCACATACTAAATGGATCTTAAAAATGAACCTTAAATAAAGTTGGGCCAAAGATTTTTACCTTTCTTGAAAGCTTGAGATGTGTTCTTGAGGATGGTGGAGGCTTGGAAGTGCTTGGTATGATTTTTAGAACCTAAAACCACCATTAAAATCGAGAAACCAAAGAGAGGTTACTATTCACACTATTCACTAGTGAGTTTCTTGAATTTAATCCACCCATCAAACCTTGATAAAAAGAGATAAAAGATTTTTTTTACCTTAGTTTAGTTGCTAGGAGGCTTGGGAATTAATTGGGTGATTTTACAAGAGCTTGAACTTGGAGTTTGGAAAATCAATTCCTCTGTTTATTTAATAGGGCCGAATGGAAGAAAATGGGGATGGGGGGGGGGGTATTTTTACTACTTGGTTGCTTCTCTTGAATACTTGGATAGGTTGCTTCTTGGAAGGTGACTTGATATCTTTGCAACTTGATTTTATTCTTCCTAGGATAGCATTCTAGGTTTATTCCTTGTTGCCAAATCCATGGACATATCTTTGTAGCTTGCTAGCTTACAAGCTAAACTACAAGGTTAGCTTCTTAGCATACTATTTGCTAGCTAGCTTGGTCATCCTATGGTTAGCTCACTATTTGATGAAGTAACCATGGTTACTTCCTTACCATGGTTTAGTTAGTGCGTTATATTTAATTAATCGTTTACGCGTTCGCTTGGTTACTTAACGGTCTTCGTAATACTAACTCGTAAATGGTTCGCAATGTAATTCCTTTCGTATTTCTTCCTTATATTTTTATTTATCCTACTAGAATATAAATCCGTAGGATTTTAATCTCATAATTATATTGTGATTCCCGTAATCCTCAATAAGTCGTAATACGGTCGTTTTTCAAAGTTCGTTTTATTCGAAAACTAATAGCGTTTACATACACTCATTTGGTACGTATAGTCATAATATCAATTCCGAAACTCATTTTCTCCTGCACTACATAGTGCGGGCTCAAAAGTTTTTCCCGTCTGTCAGGGTTACTATTCATTAAACGTTTTTACAAGGTCTCAAAAATTCGAGTTATTACAGTCTTCCCCTCTAACAAGGATTCCGTCCCGGAATCAATTAGAAAATAAGCGGGGATATCTATTCCTCATTGCGTCTTCAAGTTCCCAAGTTGATTCCTCAACATTTTGATTTCTCCACAAGATCCTAACTAGCTTCACCGTTTTGTTCCTCAGCACTTGTTCTTTCTGGTCCATTATCCTTACTGGCTGCTCAATGTAGGTAAGGTCTGGTTGTAAATCTACCTGCTCGTACTCTATTACATGTCGGGCATCGGCATGGTACTTCCTTAACATAGACACGTGGAACATGTTGTGTACTTTTTGCAAATTAGGAGGCAAGGCGAGCTCGTAAGCTAGAGGTCCTATTCTCCTCAAAATTTCAAAGGGTCCTATGAATCTGGGACTCAGCTTCCCTTTCTTTCCAAATCTCATCACTCCTTTCCACGAAGATACCTTCAATAGCACATAATCTCCTACTTCATATTCCTTATCCTTCCTGGTCTGGTCGGCGTACTTCTTTTGTCTGTCCTGAGCTGCTACCAGTCTTTTCCTGATGAGTCCTACCATTTCTCTGGTCTGCCGAACTAACTCTGGTCCTAATATCTTGTGTTCTCCAACTTCATCCCAACACAGGGGAGAGCGACATCTTCTCCCGTAAAGAGCTTCATACGTCCTATGCTAGCGTGATAGCTATTGTTGTAAGAAAATTCGATCAGGGGTAAGTGATCATCCCAATTTCCTTTGAAATCGATGGCACTCACTCGCAGCATATCTTCTAGTGTCTGTATAGTCCTTTCACTTTGTCCATCAGTCTGGGGGTGGTAAGCGGTACTCATGTTTAGTTTGGTGCCTACACATTCCTGGAAGCTTCTCCAAAATCGGGGATTAAATCTCGGGTCTCTATATGACACTATGGCTACAGGAACGCCGTGTCTTACTACAATTTCCTTCAAGTAAATATCTACCAACTTGTCTACGGTGTACCTTTCGTTGATTGGTAGGAAGTATGCGGACTTGGTCAGTCTATCAATAATAACCCATATGGAATCGTGATTAGTCTTTGTCCTTGGTAAGCCTGTCACAAAATCCATGGCTATATGCTCCCATTTCCATTCCGAAATTTCTAGGGGTCGTAATAGTCTACTAGGTCGCTGATGTTCCGCCTTCACTCTCTGGCATGTCAAGCACTTGCTGACCCACTCTGCTACTTCTCTTTTCATGTTAGGCCACCAATAATATTCCCTAAGGTCACGGTACATTTTCGTACTTCCTGGGTGGATTCAATATCTAGAGTTGTGCCCTTCATGCAACAGCTCGTCCTTTAATTCTTGCACATTCGGAATCCAAATCCGGGATGCATACCTCATGATCCCTTTCTCATCCTTCTCGCATCTTTCTTCTTCACCGGTCAATGTCCCTTTTTCCTCGCTCATCTTCTTTTCCTGACATACTCGTATCATTTCAGTCAGTTCTGGTACTAGCTTAATCTCAAATAATCCTTCCGTTCCCTTACCGGTCACTCTCACGTCAATTTCCATCTTCTCAAATTCCTTAATCAACTCCTCCGATGTCATTATCATCTTGAGTCTTTCCTTCATACTAAGGGCGTCAGCCACCATATTGGCTTTACCCGGGTGATACAAAATTTCACAGTCGTAGTCTTTTATCAACTCTGACCATCTCCTCTGTCTCATGTTCAGTTCCTTCTGAGTAAAAATATATTTGAGGCTTTTATGGTCAGTGTAGATCTCGCATTTCTCACCGTATAGGTAGTGTCTCCAAATTTTTAGGGCAAACACTATGGCTGCTAATTCTAGATCATGCGTAGGGTATCTGCTCTCATATTCCTTCAATTGTCGAGAGGCATATGCTGTAACTTTGCCGTGCTGCATTAGTACACATCCTAATCCTTTAAGCGATGCGTCGCTGTATATCACAAACTCTCCCTTTCCATCGGGAAAAGCGAGCACTGGTGCTGACACCATCCTCCTTTTCAATTCTTGAAAACTCTCCTCACATTTCTCTGTCCATACAAACTTTTCTGCCTTCCGGGTGAGTCTAGTCAGTGGACCAGCTATCTTAGCAAAGTCTTGCATGAATCTTCGGTAATATCCTGCTAAACCCATAAAACTCCTAACCTCTGTTGGGGTAGTTGGTCTTTCCCAATTAGATACCGCCTCTATCTTGGCAGGGTCAACTAAAACTCCTTTGCTACTCACCACATGTCCTAAAAACTGAACTTCTCTCAACCAAAATCCGCACTTCGAGAACTTGGCATACAGTTTCTCATTCCTCAAAATTTCTAAGGCTATTCTCAAATGTTCTGTGTGTTCTTCCTCTGTCTTTGAGTAGATCAGAATATCATCTATAAAAACTATCACACATATATCCAGGTACTTTTTGAACACTCTGTTCATCAAATCCATAAAGGCTGCGGGTGCATTGGTTAACCCAAATGACATAACTAAGAACTCATAGTATCCATACCTAGTGCGAAAAGCAGTCTTCGGTATATCTTCTGGTTTGATTTTCAACTGGTGATATCCTGTTCTTAAATCTATTTTGGAAAAATGTACAACTCCTTCGAGTTGGTCGAATAGGTCATCAATTCTGGGAAGAGGGTACCTATTCTTAATAGTCAGTTTATTCAGCTCTCGATAGTCTATACATAATCTCATGCTGCCGTCCTTTTTCTTTACGAATAGTACTGGCGCTCCCCATGATGACACACTGGGCCTTATCATTCCATTATCTAATAACTCTTGCAGTTGAGAAGCTAGTTCTTTCATCTCAACTGGGGCTAACCTATATGGGGCCTTGGATACTGGTGTCGTCCCTGGCGCTAACTCTATAGCGAACTCTATTTCTCGGTCAGGTGGTAATCCTGGTAAGTTTTCTGGAAATACATCCACGAATTCGTTTACTATGGGTATGTCCTGTATATTGGGGACCTCCTTCTTGGTATCTATCACATAAGCTAAATATGCCTCGTTACCTTTCCTTAACAATCTCTTTGCTTGAAGCATGGTTAGAAATTTCTGGTTCTGTCATTGACCTTTAAACACTACTTCTTTCTCATTCTGCACTCTTATCTTTACTTTCTTCCGTTCACAATCTATTTGTGCTCCGTTACTAGGTAACCAATCCATTCCTAAGATTATATCAAATTCTCCTACTGCGAATGGGATTAGGTCGATCTCGAAGATCTTCCCTTCTAATTTCAACTTGCATTGAGGGTATACTTGATTTACAGGGATTATTTCTCTATTTGCTATTTCCACTCGTAATACCTCACGTAAGGGTATGGCATTAAGTTTTAACTTTTTAGCAAAATCTTGAGATATAAAAGACTTGGTTGCTCCAGAATCAAATAGGACATTTGCATGTTCGGAATTTAACAAAAGGGTATCTGCTATCACGTCAATGTTTCGGACAGCATCCTGAACAGTCATGTTGAAGGTCCTAGCAGCTAGGGGTCGGTTGGATGCAGCTTTGCTCATCCCTGAGGCTGGGGGATTCAACATTGGGCAATCCCTCTTCATGTATCCTACCTTTCCACATTGGAAACACGTTACATTGGGCCGGGTGCAGTTGTTGGCAAGGTGCCCGATTTGGTCACACTGGTAACATCTCAGAGGGGCTCTTGTCTGGGTACACACTCCAAGTTGTCTCTTCTTACAGGTTTGACACTCTGGGATTGGGGCACGCGGTTGGCAATGAAATGTTGCCCTAGATTGTCCGCCACCTTGGCCAATGCTCTCACTCGGGGCCTTTCTGAATCCGGGGCCTCGTGCAGGTTGGGACACCGCTCCCTTGACGAACCTGCTTGGAAGGCTCCTGTTCCCGGTTCCTATCCCTTGACTTCCTATCTTCCTCTTCCTATTTTCCTTTTCTTTCACAATCTGCTCACTGCCAGCTTCAACAATCGAGGCTTTCTATACTAAGGTGGCATAGTCTGTTAGCTCTAACATTGCTACTCGGTTCTGTATCCATTGTTTCAGACCAAGCTGAAACCTTCGCGCTTTTTTTTCTTCGATATTCACAAACTCAGGCACAAATCTAGACAACTCAGTAAATTTGGCCTCATATTCTGCCACCGTCATCTTATCCTGTTTCAACTCCAGAAACCTAATATCCATTTGGGTTTCCATAAACCTAGGGAAGTACTTGTCTAAGAACAGTCGGGTAAATCTTTCCAATGGGATCACAGCATCAGCTTCTAGGTTTTGTTTGGACTCCCACCAATAGTTAGCTTCTCCTTTCAGCATGTAAGAGGCGAAAATGGTCTTATGTCGTTCCTCCACTCCTAGTATCTCGAAGGACTTTTCTATCTCTTTGAGCCAGGCCCGTGCTTCAATTGGGTCGGCAGATCCTAGAAAATCTGGGGGTTTGAGGGATTTGAAGGCTCTAAAGGCAGTAGCTGCAGTCTGTTAGGCAGCATGGGGCTGTTGTGAAATAGGCTGTTGGTTCAGATTTGCTCTTAGCAGTTCCATAAATTCATTCATGGGGTTCCCTCCCTGATGGGTATCCTCAGCCTCTTCTTCTACATATTCTTCCTCATTATATTCATTATAGTCTAGGTCTTCTTCACTTTCCTCATTTACTACTGGGTCACCTCGTTGTTGGTTAACAGATTCTGTGGGCTGTGCCCTGGTTCCTCTTCTACGGGGTGGCATTGTTCTGATAAAGAAAATTGGTCACATAATTATAACAGTTGGGTTATTTTATTCATATCTACGCATGTTATTTATTATCTAGCAGGTTTTATAAAGTGCAATAATATAGACATCATTTCTTACCAACTGCTTAGATATATATTAATAAGATCTCCTATTTATATCTTGGGGGATAAAATTACCAGCCGAGTTCATACATGCCTGATTACAATCTATCACTACTAGTTCTGAATACTGAAATGAAAATACATAAGTCGTGTACCCTGAAAGGCTAGGAACGCTATCTACTACTAGAAATCCTATCAAAATTGGTGATAAGTCACTCAGCCCTCTTCAAGTTCTACGTCTAGTCACTAATCTCTCAGTCACTATCACTGCGAGTGAGGTCACACACCCTCCTCATCGCTCCTGCAATCATCATCTCTGCATCCACTACCGGGATGTATCCTCCCACTGACGTCATCCTCATCTGAACCCTGGTACGGAGCTCGATCCCATCGATCTCTCTGCGGGCTATGGCTGGGGAAGCAGCTCTGAAATCTCCTGGGTATCCTACTCGGATGGCTCTCTCAGCTATCAGTGCCTGGCGTAACTCCGCAATGCGAGCAGATGCCGCGGTGATCTCAGCATTAAGCTGACCCACTACCCAGTCGTGTATGGCTACATGCATGGTCGCCGGTGGTGGTTAAGGTGAATCTGGGTCGCTAGAGGATATGTCGTGGACCTCATGGAACTGTGCGCGTATCGTCTCCTCGTCATCATCATTAGTATAGGACATAGGGCTCTGGATCCCTGGGGGTGGTGTAGGAGAGTGAATAGCCTGGTGTGGGTACATCTCTACATCTCTCCATACTACGCCATTAGCTATGGGGACAGGAAGCTCAGTCTCCTCCTTTAGGACATCCTCAGTAGGGTCATCGTCTGAATCATCAATGGGTGGGCTCTCAGGCTCGGGAATAGGGTCACGCTCAGGAATCATGACATCATCAATAGGGTCAACCTCCCTCCTAGGCTCCACTGGTACCTGACACAATAGGCAAGGTGTTACTAACTTAGAGTTGGAATTCCCTTGAGGGTAAAACAGTCAAGACTACCCGTGTAGCCTGCCGACGAACTTGAATTGAGCTCTAATTGATTGTTTTATTATTCTTGTGTCTATGTATTTTATATCCTATCATTTTCAAGATTTGATAACCTAAGGCTCTGATACCATTTCTGTGGCGCCCCAAAACCCAGGGTCAGGAGTCTCGGAAGCCACGCCATCTAAACTCACACAACTCACACTACAAAATGTAAATACTCACGCTTCATGATTCCACACTTATCACATACACACTTATAAGTTATTGTCTTGGAAACGAACCATCATCACTAGAGTAATTTTTATTACAACCCAAATATAAATAGTCTTACCGGGGAGTGACCTTTAGGTAAGGTTAGTCCGCCGGCCAAATATACGTTTCTTGTTTTCTTATCTTACATAAACCATACTTATAAATAAACCGAACTATAAACAACTGAAAACTAATCCAGCTTATTCTGACTACCTGAGGTACAGCACCAAACAATCTACGAAACAGCTGGCCATTTCCTACCCGTTTCCAGGCTGTGGTTCTCATGGCAGGCATCTTGATTCACTGTTGTGTTGTGTCAATTTAAGAAAACAAGTGTGAGCTATAATGCTCAGCATAGTAATGTACAGTATGGAAATGACTATATGATAGCATCATATATTGTATATATGTTTTATTCGAAAATAGTTTTCCTTGGTGTCACACACCTTCTTACGAAAACAATTCTTTAAGGGGGTTTTTATAACCTGCGAATACCTTAATAGTAATCCCAGCACCTAGGCTTGGGTTACGGTATTGCATCTCAATTCCAATTGGAAGAGTTTGGACATTCACTAGAGCCCCCGCATACGATGTTCAGTCGTACTACGGAAATAGTAACCTTTTCTACTAGTAGAAGGACGAAACCGTCATCTCTCGGGTATCACCCTTGCCGCATTCGGGCTACGTGTACACACATACTTCACAAGTTCCTGAGTACACTGAGTACCTTCGCCTGTGGTGCGTTTGGTAGTCCATCTAGCACACATAGTACCAGAGTCTACCCCTCCCTTGTCCTTTAAAAGAATTCTATCAATTCCGAGAACTCGAACCACATCGAAGTTCCCCAAGTGTTTTGCTTGTTGATAGAAATAGCTTATCTCTCTAAGATATAAGTGTATATATATGTACATACGTACTTCCGAGAATTTTGGAGGAAGTACTAAGGATATGAGTTGACCGTTGTCAACAGATAATTAATAAGGGGGAAAAAGTTTCTTCTTGGAACTATATTCAAATATTAATAAGTCAGGATGATATTCACCGATGATCTGAAATTATTCGAATGATACTTCTAAATCAGAAAGTATGTTCTATATCAGGATCTATGATTTTTAAATCAATAATAATCCTTTAATAAGTAATAATTAATTAAATAATAGTCTATAATTATTTAAAAGACAATTGATATAAATCATACCTCGAATGAGTTTTACTCTCTAAAAGATTTATTTAAAATAATATTCCTCAACTAGTCTGTGTCTACATAATTAATAATCTATAATAATTAATTGGGTTTGAATAAATAAACTTTGAAGTATACTACTCCTATCGTAAAGGAATACGTATATAATATTTTTTATCCGAACAATAAAATATAGTTGAGGGAATATGATCGTTGGCAAATCGTTTTAATAAAAGTTCGAGGTGTTTTTAATGTTTCGTAAATGGACGATGAGTCCCTTTAGAACGTACTATTATGGACTAATACCCATTCTATAATATCTCCGGAATGATTCCTGGGTTTTATCTTAAATCCCGACCGACCCTCGGTCTTATATAATATGTCACGCTTAAAGCGAAATAACATTTCACGATATATACTTATCGTACAACATCGCTACATAATGCGAAAATTCAATAATTACGTATCATGGCAAACATGGTAATTAAGCGATGATAGTAAAAAAATCTTTTTCACAACACAATAGTAAAAATGGAGTTGGGTTTGTAAACTTGCTTGGGTATCTCGAGGTGGAGGATGCTCAAGGTTCCGCTCGGAAATCTATAACCATAAACACATTTCATTTCGTTAGGTTCCGTTCTAATTTACAGTATCTCGCACTTATTCGCTACTCATTTTGCACCCTCTCAACTCATACTACCCTCAACATTTCTTTTAAGTCATACTCACATTATGGTCACTTCATTTTCCTAAGTACCTTGGGTTCATTCTCATTATCGTCGTCGGCTCCGCTTAAGGATTCTTGCGGTTTCTACTCGCGCGGTCTCGGCTCCGATATTTTTATAAAATTGAGAAATCATTATTTTTACCTGAAATTTTATGACAGTTAGGAAACTCAATATGTTACTCTCTGTAAAAATTTCATGATTTATGAACACTTTTAAGTCTATCCTTTATATTTTCAAAGTTCGTAATTCGTAGCATTTTTTGTCGCGTAAATCACTTTTACTAAAACGACCATAACTTTTGATCCTTAAATCGGAATCAAGCGATCCAAGCGCCTAAACGATCCTTATGAAATTTTCTATCCTAAAAAAAGGTTATTTTCAAGAATCTACAGTTTACAACTTCGGGACTTTCTGCAGAAATTTAAAGTTACGGTTTGTTGGTTTTAACGAAGTTACGTTTACGATCGGGGTTTCGTTTACGCCTTAACTATCAACACAACCACCAACAATCATCATATCATTATCAACACACAAACTCCTCTCAAGAACATCATGTTATTGGGGCAACAACAACCAACCTTAAATCTACTTAACTTAATCATCAAGATTTCATCAATAACACTTAGTAAGCTTGGTTTACTACCACATACTAAATGGATCTTAAAAATGAACCTTAAATAAAGTTGGGCCAAATATTTTTACCTTTCATGAAATCTTGAGATGTGTTCTTGAGGATGGTGGACTCTTGGAAGTGCTTGGTATGATTTTTAGAACCCAAAACCACCATTAAAATCAAGAAACCAAAGAGGGGTTACTATTCACACTATTCACTAGTGAGTTTCTTGAATTTATTCCACCCATCAAACCTTGATAAAAAGAGATGAAAGATTTTTTCTTACCTTATTTTAGTTGCTAGGAGGCTTGGGAATTAATTGGGTGATTTTACAAGAGCTTGAACTTATAGTTTGGAAAATCAATTCCTCCTTTTCTTTAATAGGGTCGAATGGAAGAAAATGGATAGGTTGGGTGATGGGGGGTATTTATACTACTTGGTTGCTTCTCTTGGATGATTGGATAGGTTGCTTCTTGGAAGGTGACTTGATATATTTGTAACTTGATTTTATTCTTCCTAGGATAGCATTCTAGGTTTATTCCTTGTTGCCAAATCCATGGACATATCTTTGTAGCTTGCTAGCTTACAAGCTAAACTACACGGTTAGCTTCTTAGCACACTATTTGCTAGCTAGCTTGGTCATCCTATGGTTAGCTCACTATTTGATGAAGTAACCATGGTTACTTCCTTACCATGGTTTAGTTAGTGTGTTACGTTTAATTAATCGTTTACGCGTTCGCTTGGTTACCTAACGTTCTCCGTAATACTAACTCGTAAATGGTTCGCAATGTAATTCCTTTCGTATTTGTTCCTTATATTTTTATTTATCCTACTAGAATATAAATCCGTAGGATTTTAATCTCATAATTATATTGTGTTTCCCGTAATCCTCAATAAGAAGTAATACGGTCGTTTTTCAAAGTTCATTTTCTTCGAAAAATAATAGCGTTTACATACACTCATTTGGTACGTATAGTCGTAACATCAATTCCGAAACTCATTTTCTCCTACACTACATAGTGTGGGCTCAAAAGTTTTTCCCGTCTGTCAGGGTTACTATTTATTAAACATTTTTACAAGGTCTCAAAAATTCGAGTTATTACTCTATCCTTTCGTCTAGCGTTTTCACCATTACCTTCTTATTTCGACAAAAAATAACCAGTCCATTCCTAAGATAACGTCAAATTCTCCTAGCTTAAATAGTATTAAATTCTCCTAGTTCTTGATTTGCTAATTCCACAGTCATTATTTCATTTAAATACTCAACTGGACAATTTAACTTACTAACAAAATCTTGTGAAACAAACGATCGAGTTGCTCCCGAATCTATTAACACTTTGGCACATAAAGAATTCACATTAAGTGTACCTGCCACGACATCAGTATCCTGGATAGCATCCTTCACAGACATGTCAAAAACTCTTGCCCTTGGAGTCTCATTCACTGCTGGGGTAGATCCCATAATCCTCAATGCATTACTGACTGGGGCTGGTGTCTTGCAATCCCTGGCTATATGTCCTGGCTTCCCACATTTAAAGCACGTAAATCCAATGGCTAGAACCTTCAGTGCTGGATTTCGGATAGGCTGATCCTTATTTGCTGGTTCTTTTGCTGGCTGATTTCGGCACTCCCTTGAATAGTGCCCTTTTTGATTGCACTTGAAACAAACCACATTCAACTTATTACAAACTCCTCCATGTTTCTTCCCATATACCTGACAATCTGGAAAAGTTAACCTTAACTGATTTGGCTGATTCGTATTAACTGGACGGTTGCCCTGGCCTCCGTCGCCTGCATTTTGTCTCCTGAAATTAAAATTTCTACCTGGCTGAAACTTGCCCTTCTTAAAATTTGGAAACTTCCCTGGTGGTGACTGACCTTCATTCCCTTCAAATTTCCTTTTCTTATTTTCTTTTTCCTTCTGTGACATCTCACTCTCTGTCTCTGCAATCATAGCATTCTGTACAACTCCTGCATAGGTATCCAATTCAAAAATGGCTACCTTCCCTCTGATCCATGGCTTCAAACCTTGATGGAATCTCTTAGCTTTCTTCCTGTCAGTATCCACATATGACGGCACATACCTTGACAATTCTTCAAACTTGCTTTCATAATCGGCCACCGATATATTTCCTTGCTTTAACTCTAAAACTTCAACTCCATCTGATCCTGGACAAACTGGGGAAAATACTTTTCTAAAAACAATTCCTTAAACCTTTCCCAAGTAATAACATCCGTACCTTCTAATGTCTTCACCATTTCCCACCAATAGGTGGCCTCATTCTTCAAATAGTAGCTTGCAAACTCAACCTTCTGTTCTTCCCTTACTTTCACTAAGGCAAATGTCTTCTCTATCTCCTTTAACCAAACATTTGCTTCAATCGGCTCTAATGAACCCTTGAATTCTGGTGGGTTTACTGCCTGAAAAGTTTTGAAAGTTGCCTGGGGATTGGTCTGTCTTTGTTGTTGTTGTGCCAGGTGAACTGTTTGTTGGGCCAAAATTTGGAGAATTTGGGCTATTGCTGGGTCTATGGGTCCTGGGTTTGCATTCTGGTTTGTATCATCTTGGTTGTTATTATTGTTATTGTTGGTTTCTTCATTCTGGGTGTTGGTGCGGGTATTTCTTCTGGGAGGCATTTTTCTGTAAAGAATCAAATAACTTATTTAGCTTTTAAATCAAATCCTTTGTATAAAAGAAAAGTTTTGTAAAACAGAAATATCTCTTTTTGAAAACAGTTGTAACAGTTGAACTAAGTAAATTGCATACTTCTTTACAGAATATAAACAGTTAAGGGAATAGGGTACTTGGTATCACAGGGGTATAACTGGTGCAATAAATAAGGTAAAGTAAAACAGGTACAGAAAAGTAAATGACAATGCTGAAACGGTGATATATATAGATAAAAAGTTTTAGGTAGTACAAGCGTAAAGATGCTTCAGAAGTAAAAGCAAAAGGGTACAACAACCTACTCACTAGTCAACATAGCTAGTTTATAAATACAACCCAAAAGTCTACTGATACATACTACACACTACTGTACCTATTACACAATCAAAACAACACTGATCAGCATCTCTATCTTTGAATCTCTGACTCATGGCAAGTCTGGACCTCCAATCTCCTCAAGCTCCTCTAGAACCCACTAAGCCCACTCTACTAGGAAATCAGGGGTGATGTCCTCATGTGTAGCCTCAGCAATCCTCACAGCAGCTGCTCTACGAAACACCTGGAGCCTCTCTCTGAGTCACCTCTCACCACTCCCAACCTCTCTGGTATGCATGATATGTAGTAACTCCTGAATCTAACCCTGTAGGAATCGCTGCTCCATAAGGAAAGCCTCAAACTGATGATATGGGACAGGATAGGAAGAGAACTGGAAAGGTACTCCTGTCACTGAATGACCAGTAAATCCTGAATCAGCAGGTGGGGGTCCTCTGATAGGTGGCCTCATACCTGGAGGTGGAATATCCTGCAGTGGTACGAGCTGCAACACGGGTGGAGGTAGAATAGCCAACACTGGTGGAATAACAGGACGTAGATCTGAAGATGGTACTCCAACTGAAGGCTCTGAGTGATCAGCTGATACGGGAATGAAAGAGTCAGCCATCGCTGCTATCTGAAATCATATCACAATATAAGAATCTCGAACCACGACGTGAATCATACTAATACCTATTATACCATAGCACTCAACCTCTCGACATTCTATCTTTCTATTCCTTACTTCTAATCCTAGCCCTCTACCCATTCCCGTTGGTCTAGGCTTGTGTCAGTGACTTATAACCTGTAGCTCTGATACCAAACCTGTGGCGCCCTCCAAACCCGGGTCAGAAGTTTGGGGTCCACACACACACACACCTTATTTATAACCTGCTTATAACAATAATAAAGATAATAATAATATGTAGTGATCCTACTTACCAAATACCACGGACCGTAACAGGTTAAAGTATGCACACACGCCAAACACACCTACTTATATTACAAACGTTCAAATCCCAACTATTCAAACTCAGAACTGAGTATTAAACATTATTACAAACTTTTACAAACTCAAATTATCCCAAAAGAAGCCTACTAGCTTAACTCGATCAACCTGAACCCCTAGCTCTCGCGCTGGACTGAGGATCTTTGTTACCAACTGGTTCCTTCTTAACTGGAAAATAACATAAACAATATCGCACAAATGAGATAACTAGCTCAGCAAGTCACAATGACAAAACTGAGAATAATGATCATCAAATAAAAAGGGTTATGATATCGAGTGCACAATGAATTATGATTTATAATTGGATATTATATTTTCATTTTAAAAACCAAGGTTAGGCTGCTGATCTGTCACGCACTAACCCCAAGCAAAGCACACAACACTGCTCTAACTACTGGATCCAAGGCACACATTGGCCTAACTTGACCATTATATGGTCTGACCACGAATCTTGTCCACAATTTTATAAAAACAATCCAATTTTAACAAAATAACAGAATAAACAGTAATAAGCAATAAACAGAATCATTAACAACATTGGACGTTCAATAATGAAATGGTTTCAATCTGCATAAGGATCAATATGGCATTTTCAAAGCTTGGATGTTAGGTAATGAAAGAATTGATAATAAAGAAATCAATGTTTTAGGGTTACCAGGAATTGGTCTTTCAAATCATAAGGTGCAATGGTTTGAGTATATAAGTAATTCGGTTCAGTGTTTGGTATTTAGTTTGTATGTATTTGTGGATTAGTATCGTATATCTGTGGTTCGTATTTGGGTATACAACAATCAATGGTTTAGAACGAATAAAGTTTACGGCTCAAGATCAATAACTGGAATCAGGGTTTTGGGTTCAGTGCCTCAAAACACTTGCAATATAGAACAGGACTATCAATCCACTATAATATACCTAGAGAAATTTCAGAACACTTGCCTGATATTAGCTTGCTATACTTCTTCAACTTTCAATCACAACCGTCTACTCCTCGACTATCTGTTTCCCTTTCCTATGCCTTGCCTCTTCTGCTCACATATCAAAAGCATCTATCAATATTTAACTCATACGATTCTATTCGAAACACACTTCTATCTACCTTTCATTTTACCCAAATCCGATTAACGGATTGAAAGTTATACTATAAACAAGTAAACATCGAATATATAGACCGACAGTTAACCAACAAGTCACATATAGCACATAACACGTCAAATAATCAATGATATATCATTTATAAAGAAGTCTCGGGTCATAAATGAAAGAGATGTGTCCTAAATCCAATCATGTATGAGGATTTAGGAATAACTTTTATGTAATATGTTTTGATTTCATTGATATTAATAAAAGACTTGTTTTGTTTTTATTGCGGACTTTATCTATTTTAAGTGTTTAAATAAGATATACCACAGTTTAGAGTAAAGCTTTTTATGGATTGTGATGAGATCATAATAATGAGACCTAAAAGATGATAACTCTAAACTTAAATAGTTCCTGGTCGTAGGATTACTAACTGGTAATTAATAATCCGCAAAGATCGGTACATACAATGTTTGCTTTATTATGAAGGCTGTATGTTCTCATAGACATTTGTGTAGTGACACTATAGCTAGTATGTAGGTGCTTATTATGGAATAAGTTCACTGAACATGACTCGCACAGCTGAACAACTGATGGAGTTCACTCACGTGTCAGCAGTTGTTCACATAGTGATAGTTGTACAAGTATCATTAGACTTGAGGTCATCATAGTCATCTTGTGTACACTGAACTATGCTTTGGTTTAGTTCTTAGTCTCTAGGGACAATTATAAGGGCTCTACTGGGTATAGGAATTTGTACACGAAGATAGTGTATGATCAATAAAGGATCTACCCCTTCCAGTGAAGGAAGAGAATGTTCAATGCTGATCCACTTATGCTAGTTCAGGAATCTCTGGCCAGAGTGAATGAAATTAGAAAGGAGTTTCTAATTTACATTAATTAGAACTAAGCATAGTGAATGGGAAAGCATATGATTAAATAAGATAGGCTTGACACAAGTTCCATGCCTTGTATTTAATCGTGACATTGCAGGGTAGAATGAATTGATTGTACGGTAACTATTCACTAAATGGGTTCTTGGTATTCTAAGCAGTGAATTCGTATTATCCGGATAGTCGCGATATGCTGAGAAGCATCCCTCACGATGTAGAATAAATATGATTAATTAATTAATCATATTTAATGAATTAGAGAATTTATATAAATAATGATAAAATAGTTTTATTATTATTTATTTCTACTACCGGCTTAATATTGAACCTACAGGGTCACACCATAAAAGAGAATGATTTAATGGTGGAGGAATTAATTAATAATGGCTGCTAATTATTTATTTATGTAATAAATAATTAATTGGCAAATTTAATAATTGATTAAATGAGATTTAATTGATTATAAATTAATTGAGAAAAAATTCTTAATATTATTAATTAAGAATATAATTTTTGGAAATTAAATCAAGTGAGAGAATTATTTCTAAAGTGTTTAGAATAAGGATTAATAATTAAAAGATGTTTTAATTATTAGTTAATTGGTTAATAAGAATAAAGGGTTAATAATAATAATAATATTTTATGGGAAAATTTTCAGCTAAAAGTTTTCCTATAAATATACTTTTATAAACCCTAATTTTGCCTCAACCTAAAAAAGTTAAGCAAATCCTAATTCTCCCACCCCTTCCTCCTCCATTACATTGATCTCTTGGTGGATACCGGTGGAGTGCTTCACACTTGAGGAGCAGCTGCTAGGGTTCCCCGCTCATCGTTCTTGGATCGCTTTTAAAGGTTAGAAATCGATCCCATATGATTTAATCACGATTTGTATGCCTTTATTTGGATTTTATATCAAGAAAATTGTTTTACCATGCTTCTGTGATGTATAAAATCCTACAATAAACAGGCTTTCGGGTATTTAAAATAATTTTTAAAACATTTTTCGGAATTAAAATGGGTCGTTGGATCAATTTCGGAGTATTAAACAGGGTTCGGTTGGCCAAATCTGGCATCAAAAAAATTTTATAATAATTATCGAGCTTTGAAAACAATTTAAAATAATATTTTAAAGCTCGAAACTATTTTTCGGAATTTTTAAATCATTTTTAAATAATTAAATCTAATTAAATAATTAATTAAATCAATTAATAATTAATTAAATCAATTAATAAATTAATTTTCAAATTAATTGATCAATTAATCAATTAAATATTAACTGAAATTAATTAACTAATTAATTCAAATTTATTTTTGAATTAAAAATAATTTTTGGAATTAAAATAATAATTTTTAGAATTTTCAGAAATTAAAAACGTATTTTCATAATTAAAATAAATAGAAAATATGATTTTTGAATATTTTTAAAACAGGAATCCTAAATTTGCAAACTCTGGAAAGTTCAGGGACTGAACTTCATCGTCCCCAATAATTGAGGTACTAAACTGTAATTTTACAGTTCCAGTCGCCGGAAAACACAGGGGTGGCCGGAGAACATGATTCCGGCACCCTCACCTTACCATCTGTTCCAGATATACTCTACACAACACCAGGAACCTATTCATGCAATCAAAACACATTAATCATCCCTGTCCTTGCCGGAAAATGGCCAAGAACATCGCCGATTTCCGGCGAAACATCGAAAACTTCAAAACACAACTCCCTTCGATTTAGACATCCTCTGTTAATGAGCTATATATCAATCGATTACAAATTTCATAAGGAACACAACCCACTATAAATCAATAGCTAATAACCCCTAAATCAAAAAGCCCCAAATTTCAATTGAAAACATTCATGCGGGTTATAAACCATAATTTTAAAATTCGAAGATTAAACTCAATTTTGAACATGTTATTGAACTCCAAATCAGACATATGACATATGAAAATCATCAGGAAAACAAGCTCTACAACATGCAATCATGAAATCATTCAAACAATCATCCGTACAAAAATTCATATTTTAATAAAAATAATTCGAAAATAAACAAATTTCCAGAAAATAAACCTTGATTTCTGCAGGTATATGGTTTACAGAATTTGATAGTCTACCTCAAGACCTTCGTTTTGAGTACTCGAGCTTTCCAAACGGACTCCGGTAACACCTCCGATTGTTGGTTTGATTTTCAGAAAGGTTTATGAATATATGAATTTTCTCTGGAAATTTATATAATTACTGACTGCAAATGATTTTTGATACGGAATAATATACGGTAAAGGCTATTTATAATTACGGAAAATGAGTATCCTGTTGGATCATTCAGATTCACTTCTTCAGCTTCATAGTGTTTGTTATGGAGCTGCAAGTCATTTATCAGCTTATTAAACCTTTCAAACACATCAGTGATACTTTCTTTTGACTTGGCCATGAAACCCTCATATTGTGAAATCAGTATCCTTCTTTGATTCGATCTAACTTCCTCAGTTCCTTCACAGAATATTTCAATCTTTTCCCAGATCAACTTAACAGTGTCACGGTTGACAATGTTGTTGTACATTACATTGTCAAGTGACTCTATCAATATCAGCTGTAGGCCACTGTCCAGGGAAACATTCTCTTTTTCAGGCTCAGTATAATCAGAAGGATCTTTTGGAGCATAATGAGCTGTAATGACCATATCACCATCTGTTAATTTCTCAACTCTAACCATAGGAGTGAAGGGACCATTTTTGAGAATTTGAATGTAGAGTGGATTGGCCATCCTAAAAAAACAATATTTTCTTTTTTAAAGAGTGTAGTTAGTTTTGTTAAAAGTAGGAATTTTGATGCTACTGATTTCTGTGTATTCATTCTTCCAAGAACTTGAATCTATTTACTTTCAGATTTTGCTCTGATACCACTTGTTAGGTAATGAATTACACATAGGGGGTGAATGTGTTTTAGTGTTTTTATGCTTTTCTTGAACTATTTTGGTTTTGAACAAAGTAAATCAAATCTTGTAGTAAGATGTGTTATAACAGAAATTAAACAAGCAGCTATGGATAACACATATCTTTCAAAACTCACTTAATTTTATATTAAAATTAAGACTGTTTTGCTACAAAATTTCTAGGCTCTTTGTTGTTAAAGAGCTTAGCTTCAATCTTGATAGAATTCAAGAATTTCTGATTTAATCGTTACTTCTAAAAAAGGACCATTGTTAACTTTTTAACATCCTCCAAATCCGGGGTATAGATTTGGGACATTATGAACACTAACTACTTACTAAACCTGTACAATCACAATATAAATATATAATTACCCCTTACTACTATTACTCAGGATCTTTTCAAGGTTAAGGATTGAAAACAATAACGACATACCAACTTTATTACAACATTTCTAAATAAACTGTCTTACAAACACTATTTATTATAAACCATTTGTCTATTCAAATTTTAAACTAAACATCTTTTATTCAAATTACATCTACCACTTATCCTGTTACACCTGTTCTGGAAATTTAAAACTCTCTTATGGGATAGGGACAAACACTCTTGGAATTAAAGGGGCCCGCAGCTTGACTCGCTTCTTGACTACCCCGGTTCTGATGGGTTTAATTCTCAACCTTAACTGAAAAACAAGGTGAACAACAATAATAGGGGTGAGCCAAATTTGCACAACAATCCTGTAATAATATGTATATAGTATAAAAAGAAAAAGATAAATGAACCGGTATTCTGCTGATTTGAACAACCATCTATTTTTGTAAAGAACAATGTATGCCATTACTGGCGAGTGCCAAATGAACAAGACTGGAAACAAGAACCAACATATGCACTATAACCTGTTGATCAGTCAGGATATATCGCGGATCTATACCCAACTGTATAGACCCCACCAACATATAGTGTACCCAGGCACTATGGCCTAATAATCAAGGGTCCGGTTCATACCTGGCCCGTATCGTAACCATCCAGTCCATAGCTTAGCATCCGGAATAATCGGTATGCTTTTGATGTATCCCAACATCAAGATATATCAGAGTATATGTAAATAAGGGTATACGTATTGGAATAAGAATAGAGGATTCAATAAATTAGGAGAAATCAAGAATTGAAATGAAATAGAAACAAAGGATCAATAATTATGTATCAGTATTTGTGAACAAGAATTATCAAGGTGTAGTTGTCATGGAAAGTTGGAAGTGATTCACTATTCTGAACTTAGAATAGGGGAAAAACTTGCTTGGTCTACACTTCACCTCATATGATTCACAACCTTCTATCTCTGTCTTGATTCGCCTTGCTGGTACTGAATCTATCAAGGAAAGATACTTGTTTAGATGACTTACTTCATACGCGTATCTCAGATTGATACCACATAGTCCTTATTATCTACCCATACGATATTATCTGACTCGCATATAATTATCTAACACATAGAGTTCACATAATTACGTAAATCATATAGCACGTAAGGCACATAATTAATTTAGACTTATAAATATTTTTAAAATCGATACTAGACTTATATTCGCATTAACAAATACTATCTGGCTCAATTCCTAATTTTTCGGGATTTATTGTACTCATTTTTATCAACATTAGGGTCTATAAATAAATAATTATCATAAGCAGACTCGCTTTCGAAAGAAATTATGATTTATAATTATTTTTAATAGAATCGGTTCATTTTTCTGAGTCTAAAGGTCTTCGTTTTACTCAAATCGGATCGATATTTTAATTATTATGCAATAAACAAAAATTAATCAATTATAAATCAATTATATTTAAATAATCATAATTAATCAAACCTTAATTATATTTTAAATAAGTAATTAAGATTTATCACATTTTAAAATAATTATTCCCTAATTTTTGGAATTAATTACAATTCATTACAAATTATCTGATTAAATCGATTACTTATAATTAATTAATCGATTAATCGATACGTATAATTATTACGAAATCTGATCGCACAAATAAATAAATCGATACTCGCTCGTCAAACTGATAAAATTCGGAACACAACTCGAATAACTACGAGTCACTCGCTTGGAATCGATCAATTATCGAACCAATAATCCAATTAATCGATCTAATTATTTAATCTCATTTATTAAATAAATAATTAAATAAAAAATAATAAATAAAAAATAAATAGATACACAAATAAATAAAAAATAAATAAAATTTTGAATTTCTAAATTACTAAAATAATTTAGAAATTATTTATAAAATATTTCAGATTTTTAATCTAATTTTTATTTGATTTTTTTCCTAATTATTAAAACTTATTTTCTGTTTTTATGAAAATAAAATTAAATTAGAAAATTCCAAAAACAGACATTTGAAATCAGGTTTGTGAAAAACAGGATCGAAACCGGGTCATCTTTTCGGGTTAACGGGTCGATAGTCGGGTCTTCAAGAACACGGGTCGACCCGTCGGAATCTGCAGATTCTGCGGCCACCGCCTGAGTTTTCCGACGAGTCCGTTTCAAGCTCCCATGCCATCATTTCTTTCGGTTTCTGGTGCCATTCAATTCCCCAAGGTTGCAGAAACTTCACCACCGCATCATCTCCGTCCTGCCACCGCCCTACCTCTATCTTCGGCCAATCCCCGAGCTTTTCCGATGAGCTTCATCGGAAAATTACTCCTCACCAGCAATGTAACCAAACTTTGCAAAATCGATACCAAAACAAAGCTATAGTCCTCTACAATCATTCCTAATTTTCAAAATCATATACCAACATCTCTAAATCCTAATAAATCGAACTCAAAAACTAAAATTTTTTAAGAACACGACCCATCATTCCAGGGGTTATAAAATTAAAGTAAATACATGAAATCAATCCTAAGCTCGAGATAAAGCTATCTGGATCATCAAAACAATCAAACGATTCCTAAATAGAGAACCCCTAATTTCAGTCATAAACCCTAATTTACGAATTAAAAATCAAAGCAACCAAATTAAAGATTGATGTTATAAACAGAAAATAGAGATCACAAGCTTCAATTTGAATACTCACATGTCTGATTTGGTAAACAGAAACACTATGAAATATGTGATTGAATTCTTGAGTTGTTCTTCACCAACACTCTAATTTCTTGAATATTCTGTTTTTTTATAATTAATTAATTAATAATTAATAGTAAATCAACTATTTATACTAGCTAAAATAATACCCATAAATAAAATTAAGGGTCCAATTACACATCTAAAAAAATTATTTGGCCCCAATATTTATAATTTTTGGGTATTAATTATGAATTTTTAAAAATCCAATAATACAAAATATATGCCAAAAATTCCCAAAAATTGTGAATAATACAAAAATGCAAAGAAAAATGATATTTGATAATTTCATGATTCTACAAAAATAAAAATGTGAGTTTTGTGGGGTTTTTGACACCCGAAGGGGCCTGGAAAAGTCGTTTTTCGCGAAAAAGGAAAATTTGTAAAACGTCTAGATGTTCAGAATATCGATGTGGTATAGGCCATACTTGGAAAAATAGGGCCAATGATTTTGTTTGAAATATTTGCTTTTAAAATATTGTTTGGGCTGTACAAATTTTTGATATAACCCATATAACTTACAATAAAATACTCGATAAATACCTGAAAACATTCTGATCAAAACAGATAACACATAGCACATAACAATTAGGGTTTCATGACTCAACACACTTACTGACATAATAATACAAATAAATCACCTTTATAAAAATATAATTCAAGCGTAATTTCTCGGTCATTACACTCTCCCCCCCTTAATATGATTCTGTCCTCAGAATCACGCTATGAAAATAACCGAGGGTACTTTTCTAATATCTCACTTTCAAGCTCCCATGTTGACTCTTCAACCACGGGATTTCTCCACAAGACTCTTACTAATGGTACAGACTTATTCCTCAATACTCTCTCTTGCCGATCTAAAATTCTTACCGGTTGTTCTACATACAACAAATCTGCTTAAAGCTCTATCGGCTCATATTCTATTACATGTCTCGTATCAGGATTATAGTTCTTAAGCATTGACTCATGAAACACATTATGAATATGCTGCATATGGGGCGGTAAAGCTAACTTGTATGTAACTTTTTTGACTCTCTTCAAAATTTCAAATGGACCAATGTATCGAGGCTTTAGCTTGCCTTTGTTGCCAAACCTAGTCAACCCCTTCCATGGTGATACCTTTGGCAATACATGTTCTCCTTCTTGATAGTCCACATCCCTTCGAGTTGGATTTGCATATTTGCATTATCGATTCTGCGCTGCTTCGAGTCACTTTTGAATAAGCTCTACTTTTTCCTTGGTCTGCTCGATCAGTTCTGGACCTAGAATTTTGCGCTCTCCAACTTCATCCCAACATGTAGGTGATCTGCATTTTCTTCCATATAAGGCTTCATAAGGTGGCATTCCAATTCTCGCATGATAGCTGTTGTTATAAAAGAATTCCACTAGCGGTAAACGCTCGTCCCAACTGCCTTCAAAATCTATGGCACATACACGTAGCATATCTTCAATAGTTTGAATTGTCCTTTCGCTTTGCCCGTCCATCTGAGGATGATAAGCAGTGCTCATGTTTAGTTTGGTACCCAAACATTCCTAAAATTGTCTCCAGAATCTCAAATTAAAATGTGGATCTCGATCGGATACAATGGATACCGGAACTCCATGGCGCATCACAATTTCCTTGAGATATAGGTGAACTAACTTGTCAAGTGAAAACGTTTCGTTAATTGGAAGGAAATGTGCTGACTTCATTAACCTGTCAATGATAACCCAAATCGCGTCATGATTTGCTCTGGTTCGTGGAAGTCCCACTACGAAATCCATTGCTTAGTGTTCCCATTTCCATTCTAGAATATCCAGTGGTTGTAGTAATCCGCTCGGACGTTGATGTTCAACTTTGACTCTTTGGAACGTATAACACTTACTGACCCATTCCGCAATCTCCTTCTTCATATCTGGCCACCAAAAGTTTTCCTTCAAATCTCTATACATCTTGGTACTTCCGGGATGAACTGAATATCTTGAGCTGAGAGCATCTTGTAAAATTTCTGCCTTCAATTCCTGTACGTTAGGTATCCAGATTCTCGAAGCAACTCGAAAAATCCCCTTATCATCTTTCTGGCTGGTAATTTCTTCTCCTGACAAATTGTTAATTTTATGATTCATTATTTCTTCTTGACACCTTCTTATCTTTTCCAATAATTCTGGCTAGAATGTCATTGCGTAGATCATTCCAGTGGAGCTTTCTGGAATACGGACTTCAATTTCCAATTTATCGAATTCTTTAATTAATTCTGTTGAGGATGTTAACAGATTCAATCTTTCCTTTCGACTTAGCATATCTGCTACAACATTCGTTGTACCTGGATGATAGTTGATTGATACGTCGTAATCTTTGATTAGCTCTAGCCAACGTTGTTGTCTCATATTAAGTTCTTTTTGCGTGAAAATATACTTCAAGCTCTTATGATCCGTGTAGATTTCACATTTCTCTCCATACATATAATGTCTCAAGAGTTTCAGTGCGAATACAATTGCTGCTAGTTCCAGATCACGCGTCGGATATTTTTGCTTATGAGGCTTTAGTTTTCTAGAAGCGTATGCAATTACGTTACCATGCTGCATCAAAATACATCCAAGTCCTCGATAGGAAGTGTCACTGTAAATGACAAAATCTTCTTGATCATCAGGTAACACAAGTACATGTGCGGTTACTAGTCGATTCTTCAATTCTTGAAAACTCTCTTCGCATTTTTCATCCCATTCAAACTTCTTAGGAATATGTTGTGAACTTGATGATAAGTTAAACAAAACACCTTTGTAGATTTAACTTAGTGAAATTTGTAACTCTCGATGGATGATCTAATATAGTCCCGACGGATGAACTTTATAGTCCCGACGGATGACAATTTGATTATACTTCGAGAGTGTAGCTTATGTAACAAATAAGTACTGTAGCACATTTCTACAAAAAATATGTTTCAGTCTAGTAGATTGTATAAGGTTATCTAAGTCATGTTGACTACTAGATTGATATTCAGAATAGGTTGACTAATTGTAAATATGAGATGTCTTGTAATTCTGTATAAGTGAAGTAGAGTCAAGTGGCAGATAGACTCCCGACGGATGATCTACAAGACTCCCGACGGATGATCAAATTCAAAATAGCTGTTGATAGTGACAACACAGTCACATGCATTGGGTGTTTGCAAAAAGAATGTGGCAGCCTGCTAAGCAGGATTTTGAGAACAAAGAAGCATTACCATTTCCATGCAAATGTGAAGATATTCAAAGATGCTGGAATAGAGTAGTGAAGTAGCATGGAGTTAGACTAGATATGTTTTGTTTTATTATCTTGTCTTATTGTCAGGTAAACTTGGTGATATATAAACCAAGCATAACAAGTAGAATAATTAACCAAGCAAACACATTTTCCAGAGAAACATATCAAGCTATATTCTGTAAGAATTTCTCTTTAGTTTGTTTGTTCCACTTGTAAAGCAGCTATGAGCTATTCAAAGCTTCATAGAGTTCTCAGTTTGATATATATATATATGGTGGATACTTTTAAATCCACCAAAAAGTTTGAAAAGCTTGTGTTTTTATTACTTAGTGTTTTGATTCCTACTACTCTTTTATTCTGCACCATTGCAAATCAAACACTGTTATATGTATTAAGTCAGAACTATTTTAAAATCTTGAAATGGTAGCCAGAATTACATTCAACCCCTCTTCTGTAATACTTGTTGTATTGTTAGGGAATAACAATTGGTATCAGAGCAAGCTCTTGAAGAACAAAGAGTATAAAGATCACAACAAACAACAAGATGAACAAAAAGGATGTTGGAGTAAAGATCCCATTTTTGGACAAAGATAATTATCATCACTGGAAGGTGAAGATGCACCTACATCTTCTTTCCCAAGATGAGGCCTATGTGGACTGTATAGAGAGAGGTCATCATGTACCAATGAGAGTTGCAACTGGCAATGAGCCATCTGTTCCAAAACCTAGGCATGAATGGTCAGACCCTGATATTGAGCAAGTCGAGAAGGATAAAAAGGCCATGAATATATTGTTCAATGGAGTTGATGGTGATATGTTTGATAAAATCATTAACTGTAAAACAGCCAAAGAGGTTTGGGACACAATTTAGATTATTTGTGATGGTATTGAGCAAGTAAGGGAGAACAAGATACAGCTACTGATTCGGCAATATGAGCATTTTCACTGTGAAGATAGTGAGTCTCTCACTGATATATTTAGTAGATTTCAAAAGCTACTAAAGGCTTTAAAATTTCATGGAAGAGTCTATCAAACAAAAGACTCTAACCTCAAGTTCCTTAGATCTCTTCCAAAGGAGTGGAAGCCAATGGCAGTCTCATTGAGAAATTCACAGGATTACAAGGAGTTCACCTTGGAGAGACTTTATGGCATCCTGAAAACCTATGAGCTTGAAATAGAGCAAAATGAAAGGATGGAGAAAGGAAGGAAGAAAGGAGGGTCCATAGCACTGGTTGCTGAGTTAGAGAAGGAGAAAGAGATGAAGGTAGAAGCTGTTAAGTCTACTTTAAAGGTCTGTGAAAGCAAGGGTAAAGGGCTGGTAGCTGAAAATGAAGATCAGTTGAGCCAAGATGACAGGGATGATATTGATGAACATCTAGGATTCTTATCCATGAGGTTTTTCAAGCTCAAATTCAAGAAGAATTTTGGCGCAACCAAGCCAAACAGAAACATGGTTAATAAGTCAAAATTCAAGTGTTTCAAATGTGGCTTGGCAGGTCATTTTTCCAGTTAATGTAAAAAGTCTGATTTCAGCAAAAAGAAGTTTGAGCCTGTTGATTATAAACATAAATACTTTGAGTTGCTCAAACAAAATGAAAGGGCTTACATCACACAGGAGAACGACTGGGTTGCAGATGGATTGGATGAAGATGAAGAACCAAGCTATGTCAATCTAGACCTAATGGCCAAATCTGATGAAATAGAAACAAGTTCTTCAAGTAATCAGGTAATCACCACTAACCTAGCACATTTATCTAAAGCTGAGTGTAATGATGCAATAAATGATATGTCCACAGAATTATATCACATGCATGTTACACTTAGGTCCCTCACTAAGGACAATACTAAAATTACAGAAAACAATTTGTTTTTAAGTGAGAGGAATAATATGCTAGAGTCTTAGTTTATTGAATTTAAGAAATTGAGAATTGAGTGTAAGATTGCTAAGGATGAATTAACTGAGTCCTTGAAGAAAGAAGAGATCTTAAAGAAGCAGCTTGAACGAGAACATGAAGTGATTAAGGCATGGAAATTATCTACAGATGTTCATGATCAAATCACTAAAGTTCAAGGTATTGAGTCCTTTTGTGATGCAGCCTGGAAGAAGAGTAAAGAGAAGCTTGAGTCCAATTAGGTTGAAGGATTGTTTACAGAGGTGGACTCGACGGATGATGACGGATTATAAAAATCATCCGTCGGATAATCAAAAGGATTATCCGTCGAGTGACAACGAGCCACATCCGTCGGCTGTGAGTAAACCAGTTAGCAAAGCTAAGCTAGCTAAGTCGAATGAGAAATATGGATCAATTTCTAAGAACTTTATTCCAGGAGAATCAAGTCAAGCCAGAAAAGAAAAGAAAGTTAATGTTGGTCATCTGTCTATCAAGCAATTGAATGACATATTAGAAAAGATTGATGTTAAAACATAAGCTAAAAAGAAAAATAATAGAAATGGGAAAGTAGGAATTAACAAACATAACAACTACACACCTGATTAATATGCACCAAGAAAAATCTGTGTTAAGTGCAGTTGTGTTAATCATTTGTCTGTTAATTGCAAACTTGCTATGCTAACTCCCATGTCTGTACCCTCTTCTTTTCCCAACATGCCTACCATGCCTATGAATGCTATGTCTACTCAGAATATGAATGCACAATTTGCTAATAAGCCATTTGCACCTAATCCTTATTATGCTGCATTTAGTATGCCTCAAATGCCATTTAGAATGCCTTATTGGAATAACATGTTTGCAAATAGCATGCCTTTTTATGTAAACCAAAATGTGCATGAGAATTCTATTTTACTGACCGGTCTCAAAGGTTCAACTCAAATGACTAAGGATGAATATGAAATTCCCAAGTCAAATGAGATGAAACCTAAGAAACCAAAGAAGAAAGCTAACAAGGCACATGACTGGAGATTCTTTGATGTGTGCAGGGAAACAGAAAGAATCTTTGGTATCTGGATAGTGGTTGCTTAAGGCACATGACTAGAGATTCTACCCTACTCACTGAGTTCAAGGAAAGAGCTGGCCCAAGTATTATTTTTGGAGATGACAACAAAGGTTATACTGTGGGATATGGATTGATTTCAAAAGATAATGTCATCATTGAAGAGGTTGCCCTAGTGGATGGTCTCAAGCATAATTTGTTGAGTATCAGCCAGCTTTGTGATAAGGGCAACTCAGTTACTTTCAATTCAGAAGCCTGTGCTGTGACAAACAAAAAGACCAACAAAGTGGTTCTCACTGGAGTGAGAAAATGAAATGTGTACCTATCTAACTTCAACTCATCAAATGCAGACTCTGTCACTTGTCTTCTGAGTAAAGCAAGTCAAGATGAAAGTTGGCTATGGCACAAGAAGCTGTCCCATCTAAACTTCAAGACCATGAATGAGCTTGTCAAGAAAGAATTGGTTAGAGGTATTCCTCAAGTGGAGTTTACTAAGGATGGATTTTGTGATGCCTGCTAGAAAGGAAAGCAGATTAAAGCATCATTCAGAATCAAGCTTTATTCAACAATTGAAGAACCTTTGCAACTGTTGCACATGGATTTATTTAGACCAGTCAATGTATTGTCCATCTCATGAAAAAGATATTTTCTAGTAATTGTAGATGATTTCTCAAAGTTCTATTGGACATATTTTTAAATTCCAAAGATGAAGCTAGTGAAATCATTATCAATTACATAAGGCAAGTCAATAATCATCCTGACTTTAAAGTAAGAAGAATCAGGAGTGACAATGGAACTGAGTTCAAAAACTCTGTGATGAGATCATTTTGTGAAGAGAATGGGATTATGCATGAATTTTATGTAGCAAGAACTCCACAACAAAATGGAGTAGTGAAAAGGAAGAACAGATCTCTTATTGAAGCTGCAAGGACAATGCTTGAAGAATCAAAGTTACCAACATATTTTTAGGCTGAAGCTGTGAATACTGCCTGCTATACTCAGAATATCTCTTTGGTTAATCAAGCAAAGTGCATGACACCCTACCAACCGTTCAAGAATAGGAAGCCAACTCTAAATTTTCTTCATGTCTTTGGCGGCAAATGTTATATCTTAAGGAATCAAACTGATCAACATGGAAAGTTTGGTGCTAAAGCAGATGAAGGACTCTTTGTCGGGTATGCTGTTGGAAAAGCATATAAAGTCTACAATCTAAGAACCAACATTGTTATGGAATCCATACATGTTGTGTTTGATGATAAAAAGATTGAAGGACTACAAGATGGAGATTTCCATGAAAGCCTCAAGTTTGATAATGTGGAGATGGTTAGTGATGACAGTGATGATGAAAGTGATCAAGAGACATTGGATAAGGATAATGCAGAAAAATATACAACTAATGAAGCACATAATTCAACATCTGTCGAGTTACAAAATGCTTCATCCGTCAGTAGACAATCTGCCTCATCCGTCGGGAGACAATCAACTTTATCCGTCGAGATACAAAGTGCATCATCCGTCGGAACAATGAGAGAAGCTGAGAGTCAGAATAGATCACCTACAGATAGTACCCCTTTCTCAAATAAAAGATTCACAAATTCAGGGGGAGTTTATCATAATCAAAACTCAGTCACACATCAAGGCAACAATGAGACCTCTTCATCTAGAGCTAATCTACCTCAACAAAAAATTGGACTAGAGATCACCCTTTTGAGCTCATCATTGGTGATGCATCTTCTAGAGTTCAAACAAGGAAAGCAACTTAAGAAGAATGTCTATATAGTAGCTTTCTTTCCAAGGATGAACCAACGAAGGTAGAAGAAGCTTTGATGGATCCTGATTGGGTTTTAGCTATGCAGGAGGAGCTAAACCAATTCGAAAGGAACAAGGTATGGAAGTTGGTACCCAAACCATAGGAAAGAAACCAATTAACACCAAGTGCGTATTCAGAAACAAGATGGATGAAAATGGCATAGTGGTCAGGAACAAAGGTAGATTGGTTGCTAAGGGCTACTATCAACAAGAAGGAATAGATTTTGATGAAACTTTTGCTCCTGTTGCAAGACTTGAAACCATCAGAATTTTCTTAGCTTATGCAGCTCATACAAATTTCAAGGTCTATCAAATGGATGTCAAAAGTGCCTATCTAAATGAAGATTTGGAGGAGGAAGTCTATGTCAGTCAGCCTCCTAGTTTTGAAGATCCAAATTTTCCAGAATATGTCTACTCTCTTTCACTACACCATAAATGGCCTACATCAACACCAAGAAAATGTTAGAACAGGCCCAAAAAAGTGTTACCACATCCAGAAAAAGGCCTAAGGTAACATAAAAATTAAGTTGCTTTTTTTCGAGTTACCTTTGGCCCCTAAGGTAACATTACTTTTGCCCTGGTGTAACATTCACATTTGTGTTACAATAGCTGTCAAAGGTAAAATCAATCTATGTCTATAGTATCACAATATGTAAGTTACCTTTGGACTTAGAATATCCAAAAAAATGGGGCCTACAAGTGGGGCCCACTTGTGGGCCCCACTGGTGGACCACAAAATCATTGTAATATTTTTTTCCGTACTGTAAAAGTTTTATAATTATTTGTATTATATTAAACCAAATTTTTTGTAACACTTATGTACCTAATGTAACATATTTCTCAAAAAAAAAACTTGAGATGATTTGTTTGTAAATTGAACATGCCATAACATGTTTTTCATACAAGTCGACGAAATAAACAAAAATATGCTCTATAATGTTAACCAGAGCTTCCTGATCTTTACCTTCCCCTATAAGACCTATCAATTTACTAGTTTCGAGAATTTTCTTTGCTAGAAAGAAATAGAACAAAAAAATTAAAAGACCCTTGATCTGTGGTTTTCCAGCCCTGTCTTTACCAGTGGTTTTCCAGTACCTTCGATCAGTTGCACAATTCATCCTTACACCATTTCCCTACTTCTTATCAAGTGCACTGAAAAAGTACCATTCCAAATCTCTACTCTTCAGCCTAGATAGCCTAGATTTACCTGAAATCCAACATTCACACAAACAGTTCAACTATAAATATAGCATATATATATCAGTTCCATGCATGGTTACAAGCTAGTTTTTTTTAAAAGCAAAACCCTAGATGTCAACATAAAAGTGTGGGTTAGCGAAAAGTCTAGTAACGACTTACATGAGCACTTGTAAATTGTATATAATGTGCTAGACAACATGATATTTAATTGTAAAAATCCAGATGCTTTCCAAAAATAATTAAAAATATAAGGAGTATCCTACCTTTGCCATTGTAACAATGTCAGGCACCACATCATGGGACTCAAATCCCCAAAAATGGCTTTCTATCCTGGAAAATCCTAATTAAACTTCATCAGATATAAAAAGGCCTCCTACTTTCTTGATGGTGTTATGTACCGCAGACAGGTAACCTGGAGCCAATTCAACAATACCACCAACTCCATGCCACAAAAAGGAGGTGCCTCAGTTGTCACAAAAGTATATGATAATAAAAGAAATAAATATAAATATAAAATTTCATCAAATTGCATAGCCACAGCTTAAGCGGGAAAATAACTAGTATCTATTAAGATCAAAGAATACATTTTTAAGCAAGGGAACTGAATACTAAGAAGAGTAAATTTAGTGGACACCCTTTACTTAATAACAATTATCTTGTATATATTGCATAGGTTCATTGTAACATTATCCTCTCATCTTAATTATACTTTTACTATATTTACAAGAACTTGATCATATTGATGCACTTGTAGAGTTGGACCCATGTTTCATTCAAAACACCTATTTCTTGCAGTTCAGTTTTTTTGTTGGGTTCCAGTTATTATCTCCCTTTAAGGCTTCAAAGTTATTGTATTAATTTTCTCAACCTTAATACAACAAAAAGCAGGATAGTTAAGCCTACGCGGAATATTGCAACTGCTCTAGAAAGCAATGCCAAATGCTCCAGATTGCGACTCTTCCCACTCAAAATTCGCCACTACATCCTATTAGCAGCTCCATCAGTTAATCCTTTTCCTAAATGATTCTTGTATACTGTATCTAGTACTGAAGCTGGAACTATCTCAATCCCCTTGAGAACAAGACTTTGCATAGTCAAATGTATTCTATTACAGTCGCTGCAACAAAACCATTTATCCTTCGGGAGTTCCTGTAGCAACTCAAGGAAAACCAGTGAGTAACTAAATTCCTCCACATACTTGTATGATACATAAACTAGATATTCTGATAGCATACTTTTAAATCACACAACCCAATGTCCCGCAAGCAGCTAACATGAAACTCCTTTTCACACTGCAATACCACAAGATATCAGATCCAAATGAAAGGGTAACTGAACAGTATCAGAATAAACATAGAAGATAATATGGCAATACCTGATCACAAAGCATAATTGTTCGCTTATCAATGACATTCAGATTTTAACAGGTACTCTTAACAACAAAGTTTAAAAGAAATTAGTAAATTGGTCACTGCATCACGCAAAAATATGGTATATATAAACCAGACTTAACAGTTAATTTGGCAACAATGAGTAAACTATACAGCCAAAAAATTATTCTGCAATCTGCAGACTATCTGGACTCTTAGGTTCTCGCAGTTCAAAAATACATAAAAATGTCGAAACAATGATTGTAGAAATCTAAATGAATAATTTAACAAACAAGACATTTCAGTTACGGATCACATTAAAGATAATTTAACCGTCTTAGACATCATCAACACCACTGTATACAAATGAATATTAAGCTAATAGGTAAAAGATTAAAGAGGTACCTGCATCAGGCTCATAATAACATCATCTTTGTATTAATCAAGTTTGGCCTCATTTAAATCCAGCAACACCTGAATCAAAGTTTTAGCCTCCCCATTACTACCAGAGCCACGGATCTCATCAATTAAATTTTGCATAAACTCATCTCTCCGCTTGCTCAATTGAACAAATTGATTCTCCAAATCTCTAAACCAAAACAATTATAATGCATCCATTTATCTCCTGTTGTAGCAGATAAAAGTTCCTAAAATTCAAAAAGAAAGTCAAATTTAGCAAAAAACTAAGATCTTGAAACTACCTGAGCAAGAAGCTCATCAACAAGAGTACACCCGCTAAAACCCGAAAACTCAACCGACAACTCTATCTCCCCTTTAGCCCACTTCAATCTTCTCAGTCCTCTTTTCAACATTATGGGTTTGCAAATTCAAGTCCCTCAAGGTGTTTGACAAAAGTTTCCAACGAGAAAGCTCGGCTTGGTACTTGTCTTTAGGTTTTAACAAAGCATTTCTTCTCCGAATCTTTTGATTGTTGTCCTCAACAAGTGGATCTGGAGGGGAGCAGAAGTGGCTGCAGTGATATCGAGGCGAGGGTGCTTGTTGCACTTGTAGATGAAGCCATCATCATTGATGAGCTCCCATTCATCTTCTTCTGGTAAAGACATTGCGCAAGCAGGAAGACCCGTGAAGCCCCAAACCAATTGTGTTGAATCCTTTTGCAGTGAAGCCCTAAATTGATAAAATAGATAGGGCATGAATCGATTGAAAACTGATTGAAAACTGAAAGAGACCGAGAGAGATATGTTTAGAGTGTAATAGAGCGGCTGATAGCCCGCTTCTCCAAAATTTTGAGCCCGCTCTCTAAAAATTTTGAACCCGACTCTTCAGAGTCCAACTATAGCCCAATGAGACTCCAAAAAACTATTGCTATTCACTGTTATTTTTTATTTTTTAATAAACTTTTAAGTTTAAATAGTGTTCAAATTTATTATTAATAAAAATTATCAGTTACTAATTAGTACAGTTACCAAAATTTAACAAAAAAAATCAATCTTAGCTAATATTAATATTATTGTTTAATTATATTATCAAAATTGATTAATTTTCAAGTCAAATAATTATATATATTTAATTTTTGGTAAAATGTTACTCTTTTTATCTATTAACACCCTATTGTAACATAAGTTTCCACATGTTACCATATGTAACACTTTGAAACTATAGTAACATGTTACAAATGCTATGGTAACATAAAGAATACTACGTTGCGGTAGGCTAAGATGATCATAGCTAAGGTAACATAATTTTGTAACACATATGATTAAACCATTGCGATAGGCCATCTATGGCGTAGTGTTTTGAAAGTACTTTATGGATTGAAGCAAGCACCTAGAGCCTGGTATGACACTTTATCAAAGTTTTTTTTGGAAAATCACTTCATAAGTGGTATTGTTGATAAAACTTTATTCTTTAGAAATGTTAATGGCTCTAGTATACTTGTTCACATTTATGTAGATGATATTATATTTGGCTCTACAGATGAAAAACTTTGCAAAAAGTTTGCCAAACTAATGCAAAGTAAGTATGAAATGAGCATGATTGGAGAACTAACTTACTTTCTTGGTTTACAAGTTCAAAATATTAGTGATGGAATATTCATTAGTCAAACCAAATATATATTTATGATCTCTTAAAAAAGTTTGATCTAATGGACTGCACATCTGCAAAAACTCCCATGGCCACTGCAATTAAACTTGAATTAAACATTACTAAAAAGTCTATGGATATTTCAGGCTATAGGGGTATGGTTGGCTCACTTCTGTACTTAACAGTTAGTAGACTAGATATAATGTTTGCTACTGGTCTTTATGCTAGATTTCAGGTTGATCCTAGAGAATCTCACTTAGTAGCTATTAAGAGAATTTTCAGATATCTCAAGGGAACACCAAAACTTGGCATTTGTTACCCTAGAGATTCTGGTTTTGATCTAATTGACTATTCAGATGCAGATTATGCAGGTTGTAAAATAGATAGAAAAAGTACAAAAGGAACCTGTCAATTTCTAGGGAACAAGCTTGTGTCCTGGTTCAGTAAAAAGCAAAATTCAGTTTCTACCTCTATAGCTGAAGCTGGATATATTGTTGCTGGTAGTTGCTGTGTACAGATTTTATGGATGGAAATTGTTGGATTATGGTCTATAAGTGGAAAGAACTCCTATTTTCTGTGATAACACAAGTGCAATTGCCATCACTAAAAATCCAGTCCAGCATTCAAGAACAAAGCACAAAGACATCATGTACCACTTCATTAGGGAACATATGATGAATGGTACTGTGGAACTTCATTTTGTTCCAAGTGAAAAGCAGCTTGCAAATATCTTTACCAAGCCACTTGATGAATCCACCTTTTATAGGTTGGTAAGTGAGTTGGGTATGCTCAATTATTCTTAAATCATCTCAGATATTTTCTTGCAAGTTATGATGCAGCCAGAAACTTAATTAATTTTACTGATTAGATGAAATTTTGGCTAAGTCAAAATTTACATCCCAACGGATGCTCATTATCCATCGAGTTTGATCATCCGTCGGAATAGAATTTATTAATAAAAATCAATTACTTTTCTGGATTATTTTATACCCGACGGATAATTGTTTTATTCTCATCCGTCGAATTGTCTCAATCTTCGCTGTTGGAACTCTGAACATTATCCATCAGATATACTTACAGTCTGTAAGTATAACACGACGAATAATTGACAGAATTTTGATAGTTTATTTATTTTTAAACGGCTATTTTGGGCTATTTTGATTGGTTACTTTATTTCACTTTATTACTTTTGACAGTTTATTTCTGAGATAGTATAAAAGCAAAATTCATTTTCATTCTTTTCTTTTATCATTCTCAAATCAATTGCTCTAACTCTCTCCTTCTCCAAAGCAAATACTATCTCTGTGCAAATTTCTCTTCTTTAACAATGGCACCAGTAGTCAAAATCATGTCTCGTTCTGGATTCATCTATGAAAAGAACAACTTTATAGCTCTTGTGAACAAGGAAATTCCGGCATCTGAAGACTTTCACAAAATGATGGATTTTGTGAAAAATTACAAACTCAATTATGCTATGCTGGAATCACCCACAATCTAATGTGAAGTTGTGGAGGAGATGTGGACACCTGCTGTGTACCGGTCTTCAGGCAAAACCATCAGTCTCACCATCAAAGGTAAGGATCATTGCATTAATAGTGACATTATCAAAACATGCTTTAAAATTCCAGATAACACTACTACTGTTCCACACAAAGATGCTAATTTAGTTACCATGCTTAATTATATTGGCTATGCTCTCCCTACCTCTAAGTTAAGTGAGATTATGAGGCTAGGTCTTAGAAAGAGTGGAGTTGTTTGTGTGATGTAGTTACCTGAGTGTTTTCTGGTAAAGTGAGTAATTTTTATTCTGTTAATATTACCATGCTTAACATGCTTTATATGCTAGTTACTGAAAAGTACTTTAATTTCAGTCACATTATCATGTTTGAGTTAGGTTATAAGTTAGGGGAAGTTAATAAGAGAGGTAAAAGTGCTATTATGCCAGATTCTTTATGATACTTGCTAACCATCTTATTGAGAATATTACCATTGAGAACCCAACCAACAAATTGAATTGTTGGGTTCAAGAAAGGAGAATCATTGCAGATCTCAATAGAGAAAGTCACCACAAAGAGGTGACCCTCTTCTACTTTCCAATCATGGAGGGCCCTCAGGTAAGTGAGGTAAACACCACTGTTTTTACTCTTCAAACCTCACAAATTTCTTTGCCTTTTAGTGTAGCTATGACATCTGTGTCAATGACCCAACAGATGTCTACCCAAGCTACCAAAACAAAATCTTCAAAATCTAAAATAAAGAAAGCCCCCTCTGGTTTCTCTCAAAAGAACCCAGTTGCAAAATCTACCAAACTTAAAGAGGGGAGTGTGCAGGGTAGTGAGTTGGGTAATGGACAGGGTGAAAATCAAAGAAACCCTAAGGATAAGGTTGGAGAGGTGAGTGCACCCAAGCCTAACCACACCACAGTTTTCCAACAAACTGTGGTAGTTGATAAGGAAATTAGCACAATTCTAGCTTCATCCACCCAAAAGGATGTTGCTATTGAAACAAGCTCCCAACTAGGAGCACAGGCCAAGAGGGTAAGGGACACAAGTTCACCTCAAACCTATGCCAGAAAGAAGAGATCCAAAACCCTTGGGGAGGCACAGGGAACACACACAGTGCAAACTGGAGCAAAAGAATCAGTCACTGCACCATCTCAAATTCAGCTTGATGTGGCTCCAATAAATGTGGAGTCACAACCAAAATCTTTAATCATAGAAGCACCACAAACACCAAACTCTCCCACAAATTCTCTGGATGTGGACATGATCAACACATCAATTCCTGATTCCCCTTCTTTAACTATGTTGGGGAAGCCAAAATCTAGTGCAAGTGAGCATCATCTTTTAGATGATTTGTTGGCTCACTTGCCAATTGTTTCAAGAACTGTTGAGACATCTTTGCTTAAATTATCATCAATCTGCACAGAGTCTACAATAGTCTCTACTCCAAACTCATTCATTTCTTCTATTCCGGTGGATATTGTTCATCCGTCAGTTAGTGATTGTATCCCGATGGATGTGCCTAACAACAGTCATCCGTCGGCTAGCCTAACTACTATCCAGATGGATGTTCCTCATCCGTCGGTACTATCTACACACACTCAAAATTCAACAATTGTGACAAGTGTAGATGAGTTAGTAGTTGTACAATCACTCTTAGGACTGAGGGAAGGGAGTAAAATGAGTGAGAGGTTGGGTTGCTCCTAGGCAAAAGGAGAGGAAAAGAGTAAACTCATGTAGGCTATTTCTTCCAGCCTGGCAAAAGAGAGTGAGAGGAGTCCCACCTTAGAAGGTGAAGGTGAGGGTGTGAGGGTGGTGAGCCAAGGGGAGCTCTTGATGCAACAAAAGAGAGATCATGAGAGAAATGCAGGTACAGGAGGTATACGGGTGGACACCATTACTAGTGAGTTAATGAATGTTAGTGATGCAGAAAGGAATAGACTATTTCAGCAAGAATATCAAGTTGTCATAGATGCTATCTCCCTGGATGCTGAGACATTTACTCATCCTGTTCCAGCTTATCAAACTCTAGCTGGATAGGGCAATGAAGATGCTGAGAATATGCTGAACCTAGTGCATACAACTGCTTACAAAGGGCAAAGGATGCAATCACTGCTATGCCATCTACAACTGGAAGTGAGTTTGAACTGGCTGAAGACTCTTATGGGGATGATGGTGGGGATGATGAGGATGACAACATGAGCATAGGGGGAGATGCAGACATTCCTCCCTGGATGCTAACCAAAGAGTGTTCATATTAACATCTCCAATCCATATTATTCAAGCTTTTTCATGACACCCAATCAGCCATTCAAGCATCCACAAGTGCCAGCACTAAAAGGTTACTTACAACACATCTTGAAGCTCTACATCTGCATAAGATTCAAGCTCTCTAACACAGTCAAAGTGTGGATGAAATGAAGCAAGAAATTTCTGATGTCAAACAGGATTTTACAGCAAGGTTGGATGCTAGACTTCCTGGAACCACCATGACCGAGATAGCTCAGAAATTGAGGAAATAAGCTGATTTAAATAGAAAAGTTGAGGCCATGGACTCTAGGTTGTCTAATATGGAGAAGTCAGTGGCCAACATACTTGCAAACCAAGATGCTCAGACTGCTCTGCTCCAACAGTTGGTGGCTGCACAACTCCCTTCTTCTCAACAACTTGATGCTAACAAAAAGGGGGAGAAAGGTTCATCAAGTGAGGGGGAGAAACAGCTTAACATTCAAGTCGACAAAGTAATTGTGCCAATAATTGCTTTCACTAAGCCACTAGCTATGGATATCATTGATCTTATCAATCTAGCAGCAGCAAAACTAGAATCAAATGATAAACTGACAAAGATTGATGTAGCAGCAGCTGAGTAGGAACGAGATGAAAAGTGGAAGAAGATTGATGCAGACATTCAGAAGAAATTTGGTCAGCTACATAAACCAGATAAGACTTTTCATCACCATTCTCTAGTCAAACATATCTCAGTGCATGAAATGAGTCTAGGCAACTTGGAAAAAGGCCAAACTTCATGCATCAAATCTCCAAAAGCTAATCTGATTTTGAAGCCTAAAAGGAACTATTCAAAGTTCTCAGACAAAAATCCTGTGGATCTTATGTTTGAGACACCTAGGCCAGATGAAAAGAAGCTGTTGGCAAGGTCAATTATATTTTACAAGGATCTATCGGATTCAGTTCAAAAGATGAGGATTGCCATAATTTACAGGAATGGAAAAGAGATCTGTGTGGTGGCTGGACACCCCCTGTTTGTAGAAGCTAAGAATGATGAAAAAGAAAGGATCAATCAAGAAAAGAAGCAGGCTGCTTTAGATGCTAAAAAGCTCAAACAAAAGAAGGAGCAAGCTGTTATCTTGGATAAACTTCAAGCTGTCAAATATACAACTGAGATCTCTGAAAAACCACCTGTGATTACTAAAGCTCAAAACCAACAAATGCAAAATGAACCTCCACAGAAAAGAAAGTTCAGATACAAGCTTCACTCCAAAAGGAAATTGGACTTTAGTGATGAGGAAATAGAGGACTACATTCCCAAAAAGTCTACAGCATCAACTCAAATATCCATGCCCTCAATGGTGCATGAGGAATTCAAGGTGGATCCAACTAAGAATTTTCATGGTGAGCCTATTATTCCCAATGATGAGCCACTAGACTGGGAAAGTATGCCAATTCCTGAATTCAACTTACCTATCTTCAACAAGCCAAAGAAGGAAAAGATTAGAGCAACCAAGAAAGTGAAGCCTGTGACTCTTAGATCCAAGACCCTAACAAAATATCAATCCACAATCAACAAGGAAGATCTTTTGTATATCTGTGATATCAAGGAGTTTTCATATTTGAACCTCTACTTGGATGAATTGGAAGAAGTAAGAGAAATTGATGCTCACAGACATCTTCCTAAAAGGCTGGTATTCAAGTACAAGGGAGGGAGAGAAATCACATGGCCTCTTCACAAGATTCTTGAAGAAAGCTGTTCTGTACTAATAAAGATCTACTCATTCTTCAAGAAGAACTTTGAATTTAATGTGACTGCAAGGAGATTGGTTCTGAAGAGGATTGAAGAGCTAAGGAGTAATAAAGCCAAAGATGCACTTCCAAAAACTCTATCAATTCCTTTCACAGGAAAGAGAGTGTATTTGAGGCCTTATTGGCTGATGGAATTCATGGATGATAAGGGAGTTAGATAATTCTTCAGACTGGATGACCAATTGAGTATCTCTAGCAATGAGACTCTATTAGAAATGCAAGAAATGCTGGATCTATCTGAAGCTGATGAACTTGAATTCCACAGACAACTCCAGAATCAAATAGAAGAAAATAACAGAAAGCTTGGGAAGAAATCTAGACAATCAAGGAAATAGAATCATCTGCTCAGACTAGAGGAGCACCTTGAAAATGATTGTGAGAACTCTTTGTACACTTTGCTTTGTTCAATTTTCAATAAATATTGTAGCACTTATCAGTTTTATCTACTACTTTTTAATCTTTATTTTTAGGGTATTTTGTTATCATCAAGTTTCTCTTAATTTATGGCTACAATTCCAGTAGACATAAATTGGGGAAGATTGTTAGGAATATGTTGTGAACTTGATGATAAGTTAAACAAAACACCTTAGTAGATTTAACTTAGTGAAATTTGTAGCTCTCGACGGATGATCTAATATAGTCCCGACGGATGAACTTTATAGTCCCGACAAATGACAATTTGATTATCCATCGAGAGTGTAGACTATGTAACAAATAAGTACTATAGCACATTTTTGCAAACAACATGTTTCAGTCTAGTAGATTGTATAGGGTTATCTAAGTCATGTTGACTACTAGAATGATATACAAAATAGGTTGACTAATTGTAAATATGAGATGTCTTGTAATTCTGTATAAGTGAAGTAGAGTCAAGTGGTAGATAGACTCCCGACGGATGATCTACAAGACTCCCGAAGGATGATCAAATTCAAAATAGCTGTTGATAGTGACAACACAGTCACATGCGTTGGGTGTTTGCAAAAAAAAATGTGGCAGCCTGCTAAGCAGGATTTTGAGAACAAAGAAGCATTACCATTTCCATGCAAAAGTGAAGATATTCAAAGATGCTGGAATAGAGTAGTGAAGTAGCATGGAGTTAGACTAGATATGTTTTGTTTTATTATCTTGTCTTATTGTCATGTAAACTTGGTGATATATAAACCAAGTGGAACAAGTAGAATAATTAACCAAGCAAACACATTTTCCAGAGAAACATATCAAGCAGTATTCTGTAAGAATTTCTCTATAGTTTGTTTGTTGCACTTGTGAAGAAGCTGTGAGCTATTCAAAGCTTCACAGAGTTCTCAGTTTGATATATATATGTATATATATATATATCTGGTGGATACTTTCAAATCCACCAGAAAGTTTTAAAAGCTTGTGTTTTTATTACATAGTGTTTTGATTCCTACTACTCTTTTATTCCGCACCATTGCAAATCAAACACTACTACATGTATTAAGTTAAAACTATTTTAAAATCTTGAAAAGGTAGCTAGAATTACATTCAACCCCCCTTCTGTAATACTTGTTGTATTGTTAGGGAATAACAATTGGTATCAGAGCAAGCTCTCGAAGAAAAAAGAGTATAAAGATCACAACAAACAACAAGATGAACAAAAAGGATGTTAGAGTAAAGATCCCATTTCTGGAAAAAGATAATTATCACCACTAGAAGGTGAAGATGCACCTACATCTTCTTTCCGAAGATGAGGCCTATGTGGACTGCATAGAAAGAGGTCCTCATGTACCAATGAGAGCTGTAACTGGAAATGAACCATCTGTTCCAAAACCTAGACATGAATGGTCAGACCATGATATTGAGCAAGTCAGGAAGGATAAAAAGGCCATGAATATATTGTTCAATGGAGTTGATGGTGATATGTTTGATAAAATCATTAACTGTAAAACAGCCAAAGAGGTTTGGGACACAATTCAGATTATTTGTGATGGTACTAAGCAAGTACGGGAGAACAAGATGCAACTACTGATTCAGCAATATGAGCATTTTCACTGTGAAGATAGTGAGTCTCTCACTGATATATTTAGTAGATTTTAAAAGCTACTAAATGCTTTAAAGTTGCATGGAAGAGTCTATCAAACAAAAGACTCTAACCTCAAGTTCCTTAGATCTCTTCCAAAGGAGTGGAAGCCAATGACAGTCTTATTGAGAAATTCACAGGATTATAAGGAGTTCACCTTGGAGAGACTGTATGGCATCCTGAAAACCTATGAGCTTGAAATAGAGCAAGATGAAAGGATGGAGAAAGGAAGGAAGAAAGGAGGGTCCATAGCACTGGTTGCTTAGTTAGAGAAGGAGAAAGAGATGAAGGTAGAAGCTGTTGAGTCTACTTCAAAGGTCTGTGAAAGCAAGGGTAAAGAGCTGGTAGCTGAAAATGAAGATCAGTTGAGCCAAGATGACATGGATGATATTGATGAACATCTAACATTCTTATCCAGGAGGTTTGCCAAGCTCAAATTCAAGAATAATTTTTGTGTAGCCAAGACAAACAGAAACATGGTTGATAAGTCAAAATTGAAGTGTTTCAAATGTGGCTTGGCAGGTCATTTTACCAGTGAATGTAGAAATTCTGATTCCAGCAAAAAGAAGTTTGAGCCTGTTGATTATAAACAAAAATACTTAGAGTTGCTCAAACAAAAGGAAATACTTCTTGAACACTCGGTTCATCAAATGCATGAATGCTGCTGGTGCATTAGTCAGTCCAAACGCCATCACCAGAAATCGTAGTGTTCGTATCTCATTTGAAACGCAGTCTTTGGAATATCTACTACCTTGATCTTCAACTGATGATAAACTGATCTTAAATCGATTTTCAAAAACCATGCCGCTCCTTTCAGTTGATCAAATAAGTTGTTAATTCGGGGTAAATGATATATGTTCTTGATAGTTATTTTATTCAGCTCACGATAATCGATACATAGTCGCAAACTACCGTATTTCTTCTTTACGAACAACACCGGTGCACCCCATGGGGATACACTGTGCCTTATAATTCCTCTATCGAGAAACTCCTGAAATTGCTTCGCTAACTCTTTCATCTCAACAGGCGCCATTCGATACGGAGCATTTGCAATTGGTTCAGTTCCTGGTGCCAAATCAATGGTGAACTTAATTTCTCGATTCGGAGGTAGTCCTGGAAGTTCATCTGGAAAGACATCGGGAAACTCACAAACAAGATGAATATTTTCAATTTTCAGACTTTCTTTTTATGTCCAATACATAGGATAAATAAGCTTGACATCCTTGACATAATAATCGTTTCATTTACATCATCGTTAAAAATCTCTGCTTCTATTTTTCGCCTTTAAATGTTACCGTTCCATTTTTCTCGGTTCGTAAATTCATATTTTTATTTGCGTAATCGATCTTAGTGTTATTACTAGCTAGCCAATCCATTCCTAGAATAACATCAAATTCTCTTAATTTGAAAGGTATCAAGTCAACTGAGAAATGATGTCCCGCTATCTTAATATCGCAACCCGGACATACTCGATCTACCGCAATTTGATCATTGTTCGCTAACTTTATGATTAACGGTTCATCTAACCGTTGAATTTCAGAACATAAATTATGCATAAATTCTTCAGAAATAAAAGATCTCATAGCTCCAGAATCAACCAGTACTTGTGCATCTAAAGAATTCACAGGAAGCGTACCTGCAACCACGTTAAGACTCTGCACAACTTCTTTCATTGACATGCTAAAAGTCCTTGCCCTAGGCTGATTCTGTTATGGTGGCGGAGGTAATGCCAAACCCTTAGGATGTTGGCTGCCATTGCTGCTCCTCTACAATCTTTAGCGATATTTCCCTTTCTTCTGTATTGGAAACAAGAAACCTCTGCTTTTCTTGTCGGGCATTCCCCTGAGTAGGGTCCCTTCTGCTTGCACTTGAAACACGTGATGTTTATCTTGTTACAAATTCCAGTATGCTTCATCCCAAATGTTCTGCAATCAGGTATTGGTGGTCGGATGAGTCTTTGTTGATTTGGGGCTGGGAGTCGGTTACCCGTCCTCTGGTTACCCTGTTCTGTCCTTCTGAAATTCACATTTCCCCGGGCTTGAAATCCCTGCCTTCTATTGGAGTGGTTCTGAAAACTTCCTAGTCCCTTTTCCTTTTGGGACGCTTCACTTTCTCCCTCAATAATCATGGCCTTCTGAACTACGGCTGTATAGGTCGTCAGTTTGAACACCGCTACTCTGCTACGGATCCACGGCTTCAATCCCTGCTGGAATCTCTTGGCTCGCTTTTCATCAATATCCACTTGCTCTGGAACAAACCTAGCCAATTCAGTGAACTTAGCTTCATAGTCAGTGACCATCAAATTTCCCTGCTTCAACTCCAAGAACTTGATTTTCATTTGATTCTTCATGAAACGGGGAAAATACTTCTCCAGAAAAAGTTCGGTGAATCTGTCCCAAGTCACTACACATTCGCCTTCCAGTGCTTTCTTGGATTCCCACCAGTAATTGGCCTCTCCCTTCAAGAAGTAGCTAGCGAAATCTGTCTTTTGATCTGCTTCAACTTTAACCAACGCAAAAGCCTTCTCCATTTCTTTTAACCAGGCTCTTGCCTTAGTAGGATCTGCTTAACCTTCAAATTCCGGAGGCTTTACCGACTGGAACTGCTTAAAAGTAACCACAGGTACCATTGGTGGTGCTTGTGGTTCTGGACGAACTGATTGCTGTAACATTTACTGCTGAAATTATTGTTGTTGTTGCTACATCTGCTGCTGTATCATCATCATTTGCTGTTGCATAAGGGGAAACATTTGGTCCATTTGGTGTTATTGTTGTTTTGTCCTTCGGTATTGTCATTAGACGACTCAGTTCTTGTTTTTCTTTTTGGTTCCATGGTTCTCATAATAAAACAAATGGTTCTTTTTAATAACAGTTTATTAAACAGGTGGTATAAATAAAGAAACAATTTATATGGTATTAAAATAGAAATTTAAACAGTTGATGTTGGAAAGAAAACAATTTATCGGGTATCTGAAACAAGAAATTAAAAACAGTTCAGTTTTTAATTAAATCACTTGGAAATATTGAAATTTTTTGGAAAAATAAATGGTACAACATGGTTGTAAATAAAAATAGCATTTAAAATATGAAATAGTAAGACAGTAAATTAAATGTAAATGCTTGAGAGACTGAAAAATAAAAGAAAAAGTAGAAAAAGTTCATTATATATATATGACACCAGCTACAGGTGTTAGTGCTTGATACAACAAGGGTCTACATCAGATCAGTCATACTACTGCTGCTACCAGTCAAACTAGATGCTACGCACGTACAAACCTAGTCACACCATACTATGATGCCTCTATCTATATACATCACATATACTACAACACCCTGTTGTCAGCCTGAAGGGTTTTTAGCACATAAACGCAACGAACACGTAAATTTAAATCTTAAAAAAAAATGAAACCCTCCGCAGGATCCATGCGAAAAATAATATTTAATTCGTAGTTCAGTATGTTTAAATTAAGAAGCTTTACGTTAATGGAAAGATGGAGGTCTTTAATGGCGATCCAAAAACGATGAACGGAGATCCTTAGCAACTGCTCCTCAAGTGTGAAGCACTCCACCGGTATCCAGCAAGAAAACGATGTAATGAATGAGGATGAGATGGAGAGAATTAGGGTTTTGTAAATCTTTTTGGTTGAGGCAAAAATAGGGTCTATAATAGTATATTTATAGGCAAAATTTTCAGCTGAAAATTTTCCCATAAAATATTATTATTATTAACTCTTTATTATTCTCACTAATAATTAAAACACCTTTTAATTATTAATCCTTTTTCTAAACACTTTAGAAATAATTCTCTCACTTGATTTAATTTCCAAAAATTAAATTCTTAATTAATAATATTAAGAACTTTTTCTTAATTAATTTATAATCAATTAAATCTCATTTAATCAATTATTAAATTTGCCAATTAATTATTTATTTCATAAATAAATAATTATCAGCCATTATTAATTAATTTCTCCACCATTAAATCATTTTCTTTTATGGTGTGACCCTGTAGGTTCAATATTAAGCCGGTAGTAGAAATAAATAATAATAAAACTATTTTATCACTATTTATATAAATTCTCTAATTCATTAAATATGATTAATTAATTAATCATATTTATTCTACATCGTGAGAGATACTTCTCAGCATATCGCGACTATCCGGATAATACGAATTCACTGCTTAGAATACCAAGAACCTATTCAGTGAGTAGTTACCGTACAATTAATTCCTTCTACCCTCCAATGTCACGATTAAATACAAGGCATGGAACTTGTGTCAAGCCTATCTTATTTAATCACTTGCTTTCCCATTCACTATGCTTAGTTCTATTTAATGTAAATTAGAAACTCCTTTCTAATTTCATTCACTCTGGCCAGAGATTCCTGAACTAACATAAGTGGATCAGCATTGAACATTCTCTTCCTACACTGAAAGGGGTAGATCCTTTATTGATCATAAACTATCATCGTGTACAAATTCCTATACCCAGTAGAGCCCTTATAATTGTCCCTTGAGACTAAGAACTAAACCAAAGCATAGTTCAGTGTACACAAGATGACTATGATGACCTCAAGTCTAAGGATACTTGTACAACTATCACTATGTGAACAACTGCTGACACGTGAGTGAACTCCATCAGTTGTTCAACTGTGTAAGTCATGTTCAGTGAACTTATTCTCAGTTTGGCGAGACACTCTCCTTGTCCTACGAATGGGCTGTTCCACAGAAGGTTGTTCAGTCTGAACAGGTGTTTCCACTTGATCCGTAATAGTTTGTGCTTCTTGAACTTCATCAAGTTCAATTTTGCTCCCACTGTTTCCTTCAAGGATAAACTCCTTTTCCAAGAAGGTAGCATGTCTGGAGACAAACACCCGATGATCGGTGTAAAAGTAATACCCCAAAGTCTCTTTAGGATATCCCACAAAATTACATTTTACGGATCAAGATTCCAGCTTATCTGGGTCAACTTTCTTGATATAAGTTGGACATCCCCAAATCTTAACGTGTTTAAGACTCGGTTTCCTTTCTTTCCATATCTCATATGGTGTTTGAGGAACAGATTTGGAAGGCACCTTATTCAGTAAATATGCTGAGGTTTCCAATGCATAACCCCATAGGAATACTGGAAGATTCGCATAGCTCATCATGTACCGAACCATGTCTAACAAAGTTCGATTTCTCCTTTCAGATACCCCATTTAACTGTGGAGTATATGGAGGAGTCCACTGAGTGACTATACCATTTTCTTTGAGATAATCTAGAAATTCTCCATTCAAGTATTCACCACCTCGATCTGATCGAAGAGTTATAATCCTGTGTTTGGTTTGTTTCTCCACTTCATGTTTATATTCTTTGAACTTTTCAAAGGCTTCAGACTTATGTTTTATCAAATAAACATATCCGAATCTAGATCTATCATCTATGAAAGTAATGAAGTACGAAAATCCACCCATGGCTTGCGTAGACATTGGTCCACATACATCTGTGTGTACCAATCCTAGCAAATCTGCAGCCCTCTCTCCATGTCCACTAAATGGAGATTTGGTCATTTTATCCAATAGACAAGACTCGCATGTAGGATATGATTCAAAATCAAAGGGGTCAAGTAACCCTTCCTTATGCAATGTCTGCAGTCTATTTTCACTAATATGACCTAGCCTACAGTGCCATAAATAGGTCAGATTTTCATCATCTCGTTTTCTTTTATTAGTTTGTTCAATCTGAAGTAAATCATACTCTACGTCACATACATACAGACCATTATTTAAAATGCCACGTCCAAAAAGGACATTATCTCTAAGGATAGAACATTCATTATTCCTAATAATAAATGAAAAACCATCCACATCCAACATAGGAATAGAAACAATATTCCTCACAATAGAGGGAACGTAATAACAATTGTTCAAAATAATAGTCTTGCCCGTAGGCATATGTAAACTAAATGATCCGACAAATATGGCCGCAACCCTTGCTCCATTGCCCATACGTAGAATCGCCTCATCTTTTTCAAGAGTCCTACTTCCCTTTAGTCCTTGCAACAAATTGCAAATATGAGAACCACAGGCGGTATCTGATACCCAAGTAGAAATTTGACCTAGTGACATATTAACTTCGATCATGAACATGCCTGAATCAGAAGCGGTAGTCTTACTACCCTTCTTCTTCTTCAATTCTGCAAGGTAAACCTTGCAGTTCCTCTTCCAGTGCCCCAACTTCTTACAGTGAAAACAAACAACTAAATTAGGACCAGTCAACTTGTGAGCATCTAGTATGCTCCGGAGTGATAGTGTAGAAGACATGACGAATATAGTAAATCTGTAAATGATAAATACATAACAACACTTAGCAAATATTCGATTTTATTTCAAAACACTATATGAATCGGGTCTTTATTCATAAGTGTCTCCCACTAGTTTATCTAATTTTTTCAACCCCCTAAGTGAAAATTAAGCATTCATAATGCTAGTGGGAATAGGGATCCTACATTCCATCACACAACCTCGGCTGTGGCACGAAACGTCATGTTATGTTCAATAGGCAGACAACTCTTGTCAATTACATCTTATGTTATTCCCTAATATAAGTTTAGCCTCTTGAATAATTGAGTCACGGCTGTGGCACGACAAACTCAATATTCTAAGTCAAGTCTAACCCAACATTTAGTACAATTGAATCAGTCTCCAACGGCCCACGGCTATAGCACGTACCGACCTTTAGATTCTAATTCAATGTACACATCTCTATGTAATAGACAAGTATTTCTTATTTCGAAATCAAATCCCTTGGCTGTAGCACGAAACGATAATGATTTAAAAATAAGAACCACTTTCTACCATGTTGGAAGGCTATAACCGACACAAGCCCGTTGTGTCATTGGACAATTACTACTTGATATTATTTAATTTTAGAGGGATTATATTATATTAAAATCATAATCATATTATAAAGAGATTCTTCCTTTTAAATTAAATATGTCAAATCAATAATCGATAATCAGATGATTCCCAGATCGGGTGGAGCATTGTCAAGAGGCGTCACTTAATAACCCTTTCTTACAAATAGAAATCTGTTGTTGACAAAATCATCCTTTCTCTCAATATTGAAAATTCATATTCAATTACGTGTTTCATAAACACAAGAATCTCATGATCGTATTCATAATATTTATTGTTAAGGCAAGAAACGAATCCTATTCTAGATTTTCTAGAGCACGCCTTATATTGATTTAAGTTCACCTAAATCTATCATCGCATGGTAAACATAAGCATATATCTCATACATAAAATTAAATAAACAAGTAAATGTAAAGTGCAATTGTTACAACCGGCATTTTATGTAATATTATTTGTGGATTGGGTATAATATTAAAGTCAAATGAAAATATATTCAATGATTGTACGCTAGTGTGAGTGAAAGTTTCTGCATTATAAATTTGCTTTGTATAGTATATGATTTTTCAAAGCAAGAGTTTATTTAATTTCTTTATTTTTGATTTATAAGGAATATTCTAAGCTTTGGAAAAATTTTCTTTTAAAAGGTATTTTGTTCACAAATTTTGAAACTGATTTTATAAAGTCTCTAAAAATCCAAGTTATTTTATGATATAAATTTTATAATTTTTGAACTTGTATTTTATTTTATAAAAATAAATCATTGTAAATTTTAGTTGTCATATTTATCAAATTACATAAGAGACCATGCATGCAAATCACCCTTCTATTCTCTCAAAGGGCAAACAAGACTTTTCCAACCCCACTAACTCATTTAATTATTACCAAATTACTACCTTAGCCTTGCATGCAAAATGGCATAACTTTAACCAAGGGACATTTTTGTAAGTTCTCACTTCCACTCATCATTTGTAAACCAAATAGCATAAAACAAAGAAATCAAAGTGGGAGAAGTCATTCTCATTCCACACTCCAACACCCCACAAATTTTCTCTCCTCCCTCTCCCACATTGCTCTCGGCCGAAGGCCAATTCCCCACCCCCTTCCATTTTTCAATTCTTTCTTCATCTTCCCAAGTGTAAATCTTTTACCTACATTTATCTTATATACTTTCCAAGTGTTTTGTGACTTGGAAGTTGAAGTTCCATGGATGCATATGTAGTTCTTATGTGATCTCCAAAGAGAAACTCTTGATTCTTGTGAATTCAAGAGCTCTCTATGAGATATATTATGTATATGTGCTAACTAAGTGTTTTATGGAGATATCATGCTTTAAAATCCTTTGCATGCTACTGAAATTTCATTATATATTTATGTTTAGCCATGCATGTTAGTTTTAAGACATTAAAGTGATGATCAACCATGTTTTGCATGCTACTCTTTTCGAAATCATGTAGTTATGTTTAAAAATCTATAAATTCGAAATATGTGTGCTTAAAATAGATTATTTCCATGATAAATTTCTTGTTAATAATTAAAAGAAGTTATATTGCATGATTATTAAGGATGAGTATTAGGTGCAAGTCGATTTTGCAAGCATTTAAAACTTTATGCCTAGCCGAAATCTTGTTATGTGCTTTCCATGAGTTGCATGTTGTATATTTAGTTGTATGTTGTTGTTTTTGGGCATGGATGATCTCACCCAAGTTTATTTTGAGAATAAGAGAGTTAGTTCAGTAGATTACCATGTATAAGTCTTGGTTTAAGTATTGAGTTGTTTTTAGTTGAGTTTGTCAAGTCAAAACCTTGGAAAATGAGAGTTATAGTTTCTGTAGAAAAATCAGTATAGCACCCTGAGGTTTAGAGTGAGTTTTGACCATGTCATTGGTGTGTAATTTGACGCCCAAGCTACCAGAAGTTAGTATTGGGAGTATATAAAAGGTTTTAGGAGTTGGTTGGAGGTTTGAATGTCATTCGATTAGGTGCACAAGTAGAATCACAAAATCTGTCCAGCAGGGGACAGTTTTGTTGCAACTTAGAAATAGGGAGATTTGACCATGTCATGGGTAGGCCCTCATTAGGCCCAATTGGGCCTTAGTTAGAGGGTATGTCAGAGAAGCTTTTCCAACCATAGTTCATAGGATATGAGCTAGAACCATGTGTCACAAGTTAATTCAAGTCAGGGCATTTTCTGCCCAGAAAAACAAGGGAACCTTGGACTTTTAGCTTAGGCCCAAGAAGGCCCAAGCCAGGCTCTTGAGCCACATCAAGCTTGTGAGATGCCCTTAGGTCATGAGAGTCTTGTGTAAAAGTTTTGAAGGAAAGCTTGTAGTTTAAGAGTGTCTAATGTACTCAAGAAACCATAGTTGTCATTCTGAAATTTGCACCAGTGAGCACTATCACTTATCACATAGTTTTAGAACACTTAGAAGTGAGTATTAGGTCGACCACCATAGTTGTAAGATAGTATAAGGTCAGTAGAGAAAAAGGCACAAGTGAGGGTCAATAGGTTTTGGATAATTTAGGAAAGGCACATTGAGTTAGGAAGCCAAAATTAGAAGACCTTGTCTAGTTTAGCGACCAAGTGACTTAAGTGGTGAGTCGAGATCATCCAAGCCTAGTGTTGCATTATGGTATATATGGTGTTATTTGGTGTTAATATATGATATGTGAATATGTGGCTATGTGTGTGCAATTATAATTTAAAGGAGAATATAAATTAAGTGGATATAGGCCTAAGTGCCATCCGTGTTTAATTTCGAGTTGTAAATAGGTTAAGTTGGTGAGAATATATTATAATGAGGATTATTATTATTTATGTAGGATCTCGAGACGAGGGAAAACTTGCCATAAAAGTCGAGTGAAGCTCCAGTTGTTGCTCCTACCAGTCAGACCAGACCAGCCTATCTCAAGGCAAGTGATTCAACTTGACCTTCGTATTTACTATAATCAGTTCATATATATATTGATGCAATTATCCTGAGTCATTTTGATATATTTAAATCAAGCATATCTTTTGTTTATCTTTGAGTTACATAGAGATGCCATGAACCCTCGAGTACGTATTGCAAGTAGTTCAAAAGTCTTTCATGATAGTTTAATGCCATGATAAAATGAAGAGTTGATATATTACTTGATGGATCCTCTTGATTAGCATGTTGATATTTCCTAAGTATTAATATCTCATCCTGATACTTGAACCCCTATAGAACCTTACTTTGAATTCTGATAGTCAGATACTTACCAGCTTGATTTCTCATTAATTGATACCCTCTTTCTTATCCTAAAGCTTGACAAATTCTGATATGTCCTGAGTTAAAGATCATTCTTCATACCTTAACACCCTTAGTATTCATAAAGCTTACATTCTTGATGATCCAGCACTTGAACCTTGATGAGAAACCATTGCTTTGAGCCCAAATTGGCATTACCCTTCATATTATCCATTAGCCTCACTAAATCCTCTTGTCCAATCTTTGATATGAAAACCATTCAATTACTTGAATAGAGAATAGTTTTGTGAATCATGGCTCTGATATTCAGTACCTTGTTTCCCGTGTTTCGAGTTGATCTATAATTCCTTAATAAAAATGTTTACTGTTAAAAGAGATTTTGTTACAATTCGGCATCAGCTTTTGAAATAAATAAAATGTGGGTTTTCAGTCCCAAGGGAGATAAATGTTTTCTTTGAATGGTGGATCTGGACTGAGACGCGAGTCCTTTCCGCACTTATATTAGGCTTAAAAGTTGCCTAGGGATTCCCAATAATGTTTTAGAACCCAGCGAGGTTCGGGATTACTTCGTGGCTGATCACCGGCTGTAATCCGTAGCGTCATAAAATGATTTTGATTAAGACATGATTTTAAAATTGTTTTGATGCAAGCAAAATGATGCCATCTCACATAGTTTTTATCTCTCGTTACCTTTGGTTATGACTTTCCATTGTCATTCTTAAAAGTATATCTCAATTTATGTTTTGTGTCGTACTGTTAGCACTTGTTGAGCTTTTGGCTCACTTCTTGCTTTACCCTGATATTACAGCTAGCAGCTATGGTTAGATTCAAGCAGACTGCCCGTAAGACCTGTGATGCTGATGCTTATGTTCGAGCTCAGGTAGAATAAGTAATAATAGTTGTGTGAGGACTCGGTATTTGTAATCAGATGTAATAGTTGGTAGTGTTGGGCTGTTCCAAACCCTAAACTGTAAGATCTTGGAGTTGGTTGTGTATTCTTCATTTAAAATATTGTAATAGCTATATTTATTTTGCTGTTTAAGTTGGGGGTGTGACAGGTTTTGGTATCAGAGCTACGGTTTAGAGTCCCTGGACAGCCCTAATAGGTTATAGGATTTGTGTGTAGGTTATAGATATTATGCGAGAGAGTAGGTTAAGTAAATTATTATTAATACTCCTCTTATTGGTTGTCAGCAAAGGGCGCATTCCTCGTCATCCTCTGGGTCGGACGAAACTATTGCTTTTTCCGTGTATGCTGAGTTGAGGCGCGAGTTCGACATGCTTCAGGGCAAGTACGACCGACTGATAGACCGACTGAAGAACGTGTATCCGGATAGCCGAAACTACGAAGGGAAGCCCAAGGAGCAGATGACTGCGAGACTTGAGACCTTGGTTCAGTACGTCAATACTAAGCTTGAGGAGATGCCAGCGCACCGGGACCGTACCAGCCAGTATGTCATTCAGATGGTGGCGGATGAGCTCCAGAGCATTGTGAAGACGCTTCGAGAGGAAAAGACTACCAAGCCCCGTTCAGATGTAGTGGAGCCTTAGTTCTTTCCATTTACCTTTCATGTTGTTGTACTATCAGACTATATGGAATCCCCAGTTGTTTCCGTTTTTCCTTTAAATAAGCCTGTTATTCCTAGAATCAGACCTTATCCTAATCCTATGTATTGTGACCTTTAAAATTTCAATAATTATGTGCTATTGTTTCGTTTGCTCTCAACTGTTATTTTACGTTTTTATCATCATATCTGCTTAATTTGGAAACTTGACCCCATATGTAAATGAGAATGCCATGCGATACCCTCGAATCATTTTATCATTCATATCTGTTTTGACACAACTCTTATTTCAGAATCATGCCTCCCAAAAAGAAGAACCCAACAACCACATCCACCACAGACCCAAATATTCTTCAACTACTGGAAACCTTGCAACAGCAAACCAATGCTATAGCTCAACAACAACTAACTCTTCAACAACGAATTGAAAACCAAGATAACCGTGAGCCACACCAACCACCTGAACCACCAGTACCACCTAGACAAATTGTCACTTTCAAGGCTTTTCAGAATGTGAATCCACCTGTATTTTATGATACCACTGATCCAGTGATAGCTAACACATGGATCAAGGAGATGGAAAGGGCTTTTGAGTTGGTACAGTTAGGAGACGATCAGAAGACGCCGTATGCTACTTACTTCTTGAAGGGATAAGTCATCTATTGGTGGGAATCAGTAAAGGCAATGGAAGTCACTCAGCAGGTTTCTTGGGAGAGATTTAAAAAGTTATTTCTGGACAAGTATTACCCTAAGTACATGCTGAATCAGATGGAGCTAAAATTTCTTGAGTTGAAGCAAGGGAACATGACTGTATTCGAGTATGAGAAGAAGTTCACTGAGTTGTCAAGGTTTGTGACAAAGTATACCAGCACTGAGGAGGAAAAAGCAAAGAAATTTCAGCAAGGATTGGAGCCTTGGATCAGAGATAGGGTGGCTATGTTTGAGCTTGAAACTTATGCGGGAGTAGTACAGAAAGCTGCTCTGATTGAGAATAATGGGATGCAGTCAAGGAAAGAGAGGGATAACAAGAAGAGGAAGGTTCCATTTTATGGAGAAAAGTCTGAAGCTGGAAGTTCGCAAGATCGGAATATAAAGAGGATTGGTTTCCAGAAGGGCGGAAATTTTCAAAAGAAGGGAAATTTGGGCAAAAGGCAAGAATCAAAAGGGAACAACCAGGCAAGCCAAGGGCAAGTTGGAGAAAACAGGTTCCAGAGACCAGAATGTAAGCACTGTGGAAGAAGGCACCCTGGAGTATGCAATAAGCTGAGCATGACTTGTTATAGGTGCAATCAGAAGGGACATTTGGCAAATGAGTGCAAGATGCTGAAGCCAGGAGTTACGCGCTACAAGTGTGGGAAGACTGGACACATGGCTAGGGAGTGTAAGGCAACAGGACCAGTCAAAGCTCTGATGAACGTGGCAAGTACCAGTGCAAGCATGCCAGCTGAGGTATTGGCATTACCTCCACCACCCGCACCAACCCCGCAAGCAACAACAAGGACATTTGATCTAAAGATGAAAGATGCTGTTCAGAATTCTGAGGTGATAGCAGGTACACTTTTACTCAATAATGTCAAAGCTAAAGTATTGATTGATTCGGGAGCAACAAGATCTTTCATATCAGAATCTTTTGTTGATAAGCTCCAATGTGAGAAAATGATTATGAGTGAGGTAGTAAATATGGTAATTGCAAACCAAGAGAAGATTCCTGTGAATCAATTTTATCCAAAGTGTGAGATCGATATTTTGGGATATAAGTTTTCAGCCGACTTGATACTCTTCAAGTTGGGAGAGTTTGATATAATTTTAGGAATGGATTGGTTAGGAGAGAATAGCGCTCAGATTAATTGTAAGACCAAGAGAGTGTATTTAAAGACGAAGAGTGGAGAGAAGGTAGTATTTAAGGGGCAGAGGCAAGAGCAACTATTTCTTACAATCGTTCAGGCTAAGAAGTTGCTTAGAAAAGGTTGTGAGTCATTCCTAGCATATGTAGTGGATTCAGAGAGAGGCAGCCTCAGCGTGGAAGATATTCCTGTAGTTAGTGAGTTCCCCGATGTGTTTCCCGAGGAACTACCAGGCTTACCACCAGATCGACAAATTGAGTTTGAGATCAACCTTGCTCCAGGCATGGAACCAGTTTCAAAAGCCCCATATAGGATGGCACCAGCAGAAATGAAAGAGTTGGCGAGCCAGCTACAAGAATTATTGGATAAAGGAGTGATACGACCAAGTACGTCGCCATGGGGAGCACCTGTTCTGTTTGTAAAGAAGAAGGATGGGAGTATGCGTCTATGCATAGATTACCGGGAGTTGAATAAGGTGACGATCAAGAACCGATACCCGCTACCAAGGATAGATGACCTTTTTGATCAGTTGAAGGGAGCAAAATGCTTTTCGAAGATTGATCTGAGATCGGGATACCATCAATTAAAGATCAAAGAAGAAGATATTCCTAAGACCGCATTCAGGACCAGATATGGGCATTATGAATTCCTAGTAATGCTGTTTGGATTGACCAACGCTCCGGCCGCATTTATGGATCTAATGAATCGAGTATTTAAGAAGTATTTGGACAAATTTGTCGTGGTATTTATTGATAACATTCTTATTTATTCTAAGTCGGAAGAAGAACATAAGAAGCACCTCTGGATAGCATTGGAGATACTCCGACAAGAGAAGTTGTATGCCAAGTTCACCAAATGTGAGTTTTGGTTAAAGGAAGTTCAATTTTTGGGGCATGTTATTGGAAATGAGGGAGTTAAAGTGGATCCGGCAAAGATTGAGGTAGTTATGAGTTGGGAGAGGCCAAAGACTCCTACGGAAGTGCGAAGTTTTCTAGGATTGGCCGGATACTATAGAAGATTCGTCAAGGATTTCTCGAAGATTGCCACGCCATTGACCAAGTTAACCAGAAAGAATCAAAAGTTTGAATAGAGTGCAGAATGTGAAGATAGCTTTCAAGAGTTAAAGTGGAAGTTGGTAACAGCTCCGGTGTTGGTACTTCCAGATGATCAAGGGAATTTTGTAATATTCAGCGACGCTTCACATAAGGGTTTGGGTTGTGTGTTGATGCAACACAGTAAAGTGATCGCATATGTGTCAAGACAGTTGAAGCCGCATGAGTTAAAGTACCCGACGCATGACTTGGAACTAGCCGCCATAGTGTTCGCACTTAAGATTTGGAGACATTACCTCTATGGAGAGAAGTGTGAAATCTACACGGATCACAAGAGTTTAAAGTACATTTTTACTCAGAAAGAGCTCAATATGAGGCAGAGGAGATGGCTGGAATTGATCAAGGACTATGACTGCTCGATAAATTACCATCCTGGAAAGGCGAACGTAGTGGCCGATGCTCTGAGTAGGAAGGAGAGATTGAATATGATGATAACATCAAAAGAGTTAACTGGAGAAATCGAAAAATTGGAATTGGAACTTTGTGCTTATGGAAAAGTTGAGGAAATTTGTCGTGCAATGACCTTTCAGCCCATACTAGTGGAAAAGATAAATAAGTGTCAAGAGGAAGTAATGGAAAAAGAGAAGAAACAGTTATCTGGAGAGGAGATTAATACTCAAAGGGATGAGCAAGGGATACTAAGGTTTTCATCCAGAATATGGATTCCCCATGTACCTGAATTAAAGAATGAGATCCTCCATGAAGCCCACAATTCAAAATTTTCAATCCACCTGGGAAGCACCAAGATGTATCGAGACTTAAAGAAGAACTTTTGGTGGCCAAATATGAAGCGAGACGTGGCAGAATGGGTTACGAAGTGCTATACTTGTCAGAAAGTAAAGGCAGAACATCAACGACCAAGCGGATTAATTCAGCCCCTGAAGATTCCCGAATGGAAATGGGAAAATATCGCTATGGACTTTATAGTAGGACTACCGCGAACGAAATCCGGACATGACGCAATATGGGTTATAGTTGATCGTCTTACGAAGTCGGCGCATTTCCTTCCAATAAATGAGAAGTCGTCACTGGACAAGTTGGTTCATCTGTATGTGCGTGAAATCGTACTAAGGCATGGAGTACCCGTATCAATAGTTTCAGACAGAGATCCCCGATTTAACTCGAGATTCTGGAAGCAATTTCAGGAATGTCTTGGCACAAAGATGAATATGAGCACGGCGTACCACCCGCAGACTGATGGCCAGAGTGAAAGGACAATTCAAACAATTGAAGATATGTTGCACAGTTGTGCAATCGATTTTGCAGGAAGTTGGGACGACCATTTGCCGTTGATTGAATTCTCTTATAATAACAGCTATCATTCCAGTATCGGCATGCCACCATACGAAGCTTTGTACGGGCGAAAATGTAGATCACCAACAAGTTGGGATGAAATAGGAGAAGGAAGAATTCTCGGCTCGGATTTGGTACAACAGTCGCATGACTCGGTCAAGTTAATTCAGAAAAGGTTGCTTGCTGCTCAAGATAGACAGAGGAAGTATGCGGATCCAGCGTGTAAGGACGTTCAATTCCAAATTGGCGAAACTGTGTTGCTAAAGGTGTCACCTAGAAAAGGGTTGATAAGATTTGGCAAGAAAGGGAAGTTAGCACCTAGATACATAGGTCCTTTTAAGATTTTGAGTCAAGTAGGAAAGGTGGCCTACGAGTTGGCCTTACCACCTCAGTATCGGCATGTGCATAATGTGTTCCATGTGTCGTTGCTTAAGAAGTACAATCCTGACGCTAGCCATGTGATAGAATATGAACCTGTAGAAATTCAGGCAGACCTGTCATTTGTGGAGCAACCGGTTAAAATACTCGACTGGCAAGTAAAGAGTCTTAGAAATAAGTCAGTAAAGTTAGTAAAAGTACTTTGGAGGAACCCTAAGGTCGAAGAGTCGACTTGGGAGTTAGATTCTGATATGCGTTCCCGGCATCCTCATCTTTTCTCTTAGATTCTGGGGACAGAATCCCTTAAGGGGGAAAGGATGTTCCGACCGGCATTTTATGTAATATTATTTGTGGATTGGGTATAATATTAAAGTCAAATAAAAATATATTCAATGATTGTATGCTAGTGTGAGTGAAAGTTTCTGCATTATAAATTTGCTTTGTGTAGTATATGATTTTTCAAAGCAAGAGTTTATTTAATTTCTTTATTTTTGATTTATAAGGAATATTCTAAGCTTTGGAAAATTTTTCTTTTAAAAGGTATTTTGTTCACAAATTTTGAAAATGATTTTATAAAGTCTCTAAAAATCCAAGTTATTTTATGATATAAATTTTATAATTTTTGAACTTGTATTTTATTTTATAAAAATAAATCATTGTAAATTTTAGTTGTCATATTTATCAAATTATATAAGAGACCATGCATGCAAATCACCCTTCTATTCTCTCAAATGGCAAACAAGACTTTTCCAACCCCACTAACTCATTTGATTATTACCAAATTACTACCTTAGCCTTGCATGCAAAATGGCATAACTTTAACCAAGGGACACTTTTGTAAGTTCTCACTTCCACTCATCATTTGTAAACCAAATAGCATAAAACAAAGAAATCAAAGTGGGAGAAGTCATTCTCATTCCACACTCCAACACCCCACAAATTTTCTCTCCTCCCCCTCCCACATTGCTCTCGGCCGAAGGCCCATTCCCCACCCCCCCTTCCATTTACCAATTCATTCTTCATCTTCCCAAGTGTAAATCTTTTACCTACATTCATCTTATATACTTTCCAAGTGTTTTGTGACTTGGAAGTTGAAGTTCCATGGATGCATGTGTAGTTCTTATGTGATCTCCAAAGAGAAACTCTTGATTCTTGTGAATTCAAGAGCTCTCTATGAGATATATTATGTATATGTGCTAACTAAATGTTTTATGGAGATATCATGCTTTAAAATCCTTTGCATGCTACTTAAATTTCATTATATATTTATGTTTATCCATGCATGTTAGTTTTAAGACATTAAAGTGATGATCAACCATGTTTTGCATGCTACTCTTTTCGAAATTATGTAGTTATGTTTAAAAATCTATAAATTTGAAATATGTGTGCTTAAAATAGATTGTTTCCATGATAAATTTCTTGTTAATACTTAAAAGAAGTTATATTTCATGATTATTAAGGATGAGTATTAGGTGCAAGTCGATTTTGCAAGCATTTAAAACTTTATGCCTAGCCGAAATCTTGTTATGTGCTTTCCATGAGTTGCATGTTGTATATTTAGTTGCATGTTGTTGTTTTTGGGCATGGATGATCTCACCCAAGTTTATTTTGAGAATAAGGGAGTTAGTTCAGTAGATTACCATGTATAAGTCTTGGTTTAAGTATTGAGTTGTTGTTAGTTGAGTTTGTCAAGTCAAAACCTTGGAAAATGAGAGTTATAGTTTCTGCAGAAAAATCAGTATAGCACCCTGAGGTTTAGAGTGAGTTTTGACCATGTCATTGGTGTGCACTTTGAGGCCCAAGCTACCAGAAGTTAGTATTGGGAGTATATAAAAGGTTAGGAGTTGGTTGGAGGTTTGCATATCATTTGATTAGGTGCACAAGTAGAATCACAAAATCTGTCCAGCAGGGGACAGTTTTGTTGCAACTTAGAAATAGGGAGATTTGACCATGTCATGGGTAGGCCCTCATTAGGCCCAATTGGGCCTTAGTTAGAGGGTATGTCAGAGAAGTTTTTTCAACCATAGTTCATAGGATATGAGCTAGAACCATGTGTCACAAGTTAATTCAAGTCAGAGCATTTTCTGCCCAGAAAAACAGGGGAACCTTGGACTTTTAGCTTAGGCCCGAGAAGGCCCAAGCCAGGCCCTTGAGCCACATCAAGCTTTTGAGATGCCCTTTGGTCAGGAGAGTCTTGTGTAAAAGTTTTGAAGGAAAGCTTGTAGTTTAAGAGTGTCTAATGTACTCAAGAAACCATAGTTGTCATTCTGAAATTTGCACCAGTGAGCACTATCACTTATCACATAGTTTTAGAACACTTAGAAGTGAGTATTAGGTCGACCACCATAGTTGTAAGATAGTATAAGGTCCGTAGAGCAAAAGGCACATGTGAGGGTCAATAGGTTTTGGATAATTTAGGAAAGGCACATCGAGTTAGGAAGCCAAAATTAGAAGACATTGTCTAGTTTAGCGACCAAGTGACTTAAGTGGTGAGTCGAGATCATCCAAGCCTACTGTTGCATTATGGTATATATGGTGTTATTTGGTGTTAATATATGATATGTGAATATGTGGCTATGTGTGTGCAATTATAATTTAAAGGATAATATAAATTAAGTGCATATAGGCCTAAGTGCCATCCGTGTTTAATTTCGAGTTGTAAATAGGTTAAGTTGGTGAGAATATATTATAATGAGGATTATTATTATTTATGTAGGATCTCGAGACGAGGGAAAACTTGCCATAAAAGTCGAGTGAAGCTCCAGTTGTTGCTCATACCAGTCAGACCAGACCAGCCTATCTCAAGGCAAGTGATTCAACTTGACCTTCGTATTTACTATAATCAGTTCATATATATATTGATGCAATTATCCTGAGTCATTTTGATATATTTAAATCAAGCGTATCTTTTGTTTATCTTTGAGTTACATAGAGATGCCATGAACCCTCGAGTACGTATTGCAAGTAGTTCAAAAGTCTTACATGATAGTTTAATGCCATGATAAAATGAAGAGTTGATATATTACTTGATGGATCCTCTTGATTAGCATGTTGATATTTCCTAAGTATTAATATCTCATCCTGATACTTAAACCCCTATAGAACCTTACTTTGAATTCTGATAGTCAGTTACTTACTAGCTTGATTCCTCATTGATTGATACCCTCTTTCTTATCCTAAAGCTTGACAAATTCTGATATGTCCTGAGTTAAAGATCATTCTTCATACCTTAACACCCTTAGTATTTATAAAGCTTACATTCTTGATGATCCAGCACTTGAACCTTGATGAGAAACCATTGCTTTGAGCCCAAATTGGCATTACCCTTCATATTATCCATTAGCCTCACTAAATCCTCTTGTCCAATCTTTGATATTTGAAAACCATTCAATTACTTAAATAGAGAATAGTTTTGTGAATCATGGCTCTGATATTCAATACCTTGTTTCCCGTGTTTCGAGTGGATCTATAATTCCTTAATAAAAATGTTTACTGTTAAAAGAGATTTTGTTACAATTCGGCATCAGCTTTTGAAATAAATAAAATGTGGGTTTTCAGTCCCAAAGGGGGATAATTGTTTTCTTTGAATGGTGGATCTGGACTGAGACGCGAGTCCTTTCCGCACTTATATTAGGCTTAAAAGTTGCCTAGGGATTCCCAATAATGTTTTAGAACCCAGCGAGGTTCGGGATTACTTCGCGGCTGATCACCGGCTGTAATCCGTAGCGTCATAAAATGATTTTGATTAAGACATGATTTTAAAATTGTTTTGATGCAAGCAAAACGATGACATCTCACATAGTTTTTATCTCTCGTTACCTTTGGTTATGACTTTCCATTGTCATTCTTAAAAGTATATCTCAATTTATGTTTTGTGTCATAATGTTAGCACTTGTTGAGCTTTTGGCTCACTTCTTGCTTTACCCTGATATTACAGCTAGCAGCTATGGTTAGATTCAAGCAGACTGCCCGTAAGACCTGTGATACTGATGCTTATGTTCGAGCTCAGGTAGAATAAGTAATAATAGTTGTGTGAGGACTCGGTATTTGTAATCAGATGTAATAGTTGGTAGTGTTGGGTTGTTCCAAACCCTAAACTGTAAGATCTTGGAGTTGGTTGTGTATTCTTCATTTAAAATATTGTAATAGCTATATTTATTTTGCTGTTTAAGTTGGGGGTGTGACAGCAATAAAGTAAATGTGTTTGGTTATGGCCCCATCCTATGTGATCTTTATCAAGCTCATGATAAGGATTAAGGTCAGTCTAATATGGTGATGGAAATAAATACAACTACTTATTACATAAGTCTTCTTCTTTGTTTAGACTTCGAGTATGCCTCGTCTTCTTCTTTGTATCACCTCCATTGGATAGCCTTTTTGAGTCTTCAATTACATTACATGATTGAAAGTAAAACTAATCTAATGAACTTACAAGAATAACTCGAGTTACATTCGAGATTTATGATTACAAAGATTGACGACATGCAAGTCATATTTAAAACCAAAACCAAAACTATTACACTAAGGTCGAAAGGCCATAATCATCCACCATGCTCAGAAAACACATAAAAGCATGTTAAAACACATAATCTGATCTTAACATATCATATTATCCATGATCTAATCATAAAAAGAAAATATGACAAAAATCAGAAAAATCAGAATCAAATCTGCAGCAGCCAATTCAGAATCCATATCTAATATGATTCTCATAATTAGAACAAACATAAATCATGTATATATCGGTATATATACAGATTACATAATCATCTTATGATTATACAACTCACATGAATATCATATATTCAAAACCATACATATATAAGCATATTATATCAACATCAAATCATGGCGAATCACGTACATACTCATATATCGAAAACAATTAAACACATAAACGAATTAAAAACTTTTCGCAAGTAGCTCTGATGCCATTGAAGGGTTTTTAGCACATAAACGCAACGAAAACGTAAATTTAAATCTTAAAAAAAAATGAAACCCTCCGCAGGATCCATGCGAAAAATAATATTTAATTCATAGTTCAGTATGTTTACCTTAAGAAGCTTTACGTTAATTGAAAGATGGAGCTCTTTAATGGCGATCCAAAAATGATGAACGGAGATCCTTAACAACTGCTCCTCAATTGTGAAGCACTCCACCAGTATCCACCAAGAAAACGATGTAATGAAGGAGCAGGAGATGGAGAGAATTAGGGTTTTGTAAATCTTTTTGGTTGAGGCAAAAATAGGGTCTATAATAGTATATTTATAGGCAAAATTTTCAGCTGAAAATTTTCCCATAAAATATTATTATTATTAACCCTTTATTATTCTCAATAATAATTAAAACACCTTTTAATTATTAATCCTTTTTCTAAACACTTTAGAAATAATTCTCTCACTTGATTTAATTTCCAAAAATTAAATTCTTAATTAATAATATTAAGAACTTTTTCTTAATTAATTTATAATCAATTAAATCTCATTTAATCAATTATTAAATTTTCCAATTAATTATTTATTTCATAAATACATAATTATCAGCCATTATTAATTAATTTCTCCACCATTAAATCATTCTCTTTTATGGTGTGACCCTGTAGGTTAAATATTAAGCCGGTAGTAGAAATAAATAATAATAAAACTATTTTATCATTATTTATATAAATTCTCTAATTCATTAAATATGATTAATTAATTAATCATATTTATTCTACATCGTGAGGGATACTTCTCAGCATATCGCGACTATCCGGATAATACAAATTCACTGCTTAGAATTTTAAGAACCTATTCAGTGAGTAGTTACCGTACAATTAATTCCTTCTACCCTGCAATGTCACGATTAAATACAAGGCATGAAACTTGTGTCAAGCCTATCTTATTTAATCACTTGTTTTCCCCTTCACTATGTTTAGTTCTATTTAATGTAAATTAGAAACTCCTTTCTAATTTCATTCACTCTGGCCAGAGATTCCTGAACTAACATAAGTGGATCAGTGTTGAATATTCTCTTCCTACACTAGAAGGGGTAGATCCTTTATTGATCATACACTATCTTCGTGTACAAATTCCTATACCCAGTAGAGCCCTTATAATTGTCCCTTGAGACTAAGAACTAAACCAAAGCATAGTTCAGTGTACACAAGATGACTTTGATGACCTCAATTCTAAGGATACTTGTACAACTATCACTATGTGAATAACTGCTGACACGTGAGTGAACTCCATCAATTGTTCAGCTATGTGAGTCATGTTCAATGAACTTATTCTATAATAAGCACCTACATACTAGTTATAGTGTCACCACATAAATGTCTATGATAACAGACATCCTTCATAATGAAGCAAACATAGTATGTACCGATCTTTGCGGATTATTAATTACCAGTTAGTAATCCTACGACCAGGAACTATTTAAGTTTAGAGTTATCTTCTTTTAGGTCTCATTATTATGATCTCATCACAATCCATAAAAAGCTTTACTCTAAACTGTGGTATATCTTATTTAAACATTTAAATAGATAGAGCCCGCAATAAAAACAAAACAAGTCTTTTATTAATATCAATGAAATCAAAACAGATTACATAAAAGTTATTCCTAAATCCACATAAATGATTGGACTTAGGACATATCTCTTTCACAACCAAACTCAAAATCCAGGTGGCACTCGATCTATCTCCTGCTGAAGTGCCTCTAATACCGCCTCGGTCAATCTCATAGCTCTGTGATAAACTGCATCAGTGCGAACATCCTCCAATCTTAACTCAGCAAACTCCTGGGAAGCTGCTCTGTATATCTGTCGGAGTCTCTCCCTGATAATATAGTCTGGTTGTAATGCCCTCACTGGTCCGTACTCTCTGCTCTCATATAGTTCGAGAATCTCCCTACACTGGTCCTGCCACCTCTGCATCTCCTTCCTCAGACTAGCATACTGCTGATTAGGCATCGTCCGTGGCTCACGAAGATCTGTCTGAGAACCTCTAGTAGGTAGTGGCACTGGCTGGTTAATGACCTCATCCATAAACTTGGGTTGTGGAAACTAGTATACCCCGGACATAGGTGCATAAATGGCTATCGGTGCTGGGAACAATATTGGCTGAGCTGGTGGCTCAAACATCTGAGGATCAGGTTGTAAAGGTGGTATCTCTGGCTGCTGTGCTGGGATCTGAGGCTTTAACTCCTCCCACTGAGGGAAGTCAACCATATCAGGGATGTTAAATATCGGAAACTCTAATGGAGGTAACTCAGGTGCCTCTGGCTCAAAATAAGGAAAATAATCAATAAAGTCAGGTACCTCTGGTACTGGGTGAACCGGAAACTGCTCTGGTGGTGATGGTGCTACTCTGTGAGGTAATGATAGTGGTGGTGGCAATGGTGGAAATGCCTGTACCGACCCTGGTAGCACTGCTGGACCCGATAATGTCCGCTCTCAGGAAGATGCAGAAGATGCCATCTAACAGAATAACCTTAACACAAGAAAAAGATTAAATCCCATTCCTAGAACTCATAATCTCTTAATCTCAGAAACTAACAACCCTAATACCATTATTCCTATCTTATGTGATCTTCCTATCTTATTTTAATTCTTATGTTCTTATTTTTAAAGACCAAAACCTAAGCTCTGATGCCAACTATAACACCCTCCAAATTCGGGGTATAGATTTGGGGCATTATGAATACTAACTACTTACTGAACCTGTACAATCACAATATAAATATATAATTACCCCTTACTACTACTACTACTCAGGATCTTTTCAAGGTTAAAGATTGAAAACAAGAATGACATACCAACTTTATTACAACAATTCTAAATAAACAGTCTTACAAACTCTCTTTATTACAAACCATTTTTATATTCAAATTTTAAACTAAACTTTTATTCAAATTACATCTACCACTTATCCTGTTACACCTGTTCTGGCAATTCTAAACTCTCTTCAGGGATAGGAACAAACACTCTTGGAATTAGAGGGTCCCGCAGCTTGACTCGCTTCTTGACTACTCGGGTTCTGATGGGTTTCATTCTCAACCTTAACTGAAAAATAAGGTGAACAACAATAATAGGGGTGAGCCAAAATTGCTCAACAAGCCTACAACAATATGTATATAGTGTAAAAAGAAAAAGAATAAATGAACCGGTAATCTGCTGATTGGAATAACCATCTGTTTCAGTAAAGAATAATGTATGCAATTACTGGCAAGTGCCAAATGAACAAGACTGAAAACAAGAACCAACATATGCACTATAACCTGCTGATCAGTCAGGATATAGCGCGGATCTATACCCAACTGTATAGACCCCACCAATATATAGGGTACCCGGGTACTATGGCCTAATAATCAAGGGTCCAGTTCATACCCGGCCCGTATTGTAACCATCCAGTCCATAGCTTAGCATTCGGAATAATCAGTATGCTTTCGATATATTACAACATCAGGATATATCAGAGTATATGTAAATAAATGTATAAGTATTGGAATATGAATAGAGGATTCAATGAATTGGGAGAAATCAAGAATCGAAATGAAATAAAAACAAAGGATCAATAATTGTGTATTAGTGTTTGTGAACAAGAATTATCAAGGTGTAGTTGTCACGGAAAGTTGGAAGTGATTCACTATTCTGAACTTAGAATAGGGGAAAAACTTGCCTGGTATGCACTTCACCTCGGATGATTCACAACCTTCTATCTCTGGCTTGATTCGCCTTGCTGATACTGAATCTATCAAGGAAAGATACTTGTTTATATAACTTACTTCATACACGTATCTCAGATTGATACCACGTAGTCTTTATCATCTACCCATACGATATTATCTGACTCGCATATAATTATCTAACACATAGAGTTCACATAATTACGTAAATCATATAGCACGTAAGGCAAATAATTAATTTAGACTTATAAATATTTTTAAAATCGATACTAGACTTATATTCGCATTAACAAATACTATCTGGCTCGATTTCTATTTTTTCAGGATTTATTGGACTCGTTTTTATCAACATTAGGGTCTATAAATAAATAATTATCATAAGCCGACTCGCTTTCGAAAGAAATTATGATTTATAATTATTTTTAATAGAATCGGTTCATTTTTCTAAGTCTAAAGGTCTTCGTTTTACTCAAATCGAATAGACGGTTTAATTATTACGCAATAAACAAGAATTAATCAATTATAAATCAATTATAATTAATTAATCATAATTAATCAAGCCTTAATTATATTTTAAATATTTAATTAAGATTTATGATATTTTAAAATAATTATTCCCTAAATTTTGGAATTAATTACAATTCATTACAAATTATCTAATTAAATCGATTACTTATAATTAATTAATCGATTAATCGATACGTAGAATTACTACAAAATCTGATCGCACAAATAATTAAATCGATACTCGCTCGTCTAACTGATAAAATTCGGAACACAACTCGAAAAACTACGAGTCACTCGCTTGGAATCGATCAATTATCGAACCAATAATCGAATTAATCGATCTAATTATTTAATCTCATTTATTAAATATTTATTTAAATTAAATAATATATAATATATAATAGATAAATAGATAAATAATTAAAAAATTAAATAAATAATTAAAATTATGAATTTCTAAATTACTAAATTAATTTAGAAATTATTTATAAAATATTTCAGATTTTTAATCTTATTTTTATTTGATTTTTGTCCTAAATATTAAACTAATTTTATGTTTTAATGAAAATAAAATTAAATTAGAAAATTCCAAAAATAGACATTTGAAATCAGGTTTGAGAAAAACAGGATTGAAACCGGGTCATTGTTTCGGGTTAACGGGTCGATAGTCGGGTCTTCAAGAACATGGGTCGACCCGCTGGAATCTGCAGAAATTCCGGCCACCGCATGAGATTTTCGACGAGTCCGTTTCAAGCTCTCAGACCATCGTTTCTTTCGGTTTCTGGTGCCATTCAATTCCCTAAGGCTGCAGCAACTTCACCGCCACATCATCTCCGTCCTACCACCGCCCTACCTCCATCTCCGGCCAATCTCCGAGCTTTTCCGATGAGCTTCATCGGAAAATTACTCCTCACCAGCAACGTAACCAAATTTCGCAAAATCGATACCAGAACAAAGCTATAGTCCTCTACAATCATTCCTGATTATCAAAATCATATACCAACATCTCTAAATCCTAATAAATCGAACTCAAAAACTAAATTTTTTTAAGAACACGACCTTTCATTCCAGGGGTTATAAAATTAAAGTAAAGACATGAAATCATTCCTAAGCTCGAGATAAAGCTATCTGGATCATCAAAACAATCAAACGATTCCTAAACAGAGAACCCCTAATTTCAGTCATAAACCCTAATTTATGAATTAAAAATCAAACAACCAAATCAAAGATTGATGTTATAAACATAAAATAGAGATCACAAGCTTCAATTTGAATACTCACATGTCTGATTTGAAGAACAAAAACAATATGAAATCTGTGATTGAATTCTTGAGTTGTTCTTCACCAACACTCTAATTTCTTGAATATTCTGATTTTTTTTATAATTAATTAATTAATAATTAATAATAGTAAATAAACTATTTATACTAGCTAAAACAATACCCCTAAATAAAATTAAGGGTCTAATTACACATCTAATAAAATTATTTGGCCCCAATTTTTATAATTTTGGGTATTGATTATGAATTTTTAAAAATCCAATAAATACAAAATATATGCCAAAAATTCTCAAAAATTGTGAATAAAAAAAATGCAAAGAAAAATGATATTTGATGATTTCATGATTCTACAAAAATAAAAATATGATTTTTGTGGGGTTTTTGACACCCAAAGGGGCCCAGAAAAGTCATTTTTCGCGAAAAAGGTAAATATGTAAAACGTCTAGATGTTCAGAATATCGATGTGGTATAGGCTATACTTGGAAAAATAGGGCCAATGATTTTGTTTGAAATATTGGCTTTTAAAGCATTGTTTGGGCTGTGCAAAATTTTGATATAACACATATAACTTACAATAAAATACTCGATAAATACCCGAAACACAATCTGCTCAAAACAGATAACACGTAGCACATAACAATTAGGGTTTTATGACTCAACACACTTATTGACATAATAATACACATAAATCACCTTTATTAAAATATAATACAAGCGTAATTTCTCGGTCATTACAAACTTTATATCTCAGTTAACTGCTGGTTTACATAGTGTACAATAAGAAATGCTATTCACTTTAGTAAACTGTCACTAATCATTTCCATTACAGGAAAAGTATATCTTCCATTTCTGGCTTAGCATATCTTTGCATACTGTGTTAACTTTGATCTTCCTTTGTCAGTTAATCTTCACCCTTGATCTTGCACACTCTTCAAGCTGCTTTTTATAGACTTGTCAATCCAACTGGTTGGATTGTTTGTTGATTGTTAATCTTGGATATTGATGTTGAGTGGCATTTGTGTTTTCTAGTGTTTTTGCATTTCAGGCACTATTCAGGTAATCAGGTGAATTAGCATTATTTTGGTGCTAATTTGGTGTCCAGGTGGTGTTGGAATTAAAGCTCGTGAAAAGTCGGCTCGAAGCAACAAATTTTAATAAGAAATCTGAGTTTTTTCTAGAAGGATGGCGCGGCCGCTCGCTATCACAGCGCGGGTTCCAGAAATGCAGAGCGCCCGCGCTGTGATAGCGCGCGGCCGTGCCAAGGCCGAATTTTAGAATCCTGTTTTTATTACAATTATAAAAGGGAAGCTTCCAGATTGTTGAGGGCTGCTATATATATTCATATTAGGTCATTTTTAATAGATAACAAGTCAGAGACGGACCAGAGCGCAAGAAGAAGACGGCAAGAGACCTTTAGCACAATTCAACAAAGGCGAAGACGATCTAGTTTATTCTTGTGATACTTTGTTTTGAGTTGTAATTTGGATGCTTGTTTCTTATTTTGCTGAACCTATACTCTTGTTTGTACTTGGTTTTATTTATTCGTATAAAGACTACATTTGTTATATCATGTTTTCAACGGAACCCACATTGATGATGAGTCCGATTATGGCTTAATCGTTATCGTGGGGTTCTAACGGATTAATTTATGGATGTCTTTAGTTAAATTGATTGATGCCTTAGTATGTGGTGATTGTATGATATCCTAGTATTCGTTATGCGTATTCATCTTATGAGCGTCACGAAGTTATAAGGTAGTGTGTTAATTCTTAATGAAGCGAAAGTAAATTTAAGAATTTAGAACTTGCCATGCTAGCATAGGTTCATGTATTTGTTATGCATGATTTTTAGGTAATTTTAACCATCTTACTTGCCCTACGTAATAAATATAGATAACTTGTGCTTAAACCGTTATGTTGTCAAATTCTATAGACATATAGGGTCTCAATATAACTGGTGCATATTTAGCTTCTATCTCTTTTGTGGATGTCTGGTAGAATGGTACTCGTGCAACTAAAGTTGGTGTTTATCAGTTTTGTGTTATCTGATTAGTGTCATCACCATTGCATGCTAAGGTTAAGAATAATAAGGCTATTGAATGAAGTATTTAATGAAGTTAGAATTCCATGTTTGTCATATATATCATGTTAGATATATTTGAGATGTCATGTCTAATATGTTTCATGTTTAGTTTTCAGATCTTAACAAACAGGAAATATCAGTACTTACTGGAATCAGTACTTACTGGAAGTCAGAACTTAAGGATATCAAGACTTAGATTATTAGAAGATAATATCAGAAGATGGATATCAGAACTTAAGTACCGGAGGACTAACAGTTAAGGAAGGAAGCTGATTTACAGGAAAGAAGATCGAGACTAATACAAAAAGAAGATATGCATGGAAAGAGTTGGAAGACTTAAAGAATTGTATAAGATATCTGATTGATATATTTTAGGAGACAAAATTATATTCCATATCAATTAAAAATTATCTTGTAACTGTGTACTATATAAACACAGACATAAGTTTACACTATATGTGTTATCATTATTGAGAAGATCATACATTGTAACCTAGCAGCTCTTGTGATATTGGTTCATCAGTGAGAGAGAACAGTTCCATTGTAACAGAGTTTATTATATCAAATATATCTGTTTACTGTTACTTGTGTTCGAAATCAATTTGATTGTATTCTACACTGTATTCAACCCCCTTCTACAGTGTTGTGTGACCTAACAAGTGGTATCAGAGCCTATCTGTTAACACACATACAATAAAGATCCAAAACAATCATGTCTGAAGAAGCAGAAAATCCAACCAAGCCCGCCAAAACTGAAGAAACTCAAAAGACTCAAATCCATAGTCGATATGAGACTATAAGGTTTCCCATACTAAGGCCTTCTGAGCATTTAGTAGCTTTTGAAATCTACTAGATATATCAGTGAGAGACTCACTATCTTCATAGTGGAAATGCTCATATTGCCGAATCAGTAGCTGCATCTTGTTCTTCCTTACTTGCTCAGTACCATCACAGATAATCTGTATTGTGTCTCAAACCTCTTTGGCAATTTTACAGTTAATGATGTTGTCAAACATATCACCATCAACACCATTGAACAAAATGTTCATGGCTTTCTTATCCTTCCTGACTTGTTCAATATCGGGGTCTGACCATTCATGCCTAGGTTTTGGAACAGATGGCTCATTGCCAGTTGCAGCTCTCATTGGTACATGAGGACCTCTCTCTATGCAATCCACATAGGCCTCATCTTGGGAAAGAAGATGTAGGTGCATCTTCACCTTCCAGTGGTGATAATTATCTTTGTCCAGAAATGGGATCTTCCTCCAACATCATTTTTGTTCATCTTGTTGTTTGTTGTGATCTTTATACTCTTTGTTCTTCAAGAGCTTGCTCTGATACCAATTGTTACTCCCTAACAATACAACAAGAATTACAGAAGGGGGTTGAATATAATTCTGGCTACTTTTTCAAATTTAAAGAATGCTCTAACTTGATAAATATAACAGTGTTTGATTAACAATGGTGCGGAATAAAAGAGTGATAGAAATCAAAACACTAAGTAATAAAAACACAAGCTTTTAAAACCTTCTGGTGGATTTGAAAGTATCCACCAGTGTAATATCCGTATTTTTATTTTAATTATTATCTATTTAATATTTGTATTAGTTAGAAATAGATTAGAATTAGTAATAATAGTAATTTTTTAATACAATTTGATTTGGAATAGAATTAGTAATTATATTATTAATTAGATTAGGGATAGGATTCTATTAATTGTGGGCTTGTGGGCCTATAAATATATATATATACAAGTTATGTCCTATTCTATGTCTTTTTAATTGGAGCCGCTCTTAGAGGCTAGGGTTTGAGAAGACAAGAAGATCTTAGAAGTTTATTCTTGTGTTATTCGATTGATCAAGGTACGAGAATCGATCTTTTCTTCTTCATAATCATATCATGTTCATCTTCTTATTTGTTTGTGCTGAAATTCGTATGTGATAAAATCAGCATCTCGTATCTGTTGTAAAATCCATAACTTATTCGTTTGTACACGGAATTCATTGATTCTTGATTTTCTGGAAAGCTTGTTTCGATACCTACAACTTCCATGTTTACATATTTTGTGGAATCAGCCTCTAACTATGTGCAAATATCCATTCTTTGTGACCCTTCAGATTTATGACGTGAACAGTTTTTCATACCTTCTAAAATTCGTTATAAATCGATCTTATGTCGGAAAATTACTCATGATATCAATCTGGAAAGCTTATGAAATTCTCTTTCATTATATGGTATACCCATTATATATTTAAATCTTTTAAATTGCCTAAATTGCCTTACAAATATTCTGGTCTGTTTATACTTATCAGCATAGTTGTTTCATGTTCAAAAATTCATATCTTCTTCATTATTCGTCATAAAATTATGATCTTTATAAATTATGAAACCTCTGAGAATTCTCTTTCATTGTCTAGTTATAGTCGAAGTGAGATCAGATTGTCTTTATTGTCTAAATTTGCCTTCTTTGTAATCTGTTCCTGAATAATTTCTGCTGTGATACCTGAACTTCAAAAATTCATAACTAATTCGTTATCAGTGCGTTTTTGATGAATCTTATCATTTTGGAATCCTTGTTAAATCTACTTTATTTCTCCAGTTGACCATTATTTCAAATCCTTAACTTATCTGCTGTTAAAATTCGAATTAGTATAAGTTTTTCAATCGTATTTCAACAATCCGATTTAATGGTCCATCAGATGAGGTACGGATTTCGTCCCCTTTCTTTCAGTGCTACTCCTTTTATTATTAAATATATCTGATTCTTTCCCTTCATATTTTTATTCATTCCGTTCTTATTCGTTTGATCTCTGAAAATTATTTTAAATCTGTTCTGGAAGTTTTAAATATTTAATCTTGCGAGCTTTAAAATTATGTTTGTTAAATATCTGTTTAGAATATTTGAAATATCTGCTGCAAGTGATTCTTAAAATTGTGAAAATTATTTTATTTGAACCCTTAGAGTGAAATAGGGTATACCGAGTTAACCAGCTGTAGGGGTACTACAGCCATGTCATTGCGGCACCATTGGCATGACACTTCCATGGCAGTGTGATTGGTCATGGCGTATCCTTTTGATAGCTCAGGAGGAGAGCTTTGGCCATTGTGATATTTGTTTCAGGATACGTGGGTGCACCCAGAGTTTGATTTGTGATTTGATTCGACAGTGACGTTGTATATGCCGTACTCGTTAACTGGTTTGTTGCACACATTAGGTACCCTATGATGTGTGTATTTGTTATTTGTTTTGCTCTCGGTATGAAATATCTTAGCCCTCGTTGTTTCAGCCTGTTTTATTTAAACTTGCTGTTTTATATTAAACTGTCAAATGTTCATCTTGTTTTATGTTTTATAAATTTATTCCAATCCGTACTGGGCATTTGGCTCATGCCGTATTCTTCTTCTGGCAGGTACTTAGGGGGACTTTTGGGGCTGTGTGATGGAGAGCTACCCTTTATTTCGTTTTTAGGATTTCAGACTTCTATCATTATTTAGACTTAATTTCTTATTAGAGATTTCAGCATTTATATTTTTGGTTTAGATATTTTGAAGATTTAATATTATTTTTGAGATTTTAGACTGTTTAATTATTGTTAGAAATATATTAGTGCTCTGTTTGCAGGTTTTGGATTTTAAGTAATATTTCCCTTCTATTTTAAGAAGGGGGTGTTACAGAGATGGTATCAGAGCTTAGGTTCTTTCTTGTAGAAAACCTACTTAGGTTGACCTGTGAGTTTGGGTAGATGATAGGATGGGTGTTCCATTTAATTTCGTTTCATTATGCTCTTTATCGTTTCATTTTGCTTTGCAAGAATTGAAGGAGCAGTTGCAGGAGTTGTTGAATAGGGGATTTATCAGACCAAGTGTGTCTCCATGGGGCGCTCCTGTGTTGTTTGTGAAGAAGAAGGATGGTTCTATGAGATTGTGCATTGACTATAGGGAGTTGAATAAGGTGACTGTTAGAAACAGGTATCCTTTGCCACGCATTGATGACTTGTTTGATCAGTTACAAGGGGCGAAGTACTTTTCGAAGATAGATTTGAGATCTGGTTACCATCAGTTACGAGTTAGGGAGGAAGACGTTTCGAAGACTGCATTTCGCACTCGTTATGGTCATTATGAGTTTCTCGTGATGTCCTTTGGGTTGACGAATGCACCAGCGGTATTTATGGATTTGATGAATCGGGTCTTTCATGATTATCTGGATAAATTCGTGGTGGTCTTCATCGATGATATCTTGATATACTCTAGGAGCAGAGAGGAGCATGAGGAGCATTTACGTACTGTACTTGAAATTTTGAGGAAGAGGAAGTTGTTTGCGAAATTTTCCAAGTGTGAATTCTGGTTGGAGGAAGTGGCATTCTTGGGGCATGTTGTATCTGGTAGGGGCATTGAGTTGGATCCTGCGAAAGTCGAGGCTATTACTAATTGGCCCAGACCTAGCAATGTGACGGAGGTGAGGAGTTTCTTGGGTTTGGCAGGCTACTATAGGCATTTTGTGGAAGGTTTCTCTTCCATAGCTTTACCATTGACTCAGCTAATGAGGAAGGGAATTAAGTTCGAGTGGAATGATGATCGTGAGAAGAGCTTTCAAGAGTTAAAGAAGAGGTTGGTGTCAGCTCCAATACTTGTGTTGCCATCAGGGAGTGGAGGTTTTCAGGTGTATAGTGATGCTTCTAAGAGAGGATTGGGGTGTGTTCTTATGCAACATGGGAAAGTGATTTCTTACGCTTCTAGGCAGCTTAAACCATATGAGGTGAATTATCCTACCCATGACTTGGAGTTAGCAGCAGTGGTCTTTGCTTTGAAGATCTGGAGACACTATCTTTATGGAGAGACTTGTGACATCTTTACTGATCACAAGAGTCTCAAATACATCTTTACTCAGAAGGAGCTTAACATGAGGCAGCGGAGGTGGCTTGAACTTCTTAAGGATTATGATGCAAATATTCAGTACCATCCGGGGAAGGCGAATGTAGTGGCAGACGCTCTTAGTAGGAAGAACTTGGGGAGTGTTGCATCTCTCATTACTCAGCCGCACCTTATTTCAGATTTGGAGCGCTTGGGTGTTGAGTTGTATGTTAGAGGATCAAGTGGTAGTATTGCAAATTTGAAAGTGGAACCGAATCTTGTTTCAAGGGTTAAGGAAGCTCAGAAGAGTGATACAGGTTTGGAAGCTATTAGATCCGAGGTGGCAGGTGGAAAACAAACACAATTTCATCTCGATGATGAGGGTGTGATGTGGTTGGGTAGTAAATTGTGCGTGCCCGCAGACCCGACGATTCGTGAGGAAATTTTGAAGGAGGCTCATAGTTCTTCATTTTTTATTCATTTTACATCGCGTTTTTGGAAGGGATTCCAGCAAGCTTGGGGTACGAGGCTTAATTTCAGTACAGCTTATCATCCGCAGACCGATGGACAGTCAGAGAGGACGATTCAGACATTGGAGGATATGTTGAGGGCTTGCGCGTTAGAGTGGACAGGTGATTGGGATAAATATTTGTATCTTGTTGAGTTTGCGTACAATAATAGTTGGCCCGCGAGTATTGGTATGCCACCATTTGAGGCTTTGTATGGTAGGAGGTGTAGGGCACCATCTTGTTGGGATGAGGTTGGTGAGAGAGTCATCGAAGGGCCGGAGTTAGTTAGAATTACTAATGAGAAGGTAGAGAAAGTTAAAGAAAGTCTGAAGGAAGCTCGATCTCGTCAAAAGAGTTACGCGGACCAACATAGGAAGTTTGGGGGATTTGAGCCAGGTGATCATGTGTTCTTAAAGGTGTCGCCTTGTAAGGGTGTGAAGCGTTTTGGTATGAAGGGAAAGCTTAGTCCGAGATATGTTGGCCCTTTTGACGTTATGGAGAAAGTAGGGGAAGTATCTTATAGAGTTGCGTTGCCACCACAACTATCTCATGTGCATAATGTGTTTCATGTGTCGGTTTTGAGGGGCTACAAATATCATCCATTACATGTAGTTCAGTATCCATTACATAAGATTAAAGAGGATCTTTCTTGTGAGGAGGAAGCTGAGGCTATCTTAGCTCGAGAGGAGCGAGTTTTGAGGAAGAACACCATTCCGTTTGTGAAAGTTTTGTGGAAAAATCATTCGGAAAGAGAGGCTACTTGGGAATTAGAAGAATCTATTCGTGAGAAATATCCGCATTTGTTCGATTCAGGTACGAGTTTTAGTTTCGTTCGATTCCGGGGACGGAATCCTTTTTAAGGGGGTATATATGTAATATCCGTATTTTTATTTTAATTATTATCTATTTAATATTTGTATTAGTTAGAAATAGATTAGAATTAGTAATAATAGTAATTTTTTAATACAATTTGATTTGGAATAGAATTAGTAATTATATTATTAATTAGATTAGGGATAGAATTCTATTAATTGTGGGCTTGTGGGCCTATAAATATATATATATACAAGTTATGTCCTATTCTATGTCTTTTTAATTGGAGCCGCTCTTAGAGGCTAGGGTTTGAGAAGACAAGAAGATCTTAGAAGTTTATTCTTGTGTTATTCGATTGATCAAGGTACGAGAATCGATCTTTTCTTCTTCATAATCATATCATGTTCATCTTCTTATTTGTTTGTGCTGAAATTCGTATGTGATAAAATCAGCATCTCGTATCTGTTGTAAAATCCATAACTTATTCGTTTGTACACGGAATTCATTGATTCTTGATTTTCTGGAAAGCTTGTTTCGATACCTACAACTTCCATGTTTACATATTTTGTGGAATCAGCCTCTAACTATGTGCAAATATCCATTCTTTGTGACCCTTCAGATTTATGACGTGAACAGTTTTTCATACCTTCTAAAATTCGTTATAAATCGATCTTATGTCGGAAAATTACTCATGATATCAATCTGGAAAGCTTATGAAATTCTCTTTCATTATATGGTATACCCATTATATATTTAAATCTTTTAAATTGCCTAAATTGCCTTACAAATATTCTGGTCTGTTTATACTTATCAGCATAGTTGTTTCATGTTCAAAAATTCATATCTTCTTCATTATTCGTCATAAAATTATGATCTTTATAAATTATGAAACCTCTGAGAATTCTCTTTCATTGTCTAGTTATAGTCGAAGTGAGATCAGATTGTCTTTATTGTCTAAATTTGCCTTCTTTGTAATCTGTTCCTGAATAATTTCTGCTGTGATACCTGAACTTCAAAAATTCATAACTAATTCGTTATCAGTGCGTTTTTGATGAATCTTATCATTTTGGAATCCTTGTTAAATCTACTTTATTTCTCCAGTTGACCATTATTTCAAATCCTTAACTTATCTGCTGTTAAAATTCGAATTAGTATAAGTTTTTCAATCGTATTTCAACAATCCGATTTAATGGTCCATCAGATGAGGTACAGATTTCGTCCCCTTTCTTTCAGTGCTACTCCTTTTATTATTAAATATATCTGATTCTTTCCCTTCATATTTTTATTCATTCCGTTCTTATTCGTTTGATCTCTGAAAATTATTTTAAATCTGTTCTGGAAGTTTTAAATATTTAATCTTGCGAGCTTTAAAATTATGTTTGTTAAATATCTGTTTAGAATATTTGAAATATCTGCTGCAAGTGATTCTTAAAATTGTGAAAATTATTTTATTTGAACCCTTAGAGTGAAATAGGGTATACCGAGTTAACCAGCTGTAGGGGTACTACAGCCATGTCATTGCGGCACCATTGGCATGACACTTCCATGGCAGTGTGATTGGTCATGGCGTATCCTTTTGATAGCTCAGGAGGAGAGCTTTGGCCATTGTGATATTTGTTTCAGGATACGTGGGTGCACCCAGAGTTTGATTTGTGATTTGATTCGACAGTGACGTTGTATATGCCGTACTCGTTAACTGGTTTGTTGCACACATTAGGTACCCTATGATGTGTGTATTTGTTATTTGTTTTGCTCTCGGTATGAAATATCTTAGCCCTCGTTGTTTCAGCCTGTTTTATTTAAACTTGCTGTTTTATATTAAACTGTCAAATGTTCATCTTGTTTTATGTTTTATAAATTTATTCCAATCCGTACTGGGCATTTGGCTCATGCCGTATTCTTCTTCTGGCAGGTACTTAGGGGGACTTTTGGGGCTGTGTGATGGAGAGCTACCCTTTATTTCGTTTTTAGGATTTCAGACTTCTATCATTATTTAGACTTAATTTCTTATTAGAGATTTCAGCATTTATATTTTTGGTTTAGATATTTTGAAGATTTAATATTATTTTTGAGATTTTAGACTGTTTAATTATTGTTAGAAATATATTAGTGCTCTGTTTGCAGGTTTTGGATTTTAAGTAATATTTCCCTTCTATTTTAAGAAGGGGGTGTTACAACCAGATATATATATATATATATATATATATCAATTGAGAACCCTGTGAAGCTTTGAATAACTCACAGCTGCTTTACAAGTTTGAACAAACCAAACTACAGAGAAATGCTTACGAAATACTGCTTGATATTTTTTTTATAGAAAAATAAGCTTGCTTAGTTAATTGTTCTACTTGCTACACTCGGTTTATATATCACCAAGTTACATGACAATAAGACAAGACAATAAAACAAAATTAATCTAGTCTAAAATCATGCTGCTTCATTACTCTTTCCAATATCTTTGACTGTCTTCACAATTGCATGGAAATAGTAATGCTTATTTGTTCTCTAACACCTGCAATTAGGCTGCCACATTCCATTTGCAAACGCCCAACGCATGTGACTGTGTTGTCACTGTCAACAGCTATTTGAATTAGATCATCCGTCGAGACATTATTGATCATCCATCGGGAGCCTTTGTGAACCATCCATCGAAAGCCTTTTCTGTCACTTGACTTCATTTCATTTATACAGAATTACAAGACATCTTGTATTTACAATTAGTCATCCTATTCTGTATATCAACTAGTAGTCAACATGACTTATATACTCCTAAAGAATCTACACATTGTTGCTTGCAGAAATGTGCTACAATCTTATTGTTACATAAGCTTCACTCTCGATGGATGTCAAATTGTCATCCATCGGGACTATAAAGTTCATCCGTCGAGACTATATTAGATCATCCGTCGAGAGCTACAAAGTTTCACTAAGTTAAATCTACTAAGGTGTTTTGTTTAACTTATCATCAAGTTCACAATATATTCCTAACAGTTTCTGATCGATTCGAACATGGTTTTTATTCAATAACATCCCAGAATCACAACCCCATCATTTTCTTCCTCTCTCCATCAACCTTGTGCAGCTTCCGGCCGCCACAGTCCAAGAATTTCGACCGCCGTTTCTTCCTCTGACGAGCTCGAATTCGAGCCAATATACGCACTGTTTGTATCAGGTTTCTAAGGGGTTCGATTCCAAATTCAATTCTAAGCATTAATCAACCATCAACAATTCCTCATAACCCTTAAAACAGTTTCTCCGATCAAATCAACGAAAAATCCGGCCAAATACCAATCTTACTAATTTGTACATGAAAGATTACAAGCTATAGCTTAAAATAAAGCTTGTGAACTGCACAATCAAAGCCCTATCAACCAACTAACCTCAGATTCCTCTAAATTAAAAAATGATGAAATCAAAAATCACATAAAACCTAAAACATGGACTAATAATTAAAACTATTATTTGATGATATAAATAATACAAATCGATTGTAAACAATTATATGAAGCTATTCTAGTGATCAATTTCATCACATAACCCTAGAATCAAAAAGCCCTAAATCACAGTCAACAACCCTAATTTATGAATTTAAAATCCAAGTATCAAAACGTGAAATTGATTACATAAACAGATAGAGGAGATCAAGAGGATCAATTTGGATACTCACATGATATGGTTTGGATTTCAGAAACTCTCAAAATCAGTGTTTGATCTTTCAGGAATTCCAAGAACACAATTCTCACCCCTAAACTGATTTTTCAGAAAATAAATATTTTAATATTTTTTTGTAATTATTATTAAAATTCAGCTATTTATAGTAGTAATAAAAATACCCCTAATTAAAATTTAGGCCCTAATTATATCCCTAAATAAAATTAATTGGCCCTTAATTAATAATTTTTGGGTATTAACTTTTAATTTTTAAATATCCAATAAATACAAAATATATGCCAAAAATTCCCAAAAATTGTAAATAATTCAAAAATGCAAAGAAATGAAATATTTGAAAGTCCAATAATTCTTTAAAAATAAAAAATGTGATTTTTGTGGGTTTTGAGCACTTAAAGGGGCCTAGAAAAATTATTTTTCGTGAAACGAGAAAATTTCTAAATTAACTAGATGTTAAGAATATCGATATGGTATGAAATATCATCTATTAAAACGAAGTTTGGACCGCATAACTATTGATATAAAATCATTTAAAACAAAATAAAATACCCGATAAATGCCCGGAAAATACCCTGACGACACAGAACACATATAGCACATAACAACTAGGGTTTTACGACTAAACACACTTACTGACATAATAAAACACAAAATTTATCTTTATTATGATATAATAAAAGCATAATTTCCCAATCGTTACATCCTTCCCCCTGAATAGGATTCTGTCCTCATAATCTTGCTAAGAAAATAACTGGGGATACTTTTCTAATATTTCACTTTCAAGCTCCCAGGTTGACTCTACTATAAAAACCCGAATTTTTGACATCGGTAAAAGACCTTTATAAATAGTAGTCTGCGGGAAAATAAAAACTTTTGCGACCATACCATATACAAGTTTTTAATTTAAGTTTCCGAGTTCATATTGTGGTTATACATACTAAATGAGTGTATGCAAAAGTCGTGAGTTTTCGAAGAAAAACAATAGTCCAAATGATATTATTTTACGAGCCATCGAGGAATAAGAGAATTATACTACGACCAAGAAAATCTTGAGAATTATAATTTCATAACTCATAACCAAGTACGAGCACTGGAAATGGCAATGATTTACGATAAGCGGAATTATTCGATGTAGCATTTACGGGAATTGATTTAAACGTACTTGAACGAATGTGAGATAATGTAGGATGACAAGGAATCAAGTGATAACCTAGGAAAATTAAGTATTTATAAATTTATCCAACAAGTAATAAATTAGGAAGCTAGTTACAAAATAAATAAATAACAAATTTCAATAAACATTAATTCAAGGAGCTTATCATGCAAGCTTTGATAAATGAGACACCTCACTAATCCTAGCCTTTGAAAATAGGATTCATATTGTCCTACACACTTTCTATATTCACAAGAAGCCTCTTTCCACCACATTTCCAAGAAGCAAGCAAGGCAATTTTCTCTCTCCAAAAACTCAATGCTGATTTTCAAGAACACCATGGGAAGAAAAATTAATATCTCATGATGTACTCATTAAAAAATCACCAAATTTTAACCAAATCTTCCTCATATCATGTACAAGGTACGTTCAAAATTTCATGGTCATTGGATTAGTATAGCATAGTCAAATCCTTACTCAAAATTGATGGTGAATAGTAACTTCGAAAATCTCATTTTGTTTTCTTGATTTTCATGGCATGATTTAGGATCCTTAAGCACAAAGAAGAAAACCATAAAGAAGAAAACCTCCAAAGCTACCAAAAAGGTATAAACCTTCATCCAAACTTTTTTTAAGTTTTAAGTTTCAAGAAAAGTAAGGATCTTGGATATAAGTATGGTTTTCATGATTGATTTGATATTATCTTGATGTTTAGTTAATTAGTTTTAAGATTGATGATTGTTGCCTCAAGAACATGATGTTCTTGAGAGTATTTATTCTTGAGATGATGATTTGATGGTTGTTGATGGTGGTATAATTATTTAAGACGTAAACGAAACTCGGATCGTAATCGTAATCTCGTTAAAACAAACAAAACTCAACTTACGTTTCTACAGAAGTTCCCGAATGTATAAACTGTAGTTTTCTGAAAAATGATACTTTATTATTATAGAAAATGTTATGAGGATTTTTTTGGCGCTTGAATCGCTTGATTTTAATTTACGGATCAAAAGTTATGACCGTTTTAGTAAAAGTGATTTACGTGACAAAAACTGCTACAAATTACAAACTTTGTAAATGGAAATTATTGACTTAAAAATATTTAAAAATCATGAAATTTTTATGGAAAGTAATAAATAGATTTTATTAACTTACATAAAAATTTCAAGTAAAAATGTTTAATTTTCAATTTTATAAAAATATCGGAGTCGAGGTCGTGCGGAGTACAAACATCAAAAACAACCCCTGTTATAAACTGCTACTTCAGGATTTTCACCACTGCTAACAGAAAAACATTTTCAAATGATGTGTTCTAAATTTTGTCTAGATTGCAGACGTGAAAATGGTGCATCAATTGAGTTAACGGTTTGAGAGATATCAACGTTTTAGTTAAAGCGGTTTGAATAGTAAAACTCTTTAGTTGACTGAACTTTTAAAATGCGTTCCACCTAATTAAATTAATTTTATCAAAATAACATTCTTATGATAAATATTAAAAGCACTCAAGAAGCTCCTCGATATGGTTTCATATTAAAATATTAATTTTAAGATTCGGTAAAGTGTGAGTCGGGTAATAGTAACATTTGGTAAAGTCAACTCTAGAAGACCACCTTGACCGTCCGTTTCGACCAAGGATTGATACTTATTTTGAGTCGGTCGGATATTGAAAATTATGAAGTATTGTACTAATTAGAAATATAAGTCGGTGATGGGATTAGGAATATTGATTAAGATTATGATATTTTTGATTAGAAAACCTGAAACGAGAGGAAGTCGGAAAACGTATCTTGAACTCCAAGCAAGTTTTCAAACCCTACCTTTTAAGAACTGTTGTCTTGTGATTTCTTTTAAATACTGAAAGATATGCATGATAATTTTTTTACGGTGATTTGCAAATTATCATATATTGAATCATAAGATATAATGATTTTGGTATAATAAAAGTATCGGATTTGAAACGATATATTTAGACCGAGGGGTCAGTGTAAGTTTATAAAAACCCGGAAGTATTCCGGAGTTGTTATATTTGAGAAATGTTAACGCTAGAGAGTAACGTGACATGTATATTGTAGACCGAGAGTCGTTCAGTATGTATATTATAGTAAAAACTCGGGAATCATTCCGGTGATGTTTTGGACGATCAAAAGTCCGTATTTATTTTATTACAAGGGACTTGATGTCCACTTGCGAAGTATTGAATACCTCGAATTTATATAAAATGATTTTCAAAGATCGTATTCCCTCAACTATATATAATCACTCGAACAATGAATATTATTTCGCATATTCATTTTAAATAGGAGAAGTATACTCCAACAATTATTTGTTTTAAACTCGATTACTTATATCTATTAAAGATTACTTTAATTATTTAAACATAAATTAGTTGGGGAATACTATTTCAAATATTCTTTCAAAACATAATCATTCGAGGTCTAATTATTTAATAATTATTATTTAATTATTAATTATTTAATTAATGATTTAATATGATTTAAAAATTATAAAACCTATTCAAAAAAACTCCTGGATTTCAGGAAACCATACGAATACTTTCAGATCCTCGATGAATTTATCTCGACTTATTTTAAATATTTGAGCATAGATTCAAAAGAAACTGCCCCTTATTTATTTATCTGTTGACAACGGGCAACACACATCCTTAGTACTTCCTCCGAAAATTCTCGGAAGTACATATATAGGTATATACTAGCAACATGAGTTGTGCCTATCAATAAAATAAATGCTTTGGGAACTCGAGGAGTACGAGTTCTTGGGATATGATAGCATTTCTTAAAGGACAAGGAAGGGGTAGAGATCCAGTACTTCGTGTATTGGGGAGACTTCCAGTACCGTGGGAGACGGTACTATATGTACCTAAGGACCTGTGAAGTGTGTGTATACCTGAAATGGGACACATAGCCCGTACGCGGCAAAGGTGATAACCGGGATACGAAGGTGTCATCCTTCTACTAGTAGAAAAGGTTACTATTTCTATAGTACGACTGACCATCATATGCGGTGGCTCCAGTGAATGTCCTAAATTCTTTCAACTGGAATTGTGATGTAATACTGTAACCCAAGCCTAGGTGATGGGTTTACCATTAAAGTATTCGCAGGATAATAAGTCCACAAAAGAATTATTTTTGAAAGAAGATATGTATCACCGAGGAAAACTATTTTTGAATAAACATATTTATCATATATGGAATTATAGTTGAATTTCTCATACAAGATTTTTATACTGTACATTATTGTGGCTGAGCATTATTGCTCACTCTTGCTTTCCTTTAAATATCACAACACAATAGATAACCAGTATGCCGGTGTGGGACTTAGTCTCTTGCAGTCACAGGGAGAATCCCTGGAAGCTTTATCTCAGGTGGGCCAGAGTATCAGATAGGTATAAGATATCAGTCGTAATTATTGTAACTACATGTGAAGGTTAAAATAATTGTTTGAGATCCTGTAAAGTACATTTGAGTTTTAATAACAGATGATACTTTTTGTACGTTATTTATAAGGCTATAACTTGTGAGTGTGTGAGATTGGGGGTCTATGATAAGGGAATTATTGGATTATTGAGTTAATACAGGTTATACATGATTGAAGGATTACGTGACGACCCAGATTCCTGACCCCAGATTCGGGGGCGTTACAGAAATATTATCAGAGCCATATGTTATAGTACTCAAAGACAAAAGTGTTAGGAATTTTTCTAGATGCGAGATTGCGTAAGAGCTCATATAGAGTTCATCATTGGACTACCGGAGGTAGCCCCAATGTGTAGGTTAGGATAAGTGTATATTTGAGGTATTAAAGAATGACTAATAAGACCATTGGATATTATCATAATGATGAGAAGAAAATTAGAATCATATATGATTTGGAAATTATGTGGATGTAGAACTCGGAGCTGAGTCTCCAAGGCATTTGGGGTAAAAATGGTATTATCAACACCAAATGTTCATTTGGACAACACGAGCTTTGTTACTCATAGTTATGTATAGGTTTCCCATGAAAGGGCATCACATGTGAGAACCATTATGTCCAATTATTAATATAACAGTTTAGGTTACTACCCAACTAGTTCAAGGTATTATTTTACCAATAAGGATAAAAATACCGTACGAATAATGAATTCAGCAGAGACAGTGTCCAATATACTCTTAAATATTTTATTTCTATAAGGAATATTTGAATGTAATTTGAAAAAATGGAAATATTTTTTTGTCAATTTTTGGAAATGTCATTTTTACTTATGGTCTCAACTGGGACGGGTCTGTATTTAAGAATGTTATCATAAGACGGGTATACTACATGATATTATTAGTGTGCTTAACATGTGAGGTTATGATGGTTTAGCTCAGAGATCGAGAGCATCGAGAATTGATGGCATGACTATAATTGAATGGCGTAAGATTACAATGAGCGATAGTTCGATCTTAGAACCTTTTAAAAGGATAGAATAGTGAGTCTAGAGCGGAATTCTTTGGTAGAAATAATGTCAGAGACTACGTATATATACTCATAGACCTCTAATATATTCGGTAATGTATATTCACTTACACACACCTGCCACCGAACTTATGGACTGCCTTGAGATCCCTAGAAGATCTCTTTCATCTGTTCCCAAGGGGGGAACTGGCCACATATAAATAGTAATAGATGCGCGTAGCAGGCCTCTATCGGCTTAACAGATGCTTTTGGAATATTTCTGAGTAAGGTCTTCATGGTAAAACACCGCAATGACAGATATGCGTGCGAAAGTTAAGTTAGTAAGTGACGTTAAGATGATGTTGAGGGAGACAGTAGTTGAAACATGGAATTATGAAAATAAGGAGATGGGATCATCCTCGGGCGGATAATAACGAGGGTTAGGATAATCAATAAATTATTTTGGCATATACTCACTGTCACACTACTCCCTCCAAAATGTTGATCATTCGTATTTCCTTGATAAGTCATATCAGGCAATCCTTTTAGTTCCCTACTTTGAACCTATGATGTGACAATCTTGAATAGTCTTTATCTGCATCAGGACTTGTTCAATTCCTTTAGTTAATCCATGAACTTTCATTCATAGATTATGATCTTCTTGTTCAGCTTAGAGCTATTTATACTTTATTTCAATTATCCAAGGAATTTTTAATAAATTTTCCTCAATTCATCGACGAATATTCATAATGAATATCCTCATTTGTTTCTTCTTTCATACTTACGCTTCTCAGTCGAGATTGTAAATATATAACAAATTATTAAAAACATGGATGATCTAATATCCATAGATTCCTCGGGAATCCTTTTCTTCTATTCGGAATAAGATTGGATATTGAACTTTGAAATCATAGTAAGGGTATCAATTTGATATTGGTATTCCGAATTCAATTCAATTTGAGAATCTGATAAAGTATGTGAACGAGGGAACCTATGAGTGTACCATTTTATTTGTAGGAAATATTTGATGAAGGGTTATCGATTGTTCCGATTTCAAGACCACTCGATTCAGAGTTATAATTGCCTTTATCGGCCCAAATTTGAAAACTCTTTATTTTAAAATCGTCATTCAGGTAGCCATAAATTCTTTAGTGGTTACGATATTGATATTTTCTTTTTCGAACAAACTGACATAAGTTTAGTTGTATATGTTCTCATGAAAGACTACTTAATGTCCTAACTAGTCGAAATTTTAATTTCAATGATGAAAGCCTAGCTAATCATCCTAGCTAGTTGCTATGGGCCAAACCGATTGAGCTGGCCATTTTCTTAGCCGGTTGATAATATTGCTTGATATAGACTAGTTATTATTTTTCTAGTTCCACTTACAATCAATTTTTTTACACAATGCATTATATATGCAAGATTAATCGTTGATGAAATTTTCAAAGAATGATTTAATTGAGACCTGACTAGGTCTCCCACTCAAACGAGAATTCATATTCAGTTTTATGAAATATTTTGTTCATGAAATGTTCTATTTTTTCGTTTATATAACGAATATCCAATTAAAATCATAAAGTAATTGAAGAATAATATACTTCCTTGTTTATTAATCATTGAATAAAATTCCTTCTTTCAAAATAGCATCTCTTTGAAACCTCGATGGTTAACTTTTGATTGAAAATGTTATTCGAAATTTCTTTCATTATTCAAGAAAAAAGTATTCTTTCAATGGGAAAATCTTACAGGTATCATTCGTATGATGTTATTATTCAGCAATCATTGCTTTCAAGGGATATTCTTTATTATATAAAATTCTAAGGACATGGAAGGATAATCCTTGTTGTATTCTTCCTTCCAAGTTATAAATCTTTTGAGTGTTGTGACTCATTTATTCAGAGCTCATTATTTCTTCAGATATTAGATTTTGAAATCCTGTTAAGATTGTCTAAATTTCATCGATATTGTGAAAATCATTTTTCCAATGCTGATTGCCTTTCGAACAAAGAGAGGTATAGTTGAGAACCAATTATTGTATTATGAGATTGAAGACTCAGTCCTAAGATGGTGCAATCGGAGCATCGTGATGAGTAAGTTATTTTAAAAAGGAAATACCATATTTTGTTATTATCATAAGGATCTTTAACATGGTTATAGAAGGATGATAATGTAGATACAACGTGATTAGTGAGGTACGCTTCTATGAAAATTATCGGGATAGGTACTAATGAATTCGGGAAAGACAAAGCATGTATGAATTCGAGGAATAGGATTTTGAAAAAGTGAATGTAAGATTAGTAACAACCCAGTGTAAGCAATAACCTGACGATTAAAAAAAAGGATTTTATGTGAAGTATAATGATATGACTATGTGGCTTAAGGACCGTGACATAAGGTATTCTAATAATGATCTAGGATAATTGCAATAAGGTTCACACTGAAAGGGACAAAGAGTTTACTTATGAGGAAATTTTGGAATTTTTTTCTCTCTTACACTGAACACGAGATAGAGGCTATGGTCAAATTGATCAAGGGCTATGATTGAGAAATCTATTATTATCAAGGAAAGGCCAATGTGGTTGCCGACACTTTAAGTTGGAAAAGATATATTGAGGATGACAACTCTCAGAACAACTGATGAAAAGGATCGCATGAAGAGAACCCTTTATTACTTAACAAGAAGACTTAAAGATGCCTAAAAATGTAAAAGGATATTAGTCATGACCTAATATGAAAGGGATTTCATTGATTAGGCAAGTACTCGACATGGTTGAAAGTGAAAACGGAAAGGCGAGGATTAAAATTTTGGCGATTGCAGCCTGTAAATGACCCGAATGGGAGTAAGAGTTTATTATAATAAATTTTGGAGGAGGATTTTCAGGAACCAAGTAAGACGTCGTGCTATTTTAGGATTTTGATTAATAGGTTAAATAAGGCCGCTTATTTTATTATGCAAATGATAGATCTCCGCTCTATAAATTGCTATGAATGCGGAAGAGATAATTGGTAATAGAGACCCTGTGATATCGGGCCATGCAAGGACCCAAGAATTAATTTCACAACTAGATTATTTCCCAAGATATTTCACGAGAAGGGATGAACAGAGGCAGGACTTGGAGTTCTCAAATCGATAAGTAGAATGAGAGGACTATCCTGACCATTGAAGATACGTCTAGCGACTTACCTTTTATTTGGAACGGTTAAGGGAATCGCATATCGTTGACAAAAAATTCGTGTAGATGTACTTACCACGCGAGCATACGGAAAATAGTCATCGATATCCCTTACGAAGGACAACGTGGAAGAATGAAGGATGTCATTGTCAGAGCTGATAGAAGGCAAAGAAGATCGTACACGCCCTATAAAGACCACTGGTAGCAGGTACCAATAAACGCGAATACGTCTAAGGCGCTAGCAAGAATAACAAGTACTATATATATTATACAGGGAATGATTAAAGAAGTCCGACCGATAACGGAAGCTGAGCATTCCACGATTCTAAAATGTGTCAATCAATTGCGTATGAAATGGTGCTTCCTTCAAGATGGAAACAGGACGATGATGTGACTTACAATACTATAAGAAGAAATGTTAAATCTGACGCTAAGTGTGACGGCCTCAACCCCGGGGTCAGAGGCTGACGTCACCAAAAATATAATAAACTACAATATAAGCTACTAAATAAACTTTATTATAACACACGATCCCAAACCAGGAGTCGATGCAGGTTCAAGTATTATTTAGGTTACAAAACAACACTAACTTATTCAAGATCCGACATCCTAACTTATTACAGCAACTCATCAAACCTCAGGGTCTGATACAAACTACCTCAGAGGAGCCGGGACCGGAGGGGGCTGACACTCTATGCTGACCTGGTCTTCTAGACGTCTGCAATAAATAAGTACAAAACAAGTTGCAAGGGTGAGCAATCAATTGCTCAACAGTACCTCTATATGAATAACCAGTAAAACAGGATATATAAAAAAATAGTATAGGAACATATATCAAAACTAGTTTACGTAAAATAGGTAAAACAGGTATAAACTGGATATCAAAACTAGCATGCTCTGTAAAATAATATCATTTGTAGTGTGCTGTGTCAAAATACCAGAGTCCAATTTTACCATGTTATTTCCTTTCCAAAACCACTGTCCATTGCTGGACCCATAAATCATTTGTCCCGTTACGGGGACCATAAACCATTTGTTTCTTTACGGGAACCATTAAACGAAAGCCAGATATAAAAGTGGATGAATTCTAGGGATAGCTGATCAGTCTATCGCACCATAAATTGTTCCGGAACTTAGAGACTAGCTAGGTCTCTGTTATGCTGGACTAAGCGGCCTACCAGTGCGCACATCCGACTTAGCCTCTTACGCAACCATGCTGGGCCGTTACCTAATAACGGGCCTCTTATGCCACTGACCTTCCAATATCTGATTCGTGATTATCCAATTTTCAAAATCAATTACACTTATCTCTTTTTAAATGATTACATCACACATTCTAAAACTCTTTTTTTTTTAATTTTTAATCACAATCTAGAGTAGGCATTTTCAGAAGTTACTTTTTCCCTAAAACATCTGTTAATAAAACATAATTAAATATGGGGAATATGTAACTTAAAATGTTATGTTCTAGTACATAATTGAAATCCACAACTATTCATATATACTGAACTGTAAAAAATTAGTTCCGGGGTACTTGCCTTGTAAAGCTTTGTACTAACACTAGCTTGACTCTAATTGACTTTAACTACTGGGTCCTTCGACTCGAACCTACGAAATCAAAACAACCTAAGTTAAACGACTGATTATTCTTGACTTATCATCACTAAACTAATTACCCAACGATATAATTTCCGACTCGTATGCATTCGAATAATAATAATATATACGCAATAATAGTTCACGTAGCAACTATGGTTTAATTTGTATTTAACGAGATATATACACTCGATTCGTAATTAAAGGAAATTTTTAGAAAAATTTGGAAAGCGATTCCTCTATTTATAGACTTACTCGTCGAAACATCAATCGATGTCAATTCCCAACAAATCAACTCGAACTGCCACATAAATAAATTTTTAGTCCCGAAAATAATTTATACGAGTTATTTATTTAATTAAAATATTTAGGATTCAGAACATGGTCATCACCGTCCACCGTACACTCGTAAAAGAATTCATCGCGCACGGCGGAAAAACTTATTGATGCCCGAAAATATACGGGTGTCCGGATAAATCTCACCGTTTAAAAATTATCGCTCGCTTAAATAATAATTTAACATCACGAATTTTAGTCAAGAATTTCCTGCAGCAAAAAGGAAATTAAAAATTAAAATTTATAACAGTCCAGTCCAACTGCACACACGAGCTCAACAAAAGCCCAACACAAAATCCAACAGTCAGGCCCAACTTAACAGGCCCAACTACAACAGAACCAGCCCAACCAACAACAGAAGGAAGAACATAAAACAACACGACGCCACACGACCACATGCGGCCGTCGCCACAATAAACACCCAGAACACAGACTAACACACACAACACACACTAACACACACACACAATCACACACTAATACACACATGCACATAATTTCACACACATATACATATATATGTATATATATACCGAACACGACCACACCACCGCCACCACGCCAGGACCGGCGGTAACGGCGACAAGAAAATAAGGGAAAATAGCAGCAAAACAAGGGAAATAGGGGGCAAAGCAAATTATCAGGGAAAGGAAGTAACAAGGCGCGAAGGAAATCGAAAGGAAGAAGAGACCCGAGAGATTCGAGCGAAAGAGAGAAAGAGATTCGAGATGGAGAAATTGAGAGACGAGAGTGCATGAGGGAGAGAGGAGTGAGATGAGAGATTAATTAAAATAAAATGAATTGCTTAAGCTGCTGCCACGTTTTGGTTGTAAACAGACACGTACCCCCTTATTTGGGGCTGGTTCCGTCCTGAATTGATAAAATAACGAATAATTGCGCGAGCAACGGTTTATCAGAATAATGCGAAACTATTTTAAAAATCATAAAATAATTATTTATATAAGACATAAAATTTTCGTAATTTTTGAATCATTTTTGAAATTTATAAAAATACCCCACATTAATCCATACAGAAAATCATTTAAGAATAAATAATTCACAGAATATTGATTTGTAAATTTTATAAAATCCCAAAAATAGTCATTAAAATTATAGAATCATAAAAATAATTTTAGAGACAACCCAAATAATTTTTGAAAATTAGATTGTCATAAAATCACTTTTTAAAAGTGAAATAAAAATAAAATGGTGCAACAGTTAATCATAGAAACATACCATGCAATCCAACAATCACATATAAACAATAATTAGTCAGACACATGGACCATAATTAATACAAAATTCTTTATTTAATTATTCATGCAATAATAACATATTTAAATATTATAAAAATGTACGAGTCGTTATATCCTTCCCCCCTAAAAAGATTCTGTCCCCAGAATCTTATCTAATTAAACAAGTTAGGATATTTGTCAAGCATATCTGACTCTAATTCCCAGGTAGACTCTTCTACCCTAGGGTTTCTGCAAAGTACTTTACCTATAGGGATGGATTTAGTTCTAAGTACTCGCTCTTTACGATCTAATATCTGGATTGGCTGCTCCACATAGGATAAATCTGATTGAAGCTTGATCGGTTCATATTCGATTACTTGATTCGAATCAGGGATATATGGCTTCAACATAGATACGTGGAACACATTGTGAACATGCTGCCAATGCGGGGGTAGAGCTATCTCGTACGTAACTTTTCCTACTCGGTTCAGAACTTCGAATGGTCCTATATACCTCAGACTCAGCTTACCTTTTTGACCAAATCGAACCAACCATTTCCATGGTGATACTTTTAATAATACCAATGATCCTATTTCAAAGTTTATGTCCTTCCGATGTAAATCCGCATTCTTCTTCTCTCTGTCCTGAGCGGCTTCCAATCTTTTCCGAATTAATATCACTGCCTCTTTCGTCTGCTGTACTAATTCAGGTCTTAACACTTTCTTTTCCCCTACCTCATCCCAATACAGAGGTGATCTACACTTCCATCTATATAAGGCTTCGTAGGGTGGCATTCCAATACTGGCATGGTAGCTATTATTATAAGAAAATTCTATCAACGGTAAATGATCATCCCAATTTCCCTTAAAATCCAAAGCACATACTCTTAACATATCTTCGATCGTCTGAATCGTTCTCTCACTTTGGCCATCAATTTGAGGATGATAAGCGGTGCTCATGTTTAACTTAGTTCCTAAAATTCCTGAAATTTTGTCCAGAACCTTGAATTGAATCTTGGATATCGATCTGATACTATAGACACAGGTACCCCATGTTTGGTGACTATCTCATCCAAATATATTTTAACTACCTTTTCCAAAAAATACCTTTCATTGATCGAAAGGAAATGTGCTGACTTGGTCAATCTATCAATGATTACCCAAATAGCATCGTGATTTGATCTTGTCTTTGGCAATCCTACCACGAAATCCATTACAATCTCTTCTCATTTTCACTGTGGAATCTCCAAAGGCTGTAATAATCCACTGGGCCTTTAATGTTCTGCTTTTACCGTCTAACATACGTGACACTTACTGACCCAATCCACATTCTCTTTCTTCATTCTTGGCCACCAAAAGTGCTTCTTTAAATCTTGATACATATTTGTGCTACCAGGGTGGATAGAAAACCTAGAGTTGTGCGCTACGTGCAATATTTCATTCTTAAAATTCCGCTATATTAGGAATCCAAATACGAGAGGAAAACCTAAGAAAACCTTGGCTATCCTTTTGAGTACATAACTCTTCTCCTGTCAGAGTATTCAATTCCTGTTCCTTAACTCCTTCTTGACACCTTTTGATCTTTTCTATCAACGCTGGCTGGAAAGTAATCTCATATAGCTGCTCCTGACTTCCCTTTGATACTCGAACTTCAATCTCCATCTTTTCTAAATCTCGTGCTAGTTCATCGTAATACGAATCATATTTAATTTCTCTTTTCTACTTAAGGCATCAGCCACCATATTGGCCTTACCTGGGTGATAATTAATCGAACAATCATAGTCCTTAATCAGTTCCAACCACCTTCTTTGTCTCATGTTTAAATCCTTTTGGGTGAATATATACGTTAAGCTTTATGATCCGTATAGATATCACATTTCTCTCCGTACAAGTAATGACACCATAACTTCAAAGCAAACACTATAGCTGCCAACTCAAGATCACGAACTGGATATTTCTGTTCATGGGGTTTTAACTGCCTAGACGCATATGCGATAACCTTATCATGTTGCATTAACACACATCCTAATCCTTTGAGAGAAGCGTCACTATAGATTACGAAAATCCCTGTTTCATCTGGTAATGCTAACACTGGTGCTGTCACTAGCCTCTTTTTCAACTCTTGGAAACTTTCTTCACATTTCTCAGTCCAAACAAATCTCTCATTCTTCCGGGTCAGCTTGGTCAACGGGGTTGCAATCTTGGCAAAGTCCTTCACAAATCTTCGATAATAGCCTGCTAATCCAAGAAAACTTCTAATTTCTGTCGGGGTGTTCGGTTGCTCCTATCTGGATACCGCTTCAATCTTCGCATGGTCTACTTTAATACCATCCTTACCCACTATATGACCTAAAAACTGAACCTCCTCTAGCCAAAATTCACATTTTGAGAACTTAACGTATAACTACTTTTCTCTCAGCCTTTGCAATGCAATCCTTAGATGTTCAGCATGGTCATTTTTGGTCTTTGAGTAGATGAGGATGTCATCAATAAATACAATAATAAACTTATCCAGATACTCCTTATACACCCGATTCATTAAATCCATAAAAGCTGTTGGCGCGTTAGTCAATCCAAATGAAATTACTAGGTTCATAATGGCCATACCTGGTTCGAAAGGCAGTCTTCGGTATATCTTCAGGCTTGACCTTCAACTGATGATAACCCGATCTTAAATCGATCTTTGAAAAACAACATGCTCCCTTAAGTTGGTCAAACAAGTCATCAATCTTGGGAAGAGGGTAATCATTCTTGATGGTTAGCTTATTAAATTCTCAATAGTTAATACACAATCTTATGCTTCCGTCCTTCTTTTTCACAAATAACACTGGAGCGCCCCACGGGGATACACTTGGTCTAATTACCCCTTTATCCAAAAGTTCCTGAAGTTGTTTAGCTAGCTCTTTCATCTTTACCGGGGCCATACGGTAGGGGGCCTTTGAAACTGGTTCCTCTCCCGGAATTAGATCAATAAAAAACTCAATCTCCCGATCGGGTGGTAATCCTGGTAACTCGTCTGGATACACATCTGAAAATTCACTAACTACTTGGATCTCCTCTAACCTGGGTACCTTCTCCTCAGTGTCCACAATCTGGGCTAAGTATGCTATACATCATTGTCTCAACAGCTTCTTTGCTTCCAGTATCGAAAGAAATTTCTTTTCCTGCTTCTGTCCCTGGTAAATTATCCTATTATTATCTCCTTTATACAACAAAACTTCCTTTTCCTTATAATCAATATTTGCCTTGTGCCGGGACAACCAATCCATTCCTAGAATCATATCAAACTCTCCTAACTGAAAGGGTATTAAGTCCACTGAAAAGAAATGCCCACAAATTTCTAGTTGACACCTAGGACAAAACTGATTTACTGAAACTTTATCCTGATTAGCCACTTCTATAGTCAAGGGCTCATTTAGATCCTCCAACATCAAATCTATATTACTTACACATTCTTTAGATATAAAAGACTTAGACACTCTTGAGTCAAATAAAACTTTAATAGGCACGGAATTTAGAGAAAGCGTACCTACAACTACATCTGAATCCTGAGCATTAGATCTCTTGGTCATCTTAAAAGTTCTGGCTCTTGCTGTGCTAGTTGCTGATCCTTGAGATTTACTACCTCCTACATGGCCTTGAGTAACCATCTTGCAGTTTTTGGAGATGTGTCCAACCTTACCACACTTAAAGCAGGTGACTCCGAAGTTTCCTGTGTTACACTCTAACGCATAATGACCTTTTTTATCACATTTAAAGCACTTGACATCCTTCCTGCACTGACCACTATGCTTTTTACCACATGACTTACAATCCACAACTGGTCTGGTTGACTGAACTGGGGCAGAGGCAACTGAGGTGACATCGGAACTCGTCTGAACCATGCTTGCCTTTTAAACCTCTTATTCCTATTCCGGCCAAACTTCCTTGGGAACTTCTGACTAGATTCCTCCTGGCCTGCATTACCTATACCACCTTCAAACCTTCTCTTCTTATCACTCCTTTCCTTGGAGGCCAACTTCTGATCACTCTCAATCACCAGGGCGGCTTGAACTACAGAGGTATACGTCTTAAGCTGCAGGGTCACCACTCCACTACGAACTTCCGACTTCAGTCCTTGCTGAAATCTTCTAGTTTCTGAATTTCAGTGTTCACATATCCAACGGCTAGTCGGGCCAACTCCGTAAACTTGGCCTCATACTCAGCCACACTCTTCTCTCCTTGCTTCAATTCCAAAATTCCACTTCCAATTGACTCTGCAAGCAATCCAGAAAATATTTTTCTAGGAACAACTCCATAAATCTGACCCAAGAGACAGGGTCTTCTCCTTCTAATGCACGCACAGATTCCCACCAAAAACTTACTTCACCCTTAAGAAAGTAACTGGCATAATCCGACTTAGAATCATCACTGACTTGAATAAGGGTGAAGGCTTTCTCCATTTTCTTAAGCCAAATTCTAGCAGCAATCGGGTCTACCTCGCCCTTAAACTTTGGGGGTTTAACTGACTGAAAAGACTTAAAGCTAACAGTCTGGTTTGACTCTCTTGGTTGGGGTTGCTGTTGGAGCTACAGCCTCTTACGCAACCATGCTGGGTCGTTACCTAATAACGGGCCTCTTATGCCATTGACCATCCAATATCTGATTCGTGTTTATCCAGTTTTCAAAATCAATTACACATATCTCTTTTTAAACGATTACAACACACATTCTAAAAATCTTTTTTTTTGTTAATTTTTAATCACAATCTAGGGATAGGCATTTTCAGAAGTTACTTTTTCCCCAAAACATCCGTTAATAAAACATAATTAAATACGGGGAATATGTTACTGAAAATGTTCTGTTCCAGTACGTAATTGAAATCCACAACTCTTCATATATACTGAACTGTAAAATATTAGTTCAGGGTTACTTGCCTTGCGAAGCTTTGTACTAACACTAGCTTGACTCTAATTGACTTCAACTACTGGGTCTTTCGATTCGAACCTACGAAATCAAAACAACCTAAGTTAAACGACCGATTACGCTTGACTTATCCTCACTAAACTAATTACCCAATGATACAATTTCTGACTCGTATGCATTCGAATAATAATAATACATACGCAATATAGTGCACGTAGAAACCAGGGTTTTATTTGTATTTAACGAGATACATACACTCGATTCGTAATTAAAGGAAATTTTTAGAAAAATTTGGACAGCGACTCCTCTGCTTATAGACCTACCCGTCGAAACATCAATCGACGTCAATTCCCAACAAATCAACTCAAACTGCCGCATAAATAAATTTTTAGTCCCGAAAATAATTTATACGAGTTTTTATTTATTTAAAATATTTAGGACTCAGAACAGGGTCATCACCATCCACCGCGTGCTCGTAAAAGAACTCATTGCGCATAGCGGCAAAACTTATTGGTGCCCGAAAATATACGGGTGTCCGAATAAATTGCACCGATTAAAATTATCGCTCGCTTAAATAATAATTTAACATCACGAATTTTATTCAAGAATTTCCTGTAGCAAAAATGAAATTAAAAATTAAAATTTATAACAGTCCAGTCCAACTGCACACACGGGCTCAATAAAAGCCCAACACAAAATCCAACAGCTAGGCCCAACTTAACAGGCCCAACTGCAACGGAACCAGCCCAACCAACAACAGAAGGAAGAACATAACATAACATGGCGCCATACGGCCACATGCGGCCGTGGCCGCAACACACACCCACAACACACACTAACACATACTAACACACACAATACACACTAACATACACAATCATACACTAACACAGACATGCACATAATTTCACACACATATACATATATATGTATATATATATATATACCGAACACGACCACACCACCGCCACCACGCGGGACCGGCTGCAATGGTGACAAGAAAAGAAGTGGAAACAGCAACAAAACAGGGGAAACAGGCGGCAAAGCAATTACTAGGGAAAGGAAGTAACAAGGCGAGAAGGAAATCGAAAGGAAGAAGAGAGCCGAGAGATTCGAGCGAAAGAGAGAAAGAGATTCGAGATGGGGAGATTGAGAGACGAGAGTGCAGGAGGGAGAGAGGGGTGAGATGAGAGATTAATTAAAATAAAATGAATTTCTTAAGCTGCTGCCACGTTTTGGTTGTAAACAGACACATAGCCCCTTATTTGGGGCTGGTTCTAGGCTGAATTGATAAAATAACGAACAATTGTGCGGGCAACGGTTTATCAGAAAAATACAAAACTAATTTTAAAAATCATAAAATAATTAATTATATAAGACATAAATTTTTTGTAATTTTTGAATCATTTTTGAAATTTATAAAAATACCCCACATTAATCCACACAGAAAATCATTTAAGAATAAATAATTAACAAAATATTGATTTGTAAATTTTATAAAATCCCAAAAATAGTCATTAAAATTATAGAATCATAAAAACAATTTTAGAGACAACCCAAATAATTTTTGAAAATAAGATTGTCGTAAAATCACTTTTTAAAAGTGAAATAAAAATAAAATGGTGCAACAGTTAATCATAAAAACATACCACGCAATCCAACAATCACATATAAACAATAATAAGTCAGACACAGGGACCATAATTAATACAAAGTTCTTTATTTAATTATTTACGCAATAATTGCATATTTAAATATTACAAAAATGTACGAGTCATTATACTAAGCGTATAACAGGAGACGAGCGTGTAGAAATGGAACGAAAACTTCTTACATAAAATAATCGACAAAGATGATGTGCCAAAATGGGAGAAGGTTAAGGAAGGAAACTCTAGCACTAGTAGGAGCGATGGAGAGGGAAACAAATAAGTTGAAGAATGATTCCAAACACTGGAAGATGCGCTAATCGTCCATATTATAGATTTTTAAGGGAAATGAAGTGACCAGTTGATGTTAATCGAATTACCGATAATAACGAGTTATTATGCGGGCAATAGAACGGCTACAAAGCTTTGTACGGAAGAAAAAATCGTTATCCCTTAGGCTGGGAAGAAGTTGGTAAGCAGAGGATACTTGGACCATAGTTGAGTCAACAGACCAAAGGAATTCCTTATCAGAACCAGGCTAGTGGCAGCCCAGGTTGAACAATAAAGATATATGGACTAGAACTATAAAGACGAAAAGTACGAAGTAATATATCAAGTATTGTTGAAAATGCCTCCCGGGGAGGGAGTGATAAGATTCGAAAGGCAAAGAAATATTGAACCCAAGGTTTATTGAGCCGGTTGAAGTCTTTAAAGCACTAAAAGATTTGGCTTATAAATTAGCACCATCGTCGAACGGTCTCCATGTTTATAACGAGTACCACGAATCGAGGTTAGGAAATTTAACCAACAAAGTCAGACATATGATTGAAATTGAGCTAATAAACTTGCAGCCAGACTTAGCGTATGTGGAGCAAGGTGTAGAGATCATAGGTCTACAAGAACGAGTACTCTGAAATATATTTGACAGGAGAATGAAAATTTTATGAAGAGATCCAATATCGGGAATTCAATGTGAGAACTCGAGGTGGTCATGTAAGAAGCGTATCCCCGCCTATTTCTAAACTGATTCCGGGATGGAATCCTTTTAAGGGGGAAAGACTGTAAAAACCCGAATTTTTGACATCGGTAAAAGCCTTTTATAAATAGTAGTCTTGCGTGAAAATAAAAACTTTTATGACCACTCCATATACGAGTTTTTAATTTAAGTTTTCGAGTTGATATTGTGGTTATACGTACTAAATGAGTGTATGCAAAAGTCGTGAGTTTTCGAAGAAAACCAATAGTCCAAATGATATTATCTTACGAGCCATCGAGGAATAACAGAATTATACTACGACCAAGAAAATCTTGAGAATTATAATTTCATTACTCATAACCAGGTACAAGCACTGGAAATGGTAATGATTTACTTTAAGCGAAATTATCCGACGTAGCATTTATGGGTTGATTTAAACGTACGTGAACGAATGCGAGATAATGTGGGATGACAAGGAATCAAGTGATAACCTAGGAAAATTAAGTATTTATAAATTTATCCAACAAATAATAAATTAGGAAGCTAGTTACAAAATAAATAAATAACAAATTTCAATAAACATTAATTCAAAGAGTTTATCATGCAAGCTTTGATAAATGAGACACCTAGTTAATCCTCGCCTTTGAAAATAGGATGCATCTTGTCCTACAAACTTTCTATATTCACAAGAAGCCTATTTCCACCATATTTCCAAGAAGCAAGTAAGGCAATTCTCTCTCTCTCTCTCCCCAATAACTCAATGCTGATTTTCAAGAATACCATGGAAAGAAAAATTCATATCTCCTGATCTACTCATTCAAAAATCACCAAATTTTAACCAAAGCTTCCTCATATCATGTACAAGATACATTCAAAATTTCATCGCCATTGAATTAGTATAGCACAGTGAAATCCTTGCTCAAAATTGGTGGTGAATAGTAACTACGAAAATCTCTTTTTATTTTCTTGATTTTCATGGCATGATTTAGGATCCTTAAGCATAATCAATCCCTCCCAAGGTTCAACCATAAAGAATAGAACCTCCCAAGCTACCAACAAGTGATAAGAATCTTCTCACAATGGTGGTGGCTCTAAAACTTGCAACTTTGGCTCTTCATCAGCTTCCATCAACCCATTGCCCCCAGCGTGGAGCTTGTCCTATCACATGAAAAGTAGGGTAATATACCCAGTCTCCATCGAGCTGTCGACTCCACATCACTATAGGATCTGAGAACTCAATATATTTATAGCGTTACTATACTCACCTTACACTTTTCTCAGCAATACCCTATCTTACTAAATCCATATTGGATCCGCTAATCCTAATTCGCACTCAATTCAAACTTAAACAGAGTATGCCTAGGTCTTTTCTATCTTATAAGGCCTACCACTCCTATCTTACTCTCACATATTTTTATTTCAGGGACCAATGACCCGTGGCTCTGATGCCAACTTGTAACACCCCAAATCCGAGGTTAAGATTTGGTGTCAGTAAACAATCTTTACATAATATCTAATAATATATAAATGACCCCTTAAAATCCGGATCGTTTACATGTTATGGTATGAAATAGGAATCTAACTTTCTACGATTCACAACAACCAAATACAGGTTTAAATACCTTCGTACTAATTCCCTTGTCGTATTTCTCTAACATCTTCATCCTCTGGCAGCGGGGATCTTTCTAATTTTCGTTGTCTATCAAAATTATTCACTTCTAGCCTCATTTGTTTCTGAAAGAAATAAGAATTTACAAAGCAAGAGTGAGCCAAAAATTCCCAGCAAGTATATAACTGAGTTCCAAGTATCAATATCAAATAAAAATTTCCGGACAAAATCTTAAAATAATTTTAGACAATCCTATTTATTTGAGAGAGTTGAGCGAATAAACATTGGCTTTTACGAGCCCTTAATTATAAATCAAAAGTGACCAGCAATCCCCAGATTCATAAAACCTTTCGAGAGAGAATTCCGTAAATGGAGATCAACAATAAATTAGACTGGACACTAGTTCATACCTATATCCTGCTGATTAGCCAGGATCCAGTACATATCTATATCTCATTATATAGATCCATTCGGGTACCCAGGCACTATCGCCCAAGGGTCCAGTCCATCCCCGACCCATAGGGTCCAGCTCATCACTAGCCCTCATAGTAACCATCCAGCCCATAGAGTATTTTGATGTCAAATCATTTTGATTTCAAAACATCTCAATTCAGGGTTCGCAAATAACCCGGAAGAATAGGTATTTGCTCGAGAGATAAATCAATAATATAGGAACAATAATGAAAAGAACTTATATAATTAAGAGTAATTGCAGCGAAATATAAAACAGTTAACTTTTCTGAACTTAGAATAGGAATGAAGTATTTGCATTATATTACGAGAAAAGTTAGGAATACTTGCCTCGATAAGCTTTAACCACTATTATTGGTTGACTTTTGGATTGCCTTGAACATTCGTCTTTATCTTCAAACCACTATCCTATTCTGGCTATGATCTCAACACTCAGGTCCTTCGATTGGAACCACGCTGAGCTCAATGACTAACAACTAGATCATTCTTAGTCCAATGTCAATCCTCAGATCTTCCGAATAGGACCTACATGGTTGAAATACCCTAGTTTAGATAATCATCTAGCTTAACATAATATCACTATCACTTCTACCCATACGATATGAAGTCCTGACTCGTATTTATACGTATTATTGAAATACACATAATAATTATGGTTCACATCTTCGAAACTCAGTTCGGTATTTGTTTTCAGAAAGTACATATACTCGTTCTTTTGATAAAATAGGGTAATCGATTATTTATAAAATATTTTTTCATGACTGGTAATTTGGTTTTGTATAATATATTTTTATATATATATATATATGTATATATATCCTCGTTTGATGTCTCCGATAATTGTGGGTTACGTTCCCGTACTTTCGGAATTAAATTTCCCGAAAATCGGGCAGCGTTTCCTTTATTTATCGGACTAACCCGTCGAAATCAAATCGACGTCAATCACCACAACAAACAATCCATACTCCATAAATCCCAACCACCGACACAAATTCCATTACTAACAATTAATTATTATTATTCATTTTCGTTTCAAAATTAACTTACAACTAATTTTTATTTGTTTATAAGTTAGGACTCAGAATTAATCATCATTGTCCACTGTTGGCTCGCCGTGGCTCAACGCCGACGGCGGTAAAATTCACGGGTTTCCGTTTATCGGACATCCAACATGACTTTCACCGATTAGTTTTTAATAATTCCCCTTTCAAATAATTATTTTTATTTCACAAGAAAATCAATCAATTATGTCCTGCAAAATCACAGAATTATCAATCAATATCACACAATCGGAAACAAACACAGGGATAAGGGAAAATAACCCGGAAAAAACTAACCAGAACCAATGTAACACCCCCAAATCCGGGGTCGGGGATTCGGGTTGTCACGAGTTCCATTTCCCTTATCAATACTTAATCTTAACAGTCAACCAACTACTGAGTACTATGACCCCACAATACACACACACACACCACAAGTTATAGTCTCAGAGATGAATGCCAAAAAAATAACACAAGTCATTTTATTCCACAATTATAAACCGTTACACCTTAAAAGGGTTTCTGAATAATTTACATATTCCTTGCCATTATTACAATTCATATTATACATAAGTCTGGTTCAACAATAGTTGAAAACCTAGCCTATTGGTAGCTCCTACCTCAGCTACGGCGGCATCAACGCTTCCAGAAAACTGCGGAACGTTTCCTAACCGCTTACGAATTAGAAGCTTGGTCTTGTTCATCTTTTCTATCTGTTGTTGTGTGATGAAAGAAAAAATCAAGGGTGAGCAACAAGCCCACCAAAATAATATATATAATGATTAACAATATATGAGCATTCTCATAGTACTCATGAAAGTCTTGGTCAAGAAGAAATGAACCAAGTTTGATATCTAAACGTGACCAAGTCGCAACATATTCAGTATATATATGTATATATATATATACTTTTCAAAATCTTGGAAGTCCTCTCCCATGCATAATATACACAGAGTTCCAGTTTATAACTGTATAAAAATATCGTTGCAAGGTGATCTCATATATCTAACCTTGTTTCAATGTTTTTCTGAAAATCTTTGATATGCATAAGATAATCATTTACTAGATATAAGTTTAAAAGATGAAGTTACAAGAAACTCCAATGTACTTATATCTTTTTCGAATACTACTTGAACTACCACCGTTCAAGGTATAATCCGTTTCAAAAGTTCATCACATAGATGAGACTTCAAGATAAGATTTGAATAGATTAAATCTTTGAAATATTATAGAATGAAATGAAGTTATGAGATACTTCATTAAGTCCCGATATATATATCCACATATATATCTCTTATACATTTCCTGAAAACCTCTGTCATGTAAAGTATGAACAGAGTTTGTAACATCCAATGAATTTTTTTTGGAAATGAAAAGAATTGTGGCATAAACCCGATATCTTGTTGATCAGGAAAAGATACCAATAAGTAACCTTTTCTACTATAGATGGATGAATTCCTCGCCGATCATCACCCTGGCCGCATTCGGACCTCGCGCTAGACTGTTACCCGGCCACACACGCGTGGATGGACTTTCACCCAGCCTCTTACACCTTCATAGACCGTGATAACTCTGGTGAGCGGGCGGCTCCGTCCGACGGCGTTCCTGGACAATCTGTGCGGGGGTGAGGTGTAGCTGCTGGTTGGGCGCCTGCAAAACAACACCGGAAGGGGGGTTTGGCTCCCACGGAGCCTCCGATGTGAGAATAAGAACAGGCTTTGGAGAAGATGAAGGTATATATGTTTATGTATTTTAGAGGCTGCTGTGTATGTGTGTCTATATGTGATGGTTGCTGTGTGTTTTGAGTGTATGGGAGTGTGTGAGTGCAAGAGAAATTATTTTCCAACCCCTAAACCCTTCAGTCTTGGGGGTATATATAGCCCCAAGGTAGGGTTTAGGGGTAGTTACCTCTAAACCTGGGCCGTTGGATCTTGGGAGCGGAGGACGCCTGGCTTGGGCGGATTGCTTACACGTGTCCAGGGGAGGACCACCTCCAGAGTGTCCTAACGGCCTCTAACACACGCCGTGCTTGTCTGGCATGTCGGTTGTTGATAGTTGTCATAGTTACATGCCCACGTACCCCTCCTTGGCGGGTTGTAGGGTGTGCATGTGTTTGATGGGACCCCGCTCTTGGCGGTCTGAGTCCAGATCCGGATCCGGGTGGGCATTAGGTCCGGGCTCCCCGTTGGATCCGGATCTGGGTCATGGGATGGGCCCGGGCCTGGTCTCTCCATTTGATTGTTCTGGGAGAGGGGGGTCTCGGTCCATCGATCGAGCCTAGTATCCTTTAGATCCGAGTTGAATCCTAGCCGGGTCTCTTATACCCTATCATTTGCCCCCCACTCCCTTATGCAGATTTTCTGGATGAGGGAGTAGAGTAGAATTACACATAGTCGCCTTGGTAGAAAAATTTGCGCTCCTGGTTGCCCCCCAATCCGGATATGGTGTAATGGATACCAATCCGGATTGAGGTAGAATAATTGCTTCAGAGAAAATTCTGCTCCTGGTTGCCCCCCAATCCGGATCAGGTGTAGTGGGTGCCAATCCGGATTAAGGTAGAATAGTTGCCTTTGAAAAATTTCTGCTCCTGGTTGCCCCCCAATTCGGATCTGGTGTAGTAGATGCCAATCCAGATTAAGGTAGAATGGTTGATGCCTTAGAAAAATTTCTGCTCCTGGTTGCCCCCCAATCCGGATCTGGTGTAGTAGATGCCAATCCAGATTAAGGTAGAATGGTTGATGCCTTAGAAAAATTTCTACTCCTGGTTGCCCCCCAATCCGGATTTGGTGTAGTAGATGCCAATCCGGATTAAGGTAGAATGGTTGATGCCTTAGAAAAATTTCTGCTCCTGGTTGCCCCCCAATCCGGATCTGGTGTAGTAGAGATATCCGGATTGACCTTGGGTAATTTTCTCTTCCAAATCTGTATCCGGTTGACAATGACCCGGCTTAGGGCTCTTGGTCCGGGTAAGGGGCCGTGGAATTTGAAGAGTCGAGGAGTTGTAACGTCTTTCAGTTTATTCCCTCCCACGGATTTGAATTTTTGGGCAGTTATTTCCTAAAAACTCGGCCCATAATCATTATGGGTTTAATTTGCATTTATATGTGTGTAATTACACATATATATGTATTTATTTTTTTGTAACTGCTTCTGGAACCAGTAGGATCCTGCCACGTGGCAGGGGAAGTTGCCCTCATTTATGCCTATAAAAGGCCGACGCCCCTTCTCTTCTTCTTTTCTTTTTTATTCATCATCAGAAGGAAAATCAACAGTCACTTAGTTCTCTCTTCATTTTCTCTCATTTTTCTACGAAGTGTCATGCTCTTGGTTGATTCTTGCCGCCGCGTTTCGCTGCTTTCTCCATCCATCTTCAATTGACTTGTAAGATTCTCTTCTTTCTTATTTTTTCAATTTGTTCTCCGATTTTGCTTTTCGAATTTTGATTTTGCATGCTTGAGACTCGGTTATATGTCTTCGAATAGGTAATGGAAATCGAGGTTTTTGGTCATTTTTGTTGCTTGGTTTTTTGTTTATTTGTAGATCTGTATGTTTCTCTGTGTTTTAGGCTCGATTTTTGTTGATTTGTATGGGTTTTTCGTTTGATTTTTCTGGGTTTTTTGGGGCTGTTCTTCGTGTTCTTGGAAGAAAATTTATGTATGTATATGAAAATTGTGTGTGTTTTGCTCTTTGATTCTCAAAATAACTGTTTGTGGGTTAGGGTTTTAATTTTGATCCGGGTTGGAGTGTAGGATCCGGATTTGGGGGAGGTTTATGGTAGGATTGTATGACTTTTTTATCTGTTTTTTGGTTGCTTTTGATCCGGGTATGGGTGTTTGCTATGAGGATCCAGGTATATGGGTTTTGTTTTAAGTTTTTTGTTGCTATGGATCCGGATCTGGGTATTTGCTATGGTCCATGTTGGTTTGCTTTTGTGGATTGTAGTTAACATGATCCGGATCGTTGATGTTTTTCCGAGTTGAACATGTATTGGTGGTCCGGATCATTAGGTTATGCTAATACTAACGTAACACACTTGATCCGGACCTCTTAGTGAAACAATTAAAATATGTAGGGACCAGGCTAACTGACCTTCATTTTAATAGGTATATGGTCCGGATCAAGGAGCGGGCTAGAAAAGTCTATAACTGCTACCCAAACTTTTCTGGAGAGGAGAGTGACCCGGATTCATCTGGTGGAGAACAGATCCGGGTAGTGATGGCTAAGAAAGCTTCTGTTTCTGCCGAGATAATCTCAAAGTTCAGGTATAAGAAAATGCCTGGGGGCTCAGTTCCCTTCACGCCCGAGGGGTACTGGATAGATGTCAAGTATCACTTTGTTGAGAAGCCGACCGAGATCGAGAACGAGGTCTATTATAGTCGGGTTAGATATGATAGACAGCCTGACGGTCACCCCGGGGTATATAACCAGGAAGCTCTTGAGAGGATGTTCACTGCGTTCCCTATAAGCCGGGATCACTACCAGTTGAAGGACTCGTTTTCTGAGGCTGATCCGGGTGAGATGAAGGAGGCGGTCCAGACTGCTTTCCAGTTGACTCCAGATATTGAGTGGAGATGGCCAGAACCCCATGAGAGGATCTATCATTGGCCAGAAGATGGTTTTGTCCCGGTCTGGATGGAACATCTCAGATCCGGGTGGAGCCCCCGGTGCCATATGTTTATCAAGCACCTCTGTAAGCACGTGTACAGAATATCCCCGATGTAAATCACCCCGAATGGGATAAAGTCGATGACATGGTTCATCGCTTGCTGCAACAAATCCGGATTCTTGCCCACCTTGAAGCTTTTTCATCAGATTTTTTATCTGTCCAAGTCGAGTCAGAAACCTTTTTATGAGATCAGGTTCCGGGCCTCGGAGTGTGGTTACGGCCCGGGTAGAGCTAAGCCAATAATGCACCAGTCTTCTTTGAAGTACTGAAATGGGGAGATAATCCTTTTAAAGGGATATGACTTGGCCTATCTCCCTTACTTTACTACTGAGGGGGTTCAAACTAAGTTTAACCCGACTGTGCTCGAAGGCCGGGCTGTTACCCAGATTAGATGTTTCTGTGAATCTCTCGAGTTCCAGCCGACTCGGGACACATTTATGAACCATAAGCTGCTTTTTAATCTAGGCTGTAAGTTTTCCTTTTTTCTTTCTGATTGTGGATTAGATGCTTGCCTTCGATCCGGATCTCTTTCGCTCAGCTTGATGATCCGGATCAAGGTCCAGTTTGATTTTAACTTGTTTGCATAAGTTTTTTGCCTTTGATCCGGATCTCCTTCACCCAGCTTGATGATCCGGATCAAGGTCCAGTTTGCTTTTAATCTGTTAGAATATAATTTGCTTCTGATCCGGATCTCTTTCATCCAGCTTGATGATCCGGATCAAAGTCCGGTTTGGTTTTCCGTTTACATAAGTTTCAATCCGGTATTTAATCTCCCTTTGTTTCATTTCCGCAGGTCTGCCTCATTTCAACCGCAATTTCCTGAAAATCATGTCTTCTTCTGCATATGCTGCTGCTTTCAACACCCTCGGGCTGGCCTTTAAGATAAGTAAGGGAGCCCCTGCTCCCGGATCTGGCTCCGCAGATATTGAGGGAGGGACCGAGTCCTCCGTCCCTCAGAACATCCCGGATCCGAGCCACGAGTCTGAGCCCAAGGTTCAGGAGATTCCGGGCGGTGATGGCCCCCCGAGTAAGAAAAGAAAATATGTTCCGAACAAGCCACCCCGGGGCAAAACTGTGGTTTCCAACCGGGTTATATGTGATTCAGAAGGCCGAGGGCCCGACGGAGAGGCCGTGAAGATAGGCACCAAAACTCTAATCGACCTAGCCAGGTTCATGTCCAGTATCCCCTCCGAAGAAGATTGGGAGGAGGTTGAGGGCTACAATATGACTGCTGCCTTGAAGAGGGTCACAGGTCAATGGGGGCTGGTAATTTCGGAATTTTTATGCTCTTAGTTCCAGATTATGCCCCCTAATTTACTTTATGCTTTGCTAATAGCATATGTTTGTTTTTTTTTTGTTTCTCAGCTTGGGAGTGCAATATCCATTTGCTCCGACGTTGCTTTCACTGAGCTCAAGGAGGCCAACAACCGGACTAAAGATGAGAAGATGCTTTCCGATTCCCTGAGGGGTGAGCTGGAGGAGGCCCGGGAGGGGTTCCGTGTGGTGGAGGCCGGGTTGAACGAGAAGCTGAAGGATTCGGAGACCCGGGCTGAGGGGCTGGCGAAGGAAGTGGTGAGGCTCAAGGCCGAGCTTGCTGCTAAAGAGAATTTGAACAAGGAGGCTATCATTGCTGAGTTCAAGGCCATCGATGTTTATGACTTGAGGTTGCTCAGGCCGGGGTTCCCGAGGTTCGTAGGTCCTGGGTCGTCGCTGAGCGACACATAAAGACCGACCCCTTGGCATCCTGGGAGAGCTTCATCCAGGAGTTCATCGCTGCAAAGGCTGCAGTTGAGCAAGGTCAAGGGGAACCGGAACCCTATGATGGTCCGAGCCCAAGCTTCCTCTAGATCCGGACCATCTTTGCAAAGCTTCTCGGGCCCAGCCTATGTAATTTCATTTTCTAGGATTTCTCATTGTCGTACTTTGATTTGAACTGTGTAATATTTGGATTTGTTCCGGGTTGATGTCAATCTGGATTGTGTTTTAAACTCTTCTTCCGTTGTAGGAAAATCTATTTTTTTTAGGATTCCGGATCCTGGTTATGGCCCCTAATCCGGATTGGTTTCATATCAGGGTTGGTCCGGGTATGGAACCGTGTCCGGGTTGATGCTTACTTTTTTGCTTTATGTACTTGGAAAATGTGAGTACATAGTGGTTGCTTGCAACTCGAATTTGAATGCTAATCCGGGTTGTTTTTTGATTTTAAATTTGCTTTCAATCCGGGTATAAACCCACTCGGGTTGATGTTTTTTTTTTGCTTATGTACTTGGAAAATATAAGTACATAATGGTTGTTTGCAACCTGGATTTGAATGCTAATCCGGGCTGTTTTTTGCTTTTAAATTTGCTTTCAATCCGGGTATAAACCCACCCGGGTTGATGTTTTTTTTTTGCTTTATGTACTTGGAAAATATAAGTACATAATGGTTGTTTGCAACCTGGATTTGAAGGCTAATCCGGGCTATTTTTTGCTTTTAAATTTGCTTTCAATCCGGGTATAAGACCCACCCGGGTTAATGTTTGCTTTTTTGCTTTATGTACTTGGAAAATGTAGGTACATAATGGTTGTTTGTAACCCGGATTTGAATGCTAATCCGGGTTGTTTTTTGCTTTTAAATTTGCTTTCAATCCGGGTATGTCTAACCCGGATTGGTGATTGCTCCATTTACGTAGAATTTTTCTAAGCAAATAGTGAAAGCTTTTGTTGTTTGCTTCTAATCCGGGTATGAGAACGTGCCCGGGTTGTTTTTTACTTCCATAATTGGTAATTTAAAAGTAATAACTTTCTAGGAAAGGAAAACTCTTTTCATTGATTTGCAAATTTTTTCATACAAGATATAGGATAATAGATTGGTTGCTTGCCATAGGCTACAAGTTCTGGTTGCTTTTGGTTGCTTTTTTTACTGGTAAAACTTTCTGAGCCTGAGTCCATGCCATATATTTGGTACTTCAAACTCATCCATGTTCATGAGCTTGTATGTTCCTGGCCTTAGAACTTCCTTGACTTTGTATGGGCCTTCCCACTTTGGCATTAGCTTTCCAATGTTGGTGGGGTCTGAAGCTTTCGTATCTCGAAGGACCAGGTCTCCAACTTGAAAGTTTTTGACCCGGGACTTCTTGCTGAAGTGCTATCTTGTTTTCTGCTTATACTTTTCCATTCTTGACACGGTATGGTCTCTAACTTCATCAACTAGCTCAATATTCATTCTGAGCCCCTCCTCGTTTGCTATTTCATCAAAGTTGATTGCTCGATGGGAGGGGGATCCTACTTCAATTGGTAGCATGGCTTCAGTTCCATAAGCCAGTTTGTAGGGGGTTTCTCATGTGCTTGTTCTGGGGCTTGTTCTGTATGCCCAAAGTACATTAGGCAATTCTTCTGGCCATTTGGTTTTGCTTTCCCTGAGTCTCTTCTCTATTCCCTTGAGAAGTATTCGGTTTGTTACTTCAACTTGGCCGTTTCCTTGAGGGTAGGCTACTGATGACTTCTTGTGCCGGATGCCCCTTCTTGAAGGTAGGATTCGAATTCTGAACCAACGAACTGCAGACCATTATCTGAGACTAGTACTCTCGGGATCCCAAACCTCATCAATATGTTGTCCATGAACTTGATGCAGTCTTGTTGGTTTATTGTTCTCATTGCATTTGCCTCTACCCATTTTGTCATATAATCAATTGAAACCAGTAAGTATCTGAGGTCTCCTCTGGCCCTGGGAAAGGGTCCAATGATATCAATGCCCCATACAGCAAATGGGATTGGTGACAAGACTGAGGAGGGTAGGACTGGGCTCATCCGTGTCACATTGCTGAAGAGTTGGCATTCCTTGCATTTTTTCACAAAGTCTAATGAATCCTGGTGGATGGTAGGCCAGTAGTACCCCTGCCTTATGATTTTGTGAGCTAGTGCTTTTGCGGACATGTGGTCCCCGCAGATTCCTTCGTGAACTTCCATGAGGCAGTACTGTGCCTCTCCTGGGCCTATGCACTTGAGGATTAGGGAGGAGAAGGTCCGGCGATAGAGTATTCCCTTTTCCATGAAGAATTTTGAAGCTTTTGCCTTTAACCTTTGTGCCTTCCCTTTATCCTCCGGGAGCTCTCCCTTCTCCAAGTAATTAATGAATGGGGTCATCCAATTTGGACTGTTGTCTATTTCCATGACTTCCTCAGAATCTGTGCTTGGTTTCTGTAATTCTTCGAAGTAGACGGAGCAATCCAGGTCTGATGAATTTTGAACAAGCTTAGATAGTGTATCAGCTTCTGAATTTTCCTCTCTGCAGATTTGGATGATTTGTATTTTTGGTATCAAGGCGAGGTAGCTTTGGACCAGAGCCTGGTACTTGGCTAGAACTGGATCCTTGGCTATGTACTCGCCATTTGTTTGCTTTACGATGATCTGGGAGTCGCTATAGATTTTGAGATTCTGGATCCTGAGTGTTCTTGCTAGCTTCAATCCTGCAATCAAGGCCTCGTACTCTGCTTGGTTGTTTGTTACTGAGAATGCAAAGGAGATCGTTGTTTGGATTGTGAACCCTTCTGGGCTCTTTAGGATGAGCCCCGCTCCCGATCTTTCATTGGTTAAAGAACCATCAACTTTGAGAGCCCAGGCTTCTGTTTCTTGATCTGTGTTTCTCTCAGGGTCAATGCACATGGGCACGGGCTCTTCTTCTGGGAAATTATATTCTATGATGAAATCAGCTAGAGCCTGGGCTTTGATTGCTGTTCTAGGAATGAAACTTAGGTTGAACTGACTTAGCTCAACTGCCCAATTTACCAACCTCCCTGAGACATCTGGCTTGTGTATTATCTTCCTTAATGGTTGACTTGTTACAACTCGTATCTCCCTTCCCTGGAAGTAGTGCCTAAGTTTTTTGGATGCTGTGACTAAGGCAAAAGCAAACTTTTGTAGCCTCGGGTACCGGGTCTCTGCATCTTTTAGCACTTGGCTCACATAGTAAACTGGTTGTTGTTTGCCATTCTTATCCCTAATCAAGGCTGCTCCCACTGCCAGGGCCCCTGCTGACAGGTAAAGGGATAGGGGTTCCCCGGGTTGAGCTTTTGTTAACATGGGGGTTGAGAAAGGTACCTTTTGATTTCTTCAAATGCGCTTTGGCATTCCGGGCTCTAATTAACTTCTTTCTTGTTGGTTGCTCCTTTTAACAGGTCAAAAAAGGGTAGGCATCTCTCAGCTAGCTTGGAGATGAATCTTTTGAGTGCTGCTAGTGATCCTGCTAGCTTCTGCACATCTTTCTGTGTTCTGGGGGCCTTCATCTTTTGGATTGCCTTTATCTTTTCTAGGTTGGCCTCAATCCCTCGGTTGCTTATCATGAATCCGAGGAATTTTCCTGCCCCTACTCCGAATGTACATTTTTCTGGATTGAGCCTGAGAGAGTATTTTCTCAAGTTTTCGAAGCATTCTCTCAGGTCTCCTATATGCCCGGCGATGCTTGTGGATTTTGCAATCATGTTGTCCACATAGGATTCCAGGTTCCTTCCAATCCGGTCCTTGAAGATTTTGTTCATTGCCCATTGATATGTTGTTCCCGCATTAGTCAATCCGAACGGCAGCATTACATAGGCATAGACCGCCCTGTGGGTGATGAAGGCTGTCTTTAGAATGTCTCTGAGATTCATCTTGATCTGGTTGTACCCCGAGTAGGCGTCCATGAAACTTAGCATCACGTGCCCAGAGGTTGCATCAATCAATTGATCAATATTTGGCAAGGGGTAGGGGTCTTTGGGACATGCGCTGTTCAGGTCTGTGTAATCGATACACATTCTCCATTTTCCGTTTTCTTTTTTCACCATCACTACATTTGCCAGCCATTCCGGGTACTTGACTTCGCATATTATTCCCGCTTTCAATAGCTTCTCAATTTCTTCATCGATTGCTTTCTGCCTTTCCGGGGCAAAATTTCTTCTCTTTTGCTTGATTGGCTTCCTCTCTGGGTTAACGTCCAAGCTATGCATCGCTATGGATTCATCCAATCCGGGCATGTCTCTTGGTTTCCAAGCAAATATGTCAGAGTAACCTTGGAGTAGCGAAATCAGGTCTTTTCTGAAATTAGCCTCGAGCCCGGATCCTATCTTTATCTTTTTTGAAGGATCGCTTGTACTGATCAGAATTGTTTCTGTTTCAACAGCGGCCTCTATCTTGGATTGATCCGTATCTGATACCATCTTCTGGATCCGAGCCTTTGTGTTCTTTTTCATATAAATCTGAGCCTGGGCTATCATCTCTTTATTGTTTCTTTCTTCAGTCATTTCTGGGTTGGTTTCTTGCACAGTAGGGTTGTTTTGGTCAATGCCTAGGCCCAATTCAATCCCTTCTGTGACTTGGTTGCTTTTTTGCTCTTCTGAGCCTTGTTTGGTTGCTTTTGGATCTGAGAGGGTCTTTATGACCTGAACTTCTTTTCTCCCATCATCCCTTGATTGTTGGCGATGTTTCTTAATACTTTGCTGTTTCCGGAGCACGACAACCTTTCTCTTGTTGTCTTGATGGGTCTCAGTCATTACCAGAGCCTGGCTATAACATCTTTCAACTACCTCATAATCTCCCTTGATTTCTCCTACCCCGGTTGAGGTTGGGAACTTGATTTTCAAATGTGATATGGAGGTGATTGCTTGGATCCTGGTCAAGGCTGAGCGCCCGATTATGCCGTTGTAAGATGAGGGAGTATTGATCACGTAGAACTTAATCACATGGGTAACTTGGTTTGGGGCCGATCCAAATATCACTGGAAAGTACAAAGTTCCTTAGACCGGGACCAAGTTGTTCCCGAACCCATACAGAGGGTCCTCTCGGCATTCATTTGAGCGCACGCTCCCTAGCTTCATCCGGTCCACAGTATGCTTGAAGAGTATATTTACTGAAGATCCATTATCAATCAGCATCCTTCTCACTTCGTTGTCAAAGATATCAAGTGTTACCACCAAGGCTTCGTTATGATTTGGGTTGACCCCTTCATAATCCTTGCTGCTGAACGAGATCATCATCTTCGGGTATGATTGAATTGAGAATACCTCATCTCCTGAGCCTGGGCTCCTAGGGGGAGAGTGTGAGCCTCCCAGGACCACATTTACTACATTCTTACCTTTTCTTTGCCTTTCCTCTCTCTGATTTTTCTCCCTTGAGATGTATTAATTCAGGTTGCCTTTCTTGACTTGTTCTTCAATGAATTATTTTAAAGAGAGACAATTCTCAGTCTTGTGCCCATGGGTTTCATGATAGTCGCACTTCCTGTTGTAAGGCCTGCTCTCTGGGGGAGTCTGCATTGGCTTTGGAGGATAGTAGAATAGCTTTCCCTTGATCTCCTTCAGTATCTCTTCCCGGGTCCTGTTTAGTTGTGTCCACTCTGGCTCTTGCCTAGGCTCCCTTTGCTGCCCAAGGGGACCGGGATCACTTTTGGACTCTGTTTTAGGGCCCAATCTTTGGAATATTGGGGTATTTTGTACAACATTTGTTTGCTGGGTTTGGTTGCTTTGTTTGAACTTTTTCTCCTGATGGTAACCCCCTTTCGGTTGGTCATCAGAAGATTTGTTCCTGTTTCCTCCATTCCGAGTCATTCTCATTGCCTGAAGAACATCCGTTTCTTTTATGAACCGGGCTTCCATAGAATAAGCAGCGGCCAGGCTTTGGGGTTCCTTGTTTATCAATTCCACAATATATCTCTCGTTGTGTTCTGGATCCAAGTTTCTTCGAAATATGCTTAGAGCCTCCCTTTTATCGAGATTCGAAACTTTGTTGATGGCTTCCTGGAACCTCCGCATGTAGGCTGAGAGTGCTTCGTTATCATACTGGCGGATTGTCTCCAGGTGGCACATGTGCATTTCATGTGTTTTATTGGCTCTGAATCTTCTAAGGAAGGCTTCTCTGAATTCTTTCCAGGAGTGGATGCTTCTTGATGGGATTCTGCTGAACCATCTTTGAGCCCCCCCTTTGAGGGTCGAGGCGAAGAATCTGGATTTTGTCAAGTCATTGTAATATTATATCTGAGCTATCTGTTCGAAGTAGTTGAGGTGCTCTTCCGGATCCCCCAGCCCATCGAAAGAATCGAAGTTGTAGTGTTTGAGATTTTTCTGTCGGGGGATGGCTTCTAGGGAGTGGCTGAAGGGCGTGAGGGTCTCCCCAACTTCCACCCCGGATTCTTTCTCCATTTTTCTCTGGAGCTCGTAGATCATTTCCTTGAGGTCTTTCTGACCCTACTCTTCGTCATCGGAAATGAGTTCGGGGGTAGGGTCCCTCCGAGTTCTTTTTCCTTTTGTTTTAGCTAGGAGCCTCTCCTCCTCCATCTGCATTCTTTTCTGAATTTTTTGCTCCAGCTTTTCCTCCTCTTCTTTTCTTATCTTTTCTCTGATTTCTTCTAACTTTTTCTTTCTGGTTGCTTTTGTCTCCTTCTTACTAGGCTCTTTTTGATTTTTTTTTTGCCTTAGCCCCAATTCGGTCGAAGACAGATCTCCTGAATTGCTGAGAGTCCCCGGACTCTTCTTGCTCATCCTCTTGTTCGAATTCCATCTGAGCCCGGGCTTGTTCATCTCTGTAGAGCCTGATTGCTTCAGCAAGTTCATGGCTTGTTAAGTTAGCCATATGCTCCTCTGCAACTGGAACATTGGTGTACTTGTACTGATTTAGCTCTATGACATTTCTAGCATCCCTGATTGGGGTATGCTGTGTCAGTGGTTGCTCCTGGAAGGTCTCCCTGTCTCCCCCAGGTTCTTGAACTTGAGAGGGGTCTTGATCCTGAATATGGGTACTGGCGGAGGGCCTACCAGCTGTACTTTTTCCTGCTCTTTCCATCACCACAAATGTACAAACAACTGACCAAGATTTGAGGCTACAAATGTGGATCTGAGGTTGCTTTTTTGAAGATTACAAAAAATTTCCAGAATAACAGCAAGCAAATTTTCTCGGTTTTTCTAACAACAATACTAAACAAGAACAGCAGGCTCTTGAACACAAAAGAAAATATGCAAGCTGAAACAGTTCTGGGTTTTAAAATCACCAAGACTATTAAACCCCAGGCTTCAAGATTATCAAGATTATCAAACCCTAAACAACTAAAACTTAATAAACAAGAGCGGGATCACACAAACGTGGCGTAAAGCAACAAGCTCACACAAACGTGGCTGAAATGAACATTCATATTCAAGAAAGGGTTTGGTTGTTTATGTTCTTACAGGTTTGAAAGTGGACTCTCTCAAGAGTTTGCTGATGAAGATGAATCCAGGGGCACCGAGACCCATAGATGGAGCACCCCTCCTTCTAGCGCCAAATGATAACTCCGGTGAGCTGGCGGCTCCGTCCGACGGTGTTCCTGGACAATCTGTGCGGGGGTGAGGTGTAGCTGCTGGTTGGGCACCTGCAAAACAACACCGGAAGGGGGGTTTGGCTCCCACGGCGCCTCCAGTATGAGAATAAGAACAGGCTTTGGAGAAGATGAAGGTATATATGTTTATGTATTTTAGAGGCTGCTGTGTATGTGTGTCTATATGTGATGGCTGCTGTATGTTTTGAGTGTATGGAAGTGTGTGAGTGCATGAGAAATTATTTTCCAACCCCTAAACCCTTCAGTCTTAGGGGTATATATAGCCCCAAGGTAGGGTTTAGGGGTAGTTACCTCTAAACCTGAGCCGTTGGATCTTGGGAGCGGAGGACGCCTGGCTTGGGCGGATTGCTTACACGTGTCCAGGGGAGGACCACCTCCAGAGTGTCCTAACGGCCTCTGACACACGCTGTGCTTGTCTGGAGTATCGGTTATTGATAGTTGTCATAGTCACGTGCCCACGTACCCCTCCTTGGCGGGTTATAGGGTGTGCATGTGTTTGATGGGACCCCGCTCATGGCGGTCTGAGTCCAGATCCGGATCCGGGTGGGCATTAGGTCCGGGCTCCCCGTTGGATCCGGATCTGGGTCATGGGATGGGCCCGGGCCTGGTCTCTCCATTTGATTGTTCTGGGAGAGGGGGGTCTCGGTCCATCGATCGAGCCTGGTATCCTTTAGATCCGATTTGAATCCTAGCCGGGTCTCTTATACCCTATCAGACCGTACTCCGGCCTTTCGCTTATGCCGACTCAATCAGATGGACTTACTTCCCGAACATTGGGCAAGTAATCAAATTGTTGTCTCAAAACAGCAACCACGTTGCGAATATAAAATACACCATAGAGCCGGATCCCTCAGGTTTTGAGCGATTATTTAAATCCCCTTTGAAAGGAGGATCTTAAATATAAAAATGAGTTTTGGGATCCGCTCTAACTTTTAAAAATCATTTTGAAGACTCGAAATTTTTTTAAGAATGTTTGGAGTAATGCTGATTTAATGAAATAAATCAGTCCCGATATATTAGAAAATATCTGAATATTATTATTTAAATAATATTCCCATAAAGAATAATCTTTATAAAAATAATTGAAGTAGAAGTTTTAAAACTCATACTTGAAATGGATATTAAATAACCCAAGATATACTTATACGAAAGTATAATCTTTATTTGAATAATCGAAAATAAGTTTGATTATCGAAACATTATTCTTTAATAAAATTAAGAATATTCTTTAGTAAATAAGCGGAGTCATAAGTCCTCAAATGAATATTCAAAATAATATTCATTAAATAAAATAAACGGAGTCTTAAGTCCTCGAATGAATATTCAAAATAATATTCATTAAATAAAGTAAGCGGAGTCATAAGTCCTCGAATGAATATTCAAAATAATATTCATTAAATAAAATAAAGTTATCGAATAAACCTTATTCGATTAATAGTTTTGAAAACTATATCAATATATATATATATGTATATATATTATACTCGGGAACATCGACTCCCGGTTTAGAAATGTTCACCTTTGGGTCCCCTATACTAAGGGTATACGCAACTACTGCTTATCTCTAGCATAGGTATTATGCAACTAATAAGCAATTGAATCAACAATTAGATATCAAGATTACGAAACAGACATGCATATATACCATATCACATGCTCCAATATATCGCAAGATTTTCTAATAACAATCATGCACTTATCACAAGATAATGCATATACATATTTTTACAACACCACAACAGTATAACGGGTAGAAAACTTGCCTGAGTGTCCCGGGGTAGACTTAAGCTTAGAGTGGGTCTGGTAACCTATGAACAACAACATAAGCCGGAATTAAACCATGTCGCTTAAGAAACTAGACTTTAACCATTTAGAGCCCTAACGTTCGCTTTCGCGCTTAACGATTCACTTAAGTCGCTCGAGTACCCTCGGTTCCACCATTTTTAATAAATTAACCATTAAGAGTTTTAAGGAGATTCTTTCACGAGTACCTTACCAACTGCCTAATCCACTTAACATAATTGTTTCATACCCCAATTATGTTGGAATTTACGGATGAGCGGAAGCGTGAAATAACAATTATTCCGTAAAAACCATATACCGCACATATAGAAAAAACATAAAAAGGGAAAAGCTGAGGAATCGAAATCATACCTCATGAATCGAAGCCTTATAAAATTGGAGTGCTAGCAGTTGCTCCTCAGTGTGTGAAGCACTCTACCGGTATCCACCAAGAACGATCCGCTTCGATGAACCTTTTTATAAAACTAAGCTTTTATAAAAATGGAGTTTTTGGGAGAGAGAGAGAGGAAGAAGATGGAGGCTAGGGTTTTCACAAAACCAAAGTTGTGTGTATTTTTATAAATGAGCCATCCATCTCATTCTATTTATAGGACTCTCCTAGGGTTTTATAATATATCTTTATATATATTAACCCCCACATTTTATCTTCATAAAATACTTTAATAATAATTAAAACTATTTTAATCATTATTTCTTTTTCTAAACTATTTAGAAAATAATTCTCTCTCTCATTATTTCATCAAAGAAAGTATTCTTTTATGGTGTGACCCTGTAGGTTCAATATTATGCCGCTAGTAGAAATAAATAATAATAAACTTTTATTAATTATTTATATGAATATTAAAATTCACTAAATATAATTAACTGATTAATTATATTTATTCTACATCGTGAGTGATGCTTCTCAACATATCGCGACTATCCGGATAATATGAATTCACTGCTTAGAATACCAAGAACCTGTCAGTGAATAGTTACCGTACAATCAATTCCTTCTACCCTCCAATGTCCTGATTAAATACAAGGCATGGATCTTGTGTCAAGCCTATCTAATTTAATCATTTGCTTTCCCATTCACTATGCTCAGTTCTATGTAAATTAGAAACTCCTTTCTAATTTCATTCACTCTGGCCAGAGATTCCTGAACTAGAATAAGTGGATCAGTTTTGAGCATTCTCTTCCTTCACTGGAAGGGGTAGATCCTTTATTGATCATACACTATCTTTGTGTACAAATTCCTATACCCAGTAGAGCCCTAATAATTGTCCCTGGAGACTAAGAACTAAACCAAAGCATAGTTCAGTGTACACAAGATGACTATGATGACCTCAAGTCTAAGGATACTTGTACAACTATCACTATGTGAACAACTGATGACACGTGAGTGAACTCCATCAGTTGTTCAGCTGTGCGAGTCATGTTCAGTGAACTTATTCTATAATAAGCACCTACATACTAGCTATAGTGTCACCACACAAATATCTATGAGAATAGACATCCTTCATAATGAAGCAAGCATAGTATGTACCGATCTTTGCGGATTATTAATTACCAGTTAGTAATCCTATGACCAGGAACTATTTAAGTTTAGAGTTATCATCTTTTAGGTCTCACTATTATGATCTCATCATAATCCATAAAAAGCTTTACTATAAACTATGGTATATCTTATTTAAACACTTAAATAGATAGAGCCCGTAATAAAAACAAAACAAGTCTTTTATTAATATCAATGAAATCAAAACAGATTACATAAAAGTTATACCTAAATCCTCATACGTGATTGGACTTAGGACATATCTCTTTCAATCTCCCACTTGTACTAAAGCCAATCACTCTGGTATCTAATACCCATCTTGTCTTTATGACGATCAAAGTGAGTTTCAGAAAGTGGCTTTGTGAGTGGGTCTGCTATGTTGTTATGTGTGTCAACTCTCTTTCAATACAATACAAAAAATGTTACCGCGCTCCCACTAACCCTTTTGTAGACACATGGTTCATCTACGTTTTTAATAAAACCAAACTCTTTGATTGTCTCATCAAAATGGATGTTCCATCTACGAGAAGCTTGCTTTAAACCACATATGGTTCGCAGCAGCTTACACACTAGGTTTTCGTTTCCCTTGGAAAGAAAACCATCTGGCCATTTGCCAGATCTCATAGTCGTAGTAAGCAGCAATCGCAAGCAAAATCCGAACTGATTTTAACAGGGCTACAGGTAAAAGGTTTCATCAAAGTCAATCCATTACCTTTGTTTGAATCCTTTTTACCACAAGCCTGGCTTTAAAGGTCTCCACCTGGCCATCTGCTCTAATCTTTCTTTTGTATACCGTATACATAGATTCCATTTCGGATTTCATGGCACTTTGCCATTTCTCTGAGTCAACACTACTCATAGCCTCATTATAGGTCATAGGGTCGTCATCATCAATGATTGACAACTCATTGTCATTCTCAATGACAAGGCCATAATACCTCTTAGGTTGGTGAGACACTCTCCCTGACCTACGAATGGTCTGTTCCACAAAAGGTTGTTCAGTCTGAACAGGTGTTTCCACTTGAACCGTAGTAGTTTGTGCTTCTTGAACTTCATCAAGTTCAATTTTTCTCCCACTGTTTCCTTCAAGGATAAACTCCTTTTCCAAGAAGGTAGCATGTCTGGAGACAAACACCCGATGATCGGTGTAAAAGTAATACCCTAAAGTCTCTTTAGGATATCCCACAAAACCACATTTTACGGATCGAGATTCCGGTTTATCTGGGTCAACTTTCTTGACATAAGCTGGACATCCCCAAATCTTAACGTGTTTAAGACTCAGTTTCCTTTCTTTCCATATCTCATATAGAGTTTGAGGAACAGATTTGGAAGGCACCTTATTCAGTAAATATGCTGAGGTTTCCAATGCATAACCCCATAAGAATACTGGAAGATTCACATAGCTCATCATGGACCGAACCATGTCTAACAAAGTTCGATTTCTCCTTTCAGATACCAATCTGGAAGAGTCCACTGGGAGACTATACCCTTTTCTTTGAGATAATATAGAAACTCTCCATTCAAGTATTCACCACCTCGATCTGATCGAAGAGTTATAATACCATTTTGGTTTGTTTCTCCACTTCATACTTATACTCTTTGAACTTTTCAAAGGCTTCAGACTTGTGTTTCATCAAATACACATATCTTAATCTAGATCTATCATCTATGAAAGTAATGAAGTATGAAAATCCACCCATGGCTTGCGTAGACATTGGTCTACATACATCTGTGTGTACCAATCCTAGCAAATCTGCAGCACTCTCTCCATGTCCACTAAATGGAGATTTGGTCATTTTACCCAATAGACAAGACTCGCATGTAGGATATGATTCAAAATCAAAAAGGGGTCAAGTAACCCTTCCTTATGCAATGTCCGCAGTCTATTTTCACTAATATGACCAAGTCTGCAGTGCCAAAAGAAAGTGAGATTTTCATCATCCCTTTTCTTTTATTAGTTTGTTCAATCTGAAGTAAATTATGTCACATACATACAGACCATTATTTAAAATACCACGTCAATAAAGAATATTATCTCTAAGGATAGAACATTCATTATTCTTAATAATAAAATGAAAAACCATCCAAATCCAACATAGGAATAGAAACAATATTCCTTTCAATCGAGGAAACAAAATAACAATTATTTCAAACAATAGTCTTGCCCGTAGGCATATGTAAATGAAATGATCCTACATCTTCAGCAGCAACTCTTGCTCCATTTCCCATCAGTAGAATCACCTCCTCTTCCTCAAGAGTCCTACTTCTCCTTAGTCCCTACAATGAATTGCAGATGTAAGAACCACAGGCGGTATCTAATACCCAAGTAGAAATTTGACTTAATGACATATTCATTTCTATCATAAACATACCTGAATCAGAAGCGGTAGTCTCACTCCCCTTCTTCTTCTTTAACTCTGCAAGGTAAACCTTGCAGTTCCTCTTCCAGTGCCCCACCTTGTTACAGTGAAAGCAAACAACTTTGCTCTTGGGGTCTTCAGCTTTTGGTGGAACCGGCTTTTCTTCACCTACTTTCTTATTCTTGGAAGGGTTCCTCTTCCTTATCTTAGGATTGGAACCTTCACCAATTAGAAGAACAGAACTCTTCTTAGGGGGGAAATTCGATTCCGCAGTCTTCAACATGTTGTGGAGTTCAGCCAGGCTGACATCCAGCTTATTCATGTGAAAGTTCACAACAAACTGCGAAAACGAACCCGGAAGTGATTGCAAGACCAAGTCTTGGCTCAGCTCCCCATCCATGGCAAAACCAAGTTGTCCAAGTCGTTCAATCAAATTGATCATCTTAAGTACATGGTCATTCACGGATGATCCCTCAGACATCCTACAACCGAACAGCTCCTTCGATATCTCATATCGAGCTGTCCTCCCTGCCACATCATACAACTCTTGTAGATGCATAAGGATAGTGTGAGCATCCATATGCTCATGCTGCTTCTATAGCTCAATGTTCATGGAAGCTAGCATGATGCATTGAGCAACATTTGCATCATCTATCCACTTACGATACACAACATGTTCATCATTATGTGCATCGTTAGCAGGTTCAGTAGGCTTAGGTGAGTCAAGCACATATTCCAGCTTCTCCATCCTGAGAACAATTCTCGAGTTTCGAAGCCAGTCAACAAAATTAGGACCAGTCAACTTGTGAGCATCTAGTATACTCCGGAGTGATAGTGCAGAAGACATAACGAATATAGTAAATCTGTAAATGATAAACACATAACAACACTTAGCAAATATTCAATTTCATTTCAAAACACTATATGAATCGGGTCTTTATTCATAAGTGGTTCCCACTAGTTTATCTAATTTATACACCCCCTAAGTCAATATTAGGCATTCATAATGCTAGTGGGAATAGGGATCCTACATTCCATTACACAACCTCGGCTGTAGCACGAAACGTCATGTGATGTTCAATAGGCAGACAACTCTTGTCAATTACATCTTATGTTATTCCCTAATATAATTTTAGCCTCTTGAATAATTGAGTCACGGCTGTGGCACGAGAAACTCAATATTCTAAGTCAAGTCTAACCCAACATTCCGTACAATTGAATCAGTCTCCAACGGCCCACGGCTGTGGCATGTAACGACCTTTAGATTCTAATTCAATGTACACATCTCTATGTAATAGACAAGTATTTCTTATTTCGAAATCAAAGCCCTCGGCTGTAGCACGAAACGAAAATGATTTAAAATATAAGAACCACTTTCTATCATGTTGGAAGGCTATGACCGACACAAGCCCGTTGTGTCATTGGCCAATTACTACTTGATATTATTTAATTTTAGAGGGATTATATTACGTTACAATCATAATTATATTATAAATAGATTCTTCCTTTTAAATTAAATATTTCAAATCAATAATCGATAATCAGATGATTCCCTAATCGGGTGGAGCATTGTCAAGAGGCGTCACTTAATAACCCTTTCTTACAGATAGAAATCTGTTGTTGACAGAATCATCCTTTCTCTCAAAATTGAAAATTCATATTTAATTACGTGTTTCATAAACACAAGAATCTCATGATTGTATTCATAATATTATTGTCAAGGCAAGAAATGATTCCTATTATAGATTTTCTAGAGCACGCCTTATATTGATTTAAGTTCACCTAAATCTATCATCGCATGGTAAACACATGCATATATCTCATATATAAAAATAAATAAACAAGTAAGCATGCAAGTAATATCATGTCACACATTGATATAATGATGTATGGATTTATTATAGCATTTAAAAGTAATTAAAACAATTAAAACATGCTTTAAAACACTTTCGGGAATATAAACAGTTCAAAACTTTTATATATAAAAATATTTGACCACTCCATTAGATCCGTCTCGGAAAAACAAATCCAACGATATATTGCACGCCCAAAACGGAGTTACGAAACTCCCAAAAATCAAATTTTAAAAGGAAAGATGGGCTGTAACGCATTACAGTAATGCGTTACAAGGTCTATAACGCATTCACGTAATGCGTTACAACACTGTTGAGCCATTTACGTGTGTAACGCATTCCGTAAATGCGCAACAATGTGTAACACATTCACGGAATGCGCAACACACCCCCCACCCCGCGTGCACTGCACGCGCCTGCAGCAGCCGATAGCAGGTTCCTTTCTTTTTTTTTGTTTTGTTCCTTCTCCTGCCGTAGCTGTTTGTCTGCCTGCCGTTACAAAAAAAAATTGTAACCCCCCTTCCTTAATAACTCCTTATTAATTTATTATTTTAATTTTATTATTAATAAATTAATTAACATTTAATTAATAAATTAATAAAAATCAAAATAATTTGATTTCTTAAATCAGGCAGTAGCAGAAAATTATCAAATCAGCCATGGGTCCTTGTGCAAATTTTAATCATAATTATTCACATGCATAATTATTTCATGAATTTTTAATTAAAACAATTTTAAAAAACTCATAACAAATAATCTACACATCACAAAATTATGAAAAAATACCTAGACAATCTACAACACTTGTAGAACCCAGATCAGTAGTCAAAATCTCATGCAAAAATTATTTCGAATTAATTCATAATTAAACCCAAATAATGTTGCAAAAATCATAATAAATCCATACATGCATAAAAAAATCTGAAATTTTTTATATGAATCTCTATATGTAGAACCTAGCTCTGATGCCAATGTTGGAATTTACGGATGAGCGGAAGCGTGAAATAACAATTATTCCGTAAAAACCATATACCGCACATATAGAAAAAACATAAAAAGGGAAAAGCTGAGGAATCGAAATCATACCTCGTGAATCGAAGCCTTATAAAATTGGAGTGCTAGCAGTTGCTCCTCAGTGTGTGAAGCACTCTACCGGTATCCACCAAGAACGATCCGCTTCGATGAACCTTTTTATAAAACTAAGCTTTTATAAAAATGGAGTTTTTGGGGGAGAGAGAGAGAGGAAGAATGGAGGCTAGGGTTTTCACAAAACCAAAGTTGTGTGTATTTTTATAAATGAGCCATCCATCTCATTCTATTTATAGGACTCTCCTAGGGTTTTATAATATATCTTTATATATATTAACCCCCACATTTTATCTTCATAAAATGCTTTAATAATAATTAAAACTATTTTCATCATTATTTCTTTTTCTAAACTATTTAGAAAATAATTATCTCTCTCATTATTTCATCAAAGAAAATATTCTTTTATGGTGTGACCCTGTAGGTTCAATATTATGCCGGTAATAGAAATAAATAATAATAAACTTTTATTATTTATATATATGAATATTAAAATTCACTAAATATAATTAACTGATTAATTATATTTATTCTACATCGTGAGTGATGCTTCTCAACATATCGCGACTATCCGGATAATATGTATTCACTGCTCAGAATACCAAGAACCTGTCAGTGAATAGTTACCGTACAATCAATTCTTTCTACCCTCCAATGTCCTGATTAAATACAAGGCATGGATCTTGTGTCAAGTCTATCTAATTTAATCATTTGCTTTCCCATTCACTATGCTCATTTCTATGTAAATTAGAAACTCCTTTCTAATTTCATTCACTCTGGCCAGAGATTCCTGTACTAGCATAAGTGGATCAGCTTTGAACATTCTCTTCCTTCACTGGAAGGGGTAGATCCTTTATTGATCATACACTATCTTTGTGTACAAATTCCTATACCCAGTAGAGCCCTAATAATTGTCCCTGGAGACTAAGAACTAAACCAAAGCATAGTTCAGTGTACACAAGATGACTATGATGACCTCAAGTCTAAGGATACTTGTACAACTATCATTATGTGAACAACTGCTGACACGTGAGTGAACTCCATCAGTTGTTCAGCTGTGCGAGTCATGTTCAGTGAACTTATTCTATAATAAGCACCTACATACTAGCTGTAGTGTCACCACAGAAATATCAATGAGAACAGACATGCTTCATAATGAAGCAAGCATAGTATGTACTGATCTTTGCGGATTATTAATTACCAGTTAGTAATCCTATGACCAGGAACTATTTAAGTTTAGAGTTATCATCTTTTAGGTCTCACTATTTTGATCTCATCATAATCCATAAAAAGCTTTACTCTAAACTATGGTATATCTTATTTAAACACTTAAATAGATAGAGCCCGTAATAAAAACAAAACAAGTATTTTATTAATATCAATGAAATCAAAACAGATTACATAAAAGTTATTCCTAAATCCTCATACGTGATTGGACTTAGGACATATCTCTTTCAAATTAGTCATTTAAAGTCCTTAACCAAGGTTTCAAAGTAAGGCGAGGCGTAATGGTTCGGTCGCGAAACGCCGTTACTTAAAACGGTCGTTTCTCCTAAACCGTACATCGGATTCATACGAACCACCTATCAAAATGAAGCTCGTAGCATGAAATATCTAATCATGGCAATGGTCAAAACCTAACAGTGAGTTCTCGGGTCCTGATGTTAAGAACAAAACAGTCTAAAGTAAATCGGACATTACGACGGCTATGTTTACGCGATTACCAAAGTTTATACCACTCCAATCAATCCACAATTCAACCCACAATCAATATTACAACCAAAATCCCTCCAAACCTCACCACATTAGTCCATTACTTCATGTTTTGTCCAACTTATTCAATCACAACAAAAGCTACTAACCATACTAAGGTTCATTAACTAATAACCAAGATTCAACCATCAAAATCTCTACAAACTCAACCAAACTTTAAACAAACAAGCATCATGCTTCTCATATACTATATCAATCATAACCATTCCTAATTAATCAAAACTAAAGCTAGGGTTTGGAGTTTATACCTTCTTGAAGCTTCTTAACACAACACAAGAGCTTTGAATGCCTAAAAGCACCTTGATCCTTGCTTGTATAACCTTAAACTTTCATAAAAATTCAAGAAAACTAAAGTTATTTTTTTGAAAGTTACTATTCACCATCTTCTTCCTTGAATTATTGGAAGAGATTGTGAAGGAAATTGAAGCTTAGATTCATGGGATAGCTATATCTATGTATAAGGAACCTTGGATAATTACCTCATGATTTAACAATGCTTGGATCTTGGATTTTTATTTTTTCTCCTTGAAAATGAAGAAAAGCCGAGAGCTTCTTGTTGGATAATGATGGTCAACTTTGTGTTTTGTGTTTTTGATTTGTTTTGCTTGGTTGACATCCTTTTGTTTGTTTAATTAACTTTTTACCATGGTAAAGAATGAATGGTTCACAATCAACCAACTAATCCCTCCTTTTTTGTAATGCTTAAGTCATCCCCTTATGTCATCATCCCACACTTGTCCTCTTCTTGTTGGTGAGATGACATCACCCTTCACTAACTCTTTTATTAACTCCTAATCACTTGGCTAATGACCGCTGATCTGTTATACGGTTCGCTTAACTTTCTTTCTCGTTATTGTTTGAGGGATCATACCCGGGATCTTATTACTTGGGTTCCCTTAACCTTTCTCAATACATTAAATTCCTTTTTATGATCCTCTCTTATAATCCTTGAATTCAAATCCATTTTATCCTGTTACCTTATACTCAATTCTTTCTGTATCTGGTGAATTTTCGGGAAAAATCAAAGTGTTCGAATTTGTATTTTGACGATCTTTACATATACTTATATCCCATATAAAGTACTAATGACATCTCAGAATAACAATAGAAGAACCCCTACATAGTGTGGCATGAAAAGTTTTCTTATTCAGCATAATCAGCAAAATCACTATTCATAGAAAATGAATAGGGATACTTTCTTAGCATTGCACTTTCTAACTCTCAAGTAAATTTTCCCACATTGTGGTTCTTTCATCAAACTCTGAATAGTTTGATAACCCTTCTCCTAAGCACTTGTTCCTTTTTCAATCTATAACCCTTCCTGGTTGCTCCATATAGGTTACGTCTGGTTGCATGTCTATGCGCTCATATGCCCCTATTTATCTGGCATCCGAATTACACTTCCTTAACATTGATACGTGAAATATGTTATGACTTGATACATGTCCGGGGGTAGGGCTAGTTCGTATGCTAACTTCTTAATACGTCTTAATATATCCAAGGGTCCAACAAATTGTAGACTTAGCTTTCCTTTCTTTCCGAACCTCATCAATCCTTTCCAAGGGATACCTATAACATTACTAGGTCCCCTATTTCATACTCTTTGTCCTTTCGAGTCAAATCAGCATACCTCTTATGTCCATCTTGGGTTACTACCAACCGTCCTCTGATTAGATCTATTATATCCCCGGTCCTTTGGACTACTGCGGGTCCGAGCATCTTGCACTCTACAACTTCATCCTAACATAAGGGAGATCGGCATTTTCTTCCCTCAAGGATCTCATAAGGCGACATCTCGATAATGACATATGATCTATTGTCGTAAGAAAACTCAATCCGTGTTAAGTGATCATTCCAAATTCTTTCAAGTCTATTGCACAGACTCTCATTATAGCTTTTAGCATTAGAGCTTTTGCTTCTCAATACCCATTCTTTTCCAGTTCGTAATTGCTACTACCTTCCGTTCCTAATATTATACTGGTTATACTTTTGCTCGTTAGCGTTCTATAACCTTCTAATATCCACGTCAACCTTAGTATCACGAATGTGTTTCCATTCTGAATACCACCATAACTTTACTACTCCTTTTTCAGCTGTTTCTATTTTCCAAAGTTTGATCAATCATATAAAAGTAAAGGAATTTGTTGAGAGATCACTATGATCATGAACACTTATACTATTGCATAGTTAGTACAGAAGGTGGCCAACCTTTAGTACTTGACAAGCAATTAAACAACATGTGGTATCCTACTAGGCTTCTATCACACAGTAGATAGTCATTCGGCAATACCTCCCCTTCTGGAAGGGTTGTTCTTCTCAGCTTACATGAAATGAAAAGAAGAGAAAAGAACGAACTGAAGAGAATTGTATATATGTAAAAAAAATTATTGCCATAAAATATCTGGCTTGGAATCTACCTCTGAACTATAGAGGTTTATCATAGGAGAACAAAATATATATGTATTTATATCAACATCAAGTATTATAGCATCGTATTTCACATGCCTAAATATTTTTGCTATTCCGTCCATCATTCTATGGACCAATGCTCTTCCTCGAGCTTATACACAATCACCTTTGAAACTCCCTCGATATCGAAAATCGAATCTGGGATCTCATTCTAGACATCATCGTTACTAGAATTCTATGCTTGCACTGTAACCTTCCTCATATAGTAATACGACTCTCTTTTCATAAGAGGGAATAAATATTCAATAGGTAGATACTCTACTTAATTAGTCTATCAATGATAACTTATACACTACCACGACCCGATTAGTGGTACTCAATCTCAACATCCATTCCAATACAACTCTCACGGTTGTAATCAGCTCATTACTCGTAGAATCATTGTTGCATTACTATGGTCCACCACTGACCTACTATCGTCATTCACTTTCTATGAAATCTTAATATCTAACCATACGGAGTCCATACATGTCGTATAGAATGCCTCTAAGGAGTTAACATAATCACCATTCATAATTAATGAAGAACACTCCAAATTCTGACGTACTTTCATGACATGAAGCAGATAAAATTGTAGAAGAGTTTCAATCAAAGCAACGATAGCAGGTTAATACCATTCTTAATCATACGCCTTAAATAGAAGACTTAACTCAAAGGTTCGTCTAGTCCTTTTTGAAACATGGTCCTGGCTTATCTCAAGATAGTATCTTCTGAGATAGATAGCCCGCTCATGGTGATTACACGAATTAAACCTTTACCAACTACTATTACGGTTGGGTATTGCACAGTCATCAGAAGGAATGTCAATCTTCCAAACCATAATACAACCTTCACAGCTTTAACCATCATCACTGTATTCCTTTGGCACAAGCGCCTATAATTATCCTCTTACCTTTAAGGTGTCAGCCACCTCTTTGGCCTTTCCTGATAGTAAAATTTCCTTACAGTCAATGTCATTTTAACCACCTCCAAATAAATTTTCTACCTCATTTCAATCACTGCTTATGTGAAGATGTTTTCCTTAAAATCTGATGAGAAAAAAATATCACCATTTTTCCATAAGTTATTGCCTCAGTCTTTGGAGGTTACTCACTGTCACGACTGACTCTCAATCATACTTAGAACATCTTTTATCTTAGGTCCTAATTGCCCTGAACCATTTCGACCTTTACTGGTTCGATCCATACTTTCTCGTGGTTTAATACGTGCCCCACTTGGCATCATTATAATTACGTCACATTTCCTTTATCAAAATTTCTATTCTTGAGAACTTTGAATATTACCTTTCTCCTTGTAAAACCTCGAAGGTTATCCTTAAATACTTCATCATGTACACCCTAGGTACAAGGCATATCAAAATACCATTTACTAATACTAGAACCCTTGTCTATGTACTTCTGAAAAATTTCTTTACTGATCTTTAAAGGTTGTTGCTACCTTGATCCTTTCCAATTCATACTGTCAAAACTCATGCTGTCCCTATTAAGGGTGAAATGCCAACCTTTATGCATTCCCCTAGGATTTGTCTCAAGTTATCGAAGTTATATCCGTAATCCCACCTTTAAAAAGGTACTTGCATCCTTCCATGGATAAATCAAGTCATATATCCTTGATAGATTATCTTATTCATCATTCCCACCTTGATAGTCTATACCTAATTTCATAATAGCATCCTTATTCAAATTGAGGTCAATCCATATGGCCTCCAAAAGATAACAATGGTCATCCGCTTTTCGTTCCTGATTTGGTAATGGTAACATGGATGTTCTGGAAGATATTGGTCGTGTTCAACGTGAACATCTTCTCAATAAATCCTCATTTTCTTTTGTTGTTTATCTCAACAGTCATCTCAATGTTGGGATATCTTTCATACCTGGCATCTCGTTTTCTGGGTATCATGCCACCGGTCTTACACTTCACATTCTTGAAGGTCACTTCCTTCATCCAATTTTCCTAATTTCTTACTTTCTTGTCTCCTTAGTCTATCCGTATCTCATTATTTATCCTTCAAACTATCTTAAGGTTTCCTCGAATCCTTCCAACTTACAGGGGATAAAATATATGTATCTCTTATTCCTTCAATCATCAACTTTAACTCATGGTGTATCACCCTCATCCTGACGATTACATACTTTTCTATTTCTATTGCTACGAGTCTTTAGGGTTTCCTCATACCCAACTCCCTTATCATTCCTCCAACTCTATTGCCTTTATATTCCTTTCCACTTCAGTTTCTTTTTATTTTCCTTTCTCTTATCATTATTTCATGAACCCACTAATCATTGACTACAAACATCACATCATTCTGGGATTCTTGTCATCAGAATGAATCTTGACAACTTTTACAACTTAGCTTCATATTTCATCATACTCGTCCGCCTTTGTTCTGGATCTAAAGCTTTTACACTATCTCCATAACCTTGGGAAGTACTTTCCTGAAAACAATTGAGTGAACTTTAATCAGTTTATTATAACCTCTGGCTCCGTGCCTTCCTTGGACTTTCACCAGCGGGTGGTCTCTCTCTTAGGAGGGTAAGTGACAAAGACAGACTTTTGTGATTCGTCAATCATTTAGAATCTCAATTGATTCATGCATTTCCTTTAGCCAGACTCTTGCCTCGGCTGGGTCAGCTATTTCCCTGGAACTCTAAGAGCTTAGCGATTTAAAGGTCCTGAAAGAATTTCACACCACATTGTTTCCTCAAGGTGGTAGTTAGGGGTAAAAGTATAAGTTTTGTTTTAGGCAGGTCCATGGATTGCCCAATAGGAGTACCATCCTGGTTCTTCCTATCTTGCTCGACTTCTGTTTTCTCAGTCTAAATATTTCTTCCTACTCCCCATAATTGGGGTCATCTTTTAATTTAAAATCCTCATTTTCCACTTTATTATATTCTGGGTTCCTTATATCTTAATTGCGACCTCCCTGATTATCACATTCAAGGTTTGCCCCTAATCTTATTCCTCGTGGAGGCATGATGCTTGGAAATTTTTTTGAGAATCTCTGCATATTTGTCTTACTTACTTTGCTTAAATCTTTCCCTCGTTCAGTCCTTGCATGATTGCAAATTATAAATTCTCAAGTTCTATAAACTTCATGACACTCTCTTAAGTGTTAACAGCGCAATTAACCATATTAACTTATCACAAACAAACTGATATGAACTGAAATTAATGAATATATACTTAACCATTTGTTCGAGGGTACAACAACTAAACACATTAAAGAGAATTACATCATTTGATCCGATCGCTTCTATCCCAGAAGTACTACCATAGATAATCATCTAGTCATCAAAACTAATCATTCATAACTTAGGCTAATCCTCCAAAAGCGGTGCTACATGAAACCCTTGTCTGATCGCTCTGCCTCTGCACACTACCATTGATCAAGAAATGCGGGCACGCACGACATCCCTAACCTGCTCCATCACAGAGGTGATGAGGTCTAAGATAGTTGCAAGTAGAGCTGGATCAATCTGACCCTCAAGATGGCCTCTAGCTGTAACACGGGTGGTAGCCTCAATCCTTTCCATGCTATATGCTAATCCTGCCAGAAGTACCCCGCCCTCAATCCTCGGTGCAGTAAGTCGACCCAACAGATCACTCCTAACATTACGGGCCTCAGACAGGCCACCCAAAGTCATATAATAATCGGCGATAAGAGAAGCCTGAGTGGTTGCATCTAGCAGTCCATGGGGTGCAGGTGGTGCAGACCCAGGGGATCCAAATGGATAACCTAGCACGGTATCAGGTGACAATGGTGCAAGAGATAAAGGTGGCATTTCCTCAGTAGGTGTTGGGCTCTGTACAGTGGAGGGAACAGGAATTGGTGGAACCTCATGGATGTCTTCAGGAACCTCTGGAAGAAGGGCTGATACTGGTATAATTGATGTTGTGGAAGGTCCCACCCCTTCTGCCCTCATTATCCTCGGTGCCCTTGGTAACTCTTCATCCTCTAGTGCCACCCTCGAGGCCATTCTAGCTCTGGTAGTCGCCCTGACTACGGTCATCAATTCCTCAGTGGTCCTCTCTTCATTCCCGTCAGGATCCTCCACGAGATCCTCCTCAGCAACAATCCCTTCTGGGATAACATCCTCAACTGCAACATTCTCAATATGAATCTCATCCGGTCCCTCGTTAGGGTACTCTATCGGATTCACAATTTGATCTCCAACATGTAATAAAACATCCTCATGCTGATGCTCCTGAACCTCAGGGTTCGGTGCCCCGCTGCCCTATACGAGAATGAACTATGTTACTATCACGATATTTATAAGGGTTCCCGTAAGGGTTTTAACTGTCAGTACTACGTTAGGTAGCCCGACTGTGAACTTGGAAAGAGTTCTTATTATCTTAGTGAACTTATTATCTTAACGTCACATCATCTCTGAGGTTTATAACGCTTAACTCTGATACCATTTCTGTAACACCCCCAAATCCAGGGTCGGGGATTAGGGTTGTCACGAGTTCCATTTCCCTTATCAATACTTAATCTTAACAGTCAACCAACTACTGAGTATTGTGACCCCACAATATACACACACACACCACAAGTTATAGTCTCAGAGATGAATGCCAAAAAATAACACAAGTCATTTTATTCCATAATTATAAACCGTTACACCTTAAAAGGGTTTCTGAATAATTTACATATTCCTTGCCATTATTACAATTCATATTATACATAAGTCTGGTTCAACAATAGTTGAAAACCTAGCCTATTGGTATCTCCTACCTCAGCTACGGCGGCATCAACGCTTCCAGAAAACTGCGGAACGTTTCCTAACCGCTTGCGAATTGGAAGCTTGGTCTTGTTCATATTTTCTATCTGTTGTTGTGTGATGAAAGAACAAAGCAAGGGTGAGCAACAAGCCCACCAAAATAATATGTATAATGATTAACAAAATATGAGCATTCTCATAGTACTCATGAAAGTCTTGGTCAAGAAGAAATGAACCAAGTTTGATATCTTAACGCGACCAAGTCGCAACATATTCAGTATATATGTATATATATATATACTTTTCAAAATCTTGGAATTCCTCTCCCATGCATAATATACACAGAGTTCCAGTTTATAACTGTATAAAAATATCGTTGCAAGGTGTTCTCATATATCTAACCTTGTCTCAATATTTTTCTGAAAATCTTTGATATGCATAAGATAATCATTTACTAGATATAAGTTTAAAAGATGAAGTTACAAGAAACTCCAATGTACTTATATCTTTTCCGAATACTACTTGAACTACCACCGTTCAAGGTATAATCCGTTTCAAAAGTTCATCACATAGATGAGACTTCAAGATAAGATTTGAATATATTAAATCTTTGAAATATTATAGAATGAAATGAAGTTATGAGATACTTCATTAAGTCCCGATATATATATATCCACATATATATCTCTTATACATTTCCTGAAAACCTCTGTCATGTAAAGTATGAACAGAGTTTGTAACATCCAATGAATTTTTTTTTTGGAAAGGAAAAGAATTGTGACATAAACCCGATATCTTGCTGATCAGGCAAATATACAAATAAGTAACCTTTTCTACTGTAGATGGATGAATTCCTCGCCGGTCATCACCCTGGCCGCATTCGGACCTCGCGCTAGACCGTTACCCGACCACTCACGCGTGGATGGACTGTCACCCAGCCTCTTACACCTCCATAGACCGTACCCCGGCCTATCGCTTATGCTGACTCAATCAGATGGACTTACTTCCCGAACATTGGGCAAATAATCAAAAATAAAATAAAGAATATTATTTAGTAAATAAGCAGAGTCATAAGTCCTCAAATGAATATTCAAAATAATATTCATTAAATAAAATAAACGGCGTCTTAAGTCCTCGAATGAATATTCAAAATAATATTCATTAAATAAAGTAAGCGGAGTCATAAGTCCTCGAATGAATATTCAAAATAATATTCATTAAATAAAATAAAGTTATCGAATAAACCTTATTCGATTAATAGTTTTGAAAACTATATCAATATATATATATATATATATTATACTCGGGAACATCGACTCCCGATTTAGAAAAATGTTCACCTTTGGGTCCCCTATACTAAGGGTATACGCAACTACTGCTTATTTCTAGCATAGGTATTATGCAACTTATAAGCAATTGAATCAACAATTAGATATCAAGATTACGAAACAGACATGCATATATACCGTATCACATGCTCCAATATATCACAAGATTTGCTAATAACAATCATGCACTTATCACAAGATAATGCATATACTTATTTTTACATCACCTTAACAGTATAACGGGTAGAAAACTTGCCTGAGTGTCCTGGGGTAGACTTAAGCTTAGAGTGGGTCCGGTAACCTATGAACAACAACATAAGCCAGAATTAAACCACGGTCGCTTAAGAAACTAGACTTTAACCATTTAGAGCCCTAACGTTCGCTTTTGCGCTTAACGATTCACTTAAGTCGCTCGAGTACCCTCGACTCCACCATTTTTAATAAATTAACCATTAAGAGTTTTAAGGCGATTCTTTCGCGAGTACCTTACCAACTGCCTAATCCACTTAACATAATTGTTTCATACCCCAATTAGTCATTTAAAGTCCTTAACCAAGGTTTCAAAGAAAGGTGAGGAGTAATGGTTCGATCGAGAAACACCGTTACTTAAAACGGTCGTTTCTCCTAAACCGTACATCGGATTCATACAAACCACATATCCAAACGAAGCTCGTAACATGAACTATCTAATCATGGCAATGGTCAAAACCTAACAGTGAGTTCTCGGGTCCTAATGTTAAGAACAAAACAGTATAAAGTAAATCGGACATTACGACGTCTATGTTTACGCGATTACCAAAATTTATACCACTCCAATCAATCCACAATTCAACCCACAATCAACATTACAACCAAAATCCCTCCAAACCTCACCACATCAGTCCATTACTTCATGTTTTATCCAACTTATTCAATCACAACAAAAGCTACTAACCATACTTAGGTTCATTAACTAATAACCAAGATTCAACAATCATAACCATTCCTAATTAATAAAAACTAAAGCTAGGGTTTGGAGTTTATACCTTCTTGAAGCTTCTTAACACAACACAAGAGCTTTGAATGCCTAAAAGAACCTTGATCCTTGCTTGTATAACCTTAAACTTTCATAAAAATTCAAGAAAACTAAAGTTATTTTTTTGAAAGTTACTATTCACCATCTTCTTACTTGAATTATTGGAAGAGATTGTGAAGGAAATTGAAGATTAGATTCATGGGATAGCTATATCTATGTATAAGGAACCTTGGATAATTACCTCATGATTTAACAATGCTTGGATCTTGGATTTTTATTTTTTTCTCCTTGAAAATGAAGAAAAGTCGAGAGCTTCTTGTTGGATAATGATGGTCAACTTTGTGTTTTGTGTTTTTGATTTGTTTTGCTTGGTTGACATCCTTTTGTTTGTTTAATTAACTTTTTACCATGGTAAAGAATGAATGGTTCACAATCAACCAACTAATCCCTCCTTTTTTGTCATGCTTAAGTCATCCCCTTATGTCATCATCCCACACTTGTCCTCTTCTTGTTGGTGAGATGACATCACCCTTCACTAACTCTTTGATTAACTCCTAATCACTTGGCTAATGACCGCTGATCTGTTATACGGTTCGCTTAACTTTCGTTCTCGTTTATTGTTTGAGGGATCATACCCGGGATCTTATTACTTGGGTTCCCTTAACCTTTCTCAATACATTAAATTCCCTTTTATGATCCTCTCTTATAATCCTCGAATTCAAATCATTTTTATCATGTTACCTTATACTCAATTCTTTGTGTATCTGGTGGATTTTCGGGAAAAATCAAAGTGTTCGAATTTGGATTCTGACGATCTTTACATACACTTATATCCCATATAAAGTACTAATGACATCTCAGAATTAAAATAGAAGAACCCCTACATAGTGTGGCATGAAAAGTTTTCTTATTTAGCATAATCAGCAAAATCACTATTCATAAGGGTTTCAAAAAAAAAATCCAAAAATTGGGGTTATTACAACCAAGAACACAGACGAACACACCCGAAGACACGTGAAAGGCACGCGGCCGACGCGCTAGTCACCTCGCCGGAAAGGAACTGGCGGTAACCGGAAAACACAACAATCCAACTGTACATACATATGCGTGTACATACACGCGCATATACACACAAATTGGAAAGAAAGAGACAGGTGGCAACTAATACCGGAAAAGAGGATAGCGACAGCGATGGCCGAAGGAACAGGCGGCGCCGAAACAGGGGAGAAACGCCGGCGAGAAATAGAGAAAGAAGAGAGGAGAAAAAAAAGAAAAAGAAGGAAAAAAGAGATGAGAGTGAATCGAAAGGAAGAGAGATGAGCGAGAGAGAGATAACAGAGAGATTGGGGGAGAGACGCGGCAGTGGTAAAGAACAAGGGATAAACACAAATTGTGTTTATCTTCTGTTAGCTAATTTATTATTTTATATTCTTTTCTTCCGATATTTTGACTCGTGTTCGTGTAAATTAAAAAAGCAGTTACGTGCAATATTTTGTCGATAATTTATAGATTACATATCACAATTATCGGAATATAAAAAAAATAGCAAAATAAAAACTTTATGATTTTTGAATCATTTCTGGAACTCACATCAGACCCAAATTTTAACGAATTAACGAATAAATGCGCGAGTAAATAAAAGCCTGAAAATTACCGGAATAATTTTAATATTCTCGGAATATTTAAAAGTTAATAGAATAAAATTTTTAGGATTTTTGAAATATTCTAGAATTTAATAAAGAATTTACATTTAAATACGATCAGAAAATCATTTAAAGATAAATAATCAACAAAATATTGATTTCCAAATTTTATAAACTCCTAAAAATAATAAATAAAATTATAAAGCAACAAAATAATTTTAGAAACAGTTTTAGCATTTATGAGAATAAATATTCGATAAAATCATTTTAAAAAACAAAATAAATTCATATATTGTTAGGAAATGAATAACACACAGATGGGGGTGTGTTTTACTGTTTTTGTGCTTTTCTTGACTGTTTATGGTTGAACAAAGTAAACTAAATCTTGTAATGAAATGTGTTCATGCATAATTTAATCTTGCAGAAAATAAAGAACACGGATCTTCAAAACTCACTTAATTTTATATTGAAATTAAGACTGTTTTGCTACAAAATTTCTAGGCTCTTTGTTGATAAAGTGGTTAGCTTCTTCTTGAGAGTGTTATAAATTGTTACAACTGACTAAGGACCAGTGTTAACTTTATAACTTAGTTAACTTCTAGTTTACAAGGTATGTAATAAGACATGCTATTAGCTTTCCTAAACTGTCACTTGTCATTTTTAATTATAGAAAAGTAGATCTTCCATTTATGGCTTAGCATATCTTTAGCATCCCGTGTTCACTTTGATCTTCCTTTGTCAGTTAATCTTCACCATTGATCTTGCACAATCTTCAAGCTGCTTTTTGTAGACTTGTCAATCTAGCTGTTGGATTGTTTGTTGATTGTTTATCTTGGATATTGAACTGATCTGCAACTTTGTACTTTGAGATTGTACCTCGATATCTCCAATTAGGTCTATAGAACACTTGACAACTTGATAAGTATATTGGCTTATCGAGATCTCTAGTACTCTATATTTAGTTTTCCTTGTAGAGGTCTTCAGTTCTCTATAAGAGAATTTTGGCTTGTCGAGATCTCTAGTCTTCACATATTCACTTTGACTTATTGATAACTCTTAGTTCTCTAGTAGCTTCTTGACTTGTCGATATCTCAGAGTTCTCTAGTCAACTTTAACTTGTCGATATCTCAGAGTTCCTAGTCAAAATTTAACTTGTCGATGTCTCTGAGTTCTTTAGTGAATTTTGACTTATCGATATCTCTGAGTTCTCTAGTAGACTTAGACTTATCGATAACTCAGAGTTCTCTAATGAATGTAGACTTGTCAATAACTCTGAGTTTTCTAGTGAATAAATGACTTGTCGATATCTCCAATCTTCATGTCTTCAATTTGGCTTGTCAATATCTCTGAGTTCTTTATTAGCTTTCCTGACTTCTCGATAAGCCATTCTGAAGTTCTCGAATGACTTCTCTATAACATTAAATATGTGACTTGTAGAGATCTTGACTTAGAGTATTTTTTCTAAAATAGATTTATTCAATTCCAAGCTTCTTCATAATTCTTCTGAGGCATGATCTTCTTGATCTTCTTCCAGATAGAATTCTTAGGCTTGATACTGTTTATAGAAAAAGGCTCCAGTCTGCTCCTTTGACATTTTTACAGATTTTAAATGTTACAAGTACAAAATACAGATTAAGACAACAATACAACTTACTTAGGGTTGGCCCCAAGCTTAGTTGATTACCAAAAATAACAGTTCATTAATCTCCTTATATCAGATGTCCATTTGGCTTGCTTCATACTTTGATCAGGGACACTAATGATATTGTTGTTTTCAGTGATCTTTGACATCATCACTAATATATTACAATATCCCCCAACTTGTTCATTATGGAATTATGCACAAGTTCTGATTGATGATGTCAAAACTCTAACTAAATGCAGAAGTCAATCTCCCCATCTGGTCTTCTTTTGTGCGGCAACATCCATCCAGCTATTTTTGCATATAGATATATTCTCCCCCTTTTGACATTATCTCCAGGTAGGAAGATCCAGCTAGATGCACATTGTTCAAGCTTTTGTCATTGTCCTTTTTGAACACTATCTGCAGCTTCAAGCTTCAGTAATATCTGTAGTGATGAGTTCATCAAGTAGAATAAGAGTTTTACTTAGATCTGCAGAAGTAGTCTGTCAGTTCAAAAGTCCTAAGCTCTCTGTTCTTTTGAATAAGTAGTCTCACTACTTCTCACTGCACTAGTCTCATGGCTTTTAAGAGAGTCAGAGTTTCCTCACAAGGATTACTAAATCCAGACACTCATCTACCTCTCTTTTTGCCAGGAAGGATCCTGCCTCTCTTATTTTCTGTTTTTCTTCAATCTTTTCTCTCATCCTCACATGAAAGGCTCAATAGTTGTTTGACTTACAGAAATAAGAGGTGGATGAGAAGAGTTGTCTGTGATCATATGATTAGGGGTAATCCATATAGGTCTAATCATACTCATTTCATCAGATGAGTGAATACCAGCTTGAGGTTGTGAGATGGATGGTTCATCAGAAACACCTGTGACTAGGGTCATAGTATAACTCACAGACTGCTCTGTTGTTTTGACAGTGTGTTATCCTCCACTTATAGTGGGAACCTCCAATTAAATTGGAGGGGATTGGATTGGGTTACTTCCATGTACACCAGCCTCAAACCCTTGTGTGTCTTGCAACACACTGGCACTTAAATGTGCAATACTTGCCTTTCTCATGACATTATCATAGGCAATTATACTTCTAGCTTTGACTGCTAAGGCAACTTCTGCTAAAGTTATGAGGGGAGTTGTTCCATCTTGAGGAACCTCCAATTGAATTGGAGAGGATTTAGATAGCTCCCCCTCGGGAGTACTACCCTCAAACCTTTCTGTCCGTGAAGACTGTTTTGCACATGAAGGTGCATTAGAGATATTCATGGGATCTTCTGTGAAAACTGATGAACCTTCCATGTTTGTCGTGGTTTCTATTCTTAAACAACAAAGCAACTGAAGAACATTTTGAAGTTTCTGTCCTTTTGTAAAACATGTTTCTTTAGAGAGTCACCTGAATGGGGTTGTGTTTGAGTTTGTGTTTGTGTTTCTGTGCCTGGGTAAACTGCAGTTTGGTTTTGAAATGTTTTAGCTGCAGTTTAGCATAAATACCTGTTGATTGATTATCTGAATTTCCTGTTGTTGTCTGAATAGATTGTGTTGGACCTGTAATGCATTGAACATATGTAACTTTTTGGAGTTCAATTAGACATATGCATTGTAAGATATTTAGTTGCAAACAGTATTGTAGAAAAGATAATAATCAATTTAATTATAAACATATAGCAATCATGACACAAACAGAATTAAAAAAATAGAGAAGAAGTTGAATTTTCATTAATAATGGAAACAGAGTACATTAAGATATAGATTTCAACAAGTAAATCCTAATCCTAACTACTCTAGTTTCTGCTTCTTCTTTTCGGCCTCTATCCTCCTTGCCCGGCGCTGGTAAGCTCTGGACATGGAGTGTGCAAGAGAAATGATTCTCTCCTGTAACTCCAGAGCAGCAAGACGTTGCTACTCAGCCACTATGACACGTCTCTCCTGCTCAAGAGAGACTTCTCCCTCAAAGAATACGAAGTTTATCTGATCATCCCGCGAGAGTTTGTCAAAGACGTCAAGTAGAACATCAAAGGGGCTACAAACAATCCCCCTGATGCGGACATGCAGTCCGAAAGGGTCATAGTAGATTTGGTTATCAGCCAAATGAAGAGCGGGTTGATAAACTTCATAGATAAGCTTGTAGAAGTCTGGGGCATCCATTGGAGAGAGATGAACAAGAAGGTAGGATGTTTTGAAGGTAGGATGTTTGTTGAGAAAGAGAGTAGTGATGAATAATGAAGAGAAAAGGATTCGAATTTATAGGAAGAGAAAAGGGTTCGAATTTATAGGAAGAGAAAAGAAAGAAACCAAGAGACTCTTGAATTGCCCGGTTAATAAGTGTAATAATCACATAAACACATTTTACGAGTATCTAGACAGTTAGAAGTGACTAGTTACAATTCCCCATGCAAGTACTCAAGAATCTTAGTTCTCTTTCTAGGTTAACTATTCCCCATGCAAATAAATAAGTACTCCCAACACAAAAAGTGACCCTTCCAATCAGCAAAATATTCCACTAGCTAACTCATCAAAACAAATACTGATAAGGAATTATTTTGAATAAATTCAAAACACATAATTAGCATATAGTCAAATAAATTTAACTATTATCAGCATTCTCAAAACATCACCTATAATGTACTAGTCTACTTACATTAGACTAACATATTTCACATTTTTTTTAAAAAAAAATTGTACATAAGCACGTAAATGTGTAAATAAGTCTGAGTAATTATAGACAAAGTATGTCAAAAGTATTTTGCTGAACATAATTTATGAATTAAATTATTTCAGTATTTCATACTTTTTGCTTCTTTTGATCTGTTATTTATTAACTTCATATATTTAGGATATGAATTAATAAATATTCAGTTTGCTTAGAATTTTGAGAAATCCTAAGTTAAAATATGTATTCGAGAAGTATGGGTATTTATAGTAAAAGTAAATGACTTGTCGAGAACTCAAAAATAGATATTTAGAGTTTGTCTGTCGAGAAGTCATTTTGAGAAATGAAATACATATCGAGAACCCATTTTAAATTACTCTTTTAGAGAACTCAAAATTGACTTATCGAGATGTCAAATAAATACCCAGTTTGTCCAAAAAGTGGACTGAATTAATTCCAACTTTTATTTGAATAAGTTCAAAATAAAATTAAAATAATTTTCCAAAAGTATGTTACCAAAATAATTTATTAAATTAAATTATTTCAGTTCTGGGTTATTGATAAGTCAAAAATTACACTTATAGAGAACCCCGTGAATTAACCCTATTAGAGAACTCTACAAAGACTTATCGATAAGTCATATTAAGCCTATCGAGAAGTCACTCGAGAAGTCAGTACTTCACTTATCGAGGACACACTCGAGAAGTCCTAAAATGACTTGTCGAGAAGTCAATTTGACTTGTCGAGAACTCAGTTCTCTATATACTTTTGGTTATTGTAATTCTGCCTTGTGTTAATTTTACATATTAAGAATGCAAATTAACAACTGAGCAGTTTATTTAGAATTTGAAAAATTCCAAGTTGAATTTAAATTTGAAAAACAAATATGTAGAGATTTCTGAAATATTTATAATTCATATTTCAGTTAATTTCCAATTAAATCAAATTAATATCGATTTGTTGGAGATTAATCTGCTGCAAAACAATAGCTCAGTTCTTGCCTTGGGATGAAGAATTAAGCATTCCAATTTCACCTACAAGTCTAGTGAAAGTTGCTTCATCCAAAGGTTTATTAAAAATGTCAGCCAGTTGTTTTTCTGTTGGTATAAAAATGAGCTCAACTGTACCATTTGTAGCATGTTCTCTGATGAAATGATCCCTTATATTAATGTGCTTTGTCCTAGAATGATTAACTGGATTAGCTACTATAGATATAGCACTAGTATTGTCACACATAATAGGAATTTTGTGTAACACTAGGCCATAATCCATTAGCTGATTTCTAATCCAAAGCACTTGAGCACAACAACTTTCTGCAGCTATATTTTCAGCTTTAGCTGTAGAAGTTGATATAGATTGTTGTTTCTTGCTATGCCAAGATACCAGTCTTTGTCCAAGAAATTGACAGCTTCCACTGGTACTCTTTCTGTCAACCCTGCATCCAGCAAAATCTGTATCTGTGTAACCAACAATTTCAAAACCAGTTCCCTTAGGATACCATAATCCCAAATTTGAAGTCCCCTTCAAGTATTTGAAAATCCTCTTTACAGCCATCAAATGTGATTCTTTTGGATTGTCTTGAAATCTTGCACATAGACATGTTGCAAACATGATGTCTCGTCTACTTGCTGTTAAGTAAAGCAATGATCCAATCATCCCTCTATAGCTTGAGATATCTACACTTTTACCCTTTTTATCTTCATCCAACTTTGTTGCAGTAGACATAGGTGTAGATGCAGGTGAACAATCAACCATACCAAACTTCTTCAATAGATCCTTGAAATATGTAGTTTGGCTTATGAAGATACCATCACTTATTTAACTGACTTGAAGTCCAAGAAAGTAACTTAGTTCCCCCATCATACTCATTTCATATTCACTTTGCATAAGTTTGGAGAATCTTTGGCAAAGCTTTTCATTAGTAGTACCAAAGATGATATCATCCACATAAATCTGAACTAGGATCATATCATCACCTTATTTCTTGAAGAAGAGAGTCTTGTCTATGGTACCTCTAGTAAAACCATGCTTCAGTAGGAAATCTGATAGTGTGTCATACCAAGCTCTAGGTGCCTGTTTTAGTCCATAAAGAGCCTTGAGTAACTTGTACACAAAATTTGGAAATTTTAGATCCTCAAAGCCAGGAGGCTGTGGCACATAAATTTCTTCTTCTAGCTCACCATTCAGACAGGCACTCTTGACATCCATTTGATACACTTTGAAGTTTGAATGTGCAGCAAATACTAGGAAAATTCTTATAGCTTTAAGTCTTACAACTGGAGCAAAAGTTTCATCATAATCAATTCCTTCTTCTTGTGAGTAGCCTTTTGCAACCAACCTTGCTTTGTTTCTGGTAACTATACCATTTTCATCCATCTTGTTCCTAAACACTCATTTTGTTCCAATAATGCTTCTATTCTTTGGTGCAGGAACTAATTTCCAGACTTTGCTTCTTTCAAACTGATTCAGCTCTTCCTGCATGGCAGATATCCAGTCAGGATCCAGAAGAGATTCATCAATTTTCTTAGGTTCTACTTGAGACAAAAAACATGCATGTAGGCACTCATTAGCAATTGCACTTCTAGTCCTCAAACCAGCAATAGGATCACCAATAATTGCATCTCTAGTGTGACTCCTATCCCACTTCCTTGTATGAGTTTATTGGCTTATGCCTTCATTATTTTCTTCATTGTTAGTATGACTGCTGGATCCTTCTTCTCTTTCTCCCCCTGAGTTTGTGCTCTCAAATTCAGGTGTTTGAGATGAGTTTCCATTTTCATTATTTTCCTGTTGAGTAGTCTCTTCATTTAATCTTTTGTGCATCAACTTCATCTTCACCATCAGATTCACTATCAATGTTAAGGTTTTCAAATGCTAGGGATTCAGCTTCATAATCATCAAGGCATTTCAAGCCTGGACATTTGTCATCATCAAAGGTCACATTTGTGCTCTCCATAATCTTCTTTTGATCAATCATATAAACTTTGTAGGCTATTCTTTCTAGTGAATATCCCAAAACAATTGCTTCAAAAACCTTTGAGTCAAATTTTCCCACATATTCAGAGTTGTCTTTCAAAATGTAACACTTGCTTCCAAACACATGAAGATGCTTTACAGTAGGCTTTCTCTTAGACATGATTGAGTAGGGTGACTTTCCATGTGCCTTGTTAATGAGATATATGTTCTGAGTATAACATGCACTATTAATAGCCTCTTCTCAGAAACTTATTGGCAACTTGGCATCTTGCAGCATTGTCCTGGCAGCTTCAACCAATGTTTTATTCTTTCTCTCAACTACTCCATTTTATTGATGTGTCCTGAAAGCTGAGAATTCTTGAACAATGCCTTTGCCTTTGCAGAATTCACTTAATGTAGCATTTCTGAATTCTGTTCCATTGTCACTTCTCAATCTTTTCACACAATTGTAATCTTCAGCCTGTTTTTCTATCTTCTTGATGTGCTCAATTACGATGTGTGGAGTTTCATCTTTAGAGCACATGAACTCTACCCAAGTGTATCTTGAGAAATCATCCACCATCACAAGTGCATATTTGTTCCCTGAAATTGATAAGACATTCATTGGCCCAAACATGTCCATCTGAATAAGTTGCAAGGGTGCACTTATAGAATTCATAGTTTTTGACTTATGACTACATCTTTTCATTTTTCCTTTCTAACAAGTTTCACAAACTTTAACTTGAGCAAATTCCAGTTTGGGCATGTCTCTTACTAACTCCTTTTTGACTAAGGTGTTAATTGTCTTGAAATTCAAGTGAGACAGCTTCTTATGCCATAGCTTGCTTTGTTCTTCTGATGTCTTGGTGTAGAAGCAGCAAATACCATCCTTATTTATTGAGTCCAAGTCTGTAGCAAACAAGCTTCCTTTCCTTGCTCCTTTCTGAGCAACTTCACCAGTTCTTTTGCTAATAAAAGTGCATTCTTCTTTGTTAAATAAAACTCCAAAGCCTCTGTCTGCAAATTGGCTAACATTGAGAAGATTCACTTCAAGACCAGCTACTAGTACTACATCATCAATGACAACATTTTCAGAAACAATCTTGCCATATCCCATTGTGAATCCTTTGATGTTGTCTCCAAAGGTCACTAATGGGCCAGCTTTCTCCTTAAACTGTGATAGCAGGGCCTTATCACATGTCATATGTCTGGAACATCCACTGTCAATGATCTATATGAGATTCAGGTATGTTTAGTGACCCAAGCAGTGTTGGGTACTTTCTTCTTATTAACTGATTTAGCAGAAGAAGAGTGATTTGTTTCAGATAAAATAGAGTTCAATGATTGTTGTGCATTTTCCCTTTCTGATGTAGACTCAATTTTTGTTTCTTTAAGGTCTACTCTTAGTTTGTGGCAACTCTTCATCACTTTCAAGTTGCAAGGGATGCAGTCAAACTTAGCACAAAATGAGTAGGGATCATTAAAATATGCTTCATTGTATTTTCCAGCGCCTTCAGTTGGCTTACTAATAACCTTTTTACAAAGGTGGGTTAGATGATTTGCAGAGCCGCATTTTTCACACTTTTTTCCAGGAGCATCTGCAACATAAGCCAGATCATTGCTTTTGTTTATCCCTATTCTCCCATTTCTATTTTTCTTCTTCCTTTTTGCATCTTCAATCTTTATTTCTTTGACAGGAGTCTTGGTGCTTTGATTGTCCATGAGATTTTCTTCAGCCATGGAATATTGAGTTGAATTTGCATTTTTCTTTTCATTATCCTCATCTGCAATATCTTGCTTGATGATCAATTCTTCTTCACTAAAGTTTACTTCACAAGCCTTGAACACAGGTGTCCCAACCTTTTTCAGCATTGCTGGAACCTTTTCATTCTCTGTTGCTTTTCCTTTGTCCCTTATGTTTTTCTTTTTGTTGTTTAAGGTATCATAATCAAGACCAATAGCAATGTTTGCACATGGTTTGTTTTTCTCATGGTACTGACCAACTAATTCAGATACATTCTTGAAGGACTTCAACTTTACTTCATTTTTCTCCAATTTTTCCCTTAGCACAACATCAATCTCATTTGCATACTTGAGCTTGTTCTTTAGATAACCATTTTCTTGTTTCAGGGCTTCAAGCTCCACTATCAACAATTTAGTTCCTTGTTTTTCATTCTCAAGCTTCTCATTCAACTTTGTTAATCTGCTAACTTTTTCATTACCAGCAACCATGCTTGTGTGGATATGAAACATTTCTGTGCTCATCTTCTCAACAGTTTCCTTATATTGATTCACATCTAAATCAGTGGTGGTAGGAGTTTGTACCTGTGATTTAGATGAGGATGATTCTCCTTGCTCCAAGGTCATGAGTGCATAGTTTCCAAGTTCTTCATCTTCATCATTTTCATAGTCATCCCAACTTTTACCTTCTGCAATATAAGCTTTGCTTTGCAATTTTTTCAGAAGAGCTTCATTCTTTGCTTCAAGTTCAAGATTAACTTTATCTTTCGTTGCCTTCTTGGGTTTCCTATATTCTGTAGCAAAGCGGCCTAGTTCATTATAATTGAAGCACCTTATCTTAGATCTGTCAACAGATCCAGTTTTGTAGCCATTCTTGCTATCATAATTGTACTTCCCTTTTTCCTTCCAGCTGCTATCTTTGTTGAAAGACTGCCCTTTATTCTTGAAGTATCCTGGCTTCTTTACTCTAATATTAGAGAATTTCCTAGCCAAATAGGTCATTGACTGATCTAGCTCATCCAGTTCTTCAAGAGTATAGAACTCATCTTTTTCCAATTCCAGAATGACTTGTTCTTGTGAATCATTTGTTCTTTGCTCACTTATTGAGGCAACTGGAGTTTGAGATCTTGGTTTATCATTGAATGTTTAACCTTCATTTACAATTAAAGCACTTGAGCCATCCACAACACGTCCTTGACCAGATCTTAATGATTATCTTTGAATCATCTCTAGTTCATATGTTTTGAGAATTCCATATAGAACTTCCAGTGTTATTCTGATCAAGTCTCTCCCTTCCTTGATTGCTGAGATTTTCTGTTCCAAATGATCAGGAAGAGTAAGCAAGAACTTTAGATTCACTTCTTCAGCTTCATAGTATTTTTCATGAAGTTGCAAGTCATTTATAAGTTTATTGAATCTTTCAAACACATCAGTAATACTTTCCTTTGGCTTAGCCATGAAACCCTCATACTGTGAAATCAGTATTCTTCTTTGATTTGATCTAACTTCCTTAGTTCCCTCACAGAGTATCTCAATCTTTTCCCATATTTGCTTGGCAATGTCACAGTTGACAATGTTGTTATACATTACATTGTCATATGACTCAATCAAAATTAATTGCATGCTGCTATCCAGGGAAACTTTCTCTTTTTCAGGATCAATATACTTAGCAGGATCTTTTGGAGCATATAGAGCTGGGATAATCCTGTCTCCATCTGTAGATTCCTCAATTCTAACCGTAGGGATGAAGGGTCCATCCTTGAGAATATGAATGTAGAGTGGATTGGCCATCCTGATAAACAGCATCATTTTCTTTTTCCAAAGAGTGTAGTTAGCTTTGTCAAAGATAGGAATTTTGATGCTACTGATTTTCTGTGTATCCATTCTTCCAAGATCTTGAATCTGTAAACTTTCAGATTGTGCTCTGATACCACTTGTTAAGAAATGAATAACACGCAGATGGGGGGGGGTTGAATGTGTTTTACTGTTTTTGTGATTTTCTTGACTGTTTATGGTTGAACAAAGTAAACTAAATCTTGTAATGAAATGTGTTCATGTAGAATTTAATCTTACAGAAATTAAAGAACACAGATCTTTAAAACTCACTTAATTTTATATTAAAATTAAGATTGTTTTGCTACAAAATTTCTAGGCTCTTTGTTGATAAAGAGCTTAGCTTCTTCTTGAGAGTGTTACAAGAAATTTTATCTAAAATTGTTACAACTGACTAAGGACCAGTGTTAACTTTATAATTAGCTAACTGCTGGTTTACACAGTGTGTAATAAGACATGCTATTAGCTTTTCTAAACTGTCACTTATCATTTCTATTTATAGAAAAGTAGATCTTCCATTTCTAGCTTAGCATGTCTTTAGCATCCCGTGTTGTAACACCCCCAGATCCGGGGTCGGGGATCCGGGTCGTCACGAGTTCCATTTCCCTTAATAACACCCAATTTTAATAATTACTCAACTACTCTGTACTGTGACCCCACAATAAACACACACCACACGTTATAGTCTCAGAGATGAACATCCAAAAATAACCACAAGTCATTTTATTCCACAATTATCTGCCAATACACCTTAAAAGGTTTTCTGAATAAATTTACATTTCTTTGCCATTATTACAATTCATAAATATAAATAAATCTGGTCCATCAAAAGTTGAAAGCCTAGCCTATTGGTAGTTCCTACCTCAGCTACGGCGGCATCAATGCTTCTAGAAAACTGCGGAACGTCTCCTAATCGCTTGCGAATCGGGAGCTTGGTTCTGTTCATCTTTTCTATCTGTTGTTGTGTGATGAAAGAAGAAAGCAAGGGTGAGCAGCAAGCCCACCAAAATAATATGTATAATGATTAATAGTATATGAGCCTACTCATAATACTCATGAAAGTCTTGGTCAAAAGAAATGAACCAAGTTTGATATCTTAATGCGATGAAGTCGCAAAATATTCAGTATATATACATATATACTTTTCAAAATATTGGAAGTCCTCTTCCATGCATAATATACACAAAGTCCCAGTGTATAACTGTATAAAAAAAATATCGTTGCAAGGTGATCTCATATATCTAACCTTGTCTCAACGTTTTTCTGAAAATCTTTGTCATTCATAAGACAATTATTAATTAGATATAAGTTTAAAAGATGAGGTTACCAAATACCCCAATATACTTATATCTTTCCCAATACTACTTGAACTACCACCGTTCAAGTTATAATCAATTTCAAAAGTTCATCCCACTGATGAGACCACAAGATAAGACTTGAATAGATTCAATCTTTGAAATATTATTGAATGAAAAAGTTATGAGATACTTTATTTAGTCCCGATATATATATATATCCACATACATATATATCCCGAAAACATTTCCTGGAACCTCTGTTATGTGAAGTATGAACAGAGTTCGAAACATCCAATGAATTTTGGAAAGGAAAAGAATTTTGGCATAAACCCGATATCTTGCTGATCAGGCAAAGATACCAATAAGTAACCTTTTCTACTAGTAGATGGACGAATTCCCCACTGGTCATCACCCTGGTCATAATTAAGACCTATGCTGGACTGCCACTCAGCCACTTATGCATTTGATGGACTCCCACTGAGCCACTTACACAATAATAGACCGTACCCCGGCCTGTCGCTTATGCCGACTCAATGAGAGGGGCTTACTTCCCGAACGTTGGGCAAGTAATCAATTCATTTACCAAATCTGCAACCTTGTTGCGAATATAAAATACACCACAGAGCCGGATTCCCCAGGTTTTGAGCGAGTATTTAAATCCCCTTTAAAAAGGAAGATCTTAAATATAAAAATGAGTTTTGGGATCCGCTCTGACTTTTAAAAATCATTTTGAAGACTCGAAAACACTTTAAAGAGTGTTGGAGTAAGGCTGATTTAATGAAGTAAATCAGTCCCCAGAATATTTAGAAAATGACTGAATATTATTATTTAAATAATATTCCCATAAAGAATAATCTTTATAAAAATAATTGAAGTAGAAGTATTAAAATTTATACTTGAAACGAGTATTAAATAACCAAAGATATACTTATATGAAAGTATTATCTTTATTTGAATAATCGAAAATAAGTTTGATTATTTACACCTTATTCTTTAATAAAATAAAGAATATATCTCAGCAAATAATCGGAGTCATAGATCCTCAAATGAACATTCAAATAATATTCAATAAATAAAATAAGCTGAGTCATAATACCTCGAATGAATATTATAAATAATATTCATTAAATAAAATAAAGGAGTCATACATCCTCAAATGAATATTCAAATAATATTCAATAAATAATATAAAAGAGTCATAAGCCCTCGAATGAATATTCAAATAATATTCAATAAATAATATAAAAGGAGTCATAAGTCCTCGAATAATATTCGAAATAATATTCAATAATAAAATAAAGTTTAAAGTTATCGAATAAACCTTATTCGATTAATAGTTTGGAAAACTATAACCATATATATATAAATATATATATATATATCCATATCCATATATATAAAATCTACTCGGGATCCTCGACTCCCGGTTTTTGAAAATATTTTCACCTTTGGGTCCCTATATTAAGGGTATATGCAAGTTACCGCTATCCTCTAGCATAGGTATTATCAACTGAACCAACAGATATATATTGAAAGAATATGAAACAGGCATGCATATATACCATAGCAGCATGCTTCAATATATTGCAACATTTGCTAATATAAACATCATGCATCTATCGCAAGATAATGCATATACATATATACATCACAACAACAGTATAACGGGTAGAAAACTTGCCTGAGCGACTGGGGGTTACGAATGGCTCGGGACGAGTCTGGTAACCTATAAACAACAAGTAAGTTGGAATTAAACCAAAATCACTTGTAATTCTATACTTTAACTAACTTAGACTCTAACGCTTGTTTTGCGCTCACTGATTCGCTTAAGTCACTCAGGTACCCTCGGCTCCACCATTTTTAATAATTTAACCTTTACGAGTTTTAAAGCGATTCCTTTGCGAGTGACTTACCAACTGCCTAAAACACTTACCATAAATGTTTCATGCATTAATTAACCCTTTTTGGTCTTTAACCTACATTTCAAAGTAAGGCGAGGGAAAAAGTTTCGTTCGTGAAACGCCGTTACTTGAAACGGTCGTTTCTCCTAAATCGTAAATCGGAATCGAACGAACTACATATCAAAACGAAGCTCGTAACATGAGCTATCTAAACATGGCAGTGGTCACAATTTAGCAGGGGGTTCTCGGGTCCTAATGCTATGCACAAAAACAGTCCAAAGAAAATCGGACGTTACGACGGCTATGTTTACGCGATTTCCCATTCTTTAAACTATCCACAATCAACACAAACCATCCTCAAATCCAACACACAACAAACACCCATCCTTATCACATCATAACAATCCCAACCAATTCAATTTTAATCATTCATACATATGCTTAAACCTAACTTTAATCATACTTAAGTTTCTTTAAATCAAAACCACAAAATTACCATCTCATTTCACTACCATACCAAACCTCAAACTCTAATCATAACAATAAGATACCATAACATCCTACTCATCAAAATCACTTATAATATATATGAACCTAGGGTTTGAAAATGGTATACCTTCCTTGGAGTGGTGGGTTGAGCTAGGAAGCCTTAAGAAGCTTGGAGAAGCCTTAGGAAAGCTTGGATCTTCAAGAAAAACAAGAAAAAGTTCAAGTTAAAAACTTGAAAACACTATTCATTGTCTTCTTCATTGATTAAATGGAGAAGCTAGAGAAAGAATTAATGGCTTAAACTCATGATATAGCCATAACTAAGCATAAAGATGGTTAGGGAATTTTCTTACCAATTAAGGATGCTTGGATCTTGATTTTGGAAATTTTTTTCTTTGAAAAAGGCAAAAAGCCGAGAGCTAATATGAAGAACAATGCCTTGGCTGATTTTTTTGATTTTTGATGAAATGATTTGCTAGTTGGTTGGCTTGGTTTTGTTTTTGATTTAGCAAATTACCACCTTGCCCTTGAATTTGTGTGGTCCTAAATCAACCACACCTCCTTCCTTCCATGTCATGCTTATGTCACCCTTATGATATCATCCTCCCTTCCTTGTCTCCTTTCTATTGGTTGGATGACATCACTCCCATTAATCCCTTTGATTAACTTCCTAATCGTTTGCCTAATGACCGCTGATCTGTTGTACGGTTCGCTTAACTTTCGTTCTCGTCTATCGTTTGAAGGATCATACCCGGGATCTTATTACTTAGGTTCCCTTAACCTTTCTCAATACATTATATTCCTTTTTATGATCCTCTATTATAATCCTTTAATTTAAATCCTTTTTATTCTGTTACCTTATACTCAATTCTCTCCGTATCTTATGGATTTCCGGGAAAAACCAAAGTGTTCGGAATTGGATTCTGACGATCTTTACATACACTTATATACCACATAGAGTACTAATAATATCCCATAAGATCAATAACAGAACCCCTACATAGCGTGGCATGAAAAGTTTTCTCATTCAGCAAAAACACTATTCATAAGGGTTTCAAAAATTCCCAAAAATTGGGGTTATTACAGTCTCCCCTCCTTAAAAGGATTCCGTCCCGGAATCAGATAGAAAACAAATGGGGACACTCTCTTAGCATCACACTTTCTAACTCTCGAGTCAATTTTCCCACATTGTGGTTCTACCACCAAACTCTGCCTAGTTTGATAATCCTTCTCCTAAGCACTTGTCCCTTTTCACTCTATAACCCTTCCTGGTTGCTCCATATAGGTTACGTCGGGTTGCATATCTATGCGCTCATATGCCTCTATTCATCTGGCATCTAAATTACACTTCCTTAACATTGATACGTGAAACACGTTACGAACTTGCTACAGGTTCTGGGTTAAGGCTAGCTCATATGCTAACTTCCCAAACGTCTTAATATATCCAAGGGTCCAACAAATTGTAGACTTAGCTTTCCTTTCTTTCCGAACCTCATCAATCCTTTCCAAGGGATACCTATAACATTACTAGGTCCCCTATTTCATACTCTTTATCCTTTCGTGTCAAATCAACATACTTATCATGTCCATCTTGGGCTACTACCAGCCGTCCTCTGATTAGATCTATCATATCCTTGGTCCTTTGGACTACTGCGGGTCCGAGCATCTTGCGCTCTACAACTTCATCCTAACATAAGGGAGATCGAAATTGTCTTCCCTCAAGGTTCTCATAAGGCGACATCTCGATAATGACATATGATCTATTGTCGTAAGATAACTCAATCCGAATTAAGTGATCATTCCAATTTCTTTCAAGTCTATTGCACAGACTCTCATCATAGCTTCCAATCATTAGAGCTCTTGCTCCTCAATACCCATTCTTTTCCAGTTCGTAATCGCTATCACCTTCCGTTCCTAATATTATACTGGTCATACTTTTGCTCGCTAGCGTTCTATAACCCTTTAATAACCACGTCAACCTTAGTATCACGAATGTATTCCCATTCCGCATACTACCACCACTTTATTACTCCTCTTTTTTTTTTTTTTTAGCTGTTTCTATTTTCCAAAATTTGATCAATCAAATAGAAGTAAAGGAATTTGTTGAGAGATCACTATGATCATGAACACTTGTTATATCGCATAGTTAGTACAGAAGGTGGCCAGCCTTTAGTACTTGACAAGCAATTAAACAATAGCTGGTATCCTACTAGGCTTCTATCACACAGATAGATAGTCATTCGGCAATACCTCCCCTTTCTGGAAGGGTTGTTCTTCTCAGATTACATGAAATGAAAAGAAGAGAAAAGAACGAATTGAAAAGAATTGTATATTCATAAAAATTTTATTGCCATAAAATATCTGGCTTGGAATCTACCTCTGAACTATAGAGGTTTGTCATAGAAGAATAAAACATATATGTATTTATATCCGCATCAAGTATTATAGCATCGCATTTCACGTGCCTAAATATTTTCGCTATCCCGTCCATCATTCTATGGACCCATGCTCTTCCTCGAGCTTATACACAATTACCTTTGAAACTCCCTCGACATCGAAAATCGAATCTGGGATCTCATTCTAGACATCATCGTTACTAGAATTCTATGCTTGCACCGCAACCTTCCTCGTATAATAATACGACTCCCTATTGATAAGAAAGAATAATGATTCACTAGGTAGACACTCTACTTAATTAGTCTATCGATGATAACTTATACACTACCACGACCCGATTAGTGGTACTCAATCTCAACACCCATTCCAATACAACTCTCACGGTTGTAATCAGCTCGATACTCGCAGAATCATTGCTGCCTTACTATGGTCCACCACTGACCTACTGTCGTCATTCACATTCCATGAAATCTTAATAGCTAACCATACGGAGTCCATACATGTCGTATCAAATCCTTCTAAGGAGGTAACATAATCACCATTCACGATTCATGAAGAACACTCCTGATTCTGACATACATACATGACATGAAGCAGATAAAATTGCAGAAGAGTTTCGCTCAAAGCAACGATAGCAGGCTAATACCATTTTTAATCATATGCCTTCGATAGAAGACTTAACTCAAAGGTTCGTTTAGTCCTTTTGGAAACATGGTCCTGGCTTATCCCCAGATAGGACCTCCTAAGATAGATAGCCCGTTCATGGCGATTACACGAATGAAACCTTTACCTACTACTATTACGGTTGGGTATTGCACCGTCATCAGAAGGAATGTCAATCTTCCAAACCATAATTCAACCTTCACATTTCTAACCATCATCACTGTATTCTTTTGGCACACGCGCCTATAATTATCCACTTACCTTTAAAGTGTCGGCCACCTCTTTGGCCTTTCCTGATAGTAAAATTTCCTTACAGTCAATGTCTTTTTAACCACCTCCAAATAAATTTTCTACCTTATTTCCGATCACTGCTTGAGTGAAGATGTTTTCCTTAATATCTGATGAGTAAAAAAAAAAAAAAATCACCATTTTTCCATAAGTTATTGCCTCAGTCTTTAGAGGTTAATCACTGTCACGACTGACTCTCAATCATACTTAGAACATCTTTTATCCTAGGCCCTAATTGCCCTGAACAATTTCGACCATTACTGGTTCGATCCATACTTTCTCGTGGTTTAACACGTGCCCCACTTGGCAACATCATAATTACGTCATATTTCCTTTATCAACATTTCTATTCTTGAGAATTTCGAATATTACCTTTCTCCCTGTAAAACCTCTAAGGTTATCCTTCAATCGTTCCTCCTGTATTCCCTAGATACAGGGCATATCAAAATACCATTTACTAATACTAGAACCATTGTCTATATACTTCTGAAAAATTTCTCCACTGATTCTTAAAGGTTATTATTACCTTAATCCTTTCCAATTCATACTGTCAAAACTCATACTATCCCTATTAAGGATGAAATGCCAACCTGTATGCATTCCCCTAGGATTCATTTTAAGTTACCAATGTTCTATCCTTAATTCCACCTTTAAAAGGTACTTGCATCCTTCCATGGATAAATCAAGTCATATATTCGTGATAGATTATCTTATTCATCATTCCCATCTCGATAGTCTATACCTAACTTCATAATAGCATCCTTATTCAAATTAAGGTCAATCCATATGGCCTCCAAAAGATAACAATGGTCATCCGCTTTTCTTTCCTGATTTGGTAATGATAACATGGATGTTCTGGAAGATATTGGTCATGTTCAACATGAACTTCTTCTTAATAATTCCTTATTTACTTTTGTTGTTTATCTCAACAGTCACCTCAATGTTGGGATATCTCTCATACCTGGCGTCTCCCTTTCTGGGTATCAAGCCACTGGTCTTACACTTCACATTCTTGAAGGTCACTTCCTTCATCCAATTTTCCTAATTTCTTACTTCCTTGTCTCCTCAGTCTATCCGCGTCTCATTATTTATCCTTCAAACTATCTCAAGGTTTCCTCAAATCCCCCCAACTTACAGGGGTAAACTATATATATCTCTTATGCCTTCCACCATCAATTTTAACTCATGGTGAATCACCCTCATCCTTACGAATGCATACTTTTCTATATCTATTGCTACGAGTCTTTAGGGTTTCCTTATACCCAACTCCCTTATCATTATTTCATGAACAAACACAACATAAGCATTGATTTCAAATATCCCGTCATTCTGGATTCGTGCCCTCAGAACGAATCTTGACAACTTTTTACAACTTAGATTCATAATTCATCATACTCGTCCGCCTTTGATCTGGCTCTAAAGCTTTTACACTATCTCCATAACCTTGGGAATTACCTTCCCGAAAATAATTGGCTAAACTTTAATCAGTTTATTATAATCTCTGGCTCCATGCCTTTCTTGGTCTTTCACCAGCGGGTGGTCTCTCCCTTAGGAGGGTAAGTGACAAAAACACTCTTTTGTGATTCGTCAATCATTCAGAATCTCAAATGATTCCCTATATTTCCTTTAGCCGGGCTCTTGCCTCGACTGGGTCAGCTTGTTCCTTGGAACTCTGAGAGCTTAGCGACTTAAAGGTCCTGAAAGAATTTCCTATCGCATTGTTTCCTCAAGGTGGTGGTTGGGAATAAAGTATAAGTTCTGTTTAGATAGGTCCATGAATTTCCGTATAGGAGTACCGCCTCGGGTCTCCTTATCTCGCTCGACTTCTGCTTTTTTTTTTTTTTTTTTTTTTCTAAATATTTCTTCCTACTCCCCATAATTGGGGTCATCTTTTAATTTAAAATCCTCATTTTCCACTTTATTATATTCTGGGTTCCTTATATCTTAATTGCGACCTCCCTGATTATCACATTCAAGGTTTGCCCCTAATCTTATTCCTTGTGGGGCATATTACTTGGAAAATTTTGAGAGTCTCTGGATATTTGTCTTACTTACTTTGCTTAAGTCTTCCCCTCGTTTAGTCCTTGCACGATTGCAAATTATGAATTCTTAAGTTCGATAAACTTCATGACACTCTCTTAAGTGTTAATAGAGCAATTAACAATGTGATTTATCACAATCAAACTGATCTAAACTGAAATTAACGAATATATACATAACCATTTGTTCGAGGGTACAACAACTGAACATATTAAAGAGGATTACATCATATGAACTTATCGCTCCTATCCCAAAAGTACTACCATAAATAGTCATCTCGTCATTAATACTAATCATTCATAACTTAGGCTAATCATCCAAAAGCGGTGCTACATGAGACCCTTGTTTGATTGCTCTGGCTCTGCACACTACCATGGATTAAGAGGTGTGAGCACGCACAACATCCCTAACCTGTTCCATCACAGAGGTGATGAGGTCTAAGATAGTCGCAAGTAGAGCTGGATCAACCTGACCCTCAAGATGGCCTCTAGCTGTAACACGGGTGGTAGCCTCAATCCTTTCCATGCTATACGCTAATCCTGCTGGAAGTATCCCACCCTCAATCCTTGGTGCAGTAAGTCGATCCAACAGATCACTCCTAACATTCCGGGCCTCTGACAGGCCACCCAAAGTCATATGATAATCAGCGATAAGAGATGCCTGAGTGGTAGCATCTAGCAGTCCATGGGGAACAGGTGGTGCAGACCCAGGAGATCCAAATGGATAACCAAGCACGGTATCAGGTGACAATGGTGCAGGGGATAAAGGTGGCATTTCCTCAGTATGTGCTGGGCTCTGTACAGGGGAGGGAACAGGAATTGGTGGAACCTCATGGAGGTCTACAGGAGCCTCTGGAAGAGGGTCTGATACTGGTATAATTGGGGTCGTGGAAGGCCCCACTCCTTCTGCCCTCATTAACTTTTGTGCCCTTGGTAACTCTTCATTCTCTAGGGCCACCCTCGCGGCCATTCTTGCTCTGGTAGTCGCCCTGACTGCGGTCATCTGTTCCTCAACGGTCCTCTCTTCATTCTCATCAGGATCCTCCATGAGATCCTCCTCAGCCACAATCCTTTCCGGAATCACATCCTCAACCGCAGCATTCTCTATCTGAACCTCATCCGGTCCCTCATTAGGGTACTCCATCGGATTCACAATTTGATCTCCAACTTGTAATAAAACATCCTCATGCTGATGCTCCTGAACCTCAAGGTTTGGTGCCCCGCTGCCCTATACGAGAACAAACTATGTTACTATCACGATACCCATAAGGGTTCCCATAAGGGTTTTAACTGTCAGTGCTACGTTAGGTAGCCCGACTATGAACTTGGCAAGAGTTCTTATTATCTTAGTGAACTTATTATCTTAATGTCCCATCATCTCTGAGGTTTATAACGCTTAGCTCTGATACCATTTCTGTAACACCCCCAGATCCGGGGTCGGGGATCCGGGTCGTCACGAGTTCCATTTCCCTTAATAACACCCAATTTTAATAATTACTCAACTACTCTGTACTGTGACCCCACAATAAACACACACCACACGTTATAGTCTCAGAGATGAACATCCAAAAATAACCACAAGTCATTTTATTCCACAATTATCTGCCAATACACCTTAAAAGGTTTTCTGAATAAATTTACATTTCTTTGCCATTATTACAATTCATAAATATAAATAAATCTGGTCCATCAAAAGTTGAAAGCCTAGCCTATTGGTAGTTCCTACCTCAGCTACGGCGGCATCAATGCTTCTAGAAAACTGCGGAACGTCTCCTAATCGCTTGCGAATCGGGAGCTTGGTTCTGTTCATCTTTTCTATCTGTTGTTGTGTGATGAAAGAAGAAAGCAAGGGTGAGCAGCAAGCCCACCAAAATAATATGTATAATGATTAATAGTATATGAGCCTACTCATAATACTCATGAAAGTCTTGGTCAAAAGAAATGAACCAAGTTTGATATCTTAATGCGATGAAGTCGCAAAATATTCAGTATATATACATATATACTTTTCAAAATATTGGAAGTCCTCTTCCATGCATAATATACACAAAGTCCCAGTGTATAACTGTATAAAAAAATATCGTTGCAAGGTGATCTCATATATCTAACCTTGTCTCAACGTTTTTCTGAAAATCTTTGTCATTCATAAGACAATTATTAATTAGATATAAGTTTAAAAGATGAGGTTACCAAATACCCCAATATACTTATATCTTTCCCAATACTACTTGAACTACCACCGTTCAAGTTATAATCAATTTCAAAAGTTCATCCCACTGATGAGACCACAAGATAAGACTTGAATAGATTCAATCTTTGAAATATTATTGAATGAAAAAGTTATGAGATACTTTATTTAGTCCCGATATATATATATATCCACATACATATATATCCCGAAAACATTTCCTGGAACCTCTGTTATGTGAAGTATGAACAGAGTTCGAAACATCCAATGAATTTTGGAAAGGAAAAGAATTTTGGCATAAACCCGATATCTTGCTGATCAGGCAAAGATACCAATAAGTAACCTTTTCTACTAGTAGATGGACGAATTCCCCACTGGTCATCACCCTGGTCATAATTAAGACCTATGCTGGACTGCCACTCAGCCACTTATGCATTTGATGGACTCCCACTGAGCCACTTACACAATAATAGACCGTACCCCGGCCTGTCGCTTATGCCGACTCAATGAGAGGGGCTTACTTCCCGAACGTTGGGCAAGTAATCAATTCATTTACCAAATCTGCAACCTTGTTGCGAATATAAAATACACCACAGAGCCGGATTCCCCAGGTTTTGAGCGAGTATTTAAATCCCCTTTAAAAAGGAAGATCTTAAATATAAAAATGAGTTTTGGGATCCGCTCTGACTTTTAAAAATCATTTTGAAGACTCGAAAACACTTTAAAGAGTGTTGGAGTAAGGCTGATTTAATGAAGTAAATCAGTCCCCAGAATATTTAGAAAATGACTGAATATTATTATTTAAATAATATTCCCATAAAGAATAATCTTTATAAAAATAATTGAAGTAGAAGTATTAAAATTTATACTTGAAACGAGTATTAAATAACCAAAGATATACTTATATGAAAGTATTATCTTTATTTGAATAATCGAAAATAAGTTTGATTATTTACACCTTATTCTTTAATAAAATAAAGAATATATCTCAGCAAATAATCGGAGTCATAGATCCTCAAATGAACATTCAAATAATATTCAATAAATAAAATAAGCTGAGTCATAATACCTCGAATGAATATTATAAATAATATTCATTAAATAAAATAAAGGAGTCATACATCCTCAAATGAATATTCAAATAATATTCAATAAATAATATAAAAGAGTCATAAGCCCTCGAATGAATATTCAAATAATATTCAATAAATAATATAAAAGGAGTCATAAGTCCTCGAATAATATTCGAAATAATATTCAATAATAAAATAAAGTTTAAAGTTATCGAATAAACCTTATTCGATTAATAGTTTGGAAAACTATAACCATATATATATAAATATATATATATATATATCCATATCCATATATATAAAATCTACTCGGGATCCTCGACTCCCGGTTTTTGAAAATATTTTCACCTTTGGGTCCCTATATTAAGGGTATATGCAAGTTACCGCTATCCTCTAGCATAGGTATTATCAACTGAACCAACAGATATATATTGAAAGAATATGAAACAGGCATGCATATATATACCATAGCAGCATGCTTCAATATATTGCAACATTTGCTAATATAAACATCATGCATCTATCGCAAGATAATGCATATACATATATACATCACAACAACAGTATAACGGGTAGAAAACTTGCCTGAGCGACTGGGGGTTACGAATGGCTCGGGACGAGTCTGGTAACCTATAAACAACAAGTAAGTTGGAATTAAACCAAAATCACTTGTAATTCTATACTTTAACTAACTTAGACTCTAACGCTTGTTTTGCGCTCACTGATTCGCTTAAGTCACTCAGGTACCCTCGGCTCCACCATTTTTAATAATTTAACCTTTACGAGTTTTAAAGCGATTCCTTTGCGAGTGACTTACCAACTGCCTAAAACACTTACCATAAATGTTTCATGCATTAATTAACCCTTTTTGGTCTTTAACCTACATTTCAAAGTAAGGCGAGGGAAAAAGTTTCGTTCGTGAAACGCCGTTACTTGAAACGGTCGTTTCTCCTAAACCGTAAATCGGAATCGAACGAACTACATATCAAAACGAAGCTCGTAACATGAGCTATCTAAACATGGCAGTGGTCACAATTTAGCAGGGGGTTCTCGGGTCCTAATGCTATGCACAAAAACAGTCCAAAGAAAATCGGACGTTACGACGGCTATGTTTACGCGATTTCCCATTCTTTAAACTATCCACAATCAACACAAACCATCCTCAAATCCAACACACAACAAACACCCATCCTTATCACATCATAACAATCCCAACCAATTCAATTTTAATCATTCATACATATGCTTAAACCTAACTTTAATCATACTTAAGTTTCTTTAAATCAAAACCACAAAATTACCATCTCATTTCACTACCATACCAAACCTCAAACTCTAATCATAACAATAAGATACCATAACATCCTACTCATCAAAATCACTTATAATATATATGAACCTAGGGTTTGAAAATGGTATACCTTCCTTGGAGTGGTGGGTTGAGCTAGGAAGCCTTAAGAAGCTTGGAGAAGCCTTAGGAAAGCTTGGATCTTCAAGAAAAACAAGAAAAAGTTCAAGTTAAAAACTTGAAAACACTATTCATTGTCTTCTTCATTGATTAAATGGAGAAGCTAGAGAAAGAATTAATGGCTTAAACTCATGATATAGCCATAACTAAGCATAAAGATGGTTAGGGAATTTTCTTACCAATTAAGGATGCTTGGATCTTGATTTTGGAAATTTTTTTCTTTGAAAAAGGCAAAAAGCCGAGAGCTAATATGAAGAACAATGCCTTGGCTGATTTTTTTGATTTTTGATGAAATGATTTGCTAGTTGGTTGGCTTGGTTTTGTTTTTGATTTAGCAAATTACCACCTTGCCCTTGAATTTGTGTGGTCCTAAATCAACCACACCTCCTTCCTTCCATGTCATGCTTATGTCACCCTTATGATATCATCCTCCCTTCCTTGTCTCCTTTCTATTGGTTGGATGACATCACTCCCATTAATCCCTTTGATTAACTTCCTAATCGTTTGCCTAATGACCGCTGATCTGTTGTACGGTTCGCTTAACTTTCGTTCTCGTCTATCGTTTGAAGGATCATACCCGGGATCTTATTACTTAGGTTCCCTTAACCTTTCTCAATACATTATATTCCTTTTTATGATCCTCTATTATAATCCTTTAATTTAAATCCTTTTTATTCTGTTACCTTATACTCAATTCTCTCCGTATCTTATGGATTTCCGGGAAAAACCAAAGTGTTCGGAATTGGATTCTGACGATCTTTACATACACTTATATACCACATAGAGTACTAATAATATCCCATAAGATCAATAACAGAACCCCTACATAGCGTGGCATGAAAAGTTTTCTCATTCAGCAAAAACACTATTCATAAGGGTTTCAAAAATTCCCAAAAATTGGGGTTATTACACGTGTTCACTTTGATCTTCTTTTGTCAGTTAATCTTCACCATTGGTATTGCACATTCTTCAAGCTGCTTTTTGTAGACTTGTCAATCCAGCTATTGGATTGTTTGCTGATTGTTTATCTTGGATATTGAACTGATTAGCAACTTTGTACTTTGAGATTATACCTCGAGATCTCCTGTTTAGGTCTATAGAACACTTGACATCTCGATAAGTATATTGGCTTATCGAGATCTCTAGTACTCTATATTTAGTTTGGCTTGTAGAGGTCTTCAGTTCTCTATAAGAGAATTTTGGCTTGTCGAGATCTCTAGTCTTCACATCTTCACTTTGAGTTATTGATAACTCTTAGTTCTCTGGTAGGTTCTTGACTTGTCGATATCTCAGAATTCTCTTGTCAAATTTAACTTGTCGATATCTCAGAGTTCTCTAGTAAAAATTTAACTTGTCGATGTCTCTGAGTTCTCTAGTGAATTTTGACTTAACGCTATCTCTGAGTTCTCTAGTAGACGTAGACTTATCGATAACTCAGACTTCTCAAATGAAGGTAGACTTGTCGATAAATCTGAGTTCTCTAGTGAAGAAATGACTTGTCGATATCTCCAATCTTCATGTCTTTAATTTGTCTTGTCAATATCTCTTAGTTCTCTAGTAGCTTTCTTGACTTCTCGATAAGCCATTCTGGAGTTCTCAAATGACTTCTCTATAACATTAAATCTGTTACTTGTAGAGATCTTGACTTAGAGTATTTTTCCTAAAAAAGATTTATTCAATTCCAAGCTTCTTCATAATTCTTCTGAGGCATGATCTTTTTGATCTTCTTCCAGATAGAATTCTTAGGCTTAATACTATTTATAGAAAAAGGCTCCAGTCTGCTCCTTTGACATTTTTACAGACTTTAAATGTTACAAGTACAAAATACAGATTAAGACAACAATACAACTCACTTAGGCTTGGCCCCAAGCTTAGCTGATTACCAAAAATAACAGTTCATTAATCTCCTTAGATCAGATGTCCATTTGGCTTGCTTCATAATTTGATCAGGGACACTAATGATATTGTTTTCTTCAGTGATCTTCCACTTATGGCTAAGCATATCTTTAGCATCCCGTGTTCACTTTGATCTTCCTTTATCAGTTAATCTTCACCATTGATCTGGCACATTCTTCAAGCTGCTTTTTGTAGACTTGTCAATCCAGCTGTTAGATTGTTTGTTGATTGTTTATCTTGGATATTAAACTAATCTGCAACTTTGTACTTTGAGATTGTACCTCGAGATCTCCAATTAGGTCTATAGAACACTTGACAACTCGATAAGTATATTGGCTTATATAGATCTCTAGTACTGTATATTTAGTTTGGCTTGTAGAGGTCTTCAGTTCTCTATAAGAGAATTTTTGCTTGTCGAGATCTCTAGTCTTCACATCTTCACTTTGACTTATTGATAACTCTTAGTTCTCTAGTAGCTTCTTGACTTGTCGATATCCCAGAGTTCTCTAGTCAACTTTAACTTATCGATATCTCGGAGTTCTCTAGTCAAAATTTAACTTGTCGATGTCTCTAAGTTCTCTAGTGAATTTTGACTTATCGATATCTCTGAGTTCTCTAGCAGACTTAGACTTATCGATAACTCAGATTTCTCTAATGAATGTAGACTTTTCGATAACTCTGAATTCTCTAGTGAATAAATGACTTGTCGATATCTCAAATCTTCATGTCTTCAATTTGGCTTGTCAATATCTCTGAGTTCTCTAGTAGCTTTCTTGACTTCTCGATAAGCCAATCTGGAGTTCTCGAATGACTTCTCTATAACATTCAATTTGTGACTTGTAGAGATTTTGACTTAGAGTATTTTTCCTAAAACTTCTTTATTCAACTCCAAGCTTCTTCATAATTCTTCTGAGGCATGATCTTCTTGATCTTCTTCCAGATAGAATTCTTAGGCTTGATACTGTTTATAGAAAAAGGCTCCATTCTGCTCCTTTGACATTTTTACATACTTTAAATAACAATACAACTTACTTAGGTTTGGCCCCAACCTTAGCCGATTACCATAAATAACAGTTCATTAATCTCCTTAGATCAGATGTCCATTTGGCTTGCTTCATACTTTGATCAGGGACACTAATGATATTGTTGTTTTTAGTGATCTTTGACATCATCACTAATATATTACATATATCGTAATAATTACTTATACAAGTAATCTTTGTACCGAACAATTACACATAATTAATGTTATTCCCTAACAATACAACAAGAATTACAGATGGGGGGTTGAATGTAATTCTGGCTAGTTTTTCAAGATTTTAAAACAGTTCTAACTCGACAAATATATATGTGTTTGATTTGTAGATTGCGGAATGAATAAATTATATAAATCAACACAAAGTATGTTACGACCGGCATTTTATGTAATATTATTGTGGATTGGTATAATATTAAAGTTAAATGAAAATATATTCAATGATTGTACGCTAGTGTGAGTGAAAGTTTCTGCATTATAAATTTGCTTTGTGTAGTATATGATTTTTCAAAGCAAGAGTTTATTTAATTTCTTTATTTTTGATTTATAAGGAATATTCTAAGCTTTGGAAAAATTTTCTTTTAAAAGGTATTTTTGTTCACAAATTTTGAAAATGATTTTATAAAGTCTCTAAAAATCCAAGTTATTTTATGATATAAATTTTATAATTTTTGAACTTGTATTTTATTTTATAAAAATAAATCTTTAAAAATTTATTTGTTGTAATTAGCAATTTACATGGAAGCCCTTGCATGCAAATCACTCTTCTATTCTACCAAAGGGCAAAGGAGACCTTTCCAACCCCACTAACTCAATTGTTGCTAACCAAATTACCACACTAACCTTGCATGCAAAATGGCCTAACTTTAGCTAGAGGTCATTTTTGTATATTCTCACTTCCACTCATTCTTTTGTCAATCCAAAAGCATAAAACCAAAAACAAAGTGGGAGAAGTCATTTCACTCACTCCACACTCCAACACACCTCATTTTCCTCTCCTTCCCCTCCCTCCCTTTTGCTCTCGGCCGAACCCCATTTCCCCCACTCCCTTCCATTTTTCATTCCATTTCTCATCTTTCCTAGTATAATTCTTTCACCTACATTTATTTTATATACTTCCCAAGAGTTTTGTGATTTGGAAGATGAAGTTTCATGGTTGCATGTGTAGTTTTGTGTGATCTCCAAAGAGAAACTCTTGATTCTTGTGAATTCAAGAGCTCTGTATGAGATATATTATGTATATGTGCTAACTAAGTGTTTTATGGAGATATCATGCTTTAAAATCCTTTGCATGCTACAACTTTATGCCTAGCCGAAATCTTGTTATGTGTTTTCCATGAGTTGCATGTTATATATTTAGTTGCATGTTGTTGTTTTTGGGCATGGATGATCTCACCCAAGTTTATTTTGATAATAAGGGAGTTAGTTCAGTAGATTACCATGTATAAGTCTTGGTTTAAGTATTGAGTTGTTGTTAGTTGAGTTTGTCAAGTCAAAACCTTGGAAAATGAGAGTTATAGTTTCTGCAGAAAAATCAGTATAGCACCCTGAGGTTTAGAGTGAGTTTTGACCATGTCATTGGTGTGCACTTTGAGGCCCAAGCTCCCAGAAGTTAGTATTGTGAGTATATAAAAGGTTTTAGGAGTTGGTTGGAGGTTTGCATGTCATTTGATTAGGTGCACAAGTAGAATCACAAAATCTGTCCAGCAGGAGACAGTTTTGTTGCAACTTAGAAATAGGGAGATTTGACCATGTCATGGGTAGGCCCTCATTAGGCCCAATTGGGCCTTAGTTAGAGGGTATGTCAGAGAAGTGTTTCCAACCATAGTTCATAGGATATGAGCTAGAACCATGTGTCACAAGTTAATTCAAGTCAGGGCATTTTCTGCCTAGAAAAACAGGGGAACCTTGGACTTTTAGCTTAGGCCCAAGAAGGCCCAAGCCAGGCCCTTGAGCCACATCAAGCTTGTGAGATGTCCTTAGTTCAGGAGAGTCTTGTGTAAAAGTTTTGAAGGAAAACTTGTAGTTTAAGAGTGTCTAATGTACTCAAGAAACCATAGTTGTCATTCTGAAATTTGCACCAGTGAGCACTATCACTTATCACATAGTTTTAGAACACTTAGAAGTGAGTATTAGGTCGACCACCATAGTTGTAAGATAGTATAAGGTCAGTAGAGAAAAAGGCACAAGTGAGGGTCAATAGGTTTTGGATAATTTAGGAAAGGCACATCGAGTTAGGAAGCCAAAATTAGAAGACCTTGTCTAGTTTAGCGACCAAGTGACTTAAGTGGTGAGTCGAGATCATCCAAGCCTAGTGTTGCATTATGGTATATATGGTATTATTTGGTGTTAATATATGATATGTGAATATGTGGCTATGTGTGTGCAATTTTAATTTAAAAGTGAATATAAATTAAGTGCATATAAGCCTAAGTGCCATCCGTGTTTAATTTCGGGTTGTAAATAGGTTAAGATGATAAGAATATATTATAATGAGGATTATTATTATTTATGTAGGATCTCGAGACGAGGGAAAACTTGCCATAAAAGTCGAGTGAAGCTCCAGTTGTTACTCCTACCAGTCAGACCAGACCAGTCTATCTCAAGGCAAGTGATTCAGCTTGACCTTCGTATTTACCACAAATAGTTCTTATATATTAATGTAATTATCCTGAGTCGTTTTGATATATTTATATCAAGCGTATCTTTTTTTTATCTTTGAGTTACATAGAGATGCCATGAACCCTCGAGTACGTATTGCAAGTAGTTCAAAAGTCTTTCATGATAGTTTAATGCCATGATAAAATGAAGAGTTGATATATTACTTGATGGATCCTCTTGATTAACATGTTGACGTTTCCTAAGTATTAATATCTCATCCTGATACTTGAATCCCTATAGAACCTTACTTTGAATTCTGATAGTCAGATACTTACCAGCTTGATTCCTCATTGATTGATACCCTCTTTCTTATCCTAAAGCTTGACAATTTTGATATGTCCTGAGTTAAAGGTCATTCTTCATATCTTAACACCCTTAGTATTCATGAAGCTTACCTTCTTGATGATCCGGCACTTGAACCTTGAAGAGAAACCATTGCTTTGAGCCCAAATTGGCATTACCCTTCATATTATCCATTAGCCTCACTAAATCCTCTTGTCCAATCATTGATATATGAAAACCATTCAATTACTTGAATAGAGAACAATTTTGTGAATCATGGCTCTGATATTCAGTACCTTGTTTCCCGTGTTTCGAGTTGATCTATAATCCTTTGATAAAGTTGTTTACTGTAAAAAGAGATTTTGTCATAATTCGGCATCAGTTTTTAAAATAAATAAAATATGGGTTTTCAGTCCCAAAGGGGGATAAATGTTTTCTTGAATGGTGGATCTGGACTGAGACGCGAGTCCTTTCCGCACTTATATTAGGCTTAAAAGTTGCCTAGGGATTCCCATTAATGTTTTAGAACCCAGCGAGGTTCGGGATTACTTCGCGGCTGATCACCGGCTGTAATCCGTAGCGTCATAAAATGATTTTGATTAAGACATGATTTTAAAATTGTTTTGATGCAAGCAAAATGATGCCATCTCACATAGTTTTTATCTCTCGTTACCTTTGGTTATGACTTTCCATTGTCATTCTTAAAAGTATATCTCAATTTATATTTTGTGTCGTACTATTAGCACTTGTTGAGCATTTGGCTCACTTCTTGCTTTACCCTGATATTACAGCTATCAGCTCTGGTTAGATTCAAGCAGACTGCCCGTAAGACCTGTGATGCTGATGCTTATATTCGAGCGCAGGTAGAATAAGTAATAATAGTTGTGTGAGGACTCGGTATTTGTAATCAGATGTAATAGTTGGTAGTGTTGGGCTGTTCCAAACCCTAAACTGTAAGATCTTGGTTTTGGTTGTGTATTCTTCATTAAAATGATGTAATAGCTATATTTATTTTGCTATTTAAGTTGGGGGTGTGACAGGTTTTGGTATCAGAGCTACGGTTTAGAGTCCCTGGACAGCCCAAATAGGTTATAGGATTTGTGTGTAGGTTATAGATATTATGCGAGAGAGTAGGTTAAGTAAATTATTATTAATACTCCTCTTATTGGTTGTCAGCAAAGGGCGCATTCCTCGTCATCCTCTGGGTCGGACGACACGACGACACTATTGCTTTCTCCGTGTATGCTGAGTTGAGGCGCGAGTTCGACATGCTTCAGGGCAGGTACGACCGACTGATAGACCGACTGAAGAACGTGTATCCGGACAGCCAAAACTACGAAGGGAAGCCCAAGGAGCAGATGAGTGCGAGACTTGAGACCTTGGTTCAGTACGTCAACACTAAGCTTGAGGAGATGCCAGCGCACCGGGACCGTACCAGCTAGTATGTCATTCAGATGGTGGCGGATGAGCTCCAGAGCATTGTGAAGATGCTTCGAGAGGAAAAGACTACCAAGCCCCGTTCAGATGGAGTGGAGCCTTAGTTCTTTCCATTTACCTTTCATGTTGTTGTACTATCAGACTCTATGGAATCCCCAGATGTTTCCGTTTTTCCTTTAAATAAGCCTGTTATTCCTAGAATCAGACTATGTCCCAATCCTATATACTGTGACCTTTAAAATTTCAATAATTATGTGCTATTGTTCCATTTGCTCTCAACTGTTATTTTATGTTTTTATCATCATATCTGCTTAATTTGGAAACTTGACCCCATATGAAAATGAGAATGCCATGCGATACCCTCGAATCATTTTATCATTCATATCTGTTTTGACACAACTCTTATTTCAGGATCATGCCTCCCAAAAAGAAGAACCCAACAACCACCTTCACCACAGACCCAAATATTCTTCGACTACTGGAAACCTTACAACAACAAACCAATGCTATAGCTCAACAACAACTAACTCTTCAACAACGAATTGAAAACCAAGATAACCGTGAGCCACACCAACCACCTGAACCACCAGTACCACCTAGACAAATTGTCACTTTCAAGGCTTTTCAGAATATGAATCCACCTGTATTTCATGATACCACTGATCCAGTGATAGCTAACACATGGATCAAGGAGATGGAAAGGGCTTTTGAGTTGGTACAGTTAGGAGACGATCAGAAGACGCCGTATGCTACTTACTTCTTGAAGGGAGAAGTTATCTATTGGTGGGAATCAGTAAAGGCTATGGAAGTCACTCATCAAGTTTCTTGGGAGAGATTTAAAAAGTTATTTCTGGACAAGTATTACCCTAAGTACATGCAGAATCAGATGGAGCTAAAATTTCTTGAGTTGAAGCAAGGGAATATGACTGTATTGGAGTATGAGAAGAAGTTCACTGAGTTATCAAGGTTTGTGACAAAGTATACCAGCACTGAGGAGGAAAAAGCAAAGAAATTTCAGCAAGGATTGGAGCCTTGGATCAGAGATAGGGTGGCTATGTTTGAGCTTGAAACTTATGCGGGAGTAGTACAGAAAGCTGCTCTGATTGAGAATAATGGGATGCAGTCAAGGAAAGAGAGGGATAACAAGAAGAGGAAGGTTCCATTTTATGGAGAAAAGTCTGAAGCTGGAAGTTCGCAAGATCGGAATGTAAAGAGGATTGATTTCCAGAAGGGCGAAAATTTTCAAAAGAAGGGAAATTTGGGCAAAAGGCAAGAATCAAAATAGAACAATCAGGCAAGCCAAGGGCAAGTTGGAGAAAACAGGTTCCAGAGACCGGAATGCAAGCACTGTGGAAGAAGGCACCCCGGAGTATGCAATAAGCTGAGTATGACCTGTTATAGGTGCAATCAGAAGGGACATTTGGCAAATGAGTGCAAGATGCCGAAGCCAGGAGTTACGTGCTACAAGTGTGGGAAGACTGGACACATGGCTAGGGAGTATAAGGCAACAGGACCAGTCAAAGCTCTGATGAACGTGGCAAGTACCAGTGCAAGCGTGCCAGCTGAGGTATTGGCATTACCTCCACCACCCGCACCAACCCCGCGAGCAACAGCAAGGACATTTGATCTAAAGATGAAAGATGCTGTTCAGAATTCTGAGGTGATAGCAGGTACACTTTTACTCAATAATGTCAAAGCTAAAGTATTGATTTATTCGGGAGCAACCAGATCTTTCATATCAGAATCTTTTGTTGATAAGCTCCAATGTGATAAAATGGTTATGAGTGAGGTAGTAAATGTGGTATTTGCAAACCAAGAGAAGATTCTTGTGAATCAATTTTGTCCAAAGTGTGAGATCGATATTTCGGGATATAAGTTTTCAGCCGACTTGATACTCTTCAAGTTGGGAGAGTTTGACATAATTTTAGGAATGGATTGGTTAGGAGAGAATAGCGCTCAGATTAATTGTAAGACCAAGAGAGTGTATTTAAAGATGAAGAGTGGAGAGAAGGTAGTATTTAAGGGGCAGAGGCAAGAACAACTATTTCTTACAATCGTTCAGGCTAAGAAGTTGCTTAGAAAAGGTTGTGAGTCATACCTAGCATATGTAGTGGATTCGGAGAGAGGCAGCCTCAGCATGGAAGATATTCCTATAGTTAGTGAGTTCCCCTATGTGTTTCCCGACGAACTACCAGGCTTACCACCAGATCGACAAATTGAGTTTGAGGTCAACCTTACTCCAGGCATGGAACCAATTTCAAAGGTCCCATATAGGATGGCACCAGCAGAAATGAAAGAGTTGGCGAGCCAGCTACAAGAATTATTGGATAAAGGAGTGATACGACCAAGTACGTCGCCATGGGGAGCACCTGTTCTGTTTGTAAAGAAGAAAGATGGGAGTATGCGTCTATGCATAGATTACCGGGAGTTGAATAAGGTGATGATTAAGAACTGTTACCCGCTACCAAGGATAGATGACCTTTTTGATCAGTTGAAGGGAGCAAAATGCTTTTCGAAGATTGATTTGAGATCGGGATACCATCAATTAAAGATCAAAGAAGAAGATATTCCTAAGACCGCATTCAGGACCAGATATGGGCATTATGAATTCCTAGTAATGCCATTTGGATTGACCAACGCTCCGGCCGCATTTATGAATCTGATGAATCGGGTATTTAAGAAGTATTTGGATAAATTTGTCGTGGTATTTATTGATGACATCCTTATTTATTCTAAGTCGGAAGAAGAACATAAGCAGCACCTCTGGATAGCATTGGAGATACTCCAACAAGAGAAGTTGTATGCCAAGTTCACCAAATGTGAGTTTTGGTTAAAGGAAGTTCAATTTTTGGGGCATGTTATTAGAAATGAGGGAGTTAAAGTGGATCCGGCAAAGATTGAGGCAGTTATGAGTTGGGAGAGGCCAAAGACTCCTACGGAAGTGCGAAGTTTTCTAGGATTGGCCGGATACTATAGAAGATTCGTCAAGGATTTCTCGAAGATCGCCACGCCATTGACCAAGTTAACCAGAAAGAATCAAAAGTTTGAATGGAGTGCAGAATGTGAAGATAGCTTTCAAGAGTTAAAGCAGAAGTTGGTAACAGCTCCGGTATTGGTACTACCAGATGATCAAGGGAATTTTGTAATATTCAGCGACGCTTCACATAAGGGTTTGGGTTGTGTGTTGATGCAACACAGTAAAGTGATCGCATATGCGTCAAGACAGTTGAAGCCGCATGAGTTAAAGTACCCGACGCATGACTTGGAACTAGCCGCCATAGTGTTCGCACTCAAGATCTGGAGACATTACCTCTATGGAGAGAAGTGTGAAATCTACATGGATCACAAGAGTTTAAAGTACATTTTTACTCAGAAAGAGCTCAATATGAGGCAGAGGAGATGGCTGGAATTGATCAAGGACTATGACTGCTCGATAAATTACCATCCTGGAAAGGCGAACGTAGTGGCCGATGCTCTGAGTAGGAAGGAGAGATTGAATATGATGATAACATCAAAAGAGTTAACTGGAGAAATCGAAAAATTGGAATTGGAACTTTGTGCTTATGGAAAAGTTGAGGAAGTTTGTCGTGCAATGACCTTTCAGCCAACACTAGTGGAAAAGATAAAGAAGTGTCAAGAGGAAGTAATGGAAAAAGAGAAGAAACAGTTATCTGGAGAGGAGATTAATACTCAAAGGGATGAGCAAGGGATACTAAGGTTTTCATCCAGAATATGGATTCCCCATGTACCTGAATTAAAGAATGAGATCCTCCATGAAGCCCATAATTCGAAATTTTCAATCCACCCGGGAAGCACCAAGATATATCGAGACTTAAAGAAGAACTTTTGGTGGCCAAATATGAAGCGAGACGTGGCAGAATGGGTTGCGAAGTGCTATACTTGTCAGAAAGTAAAGGCAAAACATCAACGACCAAGCGGATTAATTTAGCCCCTGAAGATTCCAGAATGGAAATGGGAAAATATCGCTATGGACTTTATAGTAAGACTACCGCGAACGAAATCCGGACATGACGCAATATGGGTTATAATTGATCGTCTTACGAAGTCGGCGCATTTCCTTCCAATAAACGAGAAGTCGTCATTGGACAAGTTGGTTCATTTGTATGTGCGAGAAATCGTACTAAGGCATGGAGTACCCATATCAATAGTTTCAGACAGAGATCCCCGATTTAACTCGAGATTCTGGAAGCAATTTCAGGAATGTCTTGGCACGAAGTTGAATATGAGCACGGCGTACCACCCGCAGACTGATGGCCAGAGTGAAAGGACAATTCAAACAATTGAAGACATGTTGCGCAGTTGTGCAATCGATTTTGCAGGAAGTTGGGATGACCATTTGCCATTGATTGAATTCTCTTACAACAACAACTATCATTCCAGTATCGGCATGCCACCATACGAAGCTTTGTACGGGCGAAAATGTAGATCACCAACAAGTTGGGATGAAGTAGGAGAAGGAAGAATTCTCGGCTCGGATTTGGTACAACAGTTGCATGACTCGGTCAAGTTAATTCAGAAAAGGTTGCTTGCTGCTCAAGATAGACAGAGGAAGTATGCGGATCCAGCGCGTAAGGACGTTCAATTCCAAATTGGCGAAGCTGTGTTGCTGAAGGTGTCACCTAGAAAAGGGTTGATAAGATTTGGCAAGAAAGGGAAGTTAGCACCTAGATACATAGGTCCTTTTGAGATTTTGAGTCAAGTGGGAAAGGTGGCCTACGAGTTGGCCTTACCACCTCAGTATCAGCATGTGTATAATGTGTTCCATGTGTCGTTGCTTAAGAAGTAAAATCCTGACGCTAGCCATGTGATAGAATATGAACCTGTAGAAATTCAGGCAGACCTGTCATTTGTGGAGCAACCGGTTAAAATACTCGACTGGCAAGTAAAGAGTCTTAGAAATAAGTCAGTAAAGTTAGTAAAAGTACTTTGGAGGAACCCTAAGGTCGAAGAGTCGACTTGGGAGTTAGAGTCTGATATGCGTTCCCGGCATCCTCATCTTTTCTCTTAGATTCTGGGGACAGAATCCCTTAAGGGGGAGAGGATGTTACGACCGGCATTTTATGTAATATTATTGTGGATTGGTATAATATTAAAGTCAAATGAAAATATATTCAATGATTGTACGCTAGTGTGAATGAAAGTTTCTGCATTATAAATTTGCTTTGTGTAGTATATGATTTTTCAAAGCAAGAGTTTATTTAATTTCTTTATTTTTGATTTATAAGGAATATTCTAAGCTTTGGAAAATTTTTCTTTTAAAAGGTATTTTTGTTCACAAATTTTGAAAATGATTTTATAAAGTCTCTAAAAATCCAAGTTATTTTATGGTATAAATTTTATAATTTTTGAACTTGTATTTTATTTTATAAAAATAAATCTTTAAAAATTTATTTGTTGTAATTAGCAATTTACATGGAAGCCCTTGCATGCAAATCACTCTTCTATTCTACCAAAGGGCAAAGGAGACCTTTCCAACCCCACTAACTCAATTATTGCTAACCAAATTACCACACTAACCTTGCATCCAAAATGGCCTAACTTTAGCTAGAGGTCATTTTTGTATATTCTCACTTCCACTCATTCTTTTGTCAATCCAAAAGCATAAAACCAAAAACAAAGTGGGAGAAGTCATTTCACTCACTCCACACTCCAACACACCTGATTTTCCTCTCCTTCCCCTCCCTCTCTTTTGCTCTCGGCCAAACCCCATTTCCCCCACTCCCTTCCATTTTTCATTCCATTTCTCATCTTCCCTAGTGTAATTCTTTCACCTACATTTATTTTATATACTTCCCAAGAGTTTTGTGATTTGGAAGATGAAGTTTCATGGTTGCATGTGTAGTTTTGTGTGATCTCCAAAGAGAAACTCTTGATTCTTGTGAATTCAAGAGCTCTCTATGAGATATATTATGTATATGTGCTAACTAAGTGTTTTATGGAGATATCATGCTTTAAAATCCTTTGCATGCTACTGAAATTTTATTATATATTTATGTTTAGCCATGCATGTTAGTTTTAAGACATTAAAATGATGATCAACCATGTTTTGCATGCTACTCTTTTCGAAATCATGTAGTTATGTTTAAAAATCTATAAATTCGAAATATGTGTGCTTAAAATAGATTGTTTTCATGATAAATTTCTTATTAATACTTAAAAGAAGTTATATTTCATGATTATTAAGGATGAGTATTAAGTGCAAGTCGATTTTGCAAGCATTTACAATTTTATGCCTAGCCGAAATCTTGTTATGTGCTTTCCATGAGTTGCATGTTATATATTTAGTTGCATGTTGTTGTTTTTGGGCATGGATGATCTCACCCAAGTTTATTTTGAGAATAAGGGAGTTAGTTCAGTAGATTACCATGTATAAGTCTTGGTTTAAGTATTGAGTTGTTGTTAGTTGAGTTTGTCAAGTCAAAACCTTGGAAAATGAGAGTTATAGTTTCTGCAGAAAAATCAGTATAGCACCCTGAGGTTTAGAGTGAGTTTTGACCATGTCATTGGTGTGCACTTTGAGGCCCAAGCTCCCAGAAGTTAGTATTGTGAGTATATAAAAGGTTTTAGGAGTTGGTTGGAGGTTTTCATGTCATTTGATTAGGTGCACAAGTAGAATCACAAAATCTGTCCAGCAGGGGACAGTTTTGTTGAAACTTAGAAATAGGGAGATTTGACCATGTCATGGGTAGGCCCTCATTAGGCCCAATTGGGCCTTAGTTAGAGGGTATGTCAGAGAAGTTTTTCCAACCATAGTTCATAGGATATGAGCTAGAACCATGTGTCACAAGTTAATTCAAGTCAGGGCATTTTCTGCCCAGAAAAACAGGGGAACCTTGGACTTTTAGCTTAGGCCCAAGAAGGCCCAAGCCAGGCCCTTGAGCCACATCAAGCTTGTGAGATGCCCTTAGGTCAGGAGAGTCTTGTGTAAAAGTTTTGAAGGAAAACTTGTAGTTTAAGAGTGTCTAATGTACTCAAGAAACCATAGTTATCATTCTGAAATTTGCACCAGTGAGCACTATCACTTATCACATAGTTTTAGAACACTTAGAAGTGAGTATTAGGTCGACCACCATAGTTGTAAGATAGTATAAGGTCAATAGAGAAAAAGGCACAAGTGAGGGTTAATAGGTTTTGGATAATTTAGGAAAGGCACATCGAGTTAGGAAGCCAAAATTAGAAGACCTTGTCTAGTTTAGCGACCAAGTGACTTAGGTGGTGAGTCGAGATCATCCAAGCCTAGTGTTGCATTATGGTATATATGGTGGTATTTGGTGTTAATATATGATATGTGAATATGTGGCTATGTGTGTGCAATTGTAATTTAAAAGTGAATATAAATTAAGTGCATATATGCCTAAGTGCCATCCGTGTTTAATTTCGGGTTGTAAATAGGTTAAGATGATAAGAATATATTATAATGAGGATTATTATTATTTATGTAGGATCTCGAGACGAGGGAAAACTTGCCATAAAAGTCGAGTGAAGCTCCAGTTGTTGCTCCTACCAGTCAGACCAGACCAGTCTATCTCAAGGCAAGTGATTCAGCTTGACCTTCGTATTTACCACAAATAGTTCTTATATATTGATGCAATTATCCTGAGTCATTTTGATATATTTAAATCAAGCATATCTTTTGTTTACCTTTGAGTTACATAGAGATGCCATGAACCCTCGAGTACGTATTGCAAGTAGTTCAAAAGTCTTTCATGATAGTTTAATGCCATGATAAAATGAAGAGTTGATATATTACTTGATGGATCCTCTTGATTAACATGTTGATGTTTCCTAAGTATTAATATCTCATCCTGATACTTGAATCCCTATAGAACCTTACTTTGAATTCTGATAGTCAGATACTTACCAGCTTGATTCCTCATTGATTGATACCCTCTTTCTTATCCTAAAGCTTGACAATTCTGATATGTCCTGAGTTAAAGATCATTCTTCATACCTTAACACCCTTAGTATTCATGAAGCTTACCTTCTTGATGATCCAGCACTTGAACCTTGAAGAGAAACCATTTCTTTGAGCCCAAATTGGCATTACCCTTCATATTATCCATTAGCCTCACTAAATCCTCTTGTCCAATCATTGATATATGAAAACCATTCAATTACTTGAATAGAGAACATTTTTGTGAATCATGGCTCTGATATTCAGTACCTTGTTTCCCGTGTTTCGAGTTGATCTATAATCCTTTGATAAAGTTGTTTACTGTAAAAAGAGATTTTGTCATAATTCGGCATCAGTTTTTGAAATAAATAAAATATGGGTTTTCAGTCCCAAAGGGGGATAAATGTTTTCTTGAATGGTCGATCTGGACTGAGATGCGAGTCCTTTCCGCACTTATATTAGGCTTAAAAGTTGCCTAGGGATTCCCATTAATGTTTTAGAACCCAGCGAGGTTCGGGATTACTTCGCTGCTGATCACCGGCTGTAATCCGTAGCTTCATAAAATGATTTTGATTAAGACATGATTTTAAAATTGTTTTGATGCAAGCAAAATGATGCCATCTCACATAGTTTTTATCTCTCGTTACCTTTGGTTATGACTTTCCATTGTCATTCTTAAAAGTATATCTCAATTTATGTTTTTTGTCGTACTATTAGCACTTGTTGAGCATTTGGCTCACTTCTTGCTTTACCCTGATATTACAGCTAGCAGCTATGGTTAGATTCAAGCAGACTGCCCGTAAGACCTGTGATGCTGATGCTTATATTCGAGCGCAGGTAGAATAAGTAATAATAGTTCTGTGAGGACTCGGTATTTGTAATCAGATGTAATAGTTGGTAGTGTTGGGCTGTTCCAAACCCTAAATTGTAAGATCTTGGTTTTGGTTGTGTATTCTTCATTAAAATGATGTAATAGCTATATTTATTTTGCTATTTAAGTTGGGGGTGTGACAAAGTAATAAAAACACAAGCCTTTAAAACATTCTGGTGGATTTGAAAGTATCCACCAGATATATATATATATATATATATATATATATATATATATATATATATATATCGAATGAGAACTCTATGAAGCTTGAATAGCTCACAGCTGCTTACAAGTAGAACAAACAAACTACAGAGAAATTCTTGACAAGTACAGCTTTTTCTATCTCTCTTTGAAATGTGTTTGTTTAGTTTAATATTCTACTAGCTTCACTTGGTTTATATATCACCAAGTTTACATGACAATAAGACAAGATTGTAAGGTCCCGTAAGAGGGTTATTTTAAGCTAGAAAGGGGGTTGAATAGCTTAATTACCAATTTAAATATTATTGTGGTGTTTTAAAAATATTTTATCCCTTTTTAAAAGTTTACCGAGTGGTTATGCAGTTTATATGTGCGGAAGATAAAGTGCAAGGAAAGAAAATATCACACGGTGATTTTATCCTGGTTCGCGATGGCCCAACCTCTAATAGATTCTGTCACCCCTACTCTAGTCCCCGAGCTCCTCTCCCGAACTCGGGATTTTCCCTTATAATAAACTCGCTCCTTTAGTAGGTGGAGAAGCCTTTACACCCTTTACAAGTATTTTTCTTGGTGCGTAACACAAGGGTCACAACCTCAAAATAAATGTAATAACTACACAACTTATCTTAGACAATAACTCCCCACTATTTCTTCAAACTTGTTATAGAGCCTTTGTGTGGACTTGGCTTCCATAGCTTTTGTCGGTCTTGGATCTTAGTGATCCGGTCTTGGGTCTTTCCTCTTCTTCATGGTGCGAAGACTACTAACTCCCCGTTAGTACGTCTAGGACTTGGGTCTTAGAACGAGAATCACCTCACGTCACTTCACCTCACTACAAAACTAACAAGACAATCCACGAAACAAACCAAGTATAGAAAAGATGGTTTAAACTAGTATGTTACTGTACTAGCCCACAATTAGTATAATATTCAAATAAGAATATTAAAACTAAATAACAGTACTTGACTTAAGAATAATACAAGTTGGTCAAGTATATTTATAATTACTCCTTTATAGATTTAATAAAGTTGTGGAATAATATGAGAAGTCCCTGTTTATGTTAAGCACTTATGGCTTATGACTTCTTTAGTATTCTTCTTCTTTCGATTACGTATTTATAAATCGAAGAATACTTTAGTTACAATCTCGGAATTGTAACTTATCCTTTACGCTCGTAGGCTTAAGGATTTTAGTAAACTCCTGTTTTGACACTTATATGGTCAATGTATACTTTTAACTTCAAGCACTTTTATAAGTTTTATAATTCTTAGCCAAGATCCCAATAATAGAAGTGTAAGTAATTCGCATAAGATCGTGCTTTTGAAGTTTAGACGAATAATTACGAGTAGTTTATATATATCGAATAATAACCCCACGGAACACTGAAAGATGTTAGAAGGGGCTTATACGATATATCTCATAATTGTTTATATACACGATATGTGTTAGCCAAGATCCAATTAAAGAGCATGAAAATAATTGGCTAACAAGTGGATTTGATTCATCTTTAAATAACGGATGATTACGAAGTAGTTTGTATGGAACAAGCTATAATCCCCCGGAAAACTAAAGATGTTAGAAGAGATTACACTTTTACTTATACTTTTACTTCGTAATATTTTATATGTACGTTATTAGTTAGACAAGATCCAATTAAAGAGCGTTAAGTAATTGTTTAACTTGTACGATCCATTTTAAGATTTGACAAATTAGGAAGTGTTTATATGAGACAAGTAATAATCCCCGGAGAGCACTAAAGATGCTAGAAGGGATTACACTTAAACTTCGTAATTATTTTATGAGCACGAATGAGTCTTAGCCAAGATCCAATTAAAGTGCAAGAAATAATTGGCTAACTCGTACTTGTGTCAAATATAATCTCCCCTTGGAGATAAAGTATTTTTCTTTTTAGATCTTCTTGTTAGAATGATTTTTATGAAGATCAAGTACTTATTCGAAATCCGAGTTCGAATCTAAGTTCTCCCCGAGAACTTCCTTTATAAGAGAACTTGTATTAGAGCTTAAGATGAAGTAGAGAAGTTAAGTACAAGGATTAAATACAAAGAACTCAAATAAGAAGCTAAAACTAACCACTTTTGAAAAACGGTCGGAAAAGTTCGCCGGAAAAATTTGCCGAAGGTTCGGCCGGATTTTGGCACTTTGGTCGAACTTGGGCAGCCCTTCGGGAGGCCAGGAAGTGGTAGTGGATGAGCTCACTTGGTGGGATAAATCTTGGTTGGGTGAAGCTAAGCTTGGGTTTCAAAAACCTTGTACATATGTAAGTATATAGAAGAGAGAGAAGGATTTTGAGAAGAAGTGTGTGTATAGAATTTTAAAGAGATGAAGAGAAGCACTTCTTGAAAAAATCCCAGCAACTTTGTGGCTCTTTAGCTTGAAGAAAATGGGTTGGGGTGGGGGTTTATTTATAGGAGGAGTTGGGTGGATTGAATGTTGGAGATTTGAGAAGGAATGAATGGTGGATGGAGTGTATCACATGGATTGATGACATGGCAAGTAGGTTGTGTTTCTTTGTAAGTGGGAAGGAAGCACAAGATAGTATTCATTCAAATCTCAGCTGATATATATATATATATATATATTAAATACATATTTTCCTTTTCTTCTAATCATTCTTTAATTATTTTAATTAAGGATTAAACACCATTAATTATGACCACCCCAAAAACTCTTAAATAAATATCATAAAAAATATGATAATTACCTAAATATTATTAAATAATGTTAGGTCACACACACTGTAAAGGGGGTGAATACAGTGTATAAATACAATCAACTCGAACTTTTAATGTTTCAAGTAACAGAAAACAAACTTTATTGAAACAATAATCTCTGTTACAATATGGAACTGTTACCTCTCAGTAATGAATAATTATCACGAGAGCTGCTAGGGTTACAATGAATAATCTTCTCGAATATGATAACACTTTTAGTGTAAACCCTATGTCTGTGTTTATATACTACACAATTACAAGATAATCGCTAATTGATATAGAATATAATTCTGCTTCCTAAAATATATCAATCAGATATCTTTTCTTCCAAGTATTCTATTCTTCATAGAACTCCTTCTTCATGCATATCTCTTCTTATGTTTATCTCGATCTTCTTTCCTTTAATCAGCTACTATCCTTATCTGAACATACTTCAGCACTTAAGTTCTGATATCCATCTTCTGATGATTATCTCCTGATAATATAAGTACTGATATCCTTAAGTCCTGACTTCCAGTAAGTACTGATTTATCCTGTTTAAGTAAGATCTGAAAACTAAACATAAATCATATTAGCCATGACATTATCAAATATATCTAACAATCTCCCCCAACTTGTAAATTAGCAAAATATACAAGTTTAACAGATATTTGATGATATCAAAAATATTAAGTACAAATGCATGAGAATTAGACTAGATAACTACAACTTACAGTCCTTAAAGCATTACCAATCTTTAACTTCTGATAAAAACTTCAGTCTGTATAAATATCAGAATTTAAGCAGTTGTAGATCTTGACTTGGCTTCATTTTCTGATCTCTCTGATGTCAGGAGTAGTTCTGAGATAGTTCTTCAACAAACATCTCTCAGCATATCTAAGTTCATCAATCATTCTCCTTTTAGCATCTTTAAACTCTGCATTATCTTCACCAATTTGAAAGATTGCAGCCCTGAGATCATTAATCTTTGCTTTTCTTATATCCTGATCCAGTCTGATCAAATAAGCTTTATCAGACTCAAGATTGAATTCCACAGCCCTGTAACCCAGAAAGGTAGTTATAATTTGAGCAGTGTTGGGTTTCATTTCAACTATATCACCCTTGTGATCTCTGTACTTTGGAACATATGTGCTGTCAGATTTAACAGAATAAAGCTTTTTCTGTCTCAGAATCTGATCCTTCAAATAATTTGCAGCACTTCCTGTCAATCTGTCATCCACTTGAAGTAAGAATAGTACATGCTCCAATTCTTCAAAATACTTCAATGGAATGGCATTTTGCCTTATATGATAAACCCTACCATCTGTCATGAAGTACAACAAGATGTGTTCTTTTAAGTAGGTATGGTAAACCATTTGTACAGATTCCAGTTGATTCAATCTCTCAGGAGTTGCTCCAATACCTGGTTCACTCAAGGAAGTTGGATCATTGGTAGTGTTCTGTATTCTTCTCTCATTAGCACTTCCCAATCCAGTTTTATCTCTTGCTTCCTTTCCTGTAACTACTCTTGCTTCAAAACCTCTTGCAGCAGTCTTCAAAGGTTGAGTCTGTTTTGCTTTAGTGAATCCTGGTAGGAGTGTCTTTGGTATGTCTTCTGATATCAAATTAACTTGAGCTATGTCAGAGGTTACTTGCTCCTTCAAAATATCAGAACTTACAGTCTCTTGACTCTGAACAACTTGAGCCATATCAGTGGTTGTTTTAAGAACTTTTCTCGAAGTCAGAGCAAGATCATCCTTTTCATCAGTGATTTCTTCATTCTTAAGAGGCACATAAACCTTGATAGGTTCACCAACCTTTTCTTTACCCTTGGATCTTGGATCTATCTACGGTTGTGATTTAGCCAATGTTGCTTCAGTATTTGTCCTTTCTTTTATCACAATGCCTTTGAGTTCCCATTCCAGGGTTTCCTTGATCATCCTTTTCATCATCCTTCCCTTTCAGTGTCTTGCCAGTCTTGCATTTGGACTTAATTACTTTCTCGCCCTTTTTGACATCAGCAGGTAGTAGAAGAGAGACAAGCAATTCCACTGAGGCTTGGATTTCAGTAAGTTGAGATTGCTGAGAAGCTTGATTTTTCAGAATATCATCAATCTGAGCTTGTTGTGTCTCTTGAGAAAAAGAAAAAGAAAAACATTCATTGGAAAGAGAAAACATGGTTTAATGCGCACAAGAAGCAAGTAAAAGTTGATTGTTCATGTACGAGTACCACTATCCCTAACTATAGTGACTATTAATCTTCCACTTTAACAGTATTCTGGTTTAAACTGAGACTGTTTCCAAATTTTATCCAAAAATAAGTCAAGTAAAGAGTCAGACTGTAATTTCAGAACTTAGACTTATATCAGAACTTAACAGTCATCAGAACATAATTTCTTAACTCGAAAAAGGAATGCCTATTTTAGTAAGTCCTCACACAAATTCTGATTTATATTCTTCAGAACTTAATCATCAGAACATGCAATCAGAACTTGTCCTCAGAATTTGTGCAATGTGACACAATGACTATTCATCTAAAACAACATAGATCACCACAGTGATTTTCATCATTAATATGGAGTGTTCAGTGTGTGCATTAAGCGAAATATCAGACAAGGAGTAAAGTCTGATTTACTTCAGTACATCTTAGAAATAAGGCATAACTAAAACTTTACTAAAAACTTGTCAGTATTCTGAAACCTACTATTGAATGAATTCATGCTTAAGTCCACCTCAACTATTTTGTGCTAATTTTGTGCATTTTTTTAAATTCTATTTTACAGTGGCTTCTCAGTGTAAGTGAGTCACGACTGCTTATCAGAATTTATGCTATTATCAGAGTATTTCTCCATTAATCATAGAGTGTGAAAAGTCACCAAGAAAATATTTTATTTGCTTTTCTGATACATATTACTTAATACCAGCAATGCACTTGGGTCTTCCCTTCCACATTTTTACTCTAGATCTCAAAGGAGTACCTGATTTTTAATCCTTGTTTTTTTGATAAGTGAGGTTTATTAGCACTTAGTACATTCAACAGATTTACTAGCATCAGAACTTAATAGATGAGTAGCATTATTCTAGTTTATGACTTAGTAATAAGATAGACAAAGTAAACTCAACTAAGCTCAATTATCAGAATTTGCTTGTGTCAATAGATTTCCACAGAAATAATTACTTCTTACATGGGATCCCTTGTTTATTGAAGACTACTAGGTCAGCATCTAGCACAGTTATCCTCATAGGATTGAATAGTTACCTAAACAGACATATCACTATCAGAGTTTAGAAACATATATCAGACAACAATCAGTACTTAAACACATTTTTCAATTAAGCACAGAATACACAATGAGATTAAATTCTGTAAATACTAATCATAAAGTCTTATGCATCAGAACAAAACTAAGCAGATTTAGAGAAAGAACCTGAAACCATTCCAAGTTCATTTACCAATCTGGTAAAAGTAGCTTCACACAATGGTTTTGTGAAGATATCTGCTAGTTGTTGATCTGTTGGAACAAAGTGCAATTCCACTGTACCTTCATCCACATGTTCCCTGATGAAGTGGTACCTGATGCTGATGTGCTTTGCCATAGAGTGTTGAACTGGATTACCTGTCATAGCAATAACACTTTGATTATCACAGTAAATAGGGATTTTGAAATATGTTAACCCATAATCCAGTAACTGATTCTTCATCCAAAGAATTTGTGCACAACAGCTTCCTGCAGCAATATATTCTGCTTCTGCAGTTGATGTGGAAATTGACTTTTGTTTCTTGCTAAACCAAGAAACTAATCTGCCTCCAAGAAATTGGCAGCTTCCAGTTGTGCTTTTCCTGTCAATTTTGCAACCTGCAAAATCTGCATCTGAGTAACCTATTAGTTTAAAATCTGATCTCTGGGATACCACAATCCCATATCAGTTGTTCCCTTAAGATATTTGAAAATTCTTTTCACAGCTGTTAAGTGAGGTTCTCTTGGATCTGCTTGAAATCCTGCACAAAGAGAGGTAGCATACATGATATCAGGTCTACTAGCAGTTAGATAGAGTAGAGAGCCAATCATACCTCTATAATCAGTAATATCTACTGATTTACCAGTATCCTTATCCAATTTTGTTGTAGTGGCCATGGGAGTGGATGCACTTGAACAATCTTGCATTCCAAATTTCTTCAGCAAGTTTCTGGTGTACTTAGTTTGACAAATTAAAGTGCCTTCTTCATTCTGCTTGACTTAAAGGCCCAGAAAATAGCTAAGTTCCCCCATCATACTCATCTGATACCTTGACTGCATCAGTTTGGCAAACTTCTTGTAAAGTCTGTCATTTGTAGACCCAAAAATGATATCATCAACATAAATCTGGACCAGAAGTAAGTCATTTCCATGGTTGAGGTAGAACAGTGTTTTGTCTATAGTCCCTCTGTTAAATCCACTTTCCAGAAGAAACTGAGCTAAGGTCTCATACCATGCTCTAGGAGCTTGCTTAAGTCCATAAAGTGCTTTATCAAGCCTGTAGACATAATCTGGATGTTTGGAATCTACAAAGCCTGGAGGTTGTTCAACATATACTTCCTCCTCCAATTCTCCATTGAGAAAAGCACTTTTCACATCCATTTGAAAGATAGTAAACTTTTTGTGAGCAGCATAAGCCAAAAATATCCTTATGACTTCTAACCTAGCAACTGGTGCAAATATTTCATAATAATCAATTCCCTCTTGTTGAGAATATCCTTTTGCAACCAGCCTTGCCGTATTCCTTGTAATTATGCCATCACTGTCAGTCGTGTTTCTGAACACCCACTTTGTACCAACAACAGATCTATTCTTTGGTCTTGGCACTAGGGTCCAGACTTTGTTTCTTTCAAATTCATTTAACTCTTCCTGCATTGCTTGCACCCAATCAGCATCTTGAAGAGCTTCTTCCACTTTCTTTGGCTCAGTCTGAGAGAGAAAAGAATTGTAAAGACATTCGTTTAAAGTACCTGTTCTAGTTCTGACACCTGCATCAGGATTTCCAATTATCCAATCAGGTGTATGTGATTTAGTCCACTTCCTTGCAGATGGAAGGTTTTCTCTAGAACTGGATGCTCCCCCATGATCCATGTTGTCTTCATTTTCATTTTTTGATGCTCCCCCTGAAACTATGCTCTCTGAGTTGGATTCTTCAGAATTTAGATTTTCAGAACTATCAGAACTTGGCTTATCAGAACTTGATGGATCAGAACTTGAAGAGCCAGATGTATGTTCTGATGCTTCTTGAGATGTGGTATGTTCTTGAGTATGCTCCCCCTGCATAGGTGCATCTTCCTTTGGTGTAGTCACCACAGTTTCAATAACATCAGAGTTTAATCCATCAGAGTTTACAGTATCAGGACTTAGACTGCCAGGATTTTCAGTATCAGAATTTGAGTCTTCATTTTCAAATCTCAGCTGATCATGATCAATAAAATCTTCAAGACCAGTAATCTTCTTGTCATCAAAAGAGTCATTGATAGATTCCATGACCACTCTTGTTCTCAAATTATAGACTCTGAAGGCTTTTGTGGAAAGTGGATATCCAACAAAGATTCCTTCATCAGCTTTTAGATCAAATTTTGATAGCTGTTCAGGATGAGTCTTAAGAACAAAACACTTGCATCCAAATACATGAAAGTACTTCAGATTTGGCTTCTTTTTCTTCACCATCTCATATGGTGTTTTTCCTTGCTTGTTAATGAGTGTTGCATTTTGAGTAAAACAAGCAGTCTGCACAGCTTCAGCCCAGAAATAGGTTGGAAGCTTTGCTTCTTCAAGCATTGTACGTGCAGCTTCAATGAGAGTTCTATTCTTCCTTTCAACAACTCTATTTTGCTGTGGAGTTCCAGGAGCAGAAAATTCCTGCTTAATTTTATGGTTTTTGTAGAACTCTTCCATTATCAAATTCTTGAACTCAGTGCCATTATCACTTCTTATGATTTTCACAGAATCTTTGACTAATTTATCCAGATGTTTGACATGATCAATCAAGATAGATGCAGTTTCACTTTTTGTGTGCAAGAAATACACCCATGTGTATCTGGTGAACTCATCCACTATGACCAACGCATATTTCTTCTTTGCAATAGACATGACATTCACTGGACCAAATAGATCAACATGTAGTAGATGATAAGGCTCAAGAATTGATGATTCAGTCTTGCTCCTAAATGAGGATTTTCTTTATTTGGCCTTCTGACAAGAATCACACAGGCCATCAGGAGCAAATACTGACTTTGGCAGCCCTCTCACAAGATCTTTCTTGACCAGCTCATTTATATTGTTGAAATTTAAATGAGAGAGTTTCTTGTGCCAATTCCAGCTTTCTTCAATTGATGCTCTACTCATCAGACAGATTGCAGAACCATCAGTACTTGTTGAAAGCTTAGCTTCATAAATGTTACCATGCATGTATCCTTTCAGAACAACTTTGCCTTTAGTTTTACTTAAAACTTCACAGTGTTCTTCAAAGAAATCAACATGATAACCTCTGTCATAGATTTGACTTATACTCAGCAGATTGTGTTTAAGTCCCGAGACCAGAGCTACTTCTTTAATGATGACATTCCCAAGATTGATATTGCCATATCCCAATGTTTTTCCAATGTTTCCATCTCCATAAGAAACACTTGGGCCAGCTTTCTCCACAAAGTCTGATAGCAGGGCCTTATTTCCAGTCATATGTCCTGAACATCCATTGTCTAAAACTAGGATAATTTTCCTGTTGCCCTTTATTTCAGCAGCTTCAGAACTGCTCTCAGCACTTTCTTTATCAGCATTTGCCATCAAAGCATAGTTATCCTCACTTTCAGAGTCTGAGGTGTCTGTCCAGCTTTTCTTCTTTGTGACAAGAACCTTGCCTTTGTCACCCTTCACTTTCTTGCAATCAAGAGATATGTGGCCTTTCTCACCACAGTTATAGCATTTGACATTATTGTAATCTCCTCTATCAGACTTTCCTCCTCTGCGCTCAGATCTTCTGAAATTCTTCTTATCAGAACTTGTGCCTTTCCTGGAAAACTTCTTTCCCTTCCTGAACTTCCTGTATGCAATCTTTGTGATCCCTTTCACCATAAGAGCACACAGCTTCATCATCTCCTCATCAGCATCAGTCTCAGGCAATCTTTCAGAATCTGAGTCATTATCACTTTCAGAACTTGATGACTCAGTATCAGACTTTGTGAAAAGAGCTTTACCCTTGTCTTTCCTTGAGGTAGCTGCTTTGGGGGATTCTTCTTCAGCCTTAAGAACAACTGTCATTTACTTTCCTCCTTTCCTCTTGCTTCTTTGTTCCATCTCAAGTTCATGAGTCTTGAGCATTCCATAAATTTCATCAAGAGTTGTTTCGTCAAGATTGTAGTTGTCTCTTATTGTTGTTGCCTTCAAATCCCAGCATTCAGGAAGAGCTAACAGGAATTTAAGGTTTGAATCTTCAAGATCATACTCCTTATTAACCAATGACAAATAATTCAAGAGTCTGACAAATCTATAATATAAATCAGTCAATGACTCATTAGCCTTTGAGTCAAAGTGTTCATACTCTTGAGTGAGTATTGTCTTCCTATTCTTCTTAGTTGTATCAGTTCCCTGACACCTTGTTTCTAGAGCATCCCATATCTCCTTAGCAGTCTTGCAGTTAATTACCCTGTTTAACATTACATTATCAATGGCACTATGCAGTAAGTGTCTTACCTTAGCATCCTTAGCAATTGATGGGATATCTTCAGCAGTATAATCAATCTTCTCCTTTGGTACGGTCTTTGCTGCTTCACCTGCAACTGCAACAACGAGCTTGGTTGGTTTGTGAGGCCCTTCCTTGATTCTATCAAGATATTCTGGATCATCCTCACCTTCCATATGGGATATTCAGATGGTCTCAGTATGGGAACTCTGATGGTCTCATACCGACTTTGAATTTGTGTCTTTGGTGGTTCTTCAGTTTTGGTAGGCTTAGTTGGAGTTGCTGTGTCAGACATGATTGTGTTTGGATCTTAAACTGTATGTGTGTTAACAGATCTGCTCTGATACCACTTGTTAGGTCACACACACTGTAGAGGGGGTGAATACAGTGTATAAATACAATCAACTCGAACTTTTAATGTTTCAAGTAACAGAAAACAAACTTTATTGAAATAATAATCTCTGTTACAATATGGAACTGTTACCTCTCAGTAATGAATAATTATCACGAGAGCTGCTAGGGTTACAATGAATAATCTTCTCGAATATGATAACACTTTTAGTGTAAACCCTATGTCTGTGTTTATATACTACACAGTTACAAGATAATCGCTAATTAATATGGAATATAATTATGCTTCCTAAAATATATCAATCAGATATCTTTTCTTCCAAGTATTCTATTCTTCATAGAACTCCTTCTTCATGCATATATCTTCTTATGTTTATCTCGATCTTCTTTCCTTTAATCAACTACTATCCTTATCTGAACATACTTCAACACTTAAGTTCTGATATCCATCTTCTGATGATTATCTCCTGATAATATAAGTACTGATATCCTTAAGTCCTGACTTCCAGTAAGTACTGATTTATCCTGTTTAAGTAAGATCTGAAAACTAAACATAAATCATATTAGCCATGACATTATCAAATATATCTAACAAATAATGTCCTGCCAGTTTTGGTCAACTTTAGTCAATGGTAACTAGGTCAAATGTGGTCAACTGTGGGACCAACTGCCTCGCTTTTTGTGCCCGAACAAAAATTCTCTGAATGCTACGAAATTTTTACCATACTTTGAAAATACCATTTAAATGATCCATACCAAATTTCAAGTTATTCTAGCATGTAGAAGTATTTTATCTAAAAATAAAACTATTCTGTCAGCCTTTCTTCCGAATAAAAATATCGTTGGTCTTGAAATAAAGGAGATGGATCTTTTGACCAAAGTTTTGACTTGTATAAATGCTTAAAATATATTTCCTAATATATAAAATATATTTGAGTGGTGGGAAATATTTTTGAGTATTTTTGAATAATTTTCTCCGAGAAATACTGATTTTACGAAACAGGAGAAAATTACTTTACGAACACACATAATGGGTGTAAAAATGGATATTAATACTTCAAACATGAATATTAATAAACTTTGAGTACAAACTCTTTTGAAGGATGTAAAAAATATTTAGGAGCGAAGAGTAAAACATTTTTGATATAGGACGAGATCTCTAAAGAGTATTTCTGCAATATTCCTTATTCGAGCTTGCTGCCATATTCCTGTTGCAACACAGATCTAAGAAATATCATATCTTGATGTTTCTTCTTTGATCATATTTCCTTAGAGATATATTCCATAAGGATATAGTTTTGATATTTTTCAAGAATGGAATATCTCTTTTATTTGTTTAAAAGACATGATTTTGCTAGTTTGACTTTTTGACTTTGATTTGGATCAATTAAATTCATGTCATAATGGAGAGGATATACGTGTTCTTAATTTTATGTTGAATCATAAAAATACCAAAATAAATAATATATTGAAGATATCCTTTCAATCTTCCCCTTTTTGGTATTTTCCAAACAAACATAAAATTAATAGTGTGTGCTTCCCCTTGGTGTATGCATGAATTTTTGAAAAATATTTTGCACATAAAGCATTTATATACTTAGGATTAAATCTCTTTCTTGAGATCCTATAAAATACTTTGTTAGATGTATCATACAATAATAGAAGCACATATATAGATCCTTGTATATCAAAAAGATATCAATATTCAAAAATTTTGAAAAAAAATTGAACATTAAGGCATTAAGGGGTCCAATTTCTCTTCCCCTTTTGTTTGGTACATGCCAAAAATAATATGTAGAATTTTATCTAAAAAGCATTAACGTTAGAAAATATGGCATTTTGATTAATATTTCTAGTCAAATACATGTATTTAAGCATGTAGAAATTAATAAAATGATATGCATGGTAAGTTTGGTCTGTTTTTGTATGTATGAAAAGAAAGCAGTTAAAACAATACTTTTGAGATATAATACATGTAGTTTAGCATTAGTAAGAGATTCTTATACATGCATGGTTTGACCGAAAAGATAGCATATTATTTGTACAAAATCCAGTGTTTGATTAAATCTATTTATGATGAGTCCTTTTTCACTATTATTGATTACCAAAGATTGCAGTTTAAAAACAGTTTTGATAAGTATGATGGTGTGACTTAGTCATCTGATAGAACTATACATAAATCAATGATCAGTCCATTTAGTTTTAGCAAGTTCTTTTCAGTTTGATAGAATTCATGTAGCTTTAGACAAATTGGATTTAAGCCAATCTTTAATTTTGTTCAATCTTTAAAGAACATAATTCATGTAAATACTTCCTTAGTGATTGACATTCTAGCATACATAATTTTCAATCACAATTTATAAAAACTGTCACTAATGCAAACAATGTTCATGTTACAAGGTCTGAGATCTAATACATTCTATTCGATCAAATCGATTTTGTCAGCTACTGTCATATTACAACATCTAATTACTAATACATTCTATTTCTATTTCAGAGCCAAGTAGCAGATTATATATTTTGGAAAGCTAATACATTCTAAGGAGCTCAAATTTTCGAAACAATCTATTACACATACAATGAAACTCAATATCTTTTACTCATTCACTTACCACAAAAGATTCAGTTGGATTGGTTTAATACTGGGACTTAATACAACAACCTGATGTGTGTGTGGAAATAGGATTATTATAGGTTAAGAATATACACCTGTCATACCTTAGCAGAATGAGACTTGATAATGTTAACATAATGTTTCCATAAGCTAAGCTTGATCAGTTTTGAGCTGTGCATGCTTGTGGTTAGCCTGCATATTTGTTAGATAATACACACATATACCAGTTACCAAATAGATTAACTTTCAGCTGATCTGAAAGAGACAGGAGCAAACATTTATAGAAAGTTAATTTGACAGTCAATTTGGTAGATAAGATTAAACTAACAGAGTAATCTAAAGACAGTTTTTAGAAATAATCAACTTCACAGATTAGTGACAGAGCTGATAGGGAACATCATAGAACATGACACTAAGCCAGAATGCATCACCAACCGTAAATACAAATTTATATTCTAATACTAAGACTCAGAGAATTTTAAAGTCAGAATTGACTGTGTTCCTGTAGAGATTTGTTAGTGAATTTAAGAGCAAAAAGTATAGTATAAGTATGATAGAGTATGCAACACCAGATGTAACAGAATGAAGATTATATTATATTGAACAAAAGTGTTCATATCAATCAGTGTGGTTCACTGATTAAATAGAACAAAGTTCTGCACCTGTCTTATAGATTACACAACATTAAAAGTGCATACACTCTAGTAGGTTCAACCAAATTACAACAGAGTTAAGGTTACAAACATCAAATCAGAAATCCAAAGGTTTAATTCAAATTACACCAAAAGAAATACAACAGATCAGTAATAGATCAGCAAAAAGGGTACAGAAGCAGCACCATAGCAAGGCACTTAATCATTCAGTAGCAAGAACATCAACACCGATCATCCAATAACATTACCATCAGCATCACAGACATGGATTAAATCAGGCAGATTATCAATCAATTGACCTCTAGCTTCCACACTTACTTCTTCTAAATCATGAATCATTGCAGTGTTCTCACTCAAAGGAACTTAAAAGGAATTGACAATTTCTTGGTCAAACATGCAATTTGTTCCTAGTGTAGATGCAGCTAGGTTTTCTAAATATGCAATCCTATGTTTACAAGATGCAGTGATGCCTTCTAGTTCTCCTACCTTTTCCTTAACCTCATCATTTTCAGTTTTTACACTCTTAAGTTCCATTTTTAGTTCATTAAACATGGCCTTGACAGACACAAATTGAGAGAGAAAGACATCTTCCTCTCCGATGAACTGAGGAATGACAACAGGGGTGACCTCTTGAGGTTCACAGTGCATCAGGGGCACTTGTGGCCTAAAATGATCATTGGTGATTTATGAATCAGCCAGATTTGCAAAAATTTCAGGCATTAGAATGTTTCAGATTGCAAATAGAGAAGTAATTAACATACCATATGGCATATAATCAACAAGATGAGCATTTATCATGTTCAAGAGAATGACATAGGAGATACTGAAATTGATTTTGTTATTAGCAAGCAGATGCATGATTTTCATATCAAAGAAGTCAAAATATTTGCTCTGATTAGGCTTAGGCATAACATTAGACCTAATAATGAGAGCAAGGTGCTGGAAAGTGCTAGTGAAATGTTTAAAGTGAATACCACAGTTGACATCACAGAGACCATCAGGCACATCAGACTTACAAAACATTCATACCATAAGTTCAAATTCAAACTTATTAAACACAAACAGAGAAAATATGTCCTTACATGGCAACTCACATAGATGAAGAGGTAAATGCAGTGCTCTATTTATGCTCTTGTTATCTACACAGATAACTTTTTTATTCACTGTAGTAGTGAAATGCAAGATGCCCTCTACCCCTTTAATTATGTTCATGTTACAATAAAATTCCCCCATGAGATGAGTGAAATATTGTTTTCCTAGATTGTACATTAAACCATCCCATTTAGCCCTTCTAATGATGAACTCCACTTCACCTTTAACATCCACACAAGTGCCAGGTTGGACATTTTTTATGAGTTCAAGAAACTTTTTGGAGTTTGATGGGTTAGATAGTTTTGGTGGTGGAGGTTTTGGTTTGTTCATGTTTGGGATAGGGTTTGGTTCTTGTCTGAGATTGGCTTTCCTGGTATAGACTTGTAGTTGGAAAGGCTTAGTTGGTCTAGGGTTAGGGGAATGAGGGTTTAGAAATTTTCTGCTTTGGTATAAAGGAATGGTGTGATTTTTGTATCCCTTTCTGAGTTGTTTAGGTGGAAAATGTCTTTTATGATAGTGTTTAGTATATGAAGATTGAACAGTTTTGAAGGCTGATGATTTGTGATGGTGAAACTGATTTTTCTCCATATCTTCAAGAAGATATGGGTTCTCAATCAGTGGTCTGGGTTTAGGGTAAAAAGGGTTAGCATTTGGGTTCATGTTGCAAGTGAAGTGGAGTAATGCAAAATGAACTGTGTTTTTGTGTGTGAATGCAGCAAGTTAAACAAGTATATATGCATGCACATAGCACATAATACAATTTAAGTTAGAAAAATAATTTTCGGGAAAATAAATTTCATTGTTCATGAACAATGATTTTCATTAAATGCAGTTGGCAAAAAGTTTGATGTGCAGAAGCATGGTTTACATAATTCCAAATCCTAGGTATGTATATAATGCAGCTAGGGTATGAATTTTGAGAGATGGAATATGCAACTGGTACTAGGAAATACTATTTTAGTACTGTTAGAAGTATAAAAAGTACACAGATTTGGGAGAATGTGTGACATAAAGGTGAAAAGCAGCTTACTCTACCACATAGACTCTAGCAAGTGACAAGCAAAGCATTTAAGGATGTTCAGATTTGAGAAAAGATTAATGCAGACAGATTGTTACTTTTTGGAACTGAATTTAATGTTCTGAAAAATTTGAATGTTTAATAAAGAATGTAACATATATTTCTCAAGAAACTATGTTATTCATGAGATGCAACCAAGAGAATGTCATACACATTTAAACACAGAACAGGGCATACACAATCAGTTTTTATTTAATTTAAATGGCATTCAAGGTAATACAACACTCAGATCGTTTATATCAGATATAACACTTTAAATGCAGTGAGTTAAAATAAATGTTACCTTAATTTTCTAAGTGGCCATTAATCACAGTAGTGATCCAGATACAGGGATGCTCAAGGCTCCCCTGCCAGGTCTTACCGTGACGTCTGATGTGTGAGTGTATTATCTATTTTTGTTAATCTGAGATTACACAAACTAGTTCTTGATAATACCTTATCTGATTTCTTGTAACTGCACAAGTAAATAAAAAATGCACAGAATAGTACACAGTTCAAATAGACAAGTAGGGATTGCAGTCAACAAGACATTTGTTATCTAGATTCAATGTATTCAGCTTAAGTCAGCAAACAGGACAGCTTGCAAATACATTTGGACACACACTTATACAACCTTAATATCTCAGTAATCTTAGATTAATTTGGTTTGGTTTGAACAGACTAATGTTAAACAACTAATCACATATACTTATAGTAACCTTAATAACTTAAGTAATAGGCTTTAATAACACACAGATCATAATCACATATACTTATAGTTCTGCAAGGATTAATCAGGTAATTAGATTATAAATACAAAAGGCAGTGTTAAAGACTCAATTCAACAGGATTTATACCTAGGTTACTCCATCATTAGGTAAATCAGAATTCATGAAGTACACAGAGTTATCAGGGAACTTAAAGTCAAATCAACTAAGACACTGACTTTCTTGGACTTAAATTAATTAATGTATCAACAACCAATCTGTTATTAGTGAAGCTTATATGAAAAATCCATAATTGACCAAGCAAATAGACCTTTTTTTAAACAATTTCACAGAAATTGTTGAACAAACATTTTCACAGACTTTAACCAAGCATGTTCTTTAATAGATTATTATATACGAATTTACCACTTTAAGCAAACATTAAGATATAGTTCAGATTAATTAACAAAATTTCTTGACTGAACTTTATAATCAACATGTAATCACCAATCTAACAGACAATCACAAATCCAACAGTCACAAATCCAACACAGTCACAAATCCACCAGATAATCACAAATCCAATAAATAATCATAAATCCAACACAAACTCTATATCAATAATCCAAGATTTATACTGTTAATTCGATCAAACATAGAGTAATATTAATTCATAGCTTCATCAAAACCATATCACAGAACACTCATATCATAATTAAGGTGTGATTTAATCTAATAATGTTCGATTCAACTTCAGTTAAGTCCTTTACCACAAAAATCAATCAAATGGGACTAAAAGAAATAAAAAATTCTCACCTGAGCCTAGAGTCTGGCCTGACTCATAGGTCTTACCTGGTTGACTTAGTCGCGGACTAAGTCAACATCCAATCTGTTGATTCAAGCCGCATGCATCTTTGTATCTTCTTCTCCGAATTGATTTTGAATCGATTTGGTCTTCTCCTGTTATGAAACTAAAAAAACGTTAGGGCTTCATAAAATTGATCAACCAAAACTGTAGATATATATATATATATATTAATTAATCAGTTTATATATATATATGCAAATCGTCGATTTGTATCACCAAAATCGATTTGATTTTACCAACACAATCACAATTAAACATTAATCGTGTGTTCCTAACTACGAATAATGAAATATAAGTATAATATCTGATGAATTTCATCGAGAATCGAAGAGAAAAATGAAGAAATCGATCTAGGGTTCTTCGAAAGAGGCGAAAAGAAGAAGAGAGATGAGAGAGTGTTTAGAGATTAGGGTTTCAACTGAACCATGTCAAATGACACTGTAGATAAAAATAGGTTTATATATTTTAGTAAATTAATGGCTGAGATTGACTCGATCTATGAATCAATGGCTAGGATTTGTAGGGTTTTGTAGTTTGGGCTTAAATATAAACATGGGCTGGGTTTTTGATTGGGCTGAAATAGATATTTTTATAAATTAAATACATGGGCCTGATATATTTAATTGATTTGGGTTGGTTAATAAGGGACCAATAAAAAGTAATTCTTTTATAAAACTATTTTAAAAAATAGCCGGATTATTTTATCCTTATATAATTATTTTCAAAATATTTAAATATATATATAAATATCACAGAAGTATATATATACTTAAATAACATATATTTATAGACGTATCAAAAAAAATGAGACTAGATATTTATATATATATATATATATATATATATATTTAAGAAAACAAAAGATATATATATAAATATATATAAATAACTGAAAAATAATAATCAGTTTATATAAGAAGGACTTTCTAAATATTTATAAATCTCATGGAATAATAAATATTCACTCGATTAAGTTTATTTTCCCGGTTAATCTGGGCTATTTAAGTTATCTTAACCCGATCAATAAATTTCTTTATTGACGAATCTGAGTTTCAGATAAACTTAATAACTTGATCGAGAGAATATCCTTATCATTGAGACTTTTTTATAATTCTCAACTGTTCTTTATATAAACCATTATTTCACAAATTTCAACATTCTTAAATCCAAGCGGAGTTTAGTGAATCTTTCGGAATTTAATGGTTTTGTGAATATGTCAGCGAGATTGATCTCAGTATCAATATGAGTCATTTTTATATCGCCTTTACTGACATGATCACGTAAAAAATGATGTCTCACATCTATATGTTTAGATCTAGAATGTAATACGGGATTCTTGCTAAGATCAATAGCACTCGTATTATCACATAAGATTGAGATCACATCAAATTTTATATTATAGTCAGCTAGTGTTTGCTTCATCCATAGTATTTGAGCACAACATTTTGCAGCTGCTATATACTCAGCCTCGCTTGTTGATATGGATACGGAATTTTGTTTCTTTGAAAACCAAGAAACTAAACATCCACCGAGAAACTGACAAGTACCACTAGTACTTTTTTTGTCGACTAAATGCCCGGCATAATTCGAATCAGAAAAACATACTAAGTCAAATGGTATTCATTTTGGAGACCAAAGACCAACATCAGTGGTTCCTTTAAGATATCTCAATATCCTTTTTACCACGGATAAATGAGATTCTTTAGGTGCTACTTGAAACCTAGCACACTTACAAACATTATATTGAATATCGGGATGACTTGCAGTTATATAGAGCAAGCTACCGATCATTCCTCGATATTTCTTTGTATCTACGAGAATTTCTTTTGGATCTTCCGTTAATTTATCGGATGTGGACATAGGAGTAGAGATGGGTTTGGCATTATCCATTTCAAATTTTTTCAACATCTCTTTACAATACTTGGATTGAGAGATATGGATGCCTTCATCAGATTGCCTTATTTGCAATCCCAAAAAGAAGTTTAATTCTCCCATCATACTCATCTCGAATTCTTTACTCATATTTTCACAGAATTCTTTACATAGTGCATTATTTGTTGATCCAAAAATGATGTCATCTACGTATATTTGTACGAGCAATATATCATCTTTTTCTTGCCTCGTAAATAAGGTTTTACCGGCCGTTACCATCTTAAATTTATTGTCTAGTAGGAACTTGCTCAACCTTTCCTACCTTGCTCTTGGGGCTTGTTTTAAGCCATATAGAGCTTTATATAATTTATAGACATGATCGGGATGTGTTGCATCTTCAAACCCGGGAGGTTTTTCACATATACTTCCTCTTCCAAAATCCCGTTTAAGAATGCAGATTTCACATCCATTTGATAGACTTTAAAGTTTTTATGACAAGCATAAGCCAATAGTATTCGAATTGTAACACCCCCAGATCCGGGGTCGGGGATCCGGGTCGTCACGAGTTCCATTTCCCTTAATAACACCCAATCTTAATAATTACTCAACTACTCTGTACTGTGACCCCACCATAAACACACACACCACACGTTATAGTCTCAGAGATGAAATTTAAATAAGTACAAGTCTTTGAATCCACCATTTAAAAGTTATTACAACCCAAAATGATTACTTGATAAATTTACAGTTAATTGCCATTATCTGCCACAAGTTATAATTATACATAATTTGATTCTCAAAAGTAGATGGTCTGAACTACAATGGATCTACCTCTGCAGCTATAGCAGCTACAACATCATTGGGAAGACGCGGGACGCTTCCCACGCGCATGCGCTGGGTCTGCTGGAGTCTGACCATCTCTCCTAACTGTTGTTGTGTGATGAAGAAATAAAGCAAGAGTGAGCCTTACAGCTCGCAAGATAATACATAGTGATAACAATAATATAAGTATCTAAATGGATACTTACTAGAATCTTTTATCGCGTGTAAGATAATTACTAGTATATACTTACTAGTATATGAGCCTTCTCATATTACTCATGAAAGTCTTGGTCAAAAGAAATGAACCAAGTTTGATATCTTAATGCGATGAAGTCGCAAAATATTCAGTATATATACATATATACTTTTCAAAATATTGGAAGTCCTCTTCCATGCATAATATACACAAAGTCCCAGTGTATAACTGTATAAAAAAAATATCGTTGCAAGGTGATCTCATATATCTAACCTTGTTTCAACATTTTTCTGAAAATCTTTGTCATTCATAAGACAATTATTAATTAGATATAAGTTTAAAAGATGAGGTTACCAAATACCCCAATATACTTATATCTTTCCCAATACTACTTGAACTACCACCGTTCAAGTTATAATCAGTTTCAAAAGTTCATCACATAGATGAGACTACAAGACAAGATTTGAATAGATTCAATCTTTGAAATATTATTGAATGAAATAAAGTTACGAGATACTTTATTTAGTCCCGATATATATATATCCACATATATATATCTCTTAAACATTTCCTGGAACCTCTGTTATGTAAAGTATGAACAGAGTTTGAAACATCCAATGAATTTTGGAAAGGAAAAGAATTTTGGCATAAACCCGATATCTCGCTGATCAGGCAAAGATACCAATAAGTAACCTTTTCTACTGTAGATGGATGAATTCCTCACCGGTCATCACCCTGGCCGCATTAGGACCTCGCGCTAGACCGTACCCCGGCCCCTCACGCGTTGATGGACTGCCACCCAGCCACTTACACAATAATAGACCGTACCCCGGCCTGTCGCTTATGCCGACTCAATGAGATGGGCTTACTTCCCGAACGTTGGGCAAGTAATCAATTCATTTACCAAATCTGCAACCTCGTTGCGAATATAAAATACACCACAGAGCCGGATTCCCCAGGTTTTGAGCGAGTATTTAAATCCCCTTTAAAAAGGAAGATCTTAAATATAAAAATGAGTTTTGGGATCCGCTCTGACTTTTAAAAATCATTTTGAAGACTCGAAAACACTTTAAAGAGTGTTTGGAGTAAGGCTGGTTTAATGAAGTAAATCAGTCCCCAGAATATTAGAAAATATCTGAATATTATTAATTAAATAATATTCCCATAAAGAATAATCTTTATAAAAATAATTGAAGTAGAAGTATTAAAACTTATACTTGAAATGGATATCAAATAACCAAAGATATACTTATATGAAAGTACTATCTTTATTTGAATAATCGAAAATAAGTTTGATTATTGACACCTTATTCTTTAATAAAATAAAGAATATATCTCAGCAAATAATCGGAGTCATAGATCCTCAAATGAATATTCAAATAATATTCATTAAATAATATAAACTGAGTCATAAGCCCTCGAATGAATATTCAAATAATATTCAGATAATAAAATAAAAGGAGTCATAAGTCCTTGAATAAATATTCAAAATAATATTCATTAATAATAAAATAAAGTTATCGAATAAACCTTATTCGATCCATAGTTTTAAAAACTATATCCATATATATATAAATATATATATATATATATATAATATACTCGGGAACATCGACTCCCGGTTTTAGAAAATATTTTCACCTTTGGGTCCCTATACTAAGGGTATATGCAAGATACCGCTATCCTCTAGCATAGGTATTATCAACTGAACCAACAGATATATATTTCAAGAATATGAAACAGGCATGCATATATACCATATCACATGCTACAATATATCGCAAGATTTTGCTAATTAACCAACATGCATCTATCACAAGATAATGCATATACATATATTTACATCACAACAACAGTATAACGGGTAGAAAACTTGCCTGAGTGCTCCCGGATAGACTTACGCTTAGAGTGGGTCCGATAACCTATGAACAACAACATAAGTCGGAATTAAACCCCGGTCGCTTAAGAAACTAGACTTTAACCATTTAGAGTCCTAATGTTCCCTTTCGCGCTTAACGGTTTACTTAAGTCGCTCGAGTACTCTCGGCTCCACCATTTTTAATAAATTAACCATTAAGGGTTTTATGGCGATTCTTTCGCGAGTACCTTACCAACTACCTAATCCACCTTACATAATTGTTCCATACTCCAATTAGTCCTTTAAGGTCTTTAACCAAGGTTTCAAAGTAAGGCGAGGGGAAATGTTTCGTTCGCGAAACGCCGTTACTTAAAATGGTCGTTTTTCCTAAACCGTACATCGGAATCAAACGAACTACATATCAAAACGAAGCTCGTAACATGAGCTATCTAAACATGGCAGTGGTCATAATCTAGCAGGGGGTTCTCGAGTCCTAATGTTATGCACAAAAACAGTCCAAAGAAAATCGGACATTACGACGGCTATGTTTACGCGATTTCCCAAAATTTTACCAACCAATTCAACCACCAATCAATCCCAATTCACAACCCAATCAAAACTCCATCCATACTTTATCATAACAGCCCCCACAACTCAACATTAACAATTTATACTATTCTTTATCATGAATTTAAACTACACTTAAGTTCATTAATCAACAACCAAGATTTACAACTCCAAAAACAACCCAAAACCAACTAATCTCTACATACACAACCATCAAGCCTCTCATGAACTATATTACTCATATTATGCTCTTAACATTCAATAACAAATCTTGGTTAAGAGATTATACCTTCCTTGAAGCTTTTAATCCATGAAAGATCCTTGGAATGTCCATGGAAGCCTTAATATATGCTTAAGCTACCTTGACCTTGCAAATAAAATCAAGAATCACAAATTTGTTCTTGAAAGTTACTATTCACCCTAAACTAAAATGATTTGTTTGAGATAGAAAACCTTTGATTCAAGCACTCAAACTACTTGCTCTTCTTAGTTATGAAATATAGGATCCAAAGAAACAAACCTTATAATTTTCCATGGAGTATAGCTTGTGTTTTGAATTTCTAATTCACCATTTTGGTGAAAAATTCGAAATGAAGAAGATGAAAAGGGGGGAGAGAGAAGCTTGCTTTGTTTTCTTGATCTTTGCGCATAAAAAGCTTGGTTGATATCCTTTTGTTTTGTTAATTACCTTTTAACCATGGTAAAATTTGTGTGGTTTGAAATCAACCAACAATACCTTCCCTTTGGTCATGCTTATGTCATCCTCCTATGTCATCTTCCCACACTTGTCATCTTCTTGTTGGTGTGGTGACATCATCATCACTAACCTCTTTGATTAGCTCTTAATTACTTGGCTAATGACCGCTGATCTGTTATACGGTTCACTTAACTTTCGTTCTCGTTTATCGTTTGAGGGATCATACCCGGGATCTTATTACTTGGGTTCCCTTAACCTTTCTCAATACATTATATTCCTTTTATGATCCTCTCTTATAATCCTTGAATTTAAATCCTTTTAATTATGTTACCTTATACTCAATTCTTTCCGTATCTAGTGGATTTCCGGGAAAAATCAAAGTGTTCGGAATTGGATTCTGACGATCTTTACATACACTTATATACCACATAGAGTACTAATAATATCCCATAAGATCAATAACAGAACCCCTACATAGCGTGGCATGAAAAGTTTTCTCGTTCAGCAAAAACACTATTCATAAGGGTTTCAAAATTTCCCAAAAATTGGGGTTATTACAGTCTCCCCTCCTTAAAAGGATTCCGTCCCGGAATCAGATAGAAAATGAATAGGGATACTCTCTTAGCATTGCACTTTCTAACTCTTGAGTAAATTTTCCCACATTGTGGTTCTACCATCAAACTCTTACTAGTTTGATAACCCTTCTCCTAAGCACTCGTTCCCTTTTTCTCTATACCCTTCCTGGTTGCTCCATATAGGTTACGTCTGGTTGCATGTCTATGCGCTCATATGCCCCTATTTGTCTGGCATCCGAATTACACTTCCTTAACATTGATACGTGAAACGCGTTATGACTCGCTACATGTTCTGGGTTAGGGCTAGCTCATATGCTAACTTCCCAAACGTCTTAATATATCCAAGGGTCCAACAAATTGTAGACTTAGCTTTCCTTTCTTTCCGAACCTCATCAATCCTTTCCAAGGGATACCTATAACATTACTAGGTCCCCAATTTCATACTCTTTATCCTTTCGTGTCAAATCAACATACTTATCATGTCCATCTTGGGCTACTACCAGCCGTCCTCTGATTAGATCTATCATATCCTTGGTCCTTTGGACTACTGCGGGTTCGAGCATCTTACGCTCTACAACTTCATCCTAACATAAGGGAGATCGACATTATCTTCCCTCAAGAATCTCATAAGGCGACATCTCGATAATGACATATGATCTATTGTCGTAAGATAACTCAATCCGAATTAAGTGATCATTCCAAATTCTTTCAAGTCTATTGCACAGACTCTCATTATAGCTTTTATCATTAGAAGTTTTGCTTCTCAATACCCATTCTTTTCCAGTTCGTAATCGCTACTACCTTCCGTTCCTAATATTATACTGGTTATACTTTTGCTCGTTAGCGTTCTATAACCTTTTAATAACCACGTCAACCTTAGTATCACGAATGTGTTCCCATTCCGCATACTACCACCACTTTATTACTCCTTTTTCAGTTGTTTCTATTTTCCAAAATTTGATCAATCAAATAGAAGTAAAGGAATTTGTTGAGAGATCACTATGATCATGAACACTTGTTATATCGCATAGTTAGTACAGAAGGTGGCCAGCCTTTAGTACTTGACAAGCAATTAAACAATAGTTGGTATCCTACTAGGCTTCTATCACACAGATAGACAGTCATTCGGCAATACCTCCCCTTCTGGAAGGGTTGTTCTTCTCAAATTACATGAAATGAAAAGAAGAGAAAAGAACGAATTGAAGAGAATTGTATATATATATAAATATACTGCCATAAAATATCTGGCTTGGAACCTACCTCTGAACTATAGAGGTTTGTCATAGGAGAACAAAACATATACGTATTTATATCAGCATCAAGCATTATAGTCTCGTATTTCCCATGCCTAAATATTTTCGCTATCCCGTCCATCATTCTATGGACCCACACTCTTCCTCGAGCTTATACATAATCACCTTTGAAACTCCCTTGACATCGAAAATCGAATCTGGGATCTCATTCTATACATCATCGTTACTAGAATTCTATGCTTGCACCGCAACCTTCCTCGTATAATAATACGACTCTCTATTGATAAGAAAGAATAATTATTCACTAGGTAGATACTCTACTTAATTAGTCTATCAATGATAACTTATACACTACCACGACCCGATTAGTGGTACTCAATCTCAACACCCATTCCAATACAACCCTCATGGTTGTAATCAGCTCACTACTCGCAGAATCATTGCTGCCTTACTATGGTCCACCACTGACCCACTGTAGTCATTCATTTTCCCATAAAATCTTAATATCTAACCATACGGAGTCTATCCATGTCGTATCAAATCATTCTAAGGAGGTAACATAATCACCATTCCTGATTCATGAAGAACACTCCTGATCCTAATATACATACATGACATGAAGCAGATAAAAGTGCAGAAGAGTTTCAATCAAAGCAACGATAACAGGTTAATACCATTCTTAATCATACGCCCTAAATAGAAGAATTAACTCAAGGGTTCATCTAGTCCTTTTTGAAACATGGTCCTGGCTTATCTCAAGATAGGACCTTCTAAGATAGATAGCCCGCTCCTGGCGATTACACGAATTAAACCTTTACCGAACTACTATTACGGTTGGGTATTGCACAGTCATGAGAAGGAATGTCAATCTTCCAAACCACAATACAACCTTCACAGTTTTAACCATCATTACTGTATTCCTTTGGCACAAGCGCCTATAATTATCCTCTTACCTTTAAAGTGTTGGCCACCTCTTTGGCCTTTCCTGATAGTAGTAGTTCCTTATAATCAATGTCTTTTAACCACCTTCAACTAAATTTTCTACCTCATTTCAATCACAGCTTATGTGAAGATGTTTTCCTTAACATCTGATAAGTAAAAAAAATATCACCATTTTTCCATAAGTTATTGCTTCAGTCTTTAGAGGTTAATCACTGTCACGACTGACTCTCAATCATACTTAGAACATCTTTTATCTTAAGTCCTAATTGCCCTGAATAATTTCGACCTTTACTGGTTCGATCCATACTTTCTCGTGGTTTAACACGTGCCCCACTTGGCATCATTATAATTATGTCATATTTCCTTTATCAACATTTTTATTCTTGAGAATTTCGAATATTTCTTTTCTCCTTGTAAAACCTCTAAGGTTATCCTTCAATCGTTCCTCCTGTATTCCCTATATACAGGGCATATCAAAATACCATTTACTAATACTAGAATCATTGTCTATATACTTCTGAAAAATTTCTCCACTGATCCTTAAAGGTTATTATTACCTTAATCCTTTCCAATTCATACTGTCAAAACTCATACTATCCCTATTAAGGGTGAAATTCCAACCTTTATGCACTCCCCTAGGATTCGTTTTAAGTTACCGATGTTCTATCCTTAATTCCACCTTTAAAAAGGTACAAGCATCCTTCCATGGATAAATCAAGTCATATATCCTTGATAGATTATCTTATTCATCATTCCCACCTCAATAGTCTATACCTAACTTCATAATAGCATCCTTATTCAATATTGAGGTCAATCCATATGGCCTCCAAAAGATAACAATGGTCCTCCGCTTTTCTTTCCTGATTTGGTAATGATAACAAGGATGTTCTGGAAGATATTGGTCATGTTCAACGTGAACTTCTTCTTAATAATTCCTTATTTACTTTTGTTGTTTATCTCAACAGTCACCTCAATGTTGGGATATCTTTCATACCTGGCGTCTCCCTTTCTGGGTATCATGCCACCGGTCTTACATTTCTCATTCTTGAAGGTCACTTCCTTCATCCTATTTTCCTACCTTCTTACTTTATTGTCTCCTTAGTCTATCCGCGTCTTATTATTTATCCTTCGAACTATCTCAAGGTTTCCTTGAATCCTCCCAACTTACTAGGGATAAAATATATGTATCTCTTATGCCTTCACCCAGCCATTTTAACTCATGGTGAATCACCCTCATCCTGACGATTACATACTTTTCTATTTCTATTGCTACGAGTCGTTAGGGTTTCCTCATACCCAACTCCCTTATCATACCTCAAACTCTATTGCCGTTATATTCCTTTCCACTTCAATTTCTTTTTATTTTCCTTTCTCTTATCATTATTTCATGAACCAACACAACATAAGCATTGATTTCAAACATCCCGTCATTCTGGATTCGTGTCTTCAGAACGAATCTTGATAACTTTTACAACTTAGATTCATAATTCATCATACTCGTCTGCCTTTGTTCTGGCTCTAAAGCTTTTACACTATTCCATAACCTTGGGAATTACTTTCCCGAAAACAATTGGCTGAACTTTAATCAGTTTATTATAATCTCTTGCTCCGTGCCTTCCTTGGCCTTTCACCAGCAGGTGGTCTCTCTCTTAGGAGGGTGAGTGATAAAAACAGTCTTTTGTGATTCGTCAATCATTTAGAATCTCAAATGATTCCTATATTTCCTTTAGCCAGGCTCTTGCCTCGGCTGGGTCAGCCTGTTCCTTGGAACTCTGAGAGCTTAGCGATTTAAAGGTCCTGAAAGAATTTCTCACCTAACTGTCTCCTCAGGGTGGTGGTTGGGGATAATAGTCTAAGTTCTCTTTAGACAGGTCCATGAATTGCCGTATAGGGGTACCATCTCGGGTCTCCTTTCCTTACTCGACTTTTTGTTTCCTTAGTATGAAATGTTTCATCCTACTCCCCATAATTGGGGTCATCTTTTAATTTAAAATCCTCATTTTCCACTCCATTATGTCATGGGTTCCTTCTATCTTGATGGCGACCTCCCTGACTATCACGTTCAGGGTTTGCTCTAAATCTTATTCCTCAAACTATGGCTCTCATCTAAGTTCTCATCCTTACGCTCTTGAACTTTCGGAACCCAAATTCTATAGGAATTCCTCATTATTCCCTTATCATCTTTCTCAGTATTAATCTCATATTTATTTGTTGGCTCTCTGCCTTCATTTATCACCTTTTTCTGGCACAATATGCTCTTTTCCAATAATTCGGTCTCTATTGCAATCTCAAACAGCTTTTCGGTACCGGCTCCGGTTACCTTCACTACTATTTCCATTTTCTCAAAATCTCTTATCAACTCTCCCAAAGTCATTATCATCTTGAGTCTCTCCTTTTTACTAAGGGCATCAGCCACCACATTGGCTTTCCCCGAATGATACAGAATCTCCCAATCATAATTCTTGATTAGCTCTAACCGCCTCCTCGGGCGTATGTTGAGCTCTCTCTACGGGAAAATGTACTAGAGTACTTATGGCTTAGGTAAATCTCGCACTTCTCTCCATACAAGTAGTGCCTCCAATCTTTAGGGCAAAACTATTGCCACGAGCCCAAGCTCATGGGTGGGGATATCGAATTTTAAATTCCCTTAATTGTCTTGACGCAGACGCGATTATCTTGCTGTGCTATATAAGAAGCACCCTAATTCCTTATGCGAAGCGTCACTTACAAATCACAAAATCTCCTTTTTCCCTCCGGCAACGCCAACATAGGGGCCGTCACCAACCTTTGCTTCAGTTCTTAAAAGCTGCTCTCGCATTTCTCTGCCTATTCGAACTTCTCAGTCTTATGAGTAAGCCGCGTTAAAGGGGGCTACTATCTTTACAAACTTGAACGAACCTCCGGTAGTGATCAACCAATCCTACCTCTGGTAGTCGACCTAACCATGGTCATCAATTCATCAGTGGTCCTTTATTCATTCTTGTCAGGATCCTCCATGGAATCCTTCTCAGCAACTATCCCTTCTAGGACAACATCCTCAACCGCTACATTCTCAATATCAATATCATCCGGTCCTGCATTAGGACACTCTATCGGATCCACAATCCGATCTCCAATTAGTAATAAACATCATCGCGCTGTTGCTCCTCAACCTCAGGGTTCGGAGTCCCGCTACTATATACGATAACGAACTACGCTCCTATCGCGATATTTATAAGGGTTCTCATAAGGGTTTTAACTGTCAGTACTACGTTAGGTAGCCCGACTATGAACTTGGCAAGAGTTCTTATTATCTTAGTGAACTTATTATCTTAACGTCCCATCATCTCTGAGGTTTATAACGCTTAGCTCTGATACCACTTCTGTAACACCCCCAGATCCGGGGTCGGGGATCCGGGTCGTCACGAGTTCCATTTCCCTTAATAACACCCAATCTTAATAATTACTCAACTACTCTGTACTGTAACCCCACCATAAACATACACACCACACGTTATAGTCTCAGAGATGAAATTTAAATAAGTACAAGTCTTTGAATCCACCATTTAAAAGTTATTACAACCCAAAATGATTACTTGATAAATTTACAGTTAATTGCCATTATCTGCCACAAGTTATAATTATACATAATTTGATTCTCAAAAGTAGATGGTCTGAACTACAATGGATCTACCTCTGCAGCTATAGTAGCTACAACATCATTGGGAAGACGCGGGACGCTTCCCACGCGCTTGCGCTGGGTCTGCTGGAGTCTGGCCATCTCTCCTAACTGTTGTTGTGTGATGAAGAAATAAAGCAAGAGTGAGCCTTACAGCTCGCAAGATAATACATAGTGATAACAATAATATAAGTATCTAAATGGATACTTACTAGAATCTTTTATCGCGTGTAAGATAATTACTAGTATATACTTACTAGTATATGAGCCTTCTCATATTACTCATGAAAGTCTTGGTCAAAAGAAATGAACCAAGTTTGATATCTTAATGCGATGAAGTCGCAAAATATTCAGTATATATACATATATACTTTTCAAAATATTGGAAGTCCTCTTCCATGCATAATATACACAAAGTCCCAGTGTATAACTGTATAAAAAAATATCGTTGCAAGGTGATCTCATATATCTAACCTTGTTTCAACGTTTTTCTGAAAATCTTTGTCATTCATAAGACAATTATTAATTAGATATAAGTTTAAAAGATGAGGTTACCAAATACCCCAATATACTTATATCTTTCCCAATACTACTTGAACTACCACCGTTCAAGTTATAATCAGTTTCAAAAGTTCATCACATAGATGAGACTACAAGACAAGATTTGAATAGATTCAATCTTTAAAATATTATTGAATGAAATAAAGTTACGAGATACTTTATTTAGCCCCGATATATATATATCCACATATATATATCTCTTAATCATTTCCTGGAACCTCTGTTATGTAAAGTATGAACAGAGTTTGAAACATCCAATGAATTTTGGAAAGGAAAAGAATTTTGGCATAAACCCGATATCTCGCTGATCAGGCAAAGATACCAATAAGTAACCTTTTCTACTGTAGATGGATGAATTCCTCACCGGTCATCACCCTGGCCGCATTAGGACCTCGCGCTAGACCGTACCCCGGCCCCTCACGCGTTGATGGACTGCCACCCAGCCACTTACACAATAATAGACCGTACCCCGGCCTGTCGCTTATGCCGACTCAATGAGATGGGCTTACTTCCCGAACGTTGGGCAAGTAATCAATTCATTTACCAAATCTGCAACCTCGTTGCGAATATAAAATACACCACAGAGCCGGATTCCCCAGGTTTTGAGCGAGTATTTAAATCCCCTTTAAAAAGGAAGATCTTAAATATAAAAATAAGTTTTGGGATCCGCTCTGACTTTTAAAAATCATTTTGAAGACTCGAAAACACTTTAAAGAGTGTTTGGAGTAAGGCTGATTTAATGAAGTAAATCAGTCCCCAGAATATTAGAAAATATCTGAATATTATTAATTAAATAATATTCCCATAAAGAATAATCTTTATAAAAATAATTGAAGTAGAAGTATTAAAACTTATACTTGAAATGGATATCAAATAACCAAAGATATACTTATATGAAAGTACTATCTTTATTTGAATAATCGAAAATAAGTTTGATTATTGACACCTTATTCTTTAATAAAATAAAGAATATATCTCAGCAAATAATCGGAGTCATAGATCCTCAAATGAATATTCAAATAATATTCATTAAATAATATAAACTGAGTCATAAGCCCTCGAATGAATATTCAAATAATATTCAGATAATAAAATAAAAGGAGTCATAAGTCCTTGAATAAATATTCAAAATAATATTCATTAATAATAAAATAAAGTTATCGAATAAACCTTATTCGATCCATAGTTTTAAAAACTATATCCATATATATATAAATATATATATATATATATATAATATACTCGGGAACATCGACTCCCGGTTTTAGAAAATATTTTCACCTTTGGGTCCCTATACTAAGGGTATATGCAAGATACCGCTATCCTCTAGCATAGGTATTATCAACTGAACCAACAGATATATATTTCAAGAATATGAAACAGGCATGCATATATACCATATCACATGCTACAATATATCGCAAGATTTTGCTAATTAACCAACATGCATCTATCACAAGATAATGCATATACATATATTTACATCACAACAACAGTATAACGGGTAGAAAACTTGCCTGAGTGCTCCCGAATAGACTTACGCTTAGAGTGGGTCCGATAACCTATGAACAACAACATAAGTCGGAATTAAACCCCGGTCGCTTAAGAAACTAGACTTTAACCATTTAGAGTCCTAATGTTCGCTTTCGCGCTTAACGGTTTACTTAAGTCGCTCGAGTACTCTCGGCTCCACCATTTTTAATAAATTAACCATTAAGGGTTTTATGGCGATTCTTTCGCGAGTACCTTACCAACTACCTAATCCACCTTACATAATTGTTCCATACTCCAATTAGTCCTTTAAGGTCTTTAACCAAGGTTTCAAAGTAAGGCGAGGGGAAATGTTTCGTTCGCGAAACGCCGTTACTTAAAACGGTCGTTTTTCCTAAACCGTACATCGGAATCAAACGAACTATATATCAAAACGAAGCTCGTAACATGAGCTATCTAAACATGGCAGTGGTCATAATCTAGCAGGGGGTTCTCGGGTCCTAATGTTATGCACAAAAACAGTCCAAAGAAAATCGGACATTACGACGGCTATGTTTACGCGATTTCCCAAAATTTTACCAACCAATTCAACCACCAATCAATCCCAATTCACAACCCAATCAAAACTCCATCCATACTTTATCATAACAGCCCCCACAACTCAACATTAACAATTTATACTATTCTTTATCATGAATTTAAACTACACTTAAGTTCATTAATCAACAACCAAGATTTACAACTCCAAAAACAACCCAAAACCAACTAATCTCTACATACACAACCATCAAGCCTCTCATGAACTATATTACTCATATTATGCTCTTAACATTCAATAACAAATCTTGGTTAAGAGATTATACCTTCCTTGAAGCTTTTAATCCATGAAAGATCCTTGGAATGTCCATGGAAGCCTTAATATATGCTTAAGCTACCTTGACCTTGCAAATAAAATCAAGAATCACAAATTTGTTCTTGAAAGTTACTATTCACCCTAAACTAAAATGATTTGTTTGAGATAGAAAACCTTTGATTCAAGCACTCAAACTACTTGCTCTTCTTAGTTATGAAATATAGGATCCAAAGAAACAAACCTTATAATTTTCCATGGAGTATAGCTTGTGTTTTGAATTTCTAATTCACCATTTTGGTGAAAAATTCGAAATGAAGAAGATGAAAAGGGGGGAGAGAGAAGCTTGCTTTGTTTTCTTGATCTTTGTGCATAAAAAGCTTGGTTGATATCCTTTTGTTTTGTTAATTACCTTTTAACCATGGTAAAATTTGTGTGGCTTGAAATCAACCAACAATACCTTCCCTTTGGTCATGCTTATGTCATCCTCCTATGTCATCTTCCCACACTTGTCATCTTCTTGTTGGTGTGGTGACATTATCATCACTAACCTCTTTGATTAGCTCTTAATTACTTGGCTAATGACCGCTGATCTGTTATACGGTTCACTTAACTTTCGTTCTCGTTTATCGTTTGAGGGATCATACCCGGGATCTTATTACTTGGGTTCCCTTAACCTTTCTCAATACATTATATTCCTTTTATGATCCTCTCTTATAATCCTTGAATTTAAATCCTTTTAATCATGCTACCTTATACTCAATTCTTTCCGTATCTAGTGGATTTCCGGGAAAAATCAAAGTGTTCGGAATTGGATTCTGACGATCTTTACATACACTTATATACCACATAGAGTACTAATAATATCCCATAAGATCAATAACAGAACCCCTACATAGCGTGGCATGAAAAGTTTTCTCGTTCAGCAAAAACACTATTCATAAGGGTTTCAAAATTTCCCAAAAATTGGGGTTATTACACGAATTGATTCAATTCTTGTTACCTGTGCATATGTTTCATCAAACTCTATTCCTTCCATTTAGGTATATCCTTGTGTAACTAATCTTGCTTTATTTTGAACTACCATTCCATTCTCGTCTAATTTATTTCGAAATACCCATTTTGTACCAATTATGGAAGTTTCATGAGGCTTAGGGACAAGTTCCCACACTTTACTACGAGTAAATTAGAGCAATTCATCTTGCATAGCAAAAATCCAATCCTCGTCTAATAAAGCCTCTTTCGCGGTCTTAGGTTCTATTTGAGATAGAAAACTAAGATGATTCACAACGTTTTGAACTTGTGACCGTGTTTGAACTCCCTTCCTTAAGTCTCCAAGCACATTATCTAATGGATGACTTTTTATAGTGGGAATTGCTTGAGAAAGTTCATCTTCCTTTTCATCCAATTCTAATGGATTTTTATGTACGGGAGTCCCGAGATCCATATTTTTGAATTGTCGAATAACCTTTTCAATTTCATATTGTTCAACATTTTCTTGGTCAACAAGATCTTTATATTTCGCTGGTGGTTTACTTTCATCAAAATTGACATTCATAGATTCTTCCACCACAAGCGATTTGAAGTTAAACACTCGGTAAGATTTACTATTGTTCGAGTATCTAAGAAATATACCTTCGTTTGATTTAGGATCAAACTTCGTAAGGTACTCTTTTGAATTTAATATGAAGCACTTGCTTCCGAATACTCGAAAGTAGCTTAGTTTCGGAGTTTTGCCAAAATATAACTCATAAGGAGTCTTTTGTTTTATAGGTCGTAGCAAAACCCAATTAAAAATATGACAAGCGGTTGACATAGCCTCGGCCTAAAAATATTTAGGTCGACGATATTCATTTAGCATTGTGCTAGCCATTTCTTGGAGTGTTCTATTTTTCCGTTCAACTACTTCGTTGGATTGAGGAGTGTATGGAGCGGAAAAATTATGTGTGATGCCATGTTCATCACAAAAGTTGGTGAAACTTGAATTCTCAAATTCTTTACCATGATCAGTCCTTATACAGACTATGGTTTTATTTTTTTAATTTTGAATCCTTTTACATAAGGATGAGAAGGATTCAAAAGCATCACTTTTGGCATTGAGAAATTCAGTCCATGTGAATCGTGAATAATTATCCATAATTACCAACTTATATGAGCAACCTCCGAGACTTTATATTGGAACCAGACCAATAAGATCCATTTGTAGTAGCTCGAGAGGTCTCGAGGTAGATACCATAAACTTTGCTTTATGAGAAGCTCGAATTTGTTTACCAACTTCGCAAGCTTCACAAGTATAATCTTTATGATAGTTTAGTTTTGGTATACCTCGGACATGGTCTTTAGTTGATATATTCTTAATCAACTTCATGTTGGCATGTCCTAATCTTCGATGCCATAGCCATGGATCATCATTTATAGTGATTAGGCACACGTTCACTTGCTTGCTCATGTCACATGTATAAATATTTTTATTTCTAGGGCAAGTGAGAACCAACTTTCCAAATTTATCTAATATAGAACAATGAGTAGTGTTGAAAATTATCTTGTAATCATTGTCGCATAATTGACTGATGGAGAGAAGATTGTACCTTAACCTGGTGACCAATTGAACGTCAAAAATTTTAACTTTCCCATTTCTGATATCTCCGATGCCGACAATGTTTCCTTTACTACTATCACCAAATGTTACGCTCCCCGCGGTAACCTTTTTAATGTTGTTCAAGAGTGACTTATTACCAGTCATATGTCTTGAACATCCACTATCAAGGTACCATATGTCTTGTTTCGCGGCAAGACAAACCTACATACATGATTAGTTATGTTATGGATAAAAAACTAAGGTTATTATTTGTTGTATTGATTACTAAGGTTCGGGAGCTCAAGGCCTTTAATGGCTGCTCTCGTGTTTCGTAGCTTAACTCTGCCTTTACGAGATGCCTACGTATCTCTGTGAATTAGATAATCAAGCCAAAAAAATATAGTTCTGATTTGTGGGGTGAGGCCCCTTATATAGATATTGGTGGTCCTTGAATTGGACTTGGTATAGGAGACTTGGTAGCCAAGTCTCAGAATTAGAATGGACTTTGGAGTCCTAAATAGTAGGAAACTGATTCCTTATCCTTCTAGGTCCCTTAGAGGCTAATCTGCAAGGATTTATGTCCTTATTGGGACTCTTCTCAATAGCTGATTTTTCCCTTATTAATTAATTACAAAATTAATTAATATTCAAGGTTTTTGGGCCTTCTTTGTTCCATCATACCTGATCTGGTCCATCAGGTCTGATCAATGTGTTAACCTTTTTGGTCTGAATGTCACACATCTTCTTATTGGGCCTAGAAGCCCAAATCATGTATAATTAATGTAATATTTAATTATACAATCAGGATTTATTTATCCCTATCATTTTCCCCCCAACTTTTGGGAAACCGTATAAGATTTCGCAAAAGTTAAGTTCGTTCATTCCCTTTCAGGGTATCGTCTTGTGTAAAGTGTGGAGCGACCTAAACGTTTACAACGATTTGCCTTGTACGCGGCGTTAGGGTCATTTAAAAACTTCCCTTTTTATTTTCTTACCTTCTCCCTATTTTTTGGAATTTTTTGGTATTTTTCAGAAATTTTCCCTTTTTCCGAGATTTTTTCAAATTTTCTGTAATTTTTCACAAATATTTTCAAATTTTCAGTCCTTTTTCGACCAGGATCCTAGTTGAAATTTCGACCTGGATCCTAGTCGAAATTTGGGCCAGCCTTTCAATCCTGGTCGAAGGATTTCGACTAGGATCCACGACCTGGATTTCGACCAGGATCCTAGTCGAATCTTCGACCTGTATTTTGGTCGAAATTTTTGTCTTTCTTTGCTTCCCGGTCATCAGGTTTTGACTAGGATTCACGACCTTGATTTCGACCAGGATCCTAGTCGAACTTTCGACCTAGATCTTAGTCGTGATTTCTATGCTTATTTGTTTCCTGGTCGAAAGGTTTCGACTAGGATTCATGACCTTGATTTCGACCAAGATCCTAGTCGAACCTTCGACCAGGATTTTAGTCGAGGTTTCTGCACTTATTCTCGAAAAATATTGTGCTTGATTCAGGAATTCGACCTCAATCCTGATCTTATTTACCTGGCTTTCGACCTCAATCCTGTTCTATTTTACCCGTAATTTTCGGGTGTCTGTTTGAAATAATTCGAATAGAATTCACGACCTGGAATTCAACCTGAATCCTGGTTTGTATTGGGCTTCCTTCTAATTCAATTTGGATCGGGCCTTGTTTGGGCCTTCTCTTTTTAGGGCTTTGATTTGGGCCTGTATTTTTCTAAATCCTAATTGGATTTGGGCCTTCTCTTTTTCCAAATCCTAATTGGATTTGGGCCTCCCATTGGGCCTCTTCCATATTAATCTGGACTTTAATGTATTAAAACACCTTCTTTATAATTCTCTAGAATTCTCGGGAATTTTTATTTATTTTCTGTGGAATTCCTTGGAGTATTCTGGAACGTTCCATTTCTGGGCTTTCTTCTTTGGGTCTTTATTCTTACTGGGCTTTTAGTCCCTTCAACTTCACTTTTTCTCCTATATAAAGGAGTGAGTAGAGTCTATTGCTCCTCACTTTCTCATTTCTAAATTCTTCTTCTTTTTTCTTCTGTTAAGGATCTCAGAGAAATAACTGTAGGTCGGAGTATTTAAAGTCCTAAAGCCTCCATTTAGCAAGCCAGCCTCTTTTAGCAGCATTACTTCAGGTAAACACTTTTCCCTTTTTTTCTTCTTGATCTTGCTTTTGCATAGTTTGTGTTTAAAATTGTCTTCTTATGTGCCCTTTTTTCAGATGCCTGATAAGAAAATGACTCGTTTGGCCAAGATGAACGTGGCCAGAAAGTCCAATGAATTCCCCATTCGATCAAGGTACACTTGCTTGATCGATATGATCAACACCCGAGGGGACGAGTACCCGTCTGATGCGCATTTGGACGCGCACGACCATATCAGCGCCTTGCAGGATCTAAAGGAACTAGACAAGTTGAGTAGTTGTTTCAAAATCAAGGAAGCTTTCAAGCTAGTTCTTGCAGGTCCGGCCGACAGGGCCTGTCAATGGAGGAAGGACGCACTATGCTTCTACAGGGACACTCTAAGGGCAGGTATTAGACTCCCCTTTCACCCATTTATCCCTGTTTTGTTAGCTGATGTGGGGATCAGCCCTTGCCAACTCCCTCCAAACTCTTTGAGGTTGATTCTGTGCTACTTGTCGCAATGCGCCAAACACAATGTTCCTATTTCGGTTGCCATTTTTAGAAAGATTTTTTAGTTCAAGAATAGTTCCGACAAGAATTCGGGGTGGGTTTCTCTGAACCAGCGCCCAACCGTTCCCCACATAGTGCACGGGAAGTCCATACCTGACAATAATTTGGGGTGGAAGAAAGATTTTTTGTACGTTCTTTGGGAGGGTGGCGATTGGGGCACCCTCTTTTGTTCATCTTTTGGGCTAGCCGTAGATGGGAGCCCTAACGATATAGTTTTGTCTGAGGAGGAGACCAAAGCTTTCAACCTCCTTACTCAAGATAATGGGACTTCCACTCTTGGGATCTCATCAGGGAGACCGTTCTTGTAGAACGTGGCCTTTCTCCCGTTCCTAAAAAGAGTATGTTTCCTTCATTCTCTAGTTGTCTTCGTTTCTTCCATCTTTTACCTTGCTAATTTCTCAACTCACTTTTATTATTTGTTGCAGTGGCTGAGAAGATTGAGGAGGCTACAAAGCCTAAAGACCTGGAGACAACCAGGATGAAACGTGATGGGAAGGTCTTCAAAGACCCGCGCCTCGGGGATCATTTCCCAGAGTTCCTACTCCATGCGAAGGAACTAGGCGAAGAAGGCCCCAGCCAACTTTTACATACTAAACAAAAACAAGGGGCTTTCTTCCAACCCGCTTGGGGAATCTGGGGCAAGGATTCGATTGTTAGCAACACAACGCTTGCCAAGGAATGGTCTATGCATTCCATTTCCCCGGTTGACTATTATGACCTTGTCCTTCAACAGGACTTGGAGGCTAACGAGCTTTTCGGAGCTCAGGATTTGGCAATGGTACATCTTTTTCTTTTGGCATTCATAGCTTTTTGCTGTAATTTTTCTCATTTCTTATTTTTGCTTTGTATCTTATAGGTGAACGTCCATTTTCAAGGGGCAATTCACCAAGCCAAAGCTTGGAAATTTGGCCTAGAGGATGCAAACAAGAAGCCGGAGGAGGCAAACCAGAGGATAGAGGCTCTTGAAGCCCAACTTGCCTCATCAACTTCTGACCTTGAAACGGCCCGGGCTGAGAATGTTATCCTCAAGGCTCAAAAAGACAAAGCTTTTGACGGCTGGATGGATACTCAGGAATTTAAGGATTTAATGGTGGAGCATGACGCCCTCCTACATCCAGTCAGCTATAAGGAAGGCTGGGACGCTGCTGTGGAGGCTATCCAGGAAGAATTTCCTGAGGTTCTTGAACAATCTCCTTTCCCCTGCCCTATGAAAGTCCCAGCACTTGGGGGCGTTACAGATAAGCTCGCCGATCTGATTAAGGACGGACCATCGGGGAGTCAAGGCCAAGGCCAAAAAAGGAAGGAGCTTGAATCCAGCTCTGAAGTGGAGGAATCTTCTTCTGAGGAGGAGCCTGAGCCCGTTATAAAGAAGGCCAGGGTAGAAGAGCCTCCAAAGCCAGCATCTCCTAAACCAGCATCTTCTACGGCATCCAAGGCGTCCGAGGATAGTTTCGAGGGAACCTCTTCGGACACTTCCGAAGAGACATCCGAGGGACCAACTGGAGAGACATCCGAGGAGACTTCGGATAGTGGTTCCGAAGAATCTGAGCCTTCCAAGGCCTAAGTTTTATGTATTTCTTCTTTCCTAGACAATATTGAACTTTGTAATTGACTTTTATTATTCTCAGTTGTATTTGCCCAAGCATCATCATATTTTTTCCGATTTTTCAAACTCAAGTTTATAACTTGGTTTTATCCTTCACAATGCATCAATCTAATAGGGCTCAGATTAAGTTGAACGCCTTTTATTATAACTTTGTATTCTCGATACCTTACATGAAATGGGTTCAACCCTGATAAAATCTAAACATATCTTCTATACAAAAAATCCTAAGCAAGCAAAGCTTCAAGGTGCTTTTAAACCTACTAGTTAATCATACTTTAACTGTTCTACACATAGTAAACCTTCAGGTTTTGGGCATGCCAAGTTCTTGGGACTTCAAAACCATAGTCTCCAGCTTGTAGGTTCCTCTACCCTGAACGCTCTTGACTTTGTATGGACCTTCCCAATTTGGGGCAAGTTTCCCTTTCTGCCCTACACCAGAAGCTTCCACTTTCCTCAAGACTAAGTCACCTTATTTGAAGAACCTTTCTTTAACACTTAGGTTGTAGTAGAACAAAGCTTTTTCTGATATTGCACTATCTTCCCATGTGCCTCATCTCGTACTTCATCAATTAGATCCAGGGCTAACCTTTGCCCTTCTTCATTTTCCTCAACATTGAAAGCTTGAATCCTGGGGGAGGAATGTGATATCTCTACAGGAACAACTGCTTCTGCACCATATGCTAACATGAAGGGAGTTGCCCTAGTCGTGACTCTACAGGTAGTCCTATAGGCCCATAGCATTGGGAGTATTTCATCCACCCAGTTATTCCTTAACTTCTCGATCTTCTTTTTTAGTCCATCCAGGATTATTCGATTCACCACTTCTGCTTGCCCATTGGCTTGCGGGTGAGCCACAGAGGTGAATCGCAACTCAATTTCATTCTGCTCACAATACTTCTTGAATTCCTCATTGTTGAATTGTGTTCCATTGTTAGTGACTAGGATGCGGGGGATTCCATACCGGCACATAATATTTTCCCACAGGAATTGTGCAACTTGTTTAGTTGTGATTTTAGCCAAAGGCCTGGCTTCAATCCACTTAGTAAAATAATCAATGGCTACAATCAGGAACTTCCTTTGTCCCGTGGCCATGGGGAAAGGTCCCAGTATATCCATTCCCCACATAGCAAAGGGGATGGGCGAGTTGATGGAGGTCAGCATCTCGGGGGGTTGTCTAATGACCGGTGCATGCTTCTGACAGCGGTCACAGTTCTTCACATATTCTTTGGCATCAAACATCATTTATGGCCAATAGAAGCCTAAACGGGTTATCTTATGAGCTAAGGCCCTGCCCCCCAAGTGTTGCCCACAAATACCTTCATGTACTTCTTCAAGAGCCAAGCATGCCTCATCGGGCCTGAGACACCTTAGGTAAGGAACCACGAAAGATCTTTTATACAGAATCCCATCTATCAAAGAGTACCTTAGTGCTCAAACAACTAGCTTCCGTGCTTCAGTAGGATCGTTTGGCAACCAACCAGTTTGAATGTGGGCCTTAATGGGATCTATCCATGACGTCCCCAGGCCTATAGGAGCTACAAGCTTAACATCGATGCTCCGTGTCTTCAAAATGCGGAAGTATACACTTCCTGAACTTTCTTCTATCTCAGATGAAGCAAACTTTAATAATGCATCTGCCTTAGCATTTTCCTCCCTTGGAATGTGCTCAACATGGCACTCATCGAATTGGGTCATCACAGCCCTTACCAGGCGGACATACTTAGCCATCCTATCATCCATTGCCTCAAAGTCTCCCTTTACTTGGGATACGATCAGCTTTGAGTCTCCACGAACTTTTAAGTTCTTGACTCTAAGTATTCCTTCTAGGCCGAGGCCAGCTATCAGAGCTTCATATTCTGCCTCATTGTTTGTGGTTGGGAAGTCTAACTTCATGGAATAATCAATTAAGAACCCATCAGGGCTTTCTAAAACTAAACCTGCTCTACTTGAATTTGTTTTTGATGCTCCATCAAAATAGAGATCCCAATATTCTTTCTCCTTATCATCCTTTTCTTTGTCCCCCTTATCAACTTCCTTGTCTTGAGGTATGGTATATTCCTGCCCCCGACTTCTTGGTTGGGTATGGTACATTCCACCATGAAGTCAGCTAATGCCTGGGCCTTTATTGTCGTTCGTGGCTTATACTTGATGTCGAATTCTCCCAGCTTTAATGCCCACTTGATCAACCTCCCACTAGCCTTAGGACTATAAATGATATTTCTCAGGGGCTGATTTGTTAGCACCTCAATTTGATGAGCCTGAAAGTAAGGACGTAACTTTCTCGAAGCCATTACCAAGGCTAGAGCAAATTTCTCAATAGTTGAGTAATTCAACTCAGCTGCATGCAGAATTTTGCTGACATGGTATACGGGTTTCTGGATTTTCAGTTCCTCCTTAACCAACACAGTGCTCAAAGCACTCTCTGAAACGGCCAAGTACAAGTATAAAGCTTCATTCAAAGCTGGTTTGGCCTACAACGGGGACTGGGCCATATATTTCTTTAAATCCTTGAAGGCCTTCTGGTTTTCCTCACTCCATACAAAGTCCTTATTATTTTTTAGTGACTTTAAGAATGACAAGCACTTGTTTCCTGACTTGGAGATGAATCGTCCCAGCGCAGCAACCCTTCCTGTGAGCTTCTGAACATCCTTGATAGTTTTTGGTGGTTCCATGTCCATGATTCCCTTTATTTTATCGGGGTTGGCCTCGATCCCTCTCTTGGAGACCATCAATCCCAAATATTTTCCAGATCCTACTCCGAAAGCACACTTTGTAGGATTTAACATCATCTTGTGGTACCTCAGGACCTCAAAAGCTTCCCTCAAATGGGTTATATGATCAGTCTTTACTAGACTTCTGACTAACATGTCATCAACATAGACTTCCATAATCTTGCCAATAAGATCCTTAAAAATTTTATTTACCAACCTTTGATAGGTGGATCCTGCATTCTTAAGACCAAATGCCATAACAAGATAACAATAAATACCAAAGTCAGTGATGAATGATACCTTTGGAATGTCATGAAGCTCAGCATTTCATGCCCAGCAGTGGCGTCTATCAAAGTATCAATCCTTGGTAACGGGAAACAGTCCTTAGGACATGCATCATTTAGATCAGTGAAGTCCACACACATCCTCCATTTTCTATTGGCCTTCTTCACCGTTACAGGGTTTTCTAACCATTTTGGAAATTGAATCTCCTCAATGAAACCAGCCTCTAAGAGCTTCTCCACTTCCTGTTTTATAGCTTCTTGCCTTTCTGGAGCAAAACTTCTTTTCTTTTATTTCACTGTCTTCCGATTTGGGTCCACATTCAGCTTGTGACTAATCAGTTCCGGGTCTATGCCTGGCATATCAGCTGCTGACCATGCAAATATGTCACTATTTTCTTGCAAAAATTTCACCAACTTCCTCTAAGGGGCTCCTCGAGCGTTGCTCCAATAAAAGTCACCTTCTTAGGATCTTCGGGGGCTAAAGGAATTGAAACCAAGTCTTCTGCTGGCTTTCCTCTTTTCTCATCAATCTCTCGGATATCCAGATCTTCAATAGGAAGAACCTTCCCCCCAACTCCAACTGCCCTCAAAGAGGCCACATAACAGCTTCTAGCCATTTTTTGGTCCCCTCTCTCTTCTACGATCCCATCCCGGGTAGGAAACTTCATAATTGAATGGTAGAAAGAAGGGAAGGCATGTATCCCTGTTCTTCCCATGATAGCGTTATAAGTCGAACTCGCCTTCACCACCACGAAGTCCAACATCTGAGTTGCTTGCCTTGGTTCCTGTCCTATGGTTGTTGGCAACTTGATTATCCCTTCTATGGGGCACTCCACTCCCGTAAACCCATATATTGGCATGTCGGTTGGGGTCAATTGGGAGTCATTATATCCCATCCTCAAAAAGGTGTCATGGAGCAAGATATCCACTGAAGCACCATTATCCACAAGGACCCTTCTCACTGGGTTGTTCCCTATTATCGGGGTTATAACCAACGGGTCGTTATGGGAAAATTTCACACCCTCCAGATCAGAATCATCAAAAGACATTATTACTCCTATCCTGGCCCTCTTCGGGGCTTCCCCAACAATATGCATAACTTTCTCGAGCATATGCTTTCCTGGAATTCTTGGATAACCCAGCAGCAGTTGGTCCTCCAAAGATTGTGTTTATCACAGGCCCTCGGGGTCGTGGTCCTCCGAAGATTGTATTTATCACCGGTCCCCTAGGCTGGGGATTCCGCCCCTGATCGTCTTGGTCCCTCCTACGATCTTCAAAGTTCTTTCTTCCATTGTTATTCCTATCCCCTCCATCTCCAGTATATTTGTTCAATCTTCCTTTTCGAATGAGGAACTCAATTTCATCTTTCGGTTCTCAACACTCATCGGTGTCATGACCGACCTCTTTGTGAAATCTGCAATACTTGCTCTTATCTAGCTTGGCAGAATCAGCCTTTAAGGGCTTAGGCCAACGAATATCTCGATCTTTCTCGATTTCCATCAAGATCTGGCTTCTAAGAGCATTCAGCTTAGCATATTCAGTGAACTTTTGCCCAGGTCCTCCATTCTTGGGGGTTGAATCAGGGTTTGGCTCGGTTCTAGGATACTTGTCCTTAGCGAGATATTCCAGGTCATTTTTCCGCTTCTTGCCTCCATTGGGCTCATTACTCACTACGGTCTTCCTCATGCTCTCTTCCATCTTGATGTACTTCCCGACTCTATCTTGGAGCTGCAACATGCTTTCAGGGGGGCGTTTCACCAAAGACATCTTGAAGAATTCATCCCTAGTTCCCTGTTGCAGTGCTAGCATGGCTACCTTATCATCAAGGTCCGGGACTTTCAAAGCCTCCTTTGTGAAACGATTCAGGTATTCTCTCAAGGATTCCTTTTCTCCCTGCACAATGCTCATGAGGGATGCTGAACTTTTCTCATGCACTCTCCCACTGATAAACTGTTTAATGAAAGCTTGACTTAATTCTCTGAATGACCCAATAGAGTTTGGGGGCAAACGACTATACCATCTTTGAGCCATACCCGACAGGGTTTGAGGAAAGGCCCGACACTTAATAGCATCATTCACGGGCTGCAACAGCAGAGCATTAGAGAATGTCCTAACATGATTAGCGGGATCTCCCGTGCCATCATAAGCTTTGATAGTTGGCATCTTGAACTTCCTTGAGATATGGACATTCATTATTTCTTCAGTGAAGGCCGGAGTAGGATCATCAGGATCTCCAAGGGGAAGAAGATTGCTTGGATCATCCCTTGGGACAACAACCCTTCTCTGTACTGAACCATCCAGGCCTATGATAGGAGGAGGATTTCTCCCCCTAGGAGGTACTGGGGGTCTGGTGGTCTGGTGCACCTCCAAGTCGCGCCTTAGCCTTTGAATCTCAGCCTCGTGAGCTCTGATCCTTTCCTGCACTTCTTGGGAATTCGTCCCTTGGGTGCTTTGAGGACGTTGGCTACCATCAGCCATCGGCTCTTTGCCAGCACGTCTCCTTCTTGGGGCTACTTCATCATCCGGATATTCGTAGTCTCTCTCAGTGTAAGGACTAGAAAATTCCAGATCCTCGGGGATAGGAGCCAAACCTCGTATGTATGGGGGCGATCGCCCTCGCGCTTCACTCCGTCTAGCATGTCCACTTCCTCCAACCTCGCGGTAAAGGGGCATCCCATAAGGGGGGTTAGTAGTCACAACAGTTGAATATTCGTACCCGATTGGTTGAGAATTCACAGGTGCATGTAGTTGTCAAACTTGGGCATTCGTACCTTGAGTGGCCGAGGGAATCGTCCCTTGTGGCTAAGGTTCAGTTGCCCCTATCTGGGCTTCTCCTTGCGTGGTTGCATAGGTTGAATGAGGAGGTACCTCCATATTTGAAGAAATCACTTGGGTTGTCCCCGTTGGTGTTCCTCTTTCAAGGGCTCTAACTGTTCTTCGTGTTTTTGCCATGGTTGTTGTTGTGCCTTCCCACATACGGCGCCAAATGTTATGGATAAAAAACTAAGGTTATAATTTGCTGTATTGATTACTAAGGTTCCGGAGCTCAAGGCCTTTAATGGCTGCTCTCGTATTTCGTAGCATAACTCTTCCTTTATCAGATGCCTACGTATCTCTGTGAATTAGAGAATCAAGCCAAAAAAACATAGTTCTGATTTGTGGGGTGAGGCCCCTTATATAGATGTTGGTGGTCCTTGAATTGGACTTGGTATAGGAGACTTGGTAGCCAAGTCTCAGAATTAGAATGGACTTTGGAGTCCTAAATAGTAGGAAACTGATTCCTTATCCTTCTAGGTCCCTTAGAGGCTAATATACAAGGATTTATGTCCTTATTGGGACTCTTCTCAATAGCTAATTTTTCCCTTATTAATTAATTATGAAATTAATTAATATTCAGGGTCTTTGGGCCTTCTTTGTTCCATCAGGCCTGATCTGGTCCATCAGGCCTGATCAATGTGTTAACCTTTTTGGTCTGAATGTCATACATCTTCTTATTGGGCCTAGCAGCCCAAATCATGTATAATTAATGTAATATTTAATTACACAATCAGGATTTATTTATCCCTATCAAGTTAAATTTATAGGTACCCCTTTGTCTCGAGGGTCCTGGGGTTAGTACATCATATATAACATTTGATTTATGAAAGAATCTAGGCATGGTATAATCATCATTAGGAATATAAATATTTCTAGATGCATAAGGCCTAGTTTGAGGTTGATAATACCTAGAGCTATCATGAAATCTTGATGGAGCATGATAAACGTTATATCTATTATTAGCATGGTAAGTAGCATAAGCATTTCTACTAAGAGGTTCTTGTCTTCTAAATGCATTACCATTTACATGATATTGTGTGTTTCTATTTTGAACCATAGTTGGTTGATGAGACCATTGTTGCCTTGAATACTTATATTCCATATTTTTATGAGGCATACGTTTATCATCTTTCTTGTATGATTCCTTGCGAATTCATACATGCTTCCCCTTAACTTCACCATTCTTGAATTTGCAATATTGAATGGTATGTCCCATTTTATTGCAATAAGAATATTTATAAGATGGTGATTCAGGTGAAGTCTTTATTGGTGATACAAATCTCCGAGTATTTCCTTTAGGAGAAGAATTCTTATTATATCCCAAACCTTCATGATTATATGAGGTTTTTGTATGCACCATTTGATCCAACATCTTATTGCCTTTTGTAAATCTTTGAATGACTTCTTCAAGATTTTCATTTTCTTTCTTTAAGGCATCAATCTTGTTGTTAAGGATTCTTTCTTGATCCTTAATTTGAGCTATGCGTTTATAATTTTCTTCTTTTAGCCTTAGAGCTTCACCTTTAAGCTCATTGGTTTCTAATAGCTCATTTTCTTTATCAAGATTGTTTTTATAAGATGTTTCTATATCTTGAACATTTGATTCATTTAGAATCTTTAAGTTCAATTGATCAACGTGAAGTTTACAAATATTATCATTCAGTTGTATCTTTTCACGTTCCATCTCTTCCTCTTTGAGAATTAATGATATATTCTCTATTTCAAGGTTGATTATATTTTCTTGAAATTTATTTACTTCAACCTTGATGAGATGGTTTTGATCTTTTAGAGATGTAATCTCTTTTTCATCTTGGACTCTTGAGTCCATCATCCAAGTATACTCTTTATTTTGAGTATGATGTATTTCTTCTATTTTCATTTTCTCAGACCATACTAAGTGAAGCCTTTGATCAACATCTTCGTATTTACTTTTATATTGTACCACAAGTCCAATTAAATCATGCTTATTCATGTCCATAAGTGATAAATTAGATTCATCCAAAATGATTTAATTGAGATGTAGTTAGATGTTACCTCTTCATTTGTAGAGGAGATTTCCCTAAATGTAGTTTCTTCTCCGAGAGCCATCAAGCATAGATTCACCACTTCTTCACTAGCTTCCGGAGCTTCTTCATCTTCACTTAGATCCCAACCATTTTCGGCCACGAGACTTCGTCGCTTTGAAAGTTTAGGACATTCTCTTTTATAATGACCGGGTTGTTTACACTCGAAACAAACATCTTGTGTTTCCCCCGGAGATGGATCTTTAGGTTTTGGAGGAGTGTAAACAGGATGGTTTGTAGAAGCATTGGCATTACTATAGGTATTCATATTTTGATTGCCTTTTCCTTTATTGTAACTCGTTGAAGGATAATTACTCTATAGTTGGAAGAATAATTTTGAGAGTAATTTGGCCTTCTGTTAGAGTTAAAAACTCTTTGTCGATTATTTGATTTTAGGAAGCCTTTTCCATATCTTTGAGCTTTGCTTTGAAGCACACGATGAAGTTATCTCGTGAGTAGAGCAATTTCACTTTCATCGAGATTTTGGAGTTCCTCGTTTAACTCCTCGTCGTTTTCATCTTCATCAATTAATATGGCTTTTAGAGCCATATTTTTCTTTTTATCCTCCACCTTTGGGGCAACCTTTTCCGGAACATTATCTTCTTCGTAAGCACGAAGATTTCCGAATAGGTTATCAATCTTATACTCATTTAAGTTGTGCATCTCTTTTATAGTAGTGACTTTAACCTTCCAACTAGGAGGTAGAGATTTGAGCACTCTTCTATTTTTTCATTTTGAGTATAATTCTTTCCAAGTTGAGATAATTCATCGATAATACGAGTAAATCTTATTTCCATATCGATGATATTTTCTCCTTCTTGGAGTTTAAATTCTCGTATTCTTGGATCAATGTATCCATCCGAGAATCTTTTATATCAGTGGTTCCTTCATAAGTTACCACTAATTTGTTCCACATTTCTTGTGCCGACTTGCAATTTTTTACTCTTTTATATTCTTTTTCTGCAAGTGCACTTGTGAGAACCATTTCCGCCTTTGTGGCTATATTCATCGTGGCTTCTTCCTCTAAGTTGTATTCACTAACCTTCTTTTCGATGATGATGTCATCGATAGTTTTGGTAGAAATGCGAACACCGTCTTTGATAGCCATCCAAACTTTGACTCTTTGAGATCTGGCATAAATATGAAACCTCGTTTTCCATGTTGCAAAGTTGGTGCCATCAAATAGAGGAGGTCGTGAGCTATATAGACCTTCACCACATCCAACGGGATTAATATACGCCATTCCAGATCACTTTTTGTTGTGCCTGTAAATCTGCAAATCACTTAACAAACACGTTAAAAAGCACTGCTCTGATACTAATTGTAAGGTCCTGTAAGAGGGCTATTTTAAGCTAGAAGGGGGGTTCAATAGCGTAATTACCAATTTAAATATTGTTGTGGCATTTTAAAAATATTTTATCCCTTTTTAAAATTTAACCGAGTGGTTATGCAGTTTATATGTGCGGAAGATAAATTGCAAGGAAAGAAAATACCACACGGTGATTTTATCCTAGTTCGCGATGGCGCAACCTCTAATAGATTCGCTCACCCCTACTCCAGTCCCCGAGCTCCTCTCCCAGACTCGGGATTTTCCCTTATAATAAACTCGCTCCTTTAGTAGGCGGAGAAGCCTTTACACCCTTTACAAGTATTTGTCTTGGTGCGTAATACAAGGGTCACCACTTAAAAATAAATGTAATACCTATACAACTTATCTTAGACAATAACTCCCCGCTATTTCTTCAAAGTTGTTGTAGAGCTTTTTTGTGGACTTGGCTTCCTTAGCATTTGCCGGTCTTGGATCTTAGTGATCCGGTCTTGGGTCTTTCATCTTCTTCACAGTGCGAAGACTACTAACTCCCCGTTAGTACGTCTAGGACTTGGGTCTTAGAACGAGAATCACCTCACGTCACTTCACCTCACTACAAAATTAACAAGACAATCCACGAAACAAACCAAGTATAGAAAAGATGGTTTGAACTAGTATGTTACTGTACTAGCCCACAATTAGTATAATATTCAAATAAGAATATTAAAACTAAATAACAATAGTTGACTTAAGAATAATACAAGTTGGTCAAGTATATTTATAATTACTCCTTTATAGATTTAATAAAGTTGTGGAGTAATATGAGAAGTCGTTGTTTATGTTAAGTATTTATGGCTTATGACTTCTTTAGTATTCTTCTTCTTTCGATTACGTATTTATAAATCGAAGAATACTTTAGTTACAATCTCGGAATTGTAACTTATCCTTTACGCTCGTAGGCTTAAGGATTTTAGAATACTTCTGTTTTGACACTTATGTGGTCAAAGTATACTTTTAACTTCAAGCACTTGTATAAGTTTTATGATTCTTAGCCAAGATCCAAATAATAGAAGTGCAAGTAATTGGCGTAAGATCGTGCTTTTGAAGTTTAGACGAATAATTACGAGTAGTTTATATATATCGAATAATAACCCCACGGAACACTGAAAGATGTTAGAAGGGGCTTATACGATATGTCTCGTAATTGTTTATATTCACGATATGTGTTAGCCAAGATCCAATTAAAGAGCGTGACAATATTTGGCTAAGTCGTGGATTTGATTCGTCTTTAAATAACGGATGATTACAAAGTAGTTTATATGAAACAAGCTATAATCCCCCAGAACACTAAAGATGTTAGAAGGGATTACACTTTTACTTCATAATATTTTATATGAACGTTATTAGTTAGACAAGATCCAATTAAAGAGCGTTAAGTAATTGTCTAAATTGTACGATCCGTTTTAAGATTTGACAAATTACGAAGTGTTTATATGAGATAAGTAATAATCCCCGGAGAGCACTAAAGATGCTAGAAGGGATAACACTTAAACTTCATAATTATTTTATGGGCACGAATGAGTGTTAGCCAAGATCAAATTAAAGTGCAAGAAATAATTGGCTAACTCGTACTTGTGTCAAATATTATCTCCCCTTGGAGGTAAAGTACTTCTCTTTTTAGATCTTCTTGTTGGAATGATTTTTATGAAGATCAAGTACTTAATCGAATTCCGAGTTCGAATCTAAGTTCTCCCCGAGAACTTCCTTTATAAGAGAACTTATATTAGAGCTTAATATGAATTAGAGAAGTTGAGTACAAGGCTTAAATACAAAGAACTCAAAATAAGAAGCTAAATCTAACCACTTTTGAAAAACGGTCGGAAAAGTTCGTCAGAAAAATTCGCCGGAGGTTCGGCCGGATTTTGGCACTTTGGTCGAACTTGGGCAGCCCTTCGGGAGGCCGGGAAGTGGTAGTGGATGTGCTCACTTGGTGAGATAAAGCTTGGTTGGGTGACGCTAAGGTTGGGTTTCAAAAACCTTGTATATATGTAAGTATATAGAAGATAGAGAAGGTTTTTGAGAAGAAGTGTGTGTATAGAATTTGAAAGAGATGAAGAGAAGCACATCTTGAAAAAATCCCAGCAACTTTGTGGCTCTTTAGCTTGAAGAAAATGGGTTGGGGTGGGGGTTTATTTATAGGAGGAGTTGGGTTGATTGAATGGTGGAGATTTGAGAAGGAATGAATGGTGGATGGAGTGTATCACATGGATTGATGACATGGCAAGTAGGTTGTTGTAACACCCCCAGATCCGGGGTCGGGGATCCGGGTCGTCACGGTATTTCTTTCCACAATATCACTTAACTTAATTAATAATAAATAACCTCATGCTATGAACCCACACTAACACAGACCACAACACGTTATAGTCTCAGAGATGAAATTGAAATAAGTACAAGTCCTTGAATCCACAATTTAAAAGTTATTACAACCCAAAATGATTACTTGATAAGTTTACAGTTAATTGCCATTATCTGCCACAAGTTATAATTATACATAATTGATTTCCAAAAAAAAATGCCTGATCTACCATAGATCTACCTCTGCAGCTATAGCAGCTACGATATCAACGGGAAGACGCGGGACGCTTCCCACGCGCTTGCGCTGGGTTTGCTTGAGTCTACTATCACCGTTCCAAGTATAATAAGTTTTAAAAGTTCATCCCATAGATGAGACCCCAAGTTAAGACTTGAATAGATTCAATCTTTGAAATATTATTGAATGAAATGAAGTTACGAGATACTTCCTTAAGTCCCGATATATATACCCACAAATATATCTCTCATACATTTCCTGGAAACCTCTGTCATGTAAAGTATGAACAGAGTTGTAATATCCAATGAATTTGGAAAGAAAAGAATTTTGGCATAAACCCGATATCTTACTGATCAGGCAAAGATACCAATAAGTAACCTATTCTACTAGTAGATGGACGAATTCCCTACTGGTCATCACCCTGGCCACATTAGGACCTATGCTGGACTGCCACTCAGCCACTTACGCATTGATGGACTCCCACTGAGCCACTTACACTTTCATGGACGCCCACAGAGCTCATGTTGCTTATGCTGACTCAAATAGATGGACTTACTTCCCGAACATTGGGTAAGTAATCAAAATGTTATCTCAAAACAGCAACCTCGTTGCGAATATAAAACACACCATAGAGCCGGGTCCCTCAGGTTTTGAGCGAGTATTTAAATCCCCTTTGAAAGAAAGATCTTAAATATGAAAATGAGTTTTGGGATCCGCTCTAACTTTTAAAAATCATTTTTGAAGACTCGAAAACATTTTTAAGAATGTTTGGAGTAATGCTGATTTAATGAAATAAATCAGTCCGGATATATTAGAAAATATCTGAATATTATTATTTAAATAATATTCCCATAAAGGATAATCTTTATAAAAATAATTGAAGTAGAAGTTTTAAAACTCATACTTGAAATGAATAATAAATAACCAAAGATATACTTATACGAAAGTACAATCTTTATTTGAATAATCGAAAATAAGTTTGATTATCGAAACATTATTCTTTAATAAAATAAAGAATATTATTTAATAAAATAAGCGGAGTCATAAGTCCTCGAATGAATATTCAAATGATATTCATTAAGTAAAATAAGCGGAGTCATAAGTCCTCGAATGAATATTCAAAATAATATTCATTAAATAAAATAGAGTTATCGAATAAACCTTATTCGATTAATAGTTTTGAAAACTATATCTATATATATATAAATATATATATATATAATATACTCGGGAACATCGACTCCCCGTTTAGAAAATGTTCACCTTTGGGTCCCCTATACTAAGGGTATACGCAATTACTGCTTATCTCTAGCATAGGTATTATGCAACTATAAGCATTGGAATCAACAGTTAGATATCAATACTATGAAACAGGCATGCATATAAACCATATCAACATGCTCCAATATATCGCAAGATTTTTCTAATAACCATCATGCATCTATCTCAAGATAATGCATATACATATATACATCACAACAACAGTATAACGGGTAGAAAACTTGCCTGAGCGACTAGGGGTGATAAAAGGCTTGGGACGAGTCTGGTAACCTATAAACAACATATAAGTTGGAATTAAACCAAAGTCACTTAAGAATCTATAATTTAACCAATTAGACCCTAACGTTCGCTTTTGCGCTTAACGATTCACTTAAGTCGCTCGAGTACCCTCGGCTCCACCATTTTTAATAAATTAACCATTAAGAATTTTAAGGCGATTCTTTCGCGAGTATCCTACCAACTGCCTAATCCACTTTACATAATTGTTTTATACCCCAATTAGTCATTTAAGGTCCTTAACCAAGGTTTCAAAGTAAGGAGAGGGGTAATGGTTCGTTCGCGAAACGCCGTTACTTAAAACGATCGTTTCTCCTAAACCGTACATCGGATTCAAGGGAACCACATATCAAAATGAAGCTCGTAACATGAACTATCTAATAATGGAAATGGTCAAAACCTAACAGTGAGTTCACGGGTCCTGATGTTAAGAACAAAATCAGTCTAAGGTAAATCGGGCATTACGACGACTATGTTTACGCGATTACCAAATTTGTACAACTCCAAATCAATCCACAATCAATCCCACAATCATTACTACAACCAAACTCCATCCATACTCTACTACAACAACCCCAACATCTCAAGATTTCCAATTTATACTACTCTAAATCATGAACTAAAAGCTTATACTTAAGTTCATTAACTAATAATCAAGATTTACAAACATTACAAAACCAACCAATCTCTAAATATACAATAATCATGCCTCTCATGAGCTATACTACTCATAAAAAGCTCTTAACATTCAATAATAAGGCTAGGTTAAGAGATTATACCTTCCTTGTGAGTAGGAGTAACTAATGAGCTTGAAACAACCTTGGAAAATCCTTACAAAAGCTTTATCAAAACAAAAACACAAGATCAAAATTTCAAGTTCTTGAAAACACTATTCACCCTCTTCTTTCGTGAATTATTGGAAGAGATTGTGAAGGAATTGGAAGCTTAGATTCATAGGATATCTATATCTATGTACAATGAACCTTGGATAATTACCTTACTAATTATCAAAGCTTGGAACTTGAATTTGGATTTTCTTTTCTTTAAAAAAGAAAAGAGGCCGAGAGCTTCTGGTTAGAAATGCAAAGTCAACTTCTCAAATTTAATTTTGTGTTATGAATTGTTGGCTTGGTTGTTTCCTTTGTTTTGTTTAATTGAATTGTTACCATGGTAAAAATTGTGTGGCTTATAATCAACCAACAAATCTTTCCTATTTGGTCATGCTTCTGTCATCCTCTTATGTCATCTTCCCACACTTGTCTTCTTCTTGTTGGTGTGATGACATCAACATCACCAACAACTTTGATTAACTCCTAATTACTTGGTTAATGATCGTTGTTCTGTTTTACGGTTCACTTAACTTTCGTTTTTCGTTTATCATTTGAGGGATCATACCCGGGATCTTATTACTTAGGTTCCCTTAACCTTTCTCAATACATTATATTCCTTTTATGATCCTCTCTTATAATCCTTGAATTTAAATCCTTTTTATCCTGTTACCTTATACTCAATTCTTTCGGTATCTGGTGGATTTTCGGGAAAAATCGAAGTGTTCGAATTTGGATTCCGACGATCTTTACATACACTTATATACCATATAGAGTACTAATAAGATCTTAGAATTACAATAAAAGAACCTCTACAAAGTGTGGCATGAAAAGTTTTCTTATTCAGCATAATCAGTAAAATCACTATTCATAAGGGTTACAAAAAGTCCAAAATTTTGGGGTTATTACAATCTCCCCTCCTTAAAAGGATTTTGTCCCGGAATCAAATAGAAAACAAATGGGGGTACTTTTCTAGCATTGCGCTCTCTAGTTCCCAAGTTGATGCTTCCATATTATAATTCTGCCATAGCACTCTGACTAGCTTGATCACTTTGTTCCGAAGCACCTGCTCTTTCATATCCATAATCTTTACTGGTTTCTCCACGTAAGTCAGATCTGGTTTCATATCCACCTGCTCGTACTCCACTATGTGTTTGGCATCCCGATGATACTTCCTTAGCATTGACACATGGAACACATTATGAACTTGTTGTAAGTTCGGGGGTAAGGCTAGCTTGTAAGCTAACTTCCCAATCCGTCTTAGTATCTCAAAAGGTCCAATGTATCTTGGGCTTAGTTGCCCTTTCTTTCAGAACCTCATTAATCCCTTCTAAGGGGATACTTTTAGCAGTACTTAGTCCCCTACTTCATACTCCTTGTCCTTTCAGGCTAGGTCTGCATATTTCTTCTGTCTGTCTTGGGCTGCTACTAGCTGTCCTCTGATGAGATCCACTATGTCTTTGGTCCTTTGGACCACTTCGGGTCCGAGCATCTTCCGCTCTCCTACTTCATCCCAGTATAAGGGAGATCAACACCTTCTTCCGTACAGGGCCTCATAAGGCGGCATTCCGATGCTAGCATGAAAGCTATTGTTATAAGAAAACTCGATCAACGGTAAGTGATCATCCCAACTTCCTTTAAAGTCTATTGCACAGACTCTCAACATATCCTCTAGTGTCTGGATGGTCCTTTCACTTTGCCCATCCATTTGGGGATGGTAAGCGGTACTCATATTTAATTTGATCCCCTCACATTCTTGAAAGCTCCTCCAAAATCTGGAGTTGAACCTGGGGTCTCGGTCTGAGACAATGGACACTGGGACTCCATATCGCGTCACTATTTCCTTAAGGTAAATGTCCACCAGTCTATCGACCGTGTATCTCTCACTGATAGGAATGAAATGAGATGACTTTGTCAGTCGGTCTATATTCACCAATATGGCATCATGATTGGCTTTCGTCCTTCGTAAGCCGATAACAAAATCCATGGCTATCTGTTCCCATTTCCATTTGGGAATCTCCAGGGGTCGTAAAAGTCCACTGGGTCTCTGGTGCTCTGCCTTTACTCTTTGGCAAGTCAAACATTTGCTTACCCATTCTGTTACGTCCCTCTTCATGTTGGGCCACCAGTAATACTCCTTCAAATCCCTATACATCTTGGTGCTTCCCGGGTGAATGGAATACCTTGAACTATGGCTTTCATCCAAAATCTCGTCTTTAAGCTCTTGAACATTCGGAAACCAAATCCGGTAGGAGTACCTCATTATCCCTTTATCATCTCTCTCAGTATGGATCTCTTCTCTAGTCATTGACTCTCTGCCTTCATTCATTATTTTCTCTTGGCACAATCTAATTATTTCCAATAATTCTGGCTGCATCGAGATCTCAAACAGCTTTTCAGTTCCGGCTCCGGTTACCTTTACTTCTATTTCCATTCTCTCGAAATCCCTTATCAATTCCTCTGAAGTCATTATCATTTTGAGTCTTTCCTTCCTGCTAAGGGCGTCAGCCACCACATTGGCTTTCCCTGGATGATAGAGAATCTCACAATCATAGTCCTTGATTAGTTCTAACCATCTCCTCTGGCGCATGTTGAGCTCTTTCTGCGTAAATATGTACTTGAGGCTCTTATGGTCTTTGAAAATCTCGCACTTCTCTCCATACAAGTAGTGCCTCCAAATTTTTAACGAAAAAACTATTACCGCGAGCTCCAGGTCATGAGTAGGATATCTGATCTCGTATTCCTTCAGGTGTCTCGACGCATACGCAATCACCTTACCGTGCTGCATAAGCACACACCCTAATCCTTTGTGCGACGCGTCACTATATATCACAAAATCTCCTTTTCCGTCTGGCAATGCCAACACCGGGGCCGTTACCAACCTTTTCTTTAATTCTTGAAAACTGTTCTCGCATTTTTGCATCCATTCAAACTTCTCTATCTTACGAGTAAGTCGTGTCAAGGGGGTTGCGATCTTCGCAAAGTCCTGTACAAATCTACGATAGTAGCCGGCCAATCCTATGAAACTCCTTACCTCTGTGGGTGTGGTTGGCCTTTCCCAATTTGAGACCGCCTCTATCTTGGAAGGGTCGACCAATACTCCTTCTTTATTGATCACATGTCCTAAAAACTGTACTTCATTCCGCCAGAATTCACACTTCGAGAATTTGGCAAATAACTATTCCTCTCTGAGTATTCCTAGAGCTATCCTCAAATGCTCTGCATGTTTTTCCTCGGTCCTTGAGTAGATTAAAATATCATCGATAAAAACTATCACACACTGGTCCAAGTACTTCTTGAATACTCTGTTCATTAAATCCATGAAAGCCGCTGGGGCGTTGGTTAATCTAAAGGACATTACCAAGAACTCATAGCGCCCATAACTGGTACGGAACGCGGTCTTGGGAATATCTTCGGGTTTAATCTTTAGTTGGTGATATCCAGTTCTGGGTAAATCTTGGAAAAGTAAAAAGCATCCTTTAGTTGATCAAACAGATCGTCTATTCTGGGTAACGGGTACCTGTTCTTTATGGTTAGCTTGTTCAACTCTCGGTAGTCGATGCACAGCCTCATACTCCCATCTTTCTACTTAACAAATAACACTGGTGCTCCCCACGGAGACACACTGGGTCTTATCATACCCTTATCTAAAAGTTCCTGTAATTGGGTAGCTAATTCGTTCATTTCTAATGGGGCTAACCGGTAAGGTGCCTTTGAAATTGGCGCCGTCACTGAGGCCAACTCAATAGCAAATTCAATCACTCTATCGGGTGGTAGTCCCGGAAGATCTTGTGGGAATACATCTTCAAATTCTTTGACTACCGGAATATTTTGCAAGTTGGGAACCTCCTTTTGCATATCCACCACATAGGCTAGGTAAGCCTCATTTCCTTTTCGTAGCATCTTATTGGCCTGGGCCATGGTCAAAAATTTATGCAACTGCCTCTTTCCTCTAAATATGACTTCTTTCTTCCCTGGGATATTCAACTTAACTTTCTTCCCTTTACAGTCTATCTGAGCATCGTTGCTAGATAGCCAGTCCATTCTCAGAATTACATCAAACTCCCCTAATTTAAAAGGAATCAGATCAACACTAAAAGATTATTCCCCTATGCCTAACTCATAGGCGGGGTGAATCTGGTTAACAGGAATAATTTCATGGTTGGCTATTTCTACTTGTAAGGGTTCTATCAAGGGTTTAGCTTTAAGTCTTAATTCATGAACAAAGTCCTTTGATATAAAAGATTTAGTTGCTCCAGAATCAAATAAAACATTTGCACTGACTGAGTTTAGAGAAAGGGTACCTGCTATCATATCTGAGTCTTTCATAGCATCTTGGACTGTCATGTTGAAAGTCCTCGCAGTAAGTGGCTTATTAGAAGCAACTCTGCTTCCTCCTGAAGCTGCTGGTTTGTTCATTGGGCATTCCCTCTTCCAATGACCTGGGCGTCCACACTGATGACAAGTGGTGGTTGGAATGACAGCAGGGGTTGATGAAGGGCACTTAGTTGAATAGTGACCCTCTCGACCGCACTTAAAGCAAGTTACTGGCTTTCCCTTACACTCCCCAGAATGCATCCTTCCACAAGTGTTACAGGCTGGCAATGGGGGTCGAGACTGGTTGGAATAGGACATTCTTGACTTCTAGCCGCTCTGGCTCACATTCACACTCACGGGCCGCTTAAACCCAGTACTCCTTCCTGGTAGGGACACTGCTCCTCGATTAATTCTAGTTGGGAAGCTCCCTCTTGCGGAACCTCCACCCATGCTCATACTTTTCCTTTTTATTCCCTTCTTCTCTCTTTCCTTCTGCATCTGTTCACTTTCGGCTTCTACAATTGTTGCCTTTTGCACCAGAGTGGCATAATCTGTAAGCTCAAGGATTGCCACCATTCTGAATCCATAGTTTCAGTCCCTGCTGAAACCTCCTAGCTTTCTTTTCCTCGGTGCTCACAAACTCCGGCCCAAACCTTGATAACTCAGTAAATTTTGCTTCGTACTCTGCCACAGATAAATTATTCTGCTTTAGCTCCAAGAACTTGAGCTCCATCTGGTTCTCCATAAACCTCGGGAAATATTTTCCCAAAACAACTGACTGAACCTCTCCCAGGTTATGATAGCGTCTGTCTCCATATTTTTCTTGGCCTCCCACCAGTAGTTGGCCTCTCCTTTCAGAAGGTAGGTAGCAAATACAGTCTTCTGTGCCTCATCGGTACTCAGAATCTCAAAGGATTTCTCCATTTCCTTTAGCCATGCCCTTGCCTCAAGTGGGTCGGCTGATCCGTGGAACTCAGGGGGCTTAAGGGACTTGAAAGCCCTGAAAGAGTTTGCCACAACATTGTTATTTCCTTGAGGGGGTGGGTTAGGTTGACGTTCCAAGTTCTGCCTTAGTAGTTGCATGAACTGTCCCATGGGATCCATGTCTGGGTTTGGTACTGGTTGCTCAACCTCAGTTTCTCCTTCTTCAGCCTCTATCTCAAATCCTTCAACATCAAATGTTTCCTCCTCCTCTTCATACAAGGAGTCCTCCTGTTCAACATAATCCTCATCTTCCTCTTCACTGTATTCTTGGTTCCTACCGTCCTTGTTATGGCTTCTCTGGTCCTCAGATCCAGGGTTCGCCCTAGTTCCAATCTTTCTTGGCGGCATGATACTGATAAATTTTTTGGAAAATTCCACGTTAGGTCACAATCATACATAAAATTGTGCCTTGGACAGTTTCTATAATGGGGAGAATGTATCTCGCAATTCTATTATATTATGACAGTTCTAATAAGAAGTGCAGTAATAATAATGATAAAATAGTGATCTCGTCACTAAGGAACTGAACTGAAAGGAAACAAATATATATATAATGCGAGAAATACATAGTTCGATCTGGTCAAAACTACAACAGTGCTACAGTCATCTGCCCAAAAGTGATATACAAGAGGCTATCTATCTAGTCAGAGAAAGGGATACTATATACAAGTCAACTATCCCGGAAAATTGGCTCTTACTATGGCCTCGACTAACTAGACGACTAGACTACGACACTACTGGTCCTGAATCACACACCGGAGCGGGTCAGCTCCCATACTCTTTCCATCGCATGACGGAAAATGTAGTCAGCCTGCCTCCTAGAGATCCTGCCATGCTTGTCCCCCTGGAATGATCGAAGTCTCGCACGGGCCATGAGCTCTATCTCATTCAGCTCCCTCCTCAGGGATCGGGGTATGGTAGCTCTAGCCTCATAAGCTCGGGCACGCCTACCAGCCCTCTCCAACTCCCTCCTGACCTCATCTAGTCGGGCCTCAGCAACAGCCACTTGAGTCCTCAGTACATCCTGAACATAGATGTGAGCTAACAAAGACTGCCTATGGGCAGGGTCGAGAGGTGGTGAATCCGAAGCCGCTGGGGGTGCCTCATCGGTCTGCCCAGGCTTGAGAGTATGGGTCTCAGAGCTGTCATCATAGGGTCTCCAAGATAGTGGTGGAGGGGTAGGAGCTCTGACCACTGGGAGTGAGGGTAAAGAGGTACCAATGTACTCTACCATAGCTCCGACATGCTCCTCAGCTACTAGGACCTCATCCGGGTCCTCCTCATCTGAACTCGCAATAACCTCCGTCTCTGACTCCTCTGAGGGGTCCTCCTCCTCCTCCTCCATCTCAGGCTCCTGATTCTCGGCATCTAGAAGTGCCTCATCATGCTCACGCTCGAACATCTCCGGGTCCTCTATCTCATGTGCCTACACAATAGACGAGCTAAGTTACTATCCTGATACTTATAAGGGTTCCCGTAAGGGTTTTAACTGTCAGTGCTACTTTAAGTAGTCCGACTATGAACTTGGCAAGAGTTCTTATTATCTTTGTGAGTTTATTATTATATCATCGCATCATCTCTGAGGTTTATAACGCTTAGCTCTTATACCATTTTTGTAACACCCCCAGATCCGGGGTCGGGGATCCGGGTCGTCACGGTCTTTCTTTCCACAATATCACTTAACTCAATTAATAATAAATAACCTCATATTGTGACCCCACATTAATACACACCACAACCCATTATAGTCTCAGAGATGAAATTAAAATAAGTACAAGTCCTTGAATCCATAATTTAAAAGTTATTACAACCCAAAATGATTACTTGATAAGTTTACAACTAATTGCCATTATCTGCCACAAGTTATAATTATACATAATTGATTCCCAAAAATAGAATGCCCAATCTACCATAGATCTACCTCTGCATCTATAGCAGCTACGATATCAACGGGAAGACGCGGGACGCTTCCCACGCGCTTGCGCTGGGTCTGCTTGAGTCTGGCCATATTTCCTAACTGTTGTTGTGTGATGAAGAAATGAAGCAAGAGTGAGCATTACAGCTCGCAAGATAATATATAGTGTAAACAATAATGCAAGTATCTAAATGGATAACTTACTAGAAACCTTTATCAAGTGTAAGGTAATTACTTACTGGATATAAGCTTTAAGGAAGATGAAGTTACCAATTATTTCACTATACTTATATCTTTTTTGTAAAACTACTTGAACTATCACCGTTCCAAGTATAATAGGTTTCAAAAGTTCATCCCATAGATGAGACCCCAAGTTAAGACTTGAATAGATTCAATCTTTGAAATATTATTGAATGAAATAAAGTTACGAGATACTTCATTAAGTCCCGATATATATACCCACATATATATCTCTCATACATTTCCTGGAAACCTCTGTCATGTAAAGTATGAATAGAGTTGTAATATCCAATGAATTTGGAAAGAAAAGAATTTTGGCATAAACCCGATATCTTGCTGATTAGGTAAAGATATCAATAAGTAACCTTTTCTACTAGTAGATGGACGAATTCCCCACTGGTCATTACCCTGGCCGCATTAGGACCTATGCTGGACTGCCATTCAGCCACTTACGCATTGATGGACTCCCACTGAGCCACTTACACTTTCATAGACGCCCACTGAGCCCATGTTGCTTATGCCGACTCAAATAGATGGACTTACTTCCCGAACGTTGGGTAAGTAATCAAAATGTTTTCTCAAAACAGCAACCTCGTTGCGAATATAAAATACACCATAGAGCCGGGTCCCTCAGGTTTTGAGCGAGTATTTAAATCCCCTTTGAAAGGAAGATCTTAAATATAAAAATGAGTTTTGGGATCTGCTCTAACTTTTAAAAATCATTTTTGAAGACTCGAAAACATTTTTAAGAATGTTTGGAGTAATGCTGATTTAATGAAATAAATCAGTCCCGATATATTAGAAAATATCTGAATATTATTATTTAAATAACATTCCTATAAAGGATAATCTTTATAAAAATAATTGAAGTAGAAGTTTTAAAACTCATACTTGAAATGAATAATAAATAACCATAGATATACTTATACGAAAGTACGATCTTTATTTGAATAATCGAAAATTAGTTTGATTTTTGAAACATTATTCTTTAATAAAACAAAGAATATTATTTAATAAAATAAGCGGAGTCATAAGTCCTCGAATGAATATTCAAAATAATATTCATTAAGTAAAATAAGAGGAGTCATAAGTCCTCGAATGAATATTCAAAATAATATTCATTAAATAAAATAAAGTTATCGAATAAACCTTATTCGATTTATAGTTTTGAAAACTATATATCTATATATATAAAGATATATATATATATATATATATATAATATACTCGGGAACATCGACTCCCGGTTTAGAAAATGTTCACCTTTGGGTCCCCTATACTAAGGGTATAAGCAAATACTGCTTATCTCTAGCATAGGTATTATGCAACTATAAGCATTGGAATCAACAGTTAGATATCAATACTATGAAACAGGCATGCATATAAACCATATCAGCATGCTCCAATATATCCCAAGATTTTGCTAATAACCATCATGCATCTATCTCAAGATAATGCATATACATATATACATCACAACAACAGTATAACGGGTAGAAAACTTGCCTGAGCGACTGGGGGTGATAAAAGGCTTGGGACGAGTCTGGTAACCTATAAACAACATATAAGTTGGAATTAAACCAAAGTCGCTTAAGAATCTATACTTTAACCAATTAGACCCTAATGTTCGCTTTTGCGCTTAACGATTCACTTAAGTCGCTTGAGTACCCTCGGCTCCACCATTTTTATTATATTAACCATTAAGAATTTTAAGGCGATTCTTTCGCAATTACCCTACCAACTGCCTAATCCATCTTAAATTATTGTTTCATACCCCAATTAGTCATTTAAGGTCCTTAACCAAGGTTTCAAAGTAAGGCGAGGGGTAATGATTCGTTCGCGAAACGTCGTTACTTAAAACGGTCGTTTCTCCTAAACCGTACATCGGATTCAAGCGAACCACATATCAAAACGAAGCTCGTAACATGATCTATCTAATCATGGCAATGGTCAAAACCTAATAGTGAGTTCACGGGTCCTGATGTTAAGAACAAAATCAGTCTAAGGTAAATCGGCCATTACGATGGCTATATTTACGCGATTACCAAATTTGTACAACTCCAAATCAATCCACAATCAATCCCACAATCATTACTACAACCAAACTCCATCCATACTCTACTACAACAGCCCCAACATCTCAAGATTTCCAATTTATACTACTCCAAATCATGAACTAAAAGCTTATACTTAAGTTCATTAACTAATAAACAAGATTTACAACTCCAAAAACATTACAAAACCAACCAATCTCTAAATATACAATAATCATGCCTCTCATGAACTATACTACTCATAACAAGCTCTTAACATTTAATAATAAGTCTAGGTTAAGAGATTATACCTTCCTTGTGAGTAGGAGTAACTAATGAGCTTGAAACAACCTTGGAAAATCCTTACAAAAGCTTTATATAAACAAAAACACAAGATCAAAATTTCAAGTTCTTGAAAACACTATTCACCCTCTTCTTCCATGAATTATTGGAAGACATTGTGAAGGAATTGGAAGCTTAGATTCATAGGATATCTATATCTATGTATAAGGAACCTTGGATAATTACCTCACTAATTATCAAAGCTTGGAACTTGAATTTGGATTTTCTTTTCTTTGAAAAAGAAAAGAGGCCGAGAGCTTCTTGTTAGAAATGCAAAGTCAACTTCTCAAATTTGATTTTGTGTTATGAATTGTTGGCTTGGTTGTTTCCTTTGTTTTGTTTAATTGAATTGTTACCATGGTAAAAATTGTGTGGCTTATAATCAACCAACAAATCCTTCCTATTTGGTCATGCTTATGTCATCCTCTTATGTCATCTTCCCACACTTGTCTTCTTCTTGTTTGTGTGATGATATCATCATCACTAACCTCTTTGATTAACTCCTAATTACTTGGCTAATGATCGCTGATCTGTTATACGGTTCTCTTAACTTTCGTTTATCGTTTATCGTTTATCGTTTATCGTTTGGGGGATCATACCCGGGATCTTATTACTTGGGTTCCCTTAACCTTTCTCAATACATTATACTCCTTTTATGATCCTCTCTTTTAATCCTTGAATTTAAATCCTTTTTATCTGGTTACCTTATACGCAATTCTTTCGGTATCTGGTGGATTTTCGGGAAAAATTGAAGTGTTCGAATTTGGATTCTGACAATCTTTACATACACTTATATACTATATAGAGTACTAATAAGATCTCAGAATAACAATAAAAGAACCTCTACAAAGTGTGGCATGAAAAATTTTCTTATTCAGCATAATCAGCAAAATCACTATTCATAAGGGTTACAAAAAGTCCAAAATTTTGGGGTTATTACAGTTGTGTTTCCTTGCAAGTGGGAAGGAAGCACAAGCTAGTATTCATTCAAATCTCAGCTGATATATATATATATATATATATTAAATATATATTTTCCTTTTCTTTTAATCATTCTTTAATTACTTTAATTAAGGATTAAGCACCATTAATTATGACCACCCCAAAAACTCTTAAATAAATATCATAAAAAATATGATAATTACCTAAATATTATTAAATGATATCCTGCAAGTTTTGGTCAACTTTAGTCAGTGGTAACTCTGTCAAACTTGGTCAACTGTGGGACCAACTACCTCGATTTTTGTGCCCGGACAAAAATTCTCTGAATGCTACGAAATTTTTACCATACTTAGAAAATACCATTTAAATGATACATACAAAATTTCAAGTCATTCTAGAATGTGGAAGTATTTTATCTAAAAACGAAACTGTTCTGTCAGTCTTTCTTCCGAATAAAAATATCGTTGGTCTAGAAATAAAGGAGATGGATCTTTTGACCAAAGTTTTGACTTGTATAAATACTTAAAATATATTTCCGAATATATAAAATATATTTGAGTGCTGGGAAATATTTTTGAGTATTTTTGAATAATTTTCTCCGAGAAATACTGATTTTACGAAACGGGAGAAAATTACTTTACGAACACACAAAATGGGTGTAAAAATGGATATTAATACTTCAACCATGAATATTAATAAACTTTGAGCAAAATCTCTTTTGAAGGATGTAAAAAATATTTAGGAGCGAAGAGTAAAACATTTTTGATATAGCACGAGATCTCTAAAGAGTATTTCTGCAATATTCCTTATTCGAGCTTGTTGCCATATTCCTGTTGCAACACAGATCTAAGAAATATCTTATCTTGATGTTTCTTCTTTGATCATATTACCTTAGAGATATAATCCATAAGGATATAGTTTTGATATTTTGCAAGAATGGAATATCTCTTTTATCTGTTTAAACGACATGATTTTGCTAGTTTGACTTTTTGACTTTGATTTGGATCAATTAAATTTATGTCCTAATAGAGAGGATCTACGTGTTCTTAATTTTATGTTTAATCGTAAAAATAACAAAATAAATAATATATCGAAGATATCCTTTCAAAGATAATAAAACAAACATGTCTAGTCTAACTCCATGCTGCTTCACTACACTATTCCAGCATCTTTGAATATCTTCACATTTGCATGGAAATGGTAATGCTTCTTTGTTCTGAAATTCCTGCTTAACAGGATGCCACATTCCTTTTGCAAACACCTAACGCATGTGATTGTGTTGTCACTGTCAACAGATATTTGAATTTAATCATTCGTCGGGTACATGCTTGTCATCCGTCGGGTAGCTTTGTTGATCATCCGTCGGGTAGCTTTGTTGATCATCCGTTGGGTAGCTATATGTCACTTGACTCCATTTCACTTATACAAAATTACAAGACATCTCATATTTACAATTAATCAACCTATTCTGCATATCCACTAGTAGTCAAATGACTCATATGCTCCTACAGAATCTACACAAATTTGTTTGCAGAAATATGCTACAAAACTTATTTGGTACATAAGCTACTCACCCGGTGGATGTCAAATTGTCATCCGTTGGGACTATATTAAATCATCCATCGGGACTATATTTGATCATCCGTCAAGTGCTACAATACTTATTTGTTACATAAGCTACTCACCCGGTGGATATCAAATTGTCATCCGTCGTGACTATATTAAATCATCCGTCGGGATTATATTTGATCATCCGTCGAGTGCTACAAAATACACTAAGTTAAATCTACTAAGGTGTTTTATTTAATTTATCATCAAGTTCATAACATATTCCTAACAATCTCTCCCAATTTATGTCTACTGGAATTGTAGCCATAAATTAAGAGAATGTTGATGATAACAAAACATCCTAAAGATACAGAATAAAGAAATAATAGATAAAACTGATAAGTGCTACAATATTTACTGAAAATTGAACAAATCAAAGTATACAAAGAAGTTGCTTGAAATCATTATCAAGGTGCTCCTCTAGTCTGAGCAGATAAGTTTATTTCCTTGATTGTCTGGATTTCTTCCCAAACCTCCCGTTGTTCTTTTCTATCTGATTTTAGAGTTGTCTGTGGAACTCAAGTTCATCAGCTTCAGAGAGATCTAGCATTTCCTGCATTTCCAATAGAGTCTCATTGCTAGAGATACTCAACTGGTTCTCCAATCTGAAGAATCTTCTTACTCCCTTTTCATCCCTGAATTCTATCAGCCAATAAGGCCTCAAATGCACCCTCTTTCATGTGAAGGGAATTGACAGAGTTTTTGGTAGTGCATCTTTAGCTTTGTTACTCCTCAACTCCTCAATCTTCTTTAAAACTAATCTTATTGCAGTCATATTGTATCCAAAGTTCTTTTTGAAAGATGAGTAAATCTTTATTATAACAGATTGGCTTTCTAGAAGAATCCTGTAAAGTGGCCATATTATCTTTTTTTCTCCCTTATATTTAAACACCAGCCTTTCAGGAAGATGTCTGTGAGCATCAATTCCTCTTACTTCTTCCAATTCATATAAGTAGAGGTTTATGTCAGAGAACTCCTTGATGTCACAAATATATAACAAATCTCCCTTGTTGACTGTAGATTGAGATTTGGTTAGGGTCTTAGATCTGAGAGTCAGAGGCTTCACTTTATTGCTTCCTCTGGTCTTTGTCTTCTTTGGCTTGTTGAAGATTGGAAAGTTTAGTTCAGGAATTGGCAGACTATCCCAGTCTACTGGCTCATCCTTTGGAATTATGGGTTCACCATGAATATTCCTTGTTTGATCTACCACCTTGAATTCTTCAAATACCACTGAGGGTTTTGATGTCTGAGTTGAAGTTGTAGACTTTTTGGGAATATAGTCATTCATTTCCTCATCACTGAAGTCCAATTTCCTTTTGGAGTGGAGCTTGTATCTGAATCTTCTTTTCTGTTGTGGTTCACCTTGCACTTTCTGATCTTGAGGTTCACCAATTACAGATGGTTTTGCAGAAATCTCAGTTGTAGTCCTTGCAGCTTGAAGTTTGGCCAAGATAGCAGCTTGCTCCTTCTTTTGTTTTAGCTTTTTAGCATCTAAGGCAGCTTCCTTCTTTTCTTGCCTGATTCTTTCCTTCTCTTCCTTTTTAACTTCTACAAACTGAGGGTGTCCAGCCACCACAAAAATTTCTTTACCATTTCTGTAAATCTTGGCAATTCTTCTTTTAAGTGCTGAATCAGCTGGTTCCTTGAAAAATGTAATTGACCTAGCCAACAGTTTCTTCTCATCTGGCCTAGGTGTTTCATACACAACATCCATAGGATTTTTGTCAGAAAAATTTGAGTAGTTTTTTTTAGGCTTCATGATCAGCTTTACTTTTGGAGATTTGATGTAAGAGTTTGACCCTTTTCCAGATAATTCAAACTCATTTCATTCACAGAGATGTGCTTGACTTGAGAGTGATGATTGAAGACTTTGTCTGGTTTCTGAATTGGTCCAAATTTCTGTTGAATTTCTGCATCTATTTTCCTCCATTTCTCTTTTAACTCCTTCTCAGCTGCTGCTACATCAATCTTTAGCAGTTTGTCATTTGTTTCCAGTTTCGCTGCTGCCAGATTTATGATGTCAATACTGTCCATGGTCAGTGGCTTTGTGAAAGCAATTGTTGGGACAATTACTTTGCTGACTTTGATGTTGAGTTGTTTCTCCCGGTCACTAGATTAGCCTTTATCCCCCTTTTTGTTAGTATCAAGTGGGAGAGTGGAAGGGAGTTGAGCAGCCACCAACTGTTGGAGCAAAGCAGTCTAAGTTTCTTGATTAACAAGTATCTTGGCCATTGACTTCTCTACATCAGATAATCTAGAGTCCATGGCCTCAACCTTTCTATTGAGATCAGCATCCTTCCTTAGCTTTTGAGCTATCTCAGTCATGGTGGTTCCAGGAAGTCTAGCATCCAACCTTGCTATGAAATCCTATTTTACTTCATAGACTTCCTGCTTGATTTCATCCATACTTGGACTGTGTTGGAGAGCTTGAATCTTATGCAGTTGGAGTGCTTTAAGATGTGTTGTTAGTAGCCTCTTTGTGCTGGCATTTGTAGATGTCTGAATGGCTCTTTGGGTGTCATGAATCATCTTGAATAGTGTTGATTGAAGATGTGAGTAGGAACATTCTTTTGTTAGCATCCAGGCAGGGACATCTGCATCTCCCCCTATGCTCATGCTGTCTTCCTCATCATCCCCACCAGCATCCCCAAATGAGTCTTCAACCATTTCAAAATCACGGCTAGTAGTTGAAGGCATAACAGTGATTGCATCATTTTCTCTTTGTAGAGATTGGGAAGTATGCACCAAATTAAGAATTCTTTCAGCCTCCCCATTGCCCTGTACAGCTAATGTTTGATAAGCTATAATAGGATGAGTAAATGTCTCAGCATCTAGGGAAATAGAATCTATGACAGCTTGATATTCTTGCTGAAATAGTCTTTTCCTTTCTGCATCATTGACATTCATTGACTCACTAGCAATGGTGTCCATCTTTATCTCTCCAGTACCTGCATTTCTCTCAATATCTCTCTCTTTTTGCATCATGGGCTCCCCTTGGCTTCCCACCCTCACACCCTCACCTTCACCATCTAAGGTGGGACTCCCCTCACTCACTTTTGCTAGTCCTGAAGAAATGGACTGCATTTGTTCACTCATATCCTCTCTTTTTTCCTGGGAGCAACCTAGCCTCTCACTCAGTTCACTCCCTTTCCTCAGTCCTCACAGTGATTGCACTACCACTAAGTCTTCTACACTTAGACTTGAAGAAATTTGAAGTTGTGCAGAGACACCCGACAGATAATGAATATCCATCGGGACAGTAGTATGGCTATCCGATGGATGACAGCTGTTAGGCTTATCCGTCGGGATACAATCACTACTCGACGGATGATGAATATCCATCGGGATAGAAGAAATGAATGAGTTTGGAGGGGAGATTATTGTAGACTCTGTGCAGATTGATGAAAATATAGGCACAGATGTCTCAACAGACTCAGAAAGAAATGGCAAGTGAGCCAACAAATCATCTAAAAGATGATGCTCACTTGCTTGTATTTTTGGCTTCTCCACAAGAGTTAAATATGGAGAATTTGGAAGTGATGTATTGATCATGTCAACATCTAGTGAGTGTGTGGGTGAATTTGGTGTTTCAGGTGCTTCAATTGTTAAGGATTTTGGCTGTGACTCCACAATTATTGGAGCCACATCAATCTGACTTTGAGATGGTGCAGTGACTGGGTCTTTAGCTCCATTTTGTAATGTGTGTGTTCCCTGGACATCCCTAAGGGTTTTTGATCTTTTCTTTCTAGCATAAGTTTGTGGTGAACTTGTGTCCCTAGCCCTCTTGATTTGTGCTCCTGGTTGGGAGCTTGTTTCAATAGTAACATCCTTTTGTGAGGATGAAACTAGAATTGAGCTTATTTCCTTATTAACAACCACAGTTTGTTGGGAAACTGTGGTATGGCTAGGCTTGGGTACACTCATCTCACCAACCTTATCCTTTGGGTTTCATTGATTTTCACCCTGTCCCTCACCTTGCTCACTCACCTTCATACTCCCCTCTTTGTGTTTAATGGATTTTGCAACTAATATCTTTTGAAAGAAACCAGAGGGGGATTTCTTAGTTGTGGGTTTAGAAATTGTTGTTTTGGTAGCTTGGGTAGGCATCTATTGGGTCATTGACACAGATGTCATTGTTACACTTGAAGGCAAAGAAATATATGAGGTTGGAAGAGTGGAGACAGTGGTGCTTACTTCACTTACCTAAGGTCCCTTCATGATTGGAAAATAAGGAGAGGCACCTCTTTGTGGTGATTTGTCCTGTTGAGATCTGCAATAATCCTCCTTTCTTGAACACAACAATTCAGCTTGTTGGTTGGGTTCTCAATTTCAATGTTCTCAATGAGATGGTTAGCAGTCATCATAAAGAATCTAGAATAGTAGACACTTTTACCTCTCTTATTCAGTTCTACTAACTTATAACCTAACTCAAACAAGACCAAGTCACTGAAATTAAAGTATTTATCAGTATCTAGCATGTAAAGGCATGTTAAGCATGGAGATGTTAACAGAGTCAAAATTGCTAATTTTACCAGAGTAAACTTTAGTTAACACATCACACAGATGACTCCATTCCTTTCTAAGATCTAACCTCCTAATTTCACTTAACTTAGAGGTAGTAAGGGCATAGCCCATGGAATTTAGCATTTTAACTATATCAGTGTCTGTGTGTGGAACAGTAGTAGTATTATCTGGAATTCTTAAGCATGATTTGACAATGTCACTATTAGCAAAATTGCTTACCTTTGAGAGTGAATGTTATGGTCTTGCCAGTGGAGTTGTACACAGCAGTTGTCCATATCTCCTCCATGACTTCACAATAGATTGTGGGTGATTCCTGTTAGGGAAAAAACATGCGCTAATAACACATGCAAGTATACGCGTTCGCAAGTAATATAGAATACTTTCTAGTTCGTTCCCATAGAGACTCAGACAAATTATGTTCAATTAAACTTACTCACTAAAGTATGATTACTTCTCAATGTTAAGACATTAACACTTAGATTTGATTAACTAATTATTAACTACAATTAACTACTAGAATTAAGCACTTAATTAACACTTGAATTAACAATATTAAAACACTCATGAGATCACAACTTCATTACTACTTCCTTCAATAGTTATTGTTATTACCCTTAGCATGCAACAGTGATGATATTAATCGAATAACACGAAATTGATAAAAGCCAACTTTCATTGTACTAATACCATTCTACGAAACATCCATAATTAAGATAGAAGTTGAATAGGCATCAATTATGTTGAGTCCCTATATGTCTACAGCAATTGACAATATAATGATTTAAGCACAAGTTATTCCTTTTGATTACACAGGGCGAATAAAATGGTTAGAGTTACCCACTAATCATGCATACTCTTACATGAACCTATGCTAGCATGGCAAGTTCTAAATCTCAAGATCCACCGTCGCTTCACAAGAGATTAACACCCTATCTTATATGTTCGCGACGCATATAAGACGAATATGCACAACCAATACTAGATATCATACAATCATCACACACTAAGGTATTAAACAACTAACTAAAGAATTCCATAGTAAATCCATTACGACCCCATAATCACGATTAGCTCATGATAGCACTCATCGTCATCATGGGTTCATATGAAAACATGATAATAACATACGAGAATAATAACTAAAACTACTTATATTAAACCAGAGTACGTCACAAGAGTAAATAGGTTCAAATTAAAGAAAACTAGCATCCAACGTTACAACGAAATAAAGAATCACAAGAAAATATGCTTCCTCTTCGTTGCAGTGTGCTAAAACGGTCTTCTTCCTTATCTCCTCCGCTCTTCGATTAATACTACGATCCAATCTTTGTGAAACGTCTCTAAAATCTACTTATATAGGAGTCCCATAAAACCCAGATAACTCAGAAGTTGGAAGCCAAACAGAAATAGGAGTCTAAAATAATTAATCTAAAATTACGACCCTGCGCGGCCGCTCAGCATTCCTGAGCGGTCGCTCAGCTTCCTGAGCGATCGCACAGCAGAGCTGAGCGGGCGCTCAGACCCCTTCTAGAAAATGCTCTGTTTTTCTCCCGTTTCGTCGCTGTAATCTGCTCCTATCTTCCCACTTGCAATGCTAAACACATGCCAAGGCTTGTTATTGATGAATTCTCTCCTGAAATGCAACTAATACCCTAAAATGCATAAACACTAGAAAAACGCATCAAATACACAAACTACTTGATTTCAAGACACCAATTCAAGCTATTATAAGACGTTCTAAGTGGTATAAAATGCCACTTATCACACCCCCAAACTTAAATCGATGCTTGTCCTCAAGCGTCACAGACTCAAAAACAAAACAAAAATATGCATGAATGCAATCTATATGGAATGCAGCGATCCCCCTTACTACGACCAAACCAACCAACTCACGACATCTCAATAAATGCAATTAGGCGAATAAAGATCAATCAAATCATACAAACTAACATACAGCCAGAAACGTGGTGTGTGCAGATGTTTAACAGATATGCTTCGAAACTAGATCAATTATCATAACTCAGCTATCCTCAAGGCAATCGCATGGTTATACGAAGAATAAAAATTATAGGCACAAAGTGACTTATAACACTTCAAGATTATGGAGCTTATTACGGAATCATACTTTTTATTTATAACAACAGATGCTTATTTGACCGTGCAATAAGTGAGGTCCACAAAAGACTTATACAATGGCATCCACCTAGCGAGCGTTAGGTTAGCGGATCCCAGACTATAAAAGCCTTAGGTCACTAGGCACAAAGTCCCCTAAGAACTTAATAACTCGAATACCAAAGAGCCCACTCGTGATCAATTATGCCTTAACTCTTTATTTTTTTCTCTTTTTTTCTCTTTTTTTCTCTTTTTTTCTTTTTTTTATTATTTTCTCTTTTTTTTCAAAATTTTTGAACAAGTGTGTTTCGCTCCTTCTTGCTCAACCCCTAGACTACTCGCATAAAAAATACGAGCCGGCTACTAGCCATTTGACGCCTAGCCACAATTAGCAATGAATACCATTTTTCACTCCATTTTTTTTCTTTTCATGCCTTTTATCACTAAGAACCTATTATAAAATTCTAAGCATAATCAATAGATTAACCTTGAAAACCATCGAACCATAACAACAATCTAGTCCTTAAGCATTCTTTAAGACTTAGTGAAATTACAAGTGTTTCTAGCATGCATATCAACCTACACGACTCAACATCAATTTAACGCTATCACTACACTCGCATCAACATCACAAATTAATTGGTAAATCAGCGTAAAAGGGATCATGGTATATGCATAAGCTACATGACATGATAAATAAAGCAATAAATAAAAAAACTATATGGCAAAAAATAATATGCAATTATATGAACTAAACTATCATGAATATGCAACTATATGACGTACACACAAAATATTCCTTAACTACCACCCCCAAACTTAAAATCTTCACTGTCCCCAGTGAAGGTGGTAGAAAGGAACACAGGGTATACCTACTCGGAGAGATCATCATCATCATCACCCTTAGAGGATGGTGTATCAGGAGGCGGATATGCAAAGTCCTCACCAAAAACTGGCCACTGGATGTCAGCTCCAAGGCCTCAAAAAGCAGTCCCAAGTGCAAGGGTGAGCTCCTGAGCAAACTTGCTCTGTGTCTCGTACATAGAGTCCATCCTCCTCGACAGCCTCCTACACTGGGCATCAGCCATCCCAGCACCCTCCTGAGCTCTAGAAGAACTGGCCTCATCTCGCCTTGGCCTTGCCATGGTAGAACCTCGTGCTAGACACCCTCCTGGAAGACGATAACCCAGCCCATGCTCCTCGGGCTCACCACCGGTCCACTCCTGCATCGCATGCAGAGTCCCGGAATCAATAGGAGCAGCCGGTAACTGCAACTGCTCATGAGACGGCCACTGAACTCCCACTACTTGACAAAGCTTTGTAACCGTGGATGCATAGGGGATGTTCATGTGCTTAGCTCCACTCAAAAACTTCAGAATTCCTTGGTAGATGAACTCACCAAGGTCCACATAGTACTCCTCATTCAAAATTCCCCATAACAACTATGCTCTCTCAACTGTGACCTCATGTGCATGTGAAGTAGGCAGAATATTATCACAAATAAAAGCATTCTATGCACAGGCATACCTGTTCATCGCGATCGCCGAAAAGTGACGATACTCGTTAGTCCCAGTCTTGAAGGTCCAAACTGTGCCCGGCCTACAGAGAGTAGCACAAATCAAATCCAAGTCAAAATCCCCAGCAGTCTTCTCGTTCCAATTCTCCTCCGTGGGCTTCTTCTGTCGCTACCCAATCACACGGCGAATCTCCGCAGGGTGATAATCCACCGTCATCCCCCGAACGACAGAATAACCATTCTTCTTAGCCTTCGCGTTTACATAGAACTCGCAAACCACACTCATCGGAGCTGCTTCAGGAGACTCACAGAAAGCAATCCAACCCTTCTCAGCAATCATAGGCAACAACTCACCATCCCTCCCCGATGGTAAGAACCCCCTCTCCTTCAAAATTGGCTTACCCAGAAGCCTAGTATACTCCTCCTCACCAGCCCTATCATTCAAACGAGGCCTCGCAGCAGTACCCCTTGAAGAATCAGCAGTAGGGACAGTGTTGTTGCTATCGATAGTCCTTGATCTCTTGGGTGCCATCAAAACTGAGTAAAAGTGTTTAAGATTTGTGTTTTTAGGTTTGGGAGAGAGTTTAAGATTTGAAAGTGTATGGGGAGTATATGGGATAGGTGTATGTATATATAGGGTATAGATTAGGGTAAAATTTGATTAGGAGTGGGTTTTGAGGGTTAAAAATGTGGGTAATGGGAGAATAAATCGTGGGTAATGGGGCTGTAAATTGTTTTTTGTTTTGCATATTTTTTCGGAATTTTATAGGACTTAAAAAAAATTCTTCCAGTCGGCCCCTGAGCGGTCGCTCGGCAGAGCTGAGCGGTCGCTCGGCAGGGCTGAGCGGGCGCTCAGGGGTCTTCTGGAAATTATTTTTCCATGCCCTGTTTTTCTGATTTTTTTTTGGTTTTGGATAGGTTACTAACTTCTAAGGGTTCCTATAACAACAAATCATGGGTTGCCTCCCAAGAAGCGCTTCTTTTTCGTCATTAGCTTGACGTAGCGTACCTTACCCAAGTTGACAATAAAACGGCACTAACCACTTCCCGGCTTGCCGTGTCCCCATAGTAGTGCTTCAAACGCTGACCATTAACCTTAAATGCTTGGTCCGGATCATTCTCAAAAATCTCCACCGCTCCATGTGGAAACACAGTTTTGATAATAAAAGGTCCAGACCACCTTGATTTCAACTTCCCAGGAAAAAGTCGGAGACGAGAGTTGAATAAAAGAACTTGCAGCCCCGGCACAAATAACTTAGGATGTAGCTTCCTGTCGTGCTACCTTTTCATTTTTCCTTGTACATTTTGTTGTTCTCGTATGCTTGGAGTTGAAATTCATCAAGTTCATTAAGCTGAAGCATTCGCTTCTTTCCAGCTGCCTCTAGATCCAGGTTCAACTTCTTCAACGCCCAATAGGCCTTATGCTCAAGTTCTGCAGGTAAATGACATCCCTTACCATACACAAGTTGAAATGGGGACATCCCAAGTGGAGTCTTATATGTTGTTTTGTAAGCCCAAACAGCTTCATTGAGCTTTAAAGACCAATCCTTCCTTGACGGACAAACAACCTTCTCTAAAATGTGCTTGATCTCTCTGTTAGACACTTCCGCTTGACCATTTGTTTGCGGATAATAGGCAGTAGCAACACAATGATTCACATTGTAGCGCTGCATCATAGAAGTAAACTTACGGTTGCAGAAATGTGACCCTTCATCACTTATGATTACTCGTGGCGTTCCAAACCTTGTGAAAATCTGCTTATGAAGAAAATTCAACACTGCCTTTGCATCATTTTCGGTAGAGCCTTGACTTCTACCCATTTTGAGACGTAATGGACTGCCAGCAAGATGTACTGATTATTGCAGGACGAGATAAAAGGCCCCATGAAATTGATTCCCCAAACATCAAAGACCTCGACTTCAAGCATCACATTTAACGGCATCTCATCCTTTCTCGTAAGATTCCCCCACTCTTTTGCAATGATCACACCTTAAAACGAACTGATGAGCATCCTTAAACAAGGTAGGCCAGAAAAAACCTACTTGCAGAATACGAGCTACCGTCTTCTCACCACCATACTGTCCACCATAAACTGTAGAGTGGCAGTCTCGTAATATACCCTCCATCTCACAGAATGGGATACATCTCCAGATGATCTGGTCAGCTCCCTGTCTAAAAAAATACGGTTCATCCCACATATACCACTTCACCTCATGCAGAAACTTCTTCTTTTGAGCTGTGGTCAAATTAGGAGGCATTATATTGCTAACAAGATAATTCACAATATCTGCGAACCATGGCTCTTCCTCTCGAACTGCCAACAACTGCTCATCCGGAAAAGATTCGTTGATCAATGTCGTATCATGTGAAGTAGACTCGGGATTCTCCAATCTAGAGAGATGGTCATCTACTTGATTCTTAGTATTTTTTCGATCCTTGATCTCTAACTCAAATTTCTGTAGCAAGAGCACCCAACGAATGAGTCTCGGCTTCGAATCCTTTTTGGAAACCAAATAGCGAATGGCCGCATGATCAGTGAACACTGTTACCTTTGTCCCAAGCAAATAAGATCGAAATTTTTCGAAACCAAAGTCTATAGCCAAGAGCTCCTTCTCAGTAGTGGTGTAGTTCATTTGGGCCCCATTTAAGGTCTTGCTAGCATAGTAGACCACATGAAAGAGATTATTCTTGCGCTGCCCAAGAACTGCGCCCACCGCATAATCACTAGCATCGCACATCATCTCAAAAGGCTCTATCCAATCAGGTGTTGTAATAACTGGTGCAGTTATCAAACTCTTCTTAAGAGTCTCGAATGCCGTTAAGCAGTCTTCATCAAATTTAAAAGGCACATGCTTCTCAAGCAAGTTGCACAACGGCTTAGATATCTTCGAAAAGTCCTTGATGAAACGCTGATAAAATACCGCATGACCAAGAAAACTACGGATTCCTTTCACAGAAATAGGTGGTGGAAGATTTTCAATGACTCCCACCTTGGCTTTTTCCACCTCAAGACCCTTGCTAGAGACCTTATGCCCAAGAATAATGCCTTCACGCACCATAAAATGACATTTTTCCCAATTTAGCACCAAATTAGTTTCCACACACCTTTTGAGTACTGCACGAAGATTATTCAAGCAGTCATCATACGAATGTCCAAAGACGGATAAGTCATCCATGAACACCTTGACATTATTTCTAATCATGTCAGAGAATATAGCCATCATACATCTCTGAAAAGTGGCCGGTGCGCCACATAACCTAAACGAAACTCTGCGAAAAGCAAACGTGCCAAATGGACAAGTGAAGGTAGTCTTTTCTTGATCCTCTGGTGTAATACAAATCTGATTATACCCTGAATAGCCATCCAGAAGACAGTAATACTCATGACCGGCCAACCTGTCAAGCATCTGATCAATAAATGTAAGAGGGAAGTGATCCTTCCTTGTGGCCTTGTTCAACTTTCTGTAATCCATGCATACTCTCCATCCTGTGACTCTTCTCGTGGGGATGAGCTCATTCTTCTCATTTGCTACCACAGTGATACCTCATTTCTTAGGTACACATTGCACGGGGCTCACCCAAGAACTATCAGAAATAGGATAAATGATTCTTGCATCAAGCCACTTCAGAATTTCTTTCTTCACCACTTCTTTCATGATAGGATTAAGTCTACGTTGTTGCTCAACAGTCGGCTTACAACCCTCATTTAGCAGAATCTTATGCATGCAATATGAAGGGCTGGTCCCTTTGATGTCTGCTATAGTCCATCCGATAGCCGATTTGAATTCTCTCAAGATCCTTAAGAGCTTGTCTTCCTCACTACCTGAAAGGTCAGCTGCAATAATAACAGGTAAAGTAGATGCATCACCTAAAAAAGCATACCTCAAGTGTTCAGGCAATGGTTTAAGCTCCAAGGTAGGTGCTTCCTCAATTGATGGTTTGAGCTTTCCTTCAGCATTTTTGAGGTCAGAAGTACCAAGAGATTCAAACGGCATGTCTAGCTTTTGCTTCCAGGGAAAAGCATTTAGATATTGTAGTTGTTCATTGCCATCCTCATCATCACTGTCAAAATCCCCCACTAAGGCCTTTTCTAATGCATCAGACATTAGCATATGATCAAGTTGTGAAGTAACCGTAGAATCAATCAAATCCACTTTAAACACTCCTCATCTTCTATAGGGAATTTCATTGCTTTGAATACATTGAATGTCACATCCTGATCCTATACCCGTATTGTAAGTTCACCTTTCTGCACATCTATCAAGGTACGTCCTATAGCCAAGAAAGGTCTTCCCAAGATTATGGGAATCTTCTTATCTTCCTCGAAATCCAGAATAACAAAGTCTGCAGGAAAGAAGAGCTTATCCACCTTTACTAGAACATCCTCCACTATGCCTCGTGGGTAAGTAATAGAATGATCAGCCAATTGTAGAGACATGTAGGTGGGCTTTGGATCAGGCAAATTCAACAGTTTAAAGATCGACAATGGTATCAGATTGATGCTTGCTACCAAATCACAAAGGCACTTGTCAAAAGATAACCTGCCAATGGTGCAAGGAATGGTGAAGCTACCTGGATCTTTAAGCTTTGGAGGTAACTTTTGTAGCAGTACAGCACTGCATTCTTCCGTTAGAGCAACGGTCTCAAGTTCATCCAGTTTCACCTTCCTTGAAAGAATACTCTTCATAAATTTCGCATAACTAGGCATTTACTCCAGAGCCTCAGCGAAAGGTATATTGATGTGAAGTTTCTTGAACACCTCCAGAAACTTACCGAACTGCTTATCCAGCTTTTGTTGTTGCAATATCTTAGGGAAAGGTGGTGGATGATAGAGCTGTTTCTCCCATGTATTACCCTCAGGCAGAGTGTGTCCAACAGTAGTCTTCCTTGATTCCGCCACTTTCTCCTTTTGCTTAGCTTCTTCATCTCCAACTTCCGCTTCTCCTTCTTTTATTTTTTCCGCATCAGCAACTTTTCCAGACCTTAAGGTAATAGCCTTGACTTGCTCTTTAGCTTCCTTCCTGCCTGGCACTTCAGTATCATTGGGAAGTGTGCCAGGTTGACGATTGAGCACTGCATTGGCTATTTGACTGATTTAATTTTCCAAGGTCTTGATAGAAACCACCTGACTTTTGCATAACAGCTTAAGTTCCTCAAAATCAGCACTAGAGGGTGGAGATGCACCTCCTTGTTGAGGATATGATTGCTTTTGAGCATAATGCTGTGGTTGCTGGAATCCAGGTGGGTTGAACTGTTTACTTACGCCTTGCTGATATGGTTGCTGAATAGCATTCTGATTATTACTCCAGCTGAAATTTTATATGATTTCTGTTGTTAGGATGATAAGTAGCTGGCACAGGCTGCTGTTGTCGCTGATAATTGTTCACATACTGAACAGATTCGTTAACAAAAGAACACTGATCCGTAGCATGAGGACCTGCACAAAGCTCACAGACCATAGCTATTTGATTGACCCCATAGGTGTCTAGAAAATTAACCTTCATAGACAACGCTTGGAGCTGCACTGCAATAGCTATAGCTGCATCGACTTCCAGAATACCTGCTACCTTCCCGGGCATCATCCTTTGAGTTGGGTTTTGATGCTTATTTACAGCCATAGTCTCAATAAGATTATAAGCTTCAGTATAGCTTTTGGCCCACAAGGCGCCTCCAGCTACTGCATCGAGCATGGAGCGAGATTGGGCCCCCAAACAATTATAGAAACCAGTGATCACCATCCAATCAGGCATTCCATGATGTGGACACTTTCTCAACATCTCCTTGTAGCACTCCCAAGCTTCGCACATAGATTCTGTAGGTTGCTGCGCAAACTGAGTAAGAGCACTCCTCATAGTAGCAGTCTTCGCCATTGGATAAAACTTCACTAGAAACTTTTGCGCAAGATCTTGCCAAGTTGTGATAGACCCAGCTGGTTCAGAATGTAACCAGTCCTTAGCTTTATCCCTCAGAGAGAATGGGAAAAGCCTCAGCTTGATAGCCTCATCAGTCACACCATTATATTTGAAAGTACTGCAAATCTCGACAAAATTCCTTATGTGCATGTTGGGGTCTTCAGTCGCAGCACCTCCGAAAGAAACAGAATTATGCATCATCTGAATAGTGCCCGGCTTGATTTCAAAGTTATTGGCCTCAATAGCCGGGTGCATGATGCTAGACTGAATGTCATCAATTTTGGGTCGATAAAAGTCCATTAGAGCTGGATCTGCCAAAACTAAACGATCACCCATGGTTACTGGCTCTTTCTGCTCACTTCCTGAATCTGAATCTTCAAAATCTATCTTCTCCGGAATATCAAGAACATCGTCTGTCTCCTCAGCTGTATCTAAAGTCCTCTTGCGAGCACGAGAACGAGTTTGCATAAACGCTCGCTAAAGTACCTGAAACACAACCGGCAACAATAAGTAACACGTCTTAATCACTGAGTCCTAATGACCAATGATGGTAAGTACATAAACTAAACAAAGACGCCGAGTCCCCGGTAGCGGCGCCAAAAACTTGTTAGGGCGAAAACATGCGCTAATAACACACGCAAGTATACGCGTTCACAAGTAATATAGAATACTTTCTAATTCGTTCCCACAGAGACTCAGACTAATTATGTTCAATTAAACTTACTCACCAAAGTATGATTACTTCTCAATGTTAAGACAATAACACTTAGATTTGATTAACTAATTATTAACTACAATTAACTACTAGAATTAAGCCCTTAATTAACACTTGAATTAACAATATTAAAACACTCATGAGATCACAACTTCATTACTACATGCTTCAATAGTTATTGTTATTACCCTTAGCATGCAACAGTGATGATATTAATCGAATAACACGAAACTGATAAAAGCCAACTTTCATTGTACTAATACCATTCTACCAAACATCCACAATTAAGATAGAAGTTGAATAGGCATCAATTATGTTGAGTCCCTATACGTCTACAACAACTGACAACATAATGATTTAAGCACAAGTTATTCCTTTTGATTACACAGGGCGAATAAAATGGTTAGAGTTACCCACTAATCATGCATACTATTACATAAACCTATGCTAGCATGGCAAGTTCTAAATCTCAAGATCCACCGTCGCTTCACAAGAGATTAACACCCTATCTTATATGTTCGCGACGCATATAAGACGAATACGCACAACCAATACTAGATATCATACAATAATCACACACTAAGGTATTAAACAACTAACTAAAGAATTCCATAGTAAATCTGTTACGACCCCATGATCACGATTATCCCATGATAGCGCTCATCGTCATCATGGGTTCATATGAAAACATGATAATAACACACGAGAATAATAACTAAAACTACTTATATTAAACTAGAGTACGTCACAAGAGTAAATAGGTTTAAAGAAAAGAAAACTAGCATCCAACATTACAACGAAATAAAGAATCACAAGAAAATATGCTTCCTCTTCGTTGCGGTGTGCTAAAACGGTCTTCTTCCTTATCTCCTCCGTTCTTCCATTAATACTACGATCCAACCTTTGTGAAACATCTCTGAAATCTACTTATATAGGAGTCCTATAAAACCCAGATAGCTCAGAAGTTGGAAGCCAAACAGAAATAGGAGTCTAAAATAATTAATCTAAACACATGCCAAGGCTTATTATTGATGAATTCTCTCCCGAAATGCAACTAATACCCTGAAATGCACAAACACTAGAAAAACGCATCAAATACACAATATACTTGATTTCAAGACACCAATTCAAGCTATTACAAGACGTTCTAAGTGGTATAAAATGCCACTTATCAATTCAAGCATAGCATAACTGAGTTTACAGCTCTTCACAAAATCCATCATCTTGGGAAATTCTCCAGACTGAGGAATCTCCTTATTCACGAGTGCTGCAAAGTTGTTCTTTTCATAGATATATCCGGATTGAGACATTATTTTAACTATTGGTGCCATTGTTAGAGAATGAGAAATTTGCAGAGAGGATATTCGCTTTGAAGAAGAAAGGAAGTTAGAGCAATTGATTTGAGAATGATAAAAGAGTAGAAAAAAATGAATTCCGTTTTATACTATCTCAGAAATAAACTGGCAAAAATAATAAAGTGAAATAAAGTAACCAATTAAAATAGCCCAAAATAGCCTTTTAAAAATAAATAAACTGTTAAAAATTTGTCACTTATCCATCGTGTCATGCTTACAAACTGTAAGTATATTCGATGGATAAAGTTCAGAGTTTTAATGGCTAAGATTGAGACTATTCGACGGATGAGGATAAATCAGTTATCCGTCGGGTTATAAAATAATCCAGAAAAGTAAACACAAGTATTAGGCCTCAATGATAATATAGAAGGGGGTTGAATATAGTATCTACAATCAATTCGATTATAAACACATGTATGTAACAGAAAACAAGTTTATTCAATATATCAAACTCTGTTACAGTAGGTTTAATCTACTCTCTCAGTGATGTATGATATCACTAAGAGCTACTAGGGTTACAATAAATAATATTCTCGTAAATGATAACACATATAGTGTAAACCCTAATCTGTGTTTATATACTACACAGTTACAAGATATCTCCTAATTGATATGATATGTTTTGTTTCCTAAAATACATCAATCAGAAATTGTCTACTGTAGTCCTTTAGCTGTACAACTCTCCAAGCATATCTTCTTTTATTTAATCCAGATCCTCTCCTGTAAATCAGCCGCTTTTCATCCCTGAAGTGTATCCGCACTTAAGTTCTGATAGTAAGTTCTGAAACTAAACAGATCAGATTAGACATGACATCACAAATATATCTAACAATCTCTCCCAACATGTAAATTATAAAAATATACAAGTTTATAGATTTGATGATGTCAAAAACATTTAAGTACAAATGCAATGAGAGTTTATATGTACAACTAAATACAACTTATAGTCCATGCAGGTTTTACCAAATTCACTGAATCAGCCTGAATCCATAATGATTCCTTACAAAGTCTAATACCATCTTGGTCTCTGCATTTCTTTTAACTTCAAGTGACTGAGCTTTGACTTGCTGTAGTTCTTCATCTTCAGTATCACCAATCTGATATATGGAAGCTTTGAGTGTAGAAATTGGATTTCTTTCAAGTCCATCTCCTAGTCTGATTACCCTTGGATGTGTAGAATCTTCATTATAGCATAAGCATCTTCCTTTTAGAATTACTTCTACCTTAGCAGAATTCTTCCTCATAGCAATTTCTCTTCCATCATCCTCAATCATCATTGGAGTATACTCTGTCATTCTTGCACCAGAAATTCTGAGTAAATCTCTTATTGTCTTCAGAATATATTCTGACCATTTCCTGGTAACATCAGAATTACCTCCAGTAGATAATAAATATATTGGAGGTCTTTGACAGATTTCTTCAGCACATCAGAGTCAGATAATCTATAAGCTCTGCCATCAATCAGAAATAAGATCAATTTCTCTTTTTCTTCATAACCATCATGAGTATCCATCACTACTTGAGCAGAAAGCACTTTGTCAAGGTGCTTTTATGTGATCTCTTCAAATGGCTTGTCAGTCAATGTGAATGGATCTCTAATATCAACTTCTATCCCAGTCTGGAATTTCTCTCGGTCAGAACCTAATCCAGAAGTGTCTCTAGTTTGCTTGGCTTTTACCCCAAATGCTGCAAGTTAATTCAACATCTGATTTGTCTTAGGCTGAACTGGAATAGACTTGTTCCATAGCAGCTTCTTCTTATCTTCTAATGTTAAGCTGTTTATGTCAACTTGAGCAGTGTCAGAGGTTGATGTCTTGATGAATTGGCCAGGATTTACAGTTTCATCTGTAGCTTGCTGTTCTAAAATATCTTCAGGATTTATTAAGTTCTGAACTTCTTCACTCTGAACAACTTGAGCTATGTCAGAGGTTGTCTTAGATTTATCTGTCATCATCTTTTTCTTCATAGTTTCAACTGTTTCATCTTCAGCAGCAGCATTATCAAGGACTTGGACCATCTTGCACACAGGATCCATCAGAATTTGAGGAATCTTCATCTTCTATTTCTTGACTGTCTCCCCAACTTTTCCTTTTCCCTTGTCTTTGGGATTAGTAGTAGTTTGAGATCTAGTCATTGATCTAGGAATCTCTCTGGAAGATCTTTCTCTTATCACAATCCCCTTTTCTTTTGGCCTTGGTGGCTTTTTAGCATCAGAAGCTTTTGACTTAGGTTTGCTCTTCTCAACAGCGAATTTAGGTTCTTCTTCTCCTAATTCCTCTAAATCCACTCCTGGATTATCCTTAAGGAATAGTCTCTTGGCCAATTCTTCATCAACAGATTGAATTTTGGGATCTTTGTAGAAGAATGTTGCTTTCTTTCCTTTGAATTTCAAAGTCTGCAAAAAATTATGTGACTCTTGGCTTCCAGCTTGGACTATCATATCAGAAGTAGTTGTCAGAACTTGATCATCAGTATTTGAAGTATCAACATTTGTGATCAACAAAGGAACATCCTAATCTGTTAGCTTCTTTCCTTCCTTATTCCTCCCTTGCATAGAAGATCTGTCACAGTTCTTTCTACCAGAAATTCTCTGATGAGAACTTGTCTGTTGAGTGGAAATTCTGCTCAGCTGCTTCCCTTGACTTTGACCTATACTCTTTTCAGAGTTTCCCTGGTCATCTCCATGATCATCCTTTTTCTTCAGTGTTTGGCTTGGTGAGCATTTGGACTTAACTACCTTCTCCCCCTTTTGGCATCATCTGTCAGGAGTAGAGAAAGAAGGAGTTCCACTGAAGATTGGATCTCATTTAACTGAGTCTGTTGAGCATCTTGATTTTGTAATACCTCATCCAGTTGGGCCTGCTGCTTGGCTTGAACAAGCTCAATAGCATCCACTTTTTCTTGAATTGGTCTGATAAACCTCTTATTGTCTAGATCTTGTATAATGGCTAGCTTATCAGCTGTTTCCTGAAGTTTATCAACCTTTGCATGAGTCTTGGAGTGTTGACCTTGTAGAGTTCTTGTACTGAGAGCAGTGACATTTAGTTATGCTTGAAGTCAGAACTTATCAGCAACTCATCAGCTTTGAAACATATTCTATCAGAACATGTGGGCCGGGAATAAAATCAGTATCATTCCATTTATGCATCCACTCAGCCCCTCTAAAGGTTTCCTCCCATGGAAATGGAGCAGCCTTTTCCTCAAACTGGAATAATGCCTCATTTCCTATAGGCACATGAGTGTTTACTGGAGATGACTCTCCAGAACTTGCTAGAATCTCCTCATCTTCAGATAATACCAAGGTGTGTGTGGCTGTAGGAGACTCTGAAGTAGTTGTAGCTTTATCTAAATTCTGATCTTCATTTCTAAGATCAAGAATTGGTGTTGTTGGTATCTCGGCCTGTAAAATTGGAGAAGTAACAGAAGTTTGTTGTTTTGTAGTTCGAGCTTTCAGATATAGAATAGTAGGTATATTCAAATTACGAATATCTATTTCAGGACTTTTCTCTTGTTCTTCAACATCATCTGTAGCTTTGATTGGAGAGTGAGGTGGAGAAATCATAGATTCTTGTACAGGTTCTGATCTGTGGACTTCAGGAATTTCAAATTCTTGAATTAGAACTTCTTCAGCTGCTGGAAGGGCTTCAATCACAATAGGTTCCGATGAGATCAGAGATTCCTGATCCCCTTCCTCTGCATCTTCAGCATCCTTAGATTGAGTTTGTGCAATATGCACACCTGCTCTCATCTTCTTCAATTTTGATTTTCTAGATGGAGGGGTGACATGATCTGTATCAGAATGTGAAGACCTCTTTCTTTTCTGAATGCCAGAAGCTTCAACTGTTTTCTCCTTCTGAAGAGTTGACTCTTCAACTTCTTCTGTCATAGGTTCTGATGCAGGAACCTGGACATGTTCTTCCTCATCTGATTCATCTCTCAGAATCATCCTTCTCTTTCTCCTTGGTGGAGATTGAGGAACATATTTAGCTCTTGAGATTTTGGGTCTTGAAGATGTGTCAGATTTTACAACTGGCACCTTTTGAGAAGTACCAGAGGTTGATTTGGTTTTGGATTTGGGTCAGGACTGTGAAGTGCTGACAACAGGTGCTGATGTTGGTGATTGTGAGATAGACTGTGGTTGTTGAGTAGTGGATGGTTGTGATGGTGCTACATTAGGGAATATGGCTGTGTAAGTGCCTGGGATAGTGTTGACTAAGAACTGTCTGACAGATTGGGTATTTGGAGAGGTCTTAGTACTTCTTTCTCGTTATCAGCAGATAACAAGTCAGTAAATGCCCTTTTATGTAACTTAAAAGGTTCCATTAGGTCATTGAACACTTGTGGCTTATCAGGACAACAATAACTATAAATTAATTGACAGATGCTAGAAAAATATACTACATTTGCATCTTCCTTCATTCTGTCACCAATATAGCCTAACACAGCAGATGCATAATCAAAATGAGTCTAATTAAAAAGTGCATACCCTATTTGTTGACTCATGATTGGAATGGCATCGAAATTGGAGCATTTGTTAGCAAAAGTCTTTGTAATGCAATCAAAGAAGAAGCTCCATTCCCTCCTGATGTAAGGCCTCTTCAACTGTCCTAGCTTGGAAAAGCTTTTCTCATATCCCAAGCTTACCATCATGTTCAGAAGAACAGATTCTCCAGGTGCTGAGTTGTAAGTGCAGTTTTCAGGCAGATGAACAGCATGCCTCACTATAGTAACAGTTACCATATACTCATCTTCTCCCGATGAGAAGATGATGCTTGGAGATCCCGTTTAACCTCCATCATCATAGATTCCAGTCTTCCAGAACTCCAGCACTTGTTTACCAGAGATTGCTTGAGGATGGGTCAGAGCATACCCAATCTCACTGTGAGCCAAGAAATCTTAAACAAAGTGAAGTTCTGAAGGAGCTTCATCCTTGTTCAAGATAGCAGAGTAGTTGTTTGGGACAAACTTAGATCCATTAAAAATAACATCCTTTGGTTCCATTTCTGTTGAATAATCAAGTGAAAATTTTGTGTTTGCAAAGTGTTTGATAAAATTCCAGTAAGAGAACGTTAGAAAATAAGAGAGTAAGAAAATAAGAGAGAGAATAGAGTAAAAGAGTGGGTAAAAGATTGTATAATCTTTTATCTCTGATATTTATACTCTACACACGGTAACGTCTTTTTTGAATTAGAACCGACAGTTTTTACACTTGGCAGCGTGTAATCATTCAAAACATAAATAGTGTGCACGGTAAACATGCAGTAATTATTGCACACATGCACATACCAAAACCAACACGCAACCCACTAACAAATGATTATGACTGTTTTTATCTCACCTAATTATTTTTTTGTGAAATATAACCGTTACATTAAATACTAAAAATAAGTCAAGTAAATAAATAATGCCACGTAAGCGTCAGGATTTACATCAGAACTTGACTATTATCAGAATTTAACGGTCATCAGAACATGGCTTCTATACTCAAAAGGTGAATGAATGTGTCTGTGTTTCTTCACACAAATACTGACTGGTTTCTTCAGAGTGTAGTCATCAGAACATAATTAGGACTTGTCCTCAGAAATTATGCAAATGATATTTAACTATTTATCAGAAATAACTTAATCACCACAGTAATTTTCATCATTCATATGGAGTGAGAGTGTATGTATTTGCAAATAATAAGATAAAGATTAAAGTCTGATAAACTTCAGTATATCTTAAAAATAAGGCATAACTAAGAAAAATGCTTAAAATCAGTCTTTAATTGTGAAGTCTACTGTAGAATAAAGTTATGCAAGAATCCACCTCAACTGTTTGTGCTTATTTTATGCATCTTTTGAAATTCTTCTGACAAGGACTTCTCAGTGTAAATGAGTTACAACTGCCATCAGAATTAATGATGTTATCAGAATATTTCTCCAGTAATCAGAGAATGTGAAAAGTCACCAAGAAAAAATAATTTGTTTTTCTAATGCATATTACTTAATACCAACAATGCACTTGAATCTTCCCTTTCACATATTTACTCTAGATCTCAAAGGAGTACCTGATTTCAATTTTTCATTTCTTTTATTTTCTTCAGATAAGTGAGGCTTATCAAGCATGTAGTTCATCCTTAAGATTTACTGACATCAGGATTTGACTGATAAGAAGCAATAATCTAGTTTGTGACTTAGCAATAAAATACAGGAAGTAAGTTTGACTAAGATTAAAATCAGAATTTGCTTGTGTTAGTGATTTCAACATAAATAACTAATTCAAACATGGGATACATAGTTTGTTAAAGACTACTAAGTCAGCATATAACAAAATAATCCTCATTGGATTGAATAGTCACAGAACATTCAAAACACTTTTAGAGTTTATAGAATCACATCAGATAATAAGCAGTGTTTAATATGTTACAATTTAAACACAGATTACATTGAGATAAGAAATTTTATAAATACTGATCATAAAGTCTGATGTATGAGAATAAAAAACTAAACAGATTTTGAGAAAGAACCTGAAACCATTCCAAGTTCATTTACCAGTCTTGTAAGAGTAGCTTCACATAGTGGTTCTGTGATGATATCTGCTAGTTGTTGATCTGTTGGAACAAAATGCAATTCCACTGTACCTTCCATCATATGTTCCCTTATGAAATGGTACCTAATGCTGATGTGCTTTGTCATTGAGTGTTGAATTAGATTTCCTGTCATAGCAATAGCACTTTGATTATCACAGTAAATAGGTATTTTAGAAAATTCGAACCCATAGTCCAGTAACTGATTCTTCATCCAAAGAATCTGTGCACAACAACTTCCTGCGGCAATATATTCTGCTTCTGCAGTTGATGTGGAAATTAATTTATGTTTCTTGCTAAACCAAGAAACCAATCTGCCTCCAAGAAATTGGCAGCTTCCACTATTGCTTTTCCTGTCTATTTTGCATCCTGCAAAATCTGCATCTGAGTAACCTATTAGCTTAAAATAAAATTCCCTAGGATACCACAATCCTAGATCAACTGTACCCTTTAGATACTTGAAAATTATTTTCACAGCTATTAGATGAGGTTCTCTTGGATCAGCCTGAAATCTTGCACAGAGACAGGTAGCATACATGATATCTGGTCTACTTATAGTTAAATAGAGTAAAGAGACAATCATACCTCTGTAGTTAGTAATATCTACTGATACTCCAGTAACTTTATCTAACTTAGTGGCAGTGGTCATGAGAGTTGATGTAGTAGAACTGTCTTGCATTCCAAATTTCTTGAGTAAGTTTCTGGTGTACTTGGTTTGATTGATAAAAGTACCTTCAATTTGTTTGACTTGAAGTCCCAGAAAATAACTCAACTCTCCCATCATACTTATTTGATATCTTGACTGCATTAACTTGGAAAATCTTTCACAAAGTTTTGTATTTGTAGAGCCAAAGATGATATCAACAACAAATATATGTACCAAAAGTAAATCATTTCCATGGTTGAGATAAAATAAAGTCTTGTCAATTGTGCCTCTGTGAAATCCACTTTCCAGAAAAAATTGAGCTAAAGTCTCATACCATGCTCTTAGAGCTTTCTTAACGCCATAAAGTGCTTTGTCAAGCCTGTAGATATGATTTGGAAATTTTGGATCTACAAAGCCTGGAGGTTGTTCAACATATACCTCTTCTTCCAATTCTCCATTGAGAAAAGCACTTTTCACATCCATTTGAAAGACTTTGAACTTCTTGTGAGCAGCATAAGCCAAAAAGATTCTTATGGCTTCCAATCTAGCAACTGGAGCAAATGTTTCATCATAGTCAATACCCTCCTGTTGAGAGTAACCTTTAGCAACCATCCTTGCTTTGTTTCTTGTAATTATGCCATCACTGTCAGTTTTATTTCTGAACACCCATTTTGTACCAACAATGGATCTGTCTTTTGGTCTTGGTACTAGGGTCCAGACTTTATTTCTTTCAATATTATTTAACTCTTCCTGCATTGCTTGCATCCAATCAGCATTTTGAAGAGCTTCTTCCACTTTCTTTGGTTCAGTCTGAGATAGAAAGGAATGATAGAGACATTCATTTGTTGTTTCTATTCTAGTTCTGACACCTGCTTCAGGATCTCTAATTATTAAGTCAGGTGTGTGTGATTTAGTCCACTTCCTTGCATTTGGAAGTTGATCTCTAGTACTGGATCCTCCCCCATGATCCATGATGTCTCTATCAGCATTTTTTGATGCTCCCCCTGAAGTTATGCTCTATGAGATTCCAGAATTTGAGTCAGAATTTAGGTCATCAGAATTTACAGAATCAGAATTTACATCATCATTTTCAAATCTCAGTTGATCATGATCATTGAAATCTTCAAGTCGAGTAATCTTTTTATCATCAAAAGATACATGAAATTCTGATGAGTCTTAAGAACAAAACACTTGCATCCAAATACATGAAAGTATTTCAGATTTGGCTTCTTTTTCTTCACCATCTCATATGGTATTTTTTCATGCTTGTTTATGAGTGTAGCATTCTGTGTAAAAAAAGCAGTCTGCAAAGCTTTAGCCCAAAAATAGGTTGGTAGCTTTGCTTCATCAAGCATAGTTCGTGCAGCTGTGGAATTCCAGGTATAGAAAATTCCTGCTTTATTCCTTGCTCTTTGCAGAACTCTTCCATGATTGAATTCTTGAACTCAATGCCATTATCACTTCTTATTATTTTAACAGAATCTTTGACTAACTTATCCAGCTGTCTGACATGATCAATTAGAGTAGATGCAGTTTCATTCTTCTTGTACAAGAAATACACCCAAGTGTATCTTGTAAACTCATCCACTATAACCATAGCATATTTCTTCTTTGCAATAGACATGACATTGACTGGACCAAATAGATCAACATGCAGTAAGTGATAAGGCTCAAGAATTGAGGCTTCAATTTGGCCCTTGAATGAAGATTTTCTTTGTTTTACCTTTTGAAATGAGTCACAAAGACCATCAGGAGCAAATATTTATTTTGGCAGTCCTCTCGAAAGATCTTTCTTTACTAGCTCATTTATGTTGTTGAAATTTAAATGAGAGAGTCTCTTGTGCCAATTCTAGCTTTCTTCAATTGATGATCTGCTTAACAGACAGATTGCAAAACCATCAGAATGTGTTGAAAGTCTGGCTTTATATATGTTACAATGTCTGTAACCTTTCAGAACCACTTTGCCTGTAGAATTACTTACAACTTCACATTGTTCTTCAAAGAAATCCACATGATAACCTTTGTCACAGATTTAACTCACACTTAGCAGATTCTGTTTAAGTCCTGAGACAAGAGCTACTGTTTTAATTATGACATTCCCAAGATTGATATTTCCATATCCTAGAGTATTTCCCATATTTCTATCTCCATAAGAAACTCCTGGGCCAGCTTTCTCCATAAAGTCTGATAGCAGGGCTATATTTCCAGTCATAGGTCCTGAACATCCACTCTCCAGAACCAGGATGTTTTTCCTGTTGCCCTGCAATCACAAAGACCACTATTGATTAGTTTTAAGGACCCAAACTTGCTTGGATCCTTTGGCCTTGTTAGGTTTGTTAGCATTTACAGCGAATTTAGTTTCAGAGTTTATGCTAACATGCTTTTTATCAGACTTCATATCAGACTTTTTATCAGAATATACACTAGAAGGAATTACATTAATTTTCTTTAAAGAAGGTTTTATTTCATAATAATCATAGTACAAAGTATGATATTCCTTACAAGGATTTTGTGGTTTAAACCGAACAGACTGACTCTTAACTCCTGATCTAGGAGTTAAAGAGTTTATATCTTTATTTTTCCTGCAAAAAGAAGCAAGATGGTTAGAGTTTCTACAATTATAGCATTTCTTTCTAGGAGCATTAGGAATAGGCATATAATTATTACTTTTATTCACACCTTCCTTTCCATTCCTATTTTTCCTAGCTTCTTTTACCTTGTTCACATTTTTAATCTCTTTCAGCTTATACTTAAGCTGCTTCTTTGTCATTAAGCCATTGTTTACCAAAGCTGGTTTATCCTGTTTTAATTTGTCAGAAGTTGACTTTTCTTTGACTTCTGTTTTAGAGTCTTTCATCTCTTCAGAATCAGATACAACAGTTTTTGTAACAAATTTAGCAGGATTTACCTTTCGCCTTTCAGTCTGTTTGATAGCAATTGTCTTAATTGGCAAAGTCCCTTTCTCACTTTTACCATCTTTATAACCTAACCCCTCTTTCTAGTTTCCACTACTTAGAATATTCTGAGTTGTTCTGCCTAAGTTAGTCCAAGTCCTGATGATTTCTCTTTCTTTTTCTAATTCAGTTTTTAGATAATCATTCTGTTTAAGCAATTCATTCTTAGCATACACAACATTATCTCTCTCTGTCTGAATAGTGTTCATCTTGACTAACTCTTCTCAAAATAGCTATTTCTGTTTTTGTACTTTAGATTTTTAGATTTTAATCTTTCATTCTCTAAAGTCTGATCTCTATTGCTAATATAAATGTTTTTCAGAAATAATCTCAACTCAGTAATATCTTCTATATCAAAAGCAAGAGTTGATAGAGGTACCTTTAGTTCAACAGCATCAGAACTGCTATCAACATTTTCCATTAAGGCATAGTTCTTCAGATTCTGAAGTGTCTGCCCAGTTTTTCTTCTTTGTGATAAGTGCTTGGCCTTTATCACCTTTTCCTTTCTTGCAATCAGGAGAGATGTGGCCTCTTTCACCATAATTGTAGCATTTGACATTTGAGTTGTCTCTTCTGTCAGACTTTCCTCCTTTGCCTTCAGTCTTTCTGAACCCTTTCTTGTCAAAACTTCCACCTATCCTAGAAAACTTCTTACCCTTTCCGAATTTCTTGTAGGCTATCTTTCTGATACCCTTCACCATAAGAGCACACAGTTGCATCATCTCTGCATCAACATCCACTTCAGATAAATTTTCAGGTTCTGAATCATCATCATCAGAATCTAATGACTCTGAATCAGACTGTATGATGAGAGCCTTTCCTTTTTCCTTCCTAGAGACAATTATCTTTTCTTTAGTCTTTAAAGTAATTGTCTTAGGCTTCCCTCCATGCCACTTCTTTCTTTGCTCCATCTCAAGTTCATGAGTCTTGAGCATCCCATAGATTTCATCAAGAGATATATCAGCAAGTTCATAGTTGTCTCTTATTGTAGTAGCTTTCAGATCCCACTTTTCAGGAAGAGCTAGTAGGAATTTCACATTTGAATCTTCTGGATCATATTCCTTATCTACTAGTGATAGATCATTCAACAGCTTTGTGAATCTGTCATATGTATCAGTTAGTGACTCATCAGATTTTATGTCAAAGTGCTCATACTCCTATGTGAATATTGTCTTCCTGTTCTTTTTGATGGCATTGGTTCCTTGACATCTCACTTCCAATGCATCCCAGATTTCTTTTGCAGTCTTGCATCCAATCACCCTGTTTGACATGACATTGTCAAGTGCACTATGAAGCAAATGTCTTACTTTTGCATCCTTGCCTAGTGAAAAGATGTCTTCAGTGGTGAGTTCTCTCTTTTCTTTGGGAATCATCTTCTGTGGCTCATTCCCAACTGCAACAGAAAGCTTTATGGGCTTGAGTGGACCATCATAAATTCTATCTAAATATTCTGGATCTGGAGCTTCCAGAAACAGGACCATCTTCACACTCCATACAGGGTACTCAGACACCCTGAGCATATGAACCCTGATGGTTTCATATCTACTGGTGTTTTGAATGGGTTGAACCTTTGCAGTTCCTTGAGGGTCTTGTGTTTTTTATTGATCAGACATGATTGACTGTTTGTTTGGATCTTAACTATTTGTAAGCTTAACAGATTGGCTCTGATACCACTTATTAGGCCTCAATGATACTATAGAAGGGGGTTGAATATAGTATCTACAATCAATTTGATTATAAATACAAGTATGTAATAGAAAACAAGTTTATTCAATATATCAAACTCTATTACAGTAGGTTTAATCTACTATCCAAGTGATGTATGATATCACGAAGAGCTATTAGGGTTACAATGAATAATATTCTCGTGAATGATAACACATATAGTGTAAACCCTAATCTGTGTTTATATATTACACAGTTACAAGATATCTCCTAATTGATATGATATGTTCTGTTTCCTAAATTACATCAATCAGAGATTATCTACTGTAGTCCTTTTGCTATACAACTCTCCAAGCATATCTTCTTTTGTTTAATCCAGATACTCTCCTGTAAATTAGCTGCTTTTCATCCCTAAAGTGTATCTGAACTTAAGTTCTGATAGTAAGTTCTAAAACTAAACAAATCAGATTAGACATGACATAACAAATATATCTAACAGACAGTAGCCCTTAGCAACCAATCTAGCTTTGTTTCGGACCACTATGCCATTTTCATCCATCTTGTTTTTAAATACCCACTTGGTGTTAATTGGATTTTTTACTTTAGGTTTGGTTATCAGCTTCCATACCTTGTCCTTTTCAAATTGATTTAGCTCCTCCTGCATAGCTAAAATCCAATCAGGATCCAACAAAGCTTCTTCTACCTTCTTTGGTTCTTCCGTACATAGAAAGCTGCTATATAGACATTCTTCTTGAGTTACTCTCCTTGTTTGAACTCTAGAAGATGCTTCACCAATGATGAGCTCAAAAGGGTGATCCTTAGTCCATTTTCTTTGTTGAGGTAGATTAGCTCTAGATGAAGAGGCCTCATTGTTGTCTTGATGTGTGACTGAGTTTTGATTATAAGAAACTCCCCCTGAGTTTATGAATCTTTGACTTGAGAAAGGGGAACTTTCTGTAGGTGATCTATTTTGACTTTCAGCTTTTCTTAATGTTCCAACGGATGATGCACTTTGTGTCCCGACGGATGAAGCTGATTGTCCCGACGGATAAGGAAGATTGTCTCCCGATGGATGAAGCATTTTGTAACTCGACAGATGTTGAATTATGTGCTTCATTAGTTGTAGATTTTTCTGCATTATCTTTATTCATTATTTCTTGATCACTTTCATCATCACTATCATCACTAACCATCTCCACATTATCAAAGTTGAGGCTTTCATGAAAATCTCCATCTTACAGTCCTTCAATCTTTTTGTCATCAAACACAACATGTATTGATTCCATAACAATGTTGGTTCTTAGATTGTAGACCCTATATGCCTTTCCCACAATATATCCAACAAAAATTCCTTCATCTGCTTTAGCATCAAACTTCCCATATTGATCAGTTCGATTCCTCAAGATAAAACATTTGCAGCCAAAGACATGAAGAAAATTTAGAGTTGTCTTCCTATTCTAATTGGTAGGGTGTCATACACTTTTCTTGATTAACCAAAGAGATATTATGAGTGTAGCAGGCAGTATTCACAGCTTCAACCCAAAAATATGTTAGTAACTTTGATTCTTCAAGCATTGTCCTTGCAGCTTCAATAAGAGATATGTTCTTTCTTCCCATTACACCATTTTGTTTTGGAGTTCTTGCTGCATAAAACTCATGCATAATCCCATTCTCTTCACAAAATGATCTCATCACAGAATTCTTGAACTCAGTTCCATTGTCACTCCTGATTCTTCTTACCTTAGGATCAGGATGATTGTTGACTTGCCTTATATTATTGATGATGATTTCACTAGCTTCATCTTTAGACTTTAGGAAATATGTCCAAGAGAACTTTGAGAAATCATCCACAATTACTAGGAAAAATCTTTTCCTTCAGATAGACAACACATTGACTGGTCCAAACAAATCCATGTGTAACAATTGCAAAGGTTCTTCAATTATTGAATCAAGCTTCTTTCTGAATGAAGCTTTAATCTGCTTACCTTTCTGGAAGGCATCACACAATCCATCCTTAGTAAACTCCACTTGAGGAATACCTCTAACTAGTTCTTTCTTGACAAGCTCATTCATGGTCGTGAAGTTTAGATGGGATAGCTTCTTGTGCCATAGCCAACTTTCATCTTGACTTGCTTGACTGAGAAGACAAGTGACATATTCTGCATTAGATGAGTTGAAGTTAGCTAAATACACATTTCCTATTCGCACTCCAGTGAGAACCACTTTGTTGCTCCTTTTTTTAGTCACAACACAAGCTTTTGAATTGAAGGTTACTGAATTGCCCTTATCGCAAAGCTGGCTGATACTTAAAAAAATGTGCTTGAGACCATCCACTAGGGCAACCTCTTCAATTATGACATTGTCTTTTGAAATCAAGCCATATCCCGCTGTATAACCCTTGCTGTCATCTCCAAAAATAATACTTGGGCCAGCTCTTTCCTTGAACTTAGTGAGCAGGGTAGAATCTCCAGTCATGTGCCTTGAGTAACCACTATCCAGATACCAAAGATTCTTTCTGTTTCCCTGCACACATCAAAATCAAATCAAGTTGATTTTGGTACCCAAGTTTCCTTGGGTGCTGCCTTGTTAGCTTTCTTCTTTGATTTCTTAAGTTTGATCTTATTTGACTTAGGGATTTCTGATTCATCCTTAGTCATTTGAGTTGAACCTTTGAAACTAGTCATTAGTACAGAATTATCATGCACATTTTGGTTAATAGAAAAAGGCATGCTATTTGCAAACATATGTTATTCCATTAAGGCATGCTAAATGGTATTTGTGGCATACTAAATGCACCATAATAAGGATTAGGTGCAAATGGCATATTAGCAAATTGTGCATTCATATTCTTAGTAGACATAGCATTCATAGGCATGGTAGGCATAGCAGTCGTGTTAGGAAAAGAAGGAGGTACAGACATAGGAGTAGGCGTGGCAAGTTTACAATTAACAGAAAGGTGATTAACACTACCACACTTAACACGAATTTTTCTTGGTGTATATTTATCAGGTGTGTAGTTGTTATGCTTGTTAATTCCTACTTTCACATTTCTATTGTTTTTCTTTTTAGCTTCTGCTTTAACCTTAATCTTTTCTAATCTGTCATTCAATTGCTTGATGGACAGATGACCAACATTAACTTTCTTCTCCTTCTTCACTTGACTTGATTCTCCTGGAACAAATTTTTTGGAAACTGATCCATATTTCTCATTCAGCTTGGCAAGCTTAGCTTTGCTTACAGGTTTACTCACAGCCGACGGATGTGGCTCTTTGTCACTCGACGGATAATCCTTTTGATTATTCGATGGATGATTTTCATCATTCGTCGAGTCCACATCTATCAACAATTCTTCAACCATATTGGACTCAAGCTTTTCTTTACTCTTCTTCCAGGCTGCATCACAAAAGGATTCAATACCTTGAATTGTAGTGATCTGAGCATGGACATCTCTGGATGATTTCCATGCTTTAATCACTTCCTGTTCTCATTCAAGCTGCTTTGTTAAAATCTCTTCTTTCTTCAAGGACTCAGTTAATTCATCCTTAGCAATCTTACATTCAATTCTCAATTTTTCAAATTCAATAAACTGAGACTCTAGCACATTATTCCTCTCACTTAAAAACAAATTGTTTTCTTTAATTTTAGCATTTTCCTTAGTGAGGGACTTATGTGTAACATGCAAGTCATATAATTCTGTGGACATGTCATTTATGGCATCATTTCACTCAGCTTTAGATAAATGTGCTAGGTTAGTGGTGATTACCTGATTACTTGAAGAACTTGTTTCTGTTTCATCAGACTTGGCCATCAGGGCTAGATTGACATAGTTTATTTCTTCATCTTCATCCAAACCATCTGCAACCTAGTCATTCTCCTGTGTGATGAAAGCCCTTTGGCTTGGTTTTTGAAACATCAGACTTGGCCATCAGGGCTTTTGAAACATTTGAATTTGGATTTATCCACCATGTTTCTATTTGGCTTGGCTACTGCAAAATTCTTTTTGAATTTGAGCTTGGAAAATCTTTTAGATAGGAATGCTAAATGTTCATCAATATCATCCATATCATCTTGGCTCACGTGATCTTCATTTTCAGCTACCAGCCCTTTACGTTTGCTTTCACAGACCTTTGATGTAGACTCAACAGCTTCTACCTTCATCTCTTTCTCCTTATCTAACTCAGCAACCAGTGCTATTGGCCCTCCTTTCTTCCTTCCTTTCTCCATCCTCTCATCTTACTCTATTTCAAGCTCATAAGTTTTTAGGATGCCATACAGTCTCTCTAAGGTGAACTTCTTATAATCTTGAAAATTTCTTCAATGAGACTGTCATTGGCTTCCACTCTTTTGGAAGACATCTAAGGAACTTGAGGTTAGAGTCTTTTGTTTGATAGACTCTTCCATGCAACTTCAGAGCATTTAGTAGCTTTTCAAATCTACTAAAAATGTCAGTGAGAGGCTCATTTTCTTCACAGTGGAAGTACTCATATTGCTGAATTAGCAGCTGCATCTTATTCTCCCTTACTTGCTCAGTACCATCACAAATAATCTGGATTGTGTCCCAAACCTCTTTGGCTATTTTACAGTTAATGATGTTATAAAACATATCACCATCAACTCCATTGAACAATATATTCATGGCCTTCTTGTCTTTCATGACTTGCTCAATATCAGGATCTGACCATTCATGCCTAGGCTTCGGAACAGATGGTTCATTGCCTGTTGCAGCTCTCACTGGTACATGAGGACCTCTCTCTATGCAATCCACATAGGCCTCATCTTAGGAAAGAAGATGTAGGTGCATTTTCACCTTCAAGTGGTGATAATTATCTTTGTCCAGAAATGAAATTTTGACTCCAACATCCTTCTTGTTCATCTTGTTGTTTGTTGTGATCTTTACACTCTTTGTACTTCAAGAGCTTGCTTTGATACCAATTTTTATTCCCTAACAATACAACAAGAATTACAGAAGGGGGGTTTAATGTAATTCTGGCTACTTTTTCAAGATTTTAAAACAGTTTTAACTCGACAAATATATATGTGTTTGATTTGTAGATTACAGAATGAAGTAATTATATAAATCAACACAAAGTAATAAAAAAACATGCTTTTAAAACTTTCTAGTGGATATAAAAGTATCCTCCAGATATATATATATATATATATATATATATGTATATATATATATTGAATGAGAACTCTGTGAAGCTTGAATAGCTCACAGCTGCTTACAAGTAGAACAAACAAACTACAGAGAAATTCTTGACAAGTACAGCTTTTTCTATCTCTCTTTGAAATGTGTTTGCTTAGTTTAATGTTCTACTAGCTACACTTGGTTTATATATCACCAAGTTTACATGAAAATAAGACAAGCTAATAAAACAAACATATCTAGTCTAACTCCATGCTGCTTTACTACACTATTCCAGTATCTTTAAATATCTTCACATTTGCATGAAAATGGTAATGCTTCTTTGTTCTCAAATTCCTGCTTAACAGGCTGCCACATTCCTTTTACAAACACCCAACGCATGTGACTGTGTTGTCACTGTCAACAGATATTTGAATTTGATCATCCGTCGGGTACATGCTTGTCATCCGTCGGGTAGCTTTGTTGATCATCCGTTGGGTAGCTTTGTTGATCATACGTCGGGTAGCTTTTTGTCACTCGACTCCATTTCACTTATACAGAATTACAAGACATCTTATATTTACAATTAATCAACCTATTCTGTATATCCACTAGTAGTCAACATGACTCATATGCTCCTATAGAATCTACACAAATTTGTTTGCAGCAATTTGCTACAAAACTTATTTGGTACATAAGCTACTCACCCGGTGGATGTCAAATTGTCATCCGTCGGGACTATATTAAATCATCCATCGGGACTATATTTGATCATCCGTCGAGTGCTACAATACTTTTTTGTTACATAAGCTACTCACCTGGTGGATGTCAAATTATCATCAGTCAGGACTATATTAAACATCCGTCGGGACTATATTTGATCATCCATCGAGTGCTACAAAATACACTAAGTTAAATTTACTAAAGTGTTTTGTTTAATTTATCATCAATTTCACAACATATTCCTAACAATCTCCCCAATTTATGTCTACTGGAATTGTAGCCATAAATTAAGAGAAACTTGATGATAACAAAACATCCTAAAGATACAGAATAAAAAAATAGTAGATAAAACCAATAAGTGCTACAATATTTACTGAAAATTGAACAAATCAAACTATACAAAGAAGTTGCTCATAATCATTATCAAGGTGCTCCTCTAGTCTGAGCAGATAAGTTAATTTCCTTGATTGTCTGGATTTCTTCCCAAGCAACCTGTTGTTCTCTTCTATCTGATTTTGGAGTTGTCTATGGAACACAAGTTCATCAGCTTCTGAGAGATCTAGCATTTTTTGCATTTCCAATAAAGTCTCATTACTAGAGATACTCAACTGGTCCTCCAATATGAAGAATCTTGTTACTCCCTTTTCATCCCTGAATTCCATCAACCAATAAGGCCTCAAATGCACTTTCTTTCCTGTGAAGGGAATTGACAAAGTTTTTGGTAGTGCATCTTTAACTTTGTTACTCCTCAGCTCCTCAATATTCTTTAGAACTAATCTCCTTGCAGTCATATTGTATCCAAAGTTCTTTTTGAAAGATGAGTAGATCTTTATTAGAACAGATTGGCTTTCTAGAATAATCCTATGAAGTGACCATATTATCTCGTTTCCTCCCTTATATTTAAACACCAGCCTTTCAGGAAGATGTCTTTGAACATCAATTCCTATTACTTCTTCCAATTCATTTAAGTAAAGGTTTATTTCAGAGAACTACTTGATGTCACATATGTATAACAAATCTCCCTTGTTAACTGTAGATTAAGATTTGGTTAGGGTCTTGGATCTGAGAGTCACATGCTTCACTTTCTTGCTTGCTCTGGTCTTTATCTTCTTTGTCTTGTTGAAGATTGAAATGTTTAGTTCAGGAATTGGCAGACTATCCCAGTCTACTGGCTTATCCTTTGGAATTATGGGTTCACCATGAATATTCCTTGTTGGATCCACCACCTTGAATTCTTCAAATACCCATGAGGGTTTTGATGTCTGAGTTGAAGTTGTAGACTTTTTGGGAATGTAGTCATCCATTTCCTCATCACTGAAGTCCAATTTCCTTTTGGAGTGGAGCTTGTATCTGAATCTTCTTTTCTATTGTGGTTCACCTTGCACTTTCTGATCTTGAGGTTCAGCAATTACAGATGGTTGTGCAGAAATCTCAGTTGTAGTCTTTACAGCTTAAAGTTTGGCCAAGATAGCAGCTTGCTCCTTCTTTTGTTTGAGCTTCTTAGCATCTAAGGCAACTTGCTTCTTTTCTTGCCTGATTCTTTCCTTCTCTTCCTTATAGCTTCTACAAACTGAGGGTGTCCAACTACCACACAGATTTCTTTACCATTTCTATAAATCTTGGCAATTTTTCTTTTAAGTGTTAAATCAGCTGGATCCTTGAAAAATGCAATTGACCTAGCCAACAGCTTCTTTTCATCTGGCCTAGGTGTTTCATATACAACATCCATAGGATTTTTGCCTGAAAACTTTGAGTAGTTTCTTTTAGGCTTCATGATTAGCTTTGCTTTTGGAGATTTAATGCAATATGTTTGACCCGTTTCCATATAATTTAAACTCATTTTATTCACAGAGATGTGCTTGACTTGAGAGTGATGATTGAAGACTTTGTCTGGTTTCTGAATTGGTCCAAATTTCTGTTGAATTTTTGCATCTATTTTCCTCCGTTTCTCTTTTAACTCCTCAGTTGCTACTACATCAATCTTTAGCAGTTTGTCATTTGTTTCCAGTTTTACTGCTGCCAGATTTATGATGTCAATGTTGTCCATGGATGGTGGCTTTGTGAAAGCAATTGTTGCACAATTACTTTGTTGACTTGAATGTTGAGTTGTTTCTCCCCCTCACTAGATGAGCCTTTCTCCCCCTTTTTGTTAGCATCAAGTGGGAGAGTGGAAGGGAGTTGAGCAGCCACCAACTGTTGGAGCAAAGCAGTCTGAGTTTCTTGATTAGCAAGTATCTTGGCCATTGACTTCTCTACATCAGATAATCTAGAGTCCATGGCCTCAACCTTTCTATTGAGATCAGCCTCCTTCCTTAGCTTCTGAGCTATCTCAGTCATGGTGGTTCCAGGAAGCCTAGCATCCAACCTTGCTATGAAATCCTATTTTACTTCAGAAACTTCCTACTTGATTTCATCCATACTTTGACTGTGTTGGAGAGCTTGAATCTTATGCAGCTGGAGTGCTTCAAGATGTGCTGTTAGTAGCCTCTTTGTGCTAGCATTTGTAGATTTCGGAATGGCTGTTTGGGTGTCATGAATCAGCTTGAATAGTGTTGATTGAAGATGTGAGTAGGAACATTCTTTTGTTACCCTCTAGGCAGGAACATCTGCATCTCCCCCTATGCTCATGCTGTCTTCCCCATCATCCCCACCAGCATCCCAAAATGAGTCTTCAGCCAGTTCAAAATCATGACCAGTAGTTGAAGGCATAACAGTGATTGCATCATTTGCTCTTTGTAGAGATTGGGTAGTATGCACCAAATTAAGAATTCTTTCAGCCTCATCATTGCCCTATACAGCTAATGTTTGATCAGCTGTAATAGGATGAGTAAATGTCTCAGCATCTAGGGAAATAGAATCTATGACAGCTTGATATTCTTGCTGCAATAGTCTTTTCCTTTTTGCATCATTAACATTCATTGACTCATTTGCAATGGTGTCCATCCTTATCTCTCCAGTACCTACATTTCTCTCAATATCTCTCTCTTTTTGTATCAAGGGCTCCTCTTGGCTTCCCACCCTCACACCCTCACCTTCACCATCTAAGATGGGACTCCCCTCACTCACTTTTGCCAGTCCTGAAGAAATGGACTGCATTTGTTCACTAATATTCACCTTCTAGTGGTGATAATTATCTTTCTCCAGAAATGAAATTTTGACTCCAACATCCTTCTTGTTCATCTTGTTGTTTGTTGTGATCTTTACACTCTTTGTACTTCAAGAGCTTGCTCTAATACCAATTGTTATTCCTTAACAATACAACAAGAATTATAGAAGAGGGGTTGAATGTAATTCTGGCTACTTTTCAAGATTTTAAAACAGTTCTAACTCGACAAATATATATGTGTTTGATTTGCAGATTGCGGAATGAAGTAATTATATAAATTAACATAAAGTAATAAAAACACAAGCTTTCAAAACTTTTTGGTTGATTTGAAAGTATCCACCGGATATATATATATATATATATATATATATATATATATCGAATGAGAACTCTGTGAAGCTAGAATAGCTCACAGCTGCTTACAAGTAGAACAAACAAACTACAGAGAAATTCTTGACAAGTACAACTTTTTCTATCTCTCTTTGAAATGTGTTTTCTTAGTTTAATGTTATACTAGCTACACTTTATTTATATATCACCAATTTTACATAACAATAAGACAAGATAATAAAACAAACATATCTAGTCTAACTCAATGCTGCTTCACTACTCTATTCCAGCATCTTTGAATATCTTCACATTTGCGTGGAAATAATAATGCTTCTTTGTTCTCAAATTCCTGCTTAACAGGCTGCCACATTCCTTTTGCAAACACCCAACGCATGTGACTGTGTTGTCACTGTCAACAGATATTTGAATTTGATCATCCGTTGGGTACATGCTTGTCATCCATCGGGTAGCTTTGTTGATCATCCGTTGGGTAGCTTTGTTGATCATCCGTCCGGTAGCTATTTGTCACTCGACTCTATTTCGCTTATACAGAATTACAAGATATCTCATATTTATAATTAATCAACCTATTCTGCATATCCACTAGTAGTCAACTCATATGCTCCTACAGAATCTACACAAATTTATTTGCAGAAATATACTACAAAAATTATTTGGTACATAAGCTACTCACCTGGTGGATCTTAAATTGTCATCCTTCGGGACTATATTAAATCATCCGTCGGGATTATATTTGATCATCCTTCGAGTGCTAAATACTTATTTGCTACATAAGCTACTCACCCGGTGGATGTCAAATCGTCGGGACAATATTAAATCATCCTTCGGGACTATATTTGATCATCCGTCGAGTGCTAAAAAATACACTAAGTTAAATCTACTAAGGTGTTTTGTTTAATTTATCATCAAGTTCACAACATATTCCTAACAATTAATGATTAAGCAACACACAACTGACATACCCATCAAATATTGTGTTTAATAATTCCATAATTATACTTATATATTTAATCCAAAAATAGATTACTTAACCGCTAAGTAACTATATAACGATACAATTTTAATACCAGATTTGGATAATTATCAAAATAAAGCCTCTTATAAAACACTTTATATAAATATAAGGTGATAAAACCTCGCCTTTCGAGAATACGAGTTTTATCGATCTATAAATGATTAGTGTATCGAGAATTTTTATGTCGGGACTCATACAGGTCAAACCGTACCCTGGATTAAAAAGTTAAAACATGGAAAGTGTTCAGAATCACTATATTAGGTTAGGAAGAAGTTTTCGGAAGAGTTTCGGGTTGTAAAAACGTAGAAACGGCTGAAGTGGGACGATTTCCAATTTTTATAAAGTAATTTTATAATTACTCAAAATAATAATTATTAATTCTATAAATCCTTATAAAATCATATAATAATCCACAAAATTACCAGAAAAAAATCAGAATTATCTATATTTTATTTTGGATAATTAAAATTTAAAATATCCTAATTTTATCAGATATAAACACCCAAATATTAATATCAATCATCAAATAATTCACCAAAATTCACACAATAATCACATAATATTTATTAATAAAAATAATTACACGATATTTCCCGGATGTTACATCCTTCCCCCCTTAAAAGGATTTTGTCCTCAGAATCATACGAAGGATCAGATAATGATATTAATTTGAAAGAAAATATATTAATTCAGAATGGGATGAATCATAACTTTATTCAAAACCGAACTCTTGGTATTAATACTCATTTTATTGTCATATCAAATTAGATATCAATACAAACTTTGATGTTCACAACATTCCATACTAAAGTCAACATCAATCATCTATATTAATACCACCTTTGATATTTAACAGTAAAGTAAGTATCAGCATAAACCAGACACTGAATTAAAACCCGATCTTCATTTTTTAACTTTTCCAATTCCTTTACCCACTCCTCAGCAATCTTAATGATATTCATTATTTCTTTTCTACTCAAGACATCTGTCCCTAAATGGACCTTTCCTGGTTGGTAGTTTACCAAACAACCGTAGCTTATAATCAATTATGACCAGAATTCACACCTCTGAAGCTTAGAACACAGTTGCTACTTTTCCACCCTTCGCAGGCATATCTTCAGGCGTTCAACTTGGTCTTCCTTAGTCCTTGAATGGGCGAGGATGTTATCAATAAATACAATTACACTATCCAGATACTCTTTATATACTATGTTCATTTAATCCTCAGGAACGACGGGTACATAATATCATTAGAACTCATAATACCCATACCTTACTCTAAACACAGTCTTTAGTGTGACCTCAGGCTTACAACTTTTGATAATCAATGCGTAACTTCATACCTCAATTCTTCTTTTCTATGACCACATTTATGCATAACGCGAAATACTCCTTATCTCATTATTCCTTCATCCCACACTCCTGAAGTTTTCTTAACTAATTACTTAATCCCTACTGGGCTATACGATATAGGGCTTTTAACACCGTCTCGACTCTGTGCAGTAACCAGTGAGAAATTTTACCTCATGCTGTGAGGTAACCTTAGTAAATCATCCGTTAAAACCTTCGGGACCTCATTTTAATTCTAGAAAATTCCGATATGAGATTCATTGTAACACTCCTCTCTAATAGTTCGCCACTAATACCTTCGTTTAATCTTCCCTGTCTACGCGTATTCTTTGAATGAAATTCCTATCTCCAATTATCGACGTTTCAATTCATTCTCATATCAGTTCTGGCACAACTGAAGTTCAAAACTTGCTTATATCCTGGAGTATTTTTTATAAAATTTTCTTTATCATCTTTTTTATTACACTTCTTTTCTTAATTAGTTCTCCATTCTCATTATTCATTATCTCTTTTAAACAATAGGAGTCCATTTTTCTTGATAATACTAATCTGTTCATTATTAGATATGCCATTTCTGGAGTTAACACTAGAATGAAGGCTTTTATTTATGATATTTAAATTCTTACTAACAAAATTATCAAAATTCATCGGTAGCTATCTTCTTAGCCTTGCTTAAATCATCACTGATCGCATATTTAGTTTTCCCCAATTGATCAACATTTCTTTATCCCGAGTTCACATGCGGACTTCATCAGTCTCTGTCTAACATCGAATACTTGTATTTGCGAGTTTTCCACTATTTTACAGTAACTTCCATTCAATCGTCATTCGATATGGGTATACCTCCAAGTCCTTCCTGGAACGCTATTACCGATGATAAAATCTCTTTACTCTATCTTGAACATTTAGTTCTTGAAAATATTATTCTCACTAGCACGGACCAATAACTTTTTTTTCCTCTTGTTTATCGAAAAGGGCATATTCATCTAGATAAAATATCGCACAGGCTTGCAGTAACATCATGCTAATTCTACTAGACATCCGATTTCTACTAAAAAATTCTTAATTGCTTTGATTTCGAATATGAAAAATCTTGTCAGAATTTGACTTAATCTAACTGGAATCGATTTCCATTTAACTAACCATTAGTTGGTGAATTTAATCAATTAACTCTTTTAATTGATCAATTAAATCAAGTGATGACTAGCTAAATGAAATCAAAGACCAATTACATAAAGCCGGTTTGGTCTAACAACCTTTTCCAAGAACCGAGATCGCAATCATTTGGAGTAACAATGAGAATGAAAATATATATGTTTTTATCCTTAAAAGTAGGGTAATTTCTGAAAATTTGGGCAGCACTTCCCCTATACCATCGACTACCAGTCGGTCTCTAGCCGACACCATCAATCAACCAAATCATCCACAATCATATCAACCCATTTCCATCAACTAAATTCATTAGTTCAACATAATTCAGAATACATCACGCTGATAATCACATATACTACTATCTTGACATAGCATGCATTGCTTTTAATCGGACTAAAGTATTAACCAACAACGATTAATATAATTATACCTTTTCTAAGTTATTTTAGAATATTACGGAATATTATTTATGAACTTAAAGTTATCCTGTTGTTTTTCAAAGACTTTATTTCGTGATTCTTTTTAAGTTATTTCTTGTCATTACTAATTATGTATATTTACTTTTAAAAATTATGCCGCATCATTCAACTAAGCACACATATCCTCTATCTTGGACGATATACACTTATTTTTCATTAATTAATTTGTTTATCTTTTAATAATCACGCATGGTTTCAATTATCATCATCATAATCTGGTGAAAACTCAATCATTAAATCATTATTTCATAAAAGATTTTACAGTCGAATCACCATTCCTTCATTTCCACTTATATTCCTGCATCGAACTTTCGTCGTAGGCTCGATTAAGGGTACCAATTTACCATACTTATTTATTCAAGTTATAAAACCTCACAATTCCTTGAAGAATACATTCAAAAGTTGTTCGCAATTAAGATTTCTTCGATCTTGAATCTTCATGGCAAATATCTTCCCGCGATGAAAGGATGCTTCATGTAGTAGTCGCTTGTCTAAGTTATTGTTCAGAATTCCTTAATCTTCGATTATCATCCCGACACTCGTTCGCTTTGTATGATGTACACAACTTTACTTCCTTATTTAATAATTTATTTATTTATTACGGTTCACTAACTATTCATTTCACGTCGAAATCTATAGATTTGAAGTGCATCGCGTTAATGCAATCTATCATACTGATGAGATCCTCGTAACAAGAACAACTGTCTGACTTTATGTCTTTGCCATGACCACATTATCGGTGTATCTGTTCTTCCTTGTGTTGGATATATTTGAGATGTCATGTCTAATATATTTCATGTTTAGTTTTCAGATCTTAACTAATAGGAAATATCAATTCTTACTGGAATCAGGACTTACTACAAGTCAGGACTTAAGGATATCAGGATTTAGATTATCAGAAGATAATATCAGAAGATGGATATCAGAACTTAAGTACTGGAGGACTAACAGTTAAGGAAGGAACTGATTTACAGGAAAAGAAGATCGAGACTAATACAAGAAGAAGATACGTATGGAAAGAGTTAGAAGACTAGAAGAATTATATAAGATATTTGATTGATATATTTTAGGAGACAGAATTATATTCCATATCAATTAGAAGTTATCTTGTAACTGTGTGTCTATATAAACATAGACATAGGTTTACACTATATGTGTTACAATCATCAAGAAGATCATACATTGTAACCTAGCAGCTCTTGTGATATTTGTTCATCCCTGAGAGAGAACAGTTCCATTGTAACAGAGTTTATGATATCGAATATATCTGTTTCTGTTACTTTTGTTTTAAATCGATTTGATTGTATTTTACACTGTATTCGACCCCCTTCTACAGTGTTGTGTGACCTAACAAGTGGTATCAGAGCCTATCTGTTAACACACATCAGTAAAGATCCAAAACAATCATGTCTAAAGAAGCAGAAAATCCAACCAAGCCCGCCAAAACTGAAGAAACTCCAAAGACTCAAACCCACAGTCGATATGAGACTATCAGGGTTCCCATACTGAGACCTTCTGAGTATCCCATATGGAAAGTAAAGATGGCTATGTTTCTGGAAGCTACAGATCCAGAATACCTTGACAGAATTTATGAAGGACCATATAAGCCAACCAAGCTCTCTGTTGTGGTTACAGATCAGCCAGTAAAGACCATACCAAAGGAGAAAAGTGAATACACAGCTGAAGATATCTCATATATTGCCAAGGATGCAAAGGTAAGACATTTGCTGCATAGTGCCATTGATAATATCATGTCAAACATGGTAATTTAATGCAAGACTGTAAAGGAGATATGGGATGCTTTGGAAACAAGGTGTCAGGGAACTGATGCAATCAAGAAGAACAGGAGGACTATACTCACTCAAGAGTATGAGCACTTTGACTCAAAAGCTGATGAGTCATTAACTAGTTTATATGACAGATTTTTCAAACTCTTGAATGATCTGTCACTGGTGGACAAGGAATATGATCTTGAAGATTCAAATCTTAAATTCCTTTTACCTCTTCCTGAAAGTTGGGATTTAAAGTCAACTACTATAAGAGACAACTATGCTCTTGATGAAACTACTCTTGATGAAATTTATGGTATGCTCAAGACTCATGAACTTGAGATGGATCAAAAAAGCAAGAGGCATGGAAGAAAGTACAGGACAGTTGCTCTTAAAGCTGGGGAGGAATCCCCTAAAGTGGATGCCTCAAAGAAAGGCAAAGGAAAGGCTCTCATCATAAAGTCTGATTCAGATTCATCAAGTTCTGATGATGATGATGACTCAGAAACTAAAAGTTTACCTGAAGTAGATGCTAATGAAGAGATGATGAAATTGTGTGCTCTTATGGTGAAGGGTATCACAAAGATAGTCTACAGGAAATTCAGAAAGGGAAAGAAGATTTCCAGGAAAGGAAGAAGTTCTGAGAAGAAGGGCTTCAGAAAATCTGAAGGCAAAGGAGGAAAATCTGATAGAGGAGATTACTCAAATGTCAAATGCTCCAACTGTTGTGAGAAAGACCACATATCTCCTGACTGCAAGAAAGGAAAAAGTGACAAAGGAAAGGCTCTTGTCACAAAGAAGAAAAACTGGACAGACACTTCAAATTCTGAAGATGAGGAGAACTATGCATTGATGGCAAATGCTGATAGCAGTTCTGATGTTGCTAAGTTAAAGGTACCTCAAACAACTTATGCCTTTCATACTGATGATATTACTGAGTTGAGATTATATCGTAAAACCATGTTTATTAGTTACAGAGATCAAACTTTCACATGTGAGAGATTAACTTCTGAAAATCTTGCTTTTAAAAAGAGGAATGATTATTTAGAAAAAGAGTTAGTCATGTTCCATCAAACTCATAAAGAAAGAGATGATGCCTTTTATGTTAGAGATGAAGTGCTAAAAATGAATAAATCTATAAAAACTGAGTTAGAAAAGGAGAGAGAGATTATCAGGACTTGGACTAACTCTGGAAGAGCAACTCAGGATATACTAAGTAGTGGAAACTGGAAAAAGGGCTTAGGTTATGAAGATGAGAAAGTGAAAAAGGAACTGAACAAGTTAAGCCAATTATTGTTAAACAGACTACTAAGCCAAAGGTAAATCCTGTTAAGTTTGTAGCCAAAACTGTAAAGTCTGATTCTAAAAATATGAAAGATATTGAGACAGAAGTGATAGCAGAGTCAACTTCTGACAAATTAGAACCGGATAAACCAACTAAAGTTAACATAGGCTTAATGACTAAGAAGCAGCTTAAACATAAGCTGAAAGAGATTACCAGTGTAAACAAGGTAAAGGTAGCTAGGAAAAATAGGAATGGAAAGGAAGGTGTGAATAAAAGCAACAATTATATGCCTATTCCTAATGCTCCTAGAAAGAAATGCTATAACTGTGGAAACTCTAACCATCTGGCTTCTTTTTGCAGGGAGAATAAGAATATAAACTCCTTACCTTCTAAGTCAGAAGTTAAGAGTCAGTCTGTTAGGTTTAAGCCACAAAATCCTTGTTTCTATTGTGGTAGTATATTGCATTTCATTTATACTTGTAAGGAATATCATAGTTTGTACTACGATTATTATCAGATAAAACCTTCTTTGAAGAAAGTTGCTTTAATTCCTTCTAGTATAAAGTATGATGCAAAGTCTAATACTGTTAATACTGATAAGAAAAATGTTAGCATAAACTCTGATGTTAAATCCGCTGCAAATGTTAACAAAATTAAATAGGCCAAATGATCGAAGCAAGTCTGGGTCCTTAAAACTAACCATTAGTGGTCTTTGTGATTGTAGGGCAACAGGAAGAATATCCTAGTTATGGATATTGGATGTTCAGGACATATGACTGGAAATAAAGCCCTGCTATCAGATTTTGTGGAGAAAGCTGGCCCAGGAGTTTCTTATGGAGATGGAAACATTGGAAAAACTCTGGGATATGGAAAGATCAATCTTGGGAATGTCATCATTGAAACAGTAGCTCTAGTCTCAAGACTTAAACATAATCTGTTGAGTATAAGTCAAATCTGTGACAGAGGTTATCATGTGGATTTCTTTGAAGAATACTGTGAAGTTATAAGTAATTCTACAGGCAAAGTGGTTCTAAAAGGATACAGGCATGGTAACATTTATGAATCCAGACTTTCAACAAGTACTGATGGTTCTGCAATCTGTCTATTGAGTAAAGCATCAATTGAAGAAAGCTGGAATTGTCACAAGAAACTCTCTCATTTAAATTTCAACAATATAAATGAGCTTGTAAAGAAAGATCTTGTGAGAGGACTGCCAAAAATAGTATTTGCTCCTGATGGCCATTGTGATTCATGTCAGAAGGCAAAATAAAGAAAATCTTCTTTCAAGAGCAAAACTGAGTCATCAATTCTTGAGCCTTATCACCTACTGCATGTTGATCTATTTGGTCCAGTCAATGTCATATCTATTGCAAAGAAGAAATATGCTATGGTTATAGTGGATGAGTTCACAAGATACACTTTGTTACGACCGACATTTTATGTAATATTATTGTGGATTGGTATAATATTAAAGTCAAATGAAAATATATTCAATGATTGTACGCTAGTGTGAGTGAAAGTTTCTGCATTATAAATTTGCTTTGTGTAGTATATGATTTTTCAAAGCAAGAGTTTATTTAATTTCTTTATTTTTGATTTATAAGGAATATTCTAAGCTTTGGAAACAATTTCTTTTAAAAGGTATTTTTGTTCACAAAATGATTTTATAAAGTCTCTAAAAATCCAAGTTATTTTATGGTATAAATTTTATAATTTTTGAACTTGTATTTTATTTTATAAAAATAAATCTTTAAAAATTTATTTGTTGTAATTAGCAATTTACATGGAAGCCCTTGCATGCAAATCACTCTTCTATTCTACCAAAGGGCAAAGGAGACATTTCCAACCCCACTAACTCAATTGTTGCTAACCAAATTACCACACTAACCTTGCATGCAAAATGACCTAACTTTAGCTAGAGGTCATTTTTGTATATTCTCACTTCCACTCATTCTTTTGTCAATCCAAAAGCATAAAACCAAAAACAAAGTGGGAGAAGTCATTTCACTCACTCCACACTCCAACACACCTCATTTTCCTCTCCTTCCCCTCCCTCCCTTTTGCTCTCGGCCGAACCCCATTTCCCCCACTCCCTTCCATTTTTCATTCCATTTCTCATCTTCCCTTGTGTAATTCTTTCACCTACATTTATTTTATATACTTCCCAAGAGTTTTGTGATTTGGAAGATGAATTTCATGGTTGCATGTGTAGTTTTGTGTGATCTCCAAAGAGAAACTCTTGATTCTTGTGAATTCAAGAGCTCTCTATGAGATATATTATGTATATGTGCTAACTAAGTGTTTTATGGAGATATCATGCTTTAAAATCCTTTGCATGCTACTGAAATTTTATTATATATTTATGTTTAGCCATGCATGTTAGTTTTAAGACATTAAAATGATGATCAACCATATTTTGCATGCTACTCTTTTCGAAATCATGTAGTTATGTTTAAAAATCTATAAATTCGAAATATGTGTGCTTAAAATAGATTGTTTTCATGATAAATTTCTTATTAATACTTAAAAGAAGTTATATTTCATGATTATTAAGGATGAGTATTAAGTGCAAGTCGATTTTACAAGCATTTACAACTTTATGCCTAGCCGAAATCTTGTTCTGTGCTTTCCATGAGTTGCATGTTATATATTTAGTTGCATGTTGTTGTTTTTGGGCATGGATGATCTCACCCAAGTTTATTTTGAGAATAAGGGAGTTAGTTCAGTAGATTACCATGTATAAGCCTTGGTTTAAGTATTGAGTTGTTGTTAGTTGAGTTTGTCAAGTCAAAACCTTGGAAAATGAGAGTTATAGTTTCTGCAGAAAAATCAGTATAGCACCCTGAGGTTTAGAGTGAGTTTTGACCATGTCATTGGTGTGCACTTTGAGGACCAAGCTCCCAGAAGTTAGTATTGTGAGTATATAAAAGGTTTTAGGAGTTGGTTGGAGGTTTGCATGTCATTTGATTAGGTGCACAAGTAGAATCACAAAATTTGTCCAGCAGGGGACAGTTTTGTTGCAACTTAGAAATAGGGAGATTTGACCATGTCATGGGTAGGCCCTCATTAGGCCCAATTGGGCCTTAATTAGAGGGTATGTCAGAGAAGTTTTTCCAACCATAGTTCATAGGATATGAGCTAGAACCATGTGTCACAAGTTAATTCAAGTCAGGGCATTTTCTGCCCAGAAAAACAGGGGAACCTTGGACTTTTAGCTTAGGCCCAAGAAGGCCCAAACCAGGCCCTTGAGCCACATCAAGCTTGTGAGATGCCCTTAGGTCAGGAGAGTCTTGTGTAAAGGTTTTGAAGGAAAACTTGTAGTTTAAGAGTGCCTAATGCACTCAAGAAACCATAGTTATCATTCTGAAATTTGCACCAGTGAGCACTATCACTTATCACATAGTTTTAGAACACTTAGAAGTGAGTATTAGGTCGACCACCATAGTTGTAAGATAGTATAAGGTCAGTAGAACAAAAGGCACAAGTGAGGGTCAATAGGTTTTGGATAATTTAGGAAAGGCACATCGAGTTAGGAAGCCAAAATTAGAAGACCTTGTCTAGTTTAGCGACCAAGTGACTTAAGTGGTGAGTCGAGATCATCCAAGCCTAGTGTTGCATTATGGTATATATGGTGTTATTTGGAGTTAATATATGATATGTGAATATGTGGCTATGTGTGTGCAATTGTAATTTAAAAGTGAATATAAATTAAGTGCATATAGGCCTAAGTGCCATCCGTGTTTAATTTCGGGTTGTAAATAGTTAAGATGATAAGAATATATTATAATGAGGATTATTATTATTTATGTAGGATCTCGAGACGAGGGAAAACTTGCCATAAAAGTCGAGTGAAGCTCCAGTTGTTGCTCCTACCAGTTAGACCAGACCAGTCTATCTCAAGGCAAGTGATTCAGCTTGACCTTCGTATTTACCACAAATAGTTCTTATATATTGATGCAATTATCCTGAGTCATTTTGATATATTTAAATTAAGCGTATCTTTTGTTTATCTTTGAGTTACATAGAGATGCCATGAACCCTCGAGTACGTATTGCAAGTGGTTCAAAAGTCTTTCATGATAGTTTAATGCCATGATAAAATGAAGAGTTGATATATTACTTGATGGATCCTCTTGATTAACATGTTGACGTTTCCTAAGTATTAATATCTCATCCTGATACTTGAATCCCTATAGAACCTTACTTTGAATTCTGATAGTCAGATACTTACCAGCTTGATTCCTCATTGATTGATACCCTCTTTCTTATCCTAAAGCTTGACAATTCTGATATGTCCTGAGTTAAAGATCATTCTTCATACCTTAGCACCCTTAGTATTCATGAAGCTTACCTTCTTGATGATCCAGCACTTGAACCTTGAAGAGAAACCATTGTTTTGAGCCCAAATTGGAATTACCCTTCATATTATCCATTAGCCTCACTAAATCCTCTGGTCCAATCATTGATATATGAAAACCATTCAATTACTTGAATAGAGAACAGTTTTGTGAATCATGGCTCTGATATTCAGTACCTTGTTTCCCGTGTTTTGAGTTGATCTATAATCCTTTGATAAAGTTGTTTACTGTAAAAAGAGATTTTGTCATAATTCGGCATCAGTTTTTGAAATAAATAAAATATGGATTTTCAGTCCCAAAGGGGGGTAAATGTTTTCTTGAATGGTGGATCTGGACTGAGACGCGAGTCCTTTCCGCACTTATATTAGGCTTAAAAGTTGCCTAGGGATTCCCATTAATGTTTTAGAACCCAGCGAGGTTCGGGATTACTTCGCGGCTGATCACCGGCTGTAATCCGTAGCGTCATAAAATGATTTTGATTAAGACATGATTTTAAAATTGTTTTGATGCAAGCAAAATGATGCCATCTCACATAGTTTTTATCTCTCGTTACCTTTGGTTATGTCTTTCCATTATCATTCTTAAAAGTATATCTCAATTTATGTTTTGTGTCGTACTGTTAGCACTTGTTGAGCATTTGGCTCACTTCTTGCTTTACCCTGATATTACAGCTAGCAGCTATGGTTAGATTCAAGCAGACTGCCCGTAAGACCTGTGATGCTGATGCTTATGTTCGAGCTCAGGTAGAATAAGTAATAATAGTTGTGTGAGGACTTGGTGTTTGTAATCAGATGTAATAGTTGGTAGTGTTGGGCTGTTCCAAACCCTAAACTGTAAGATCTTGGTTTTGGTTGTGTATTCTTCATTAAAATGATGTAATAGCTATATTTATTTTGCTATTTAAGTTGGGGGTGTGACAGGTTTTGGTATCAGAGCTACGGTTTAGAGTCCCTGGGCAACCCAAATAGGTTATAGGATTTGTGTGTAGGTTTTAGATATTATGCGAGAGAGTAGGTTAAGTAAATTATTATTAATACTCCTCTTATTGGTTGTCAGCAAAGGGCGCATTCCTCGTCATCCTCTGGGTCGGACGACACTATTGCTTTCTCCGTGTATGCTGAGTTGAGGCGCGAGTTCGACATGCTTCAGGGCAAGTACGACCGACTGATAGACCGACTGAAGAACGTGTATCCGGATAGCCAAAACTACGAAGGGAAGCCCAAGGAGCAGATGACTGCGATACTTGAGACCTTGGTTCAGTACGTCAACACTAAGCTTGAGGAGATGCCAGCGCACCGGGACCGTACCAGCCAGTATGTCATTCAGATGGTGGCGGATGAGCCTTAGAGCATTGTGAAGATGCTTCGAGAGGAAAAGACTACCAAGCCCCGTTCTGATGGAGTGGAGCCTTAGTTCTTTCCATTTACCTTTCATGTTGTTGTACTATCAGACTCTATGGAATCCCCAGATGTTTCCGTTTTTCCTTTAAATAAGCCTGTTATTCCTAGAATCAGACTATGTCCCAATCCTATGTACTGTGACCTTTAAAATTTCAATAATTATGTGCTATTGTTCCATTTGCTCTCAACTGTTATTTTATGTTTTCATCATCATATCTGCTTAATTTGGAAACTTAACCCCATATGAAAATGAGAATGCCATGCGATACCCTCGAATCATTTTATCATTCATATCTGTTTTGACACAACTCTTATTTCAGGATCATGCCTCCCAAAAAGAAGAACCCAACAACCACCTTCACCACAGACCCAAATATTCTTCGACTACTGGAAACCTTGCAACAACAAACCAATGCTATAGCTCAACAACAACTAACTCTTCAATAACAAATTGAAAACCAAGATAACCGTGAGCCACACCAACCACCTGAACCACCAATACCACCTAGACAAATTGTCACTTTCAAAGCTTTTCAGAATGTGAATCCACCTGTATTTCATGATACCACTGATCCAGTGATAGCTAACACATGGATCAAGGAGATGGAAAGGGCTTTTGAGTTGGTACAGTTAGGAGACGATCAGAAGACGCCGTATGCTACTTACTTCTTGAAGGGAGAAGTTATCTATTGGTGGGAATCAGTAAAGGCTATGGAAGTCACTCATCAGGTTTCTTGGGAGAGATTTAAAAAGTTATTTCTGGACAAGTATTACCCTAAGTACATGCAGAATCAGATGGAGCTAAAATTTCTTGAGTTGAAGCAAGGGAATATGACTGTATTGGAGCATGAGAAGAAGTTCACTGAGTTGTCAAGGTTTGTGACAAAGTATACCAGCACTGAGGAGGAAAAAGCAAAGAAATTTCAGCAAGGATTGGAGCCTTGGATCAGAGATAGGGTGGCTATGTTTGAGCTTGAAACTTATGCGAGAGTAGTACAGAAAGCTGCTCTGATTGAGAATAATGGGATGCAGTCAAGGAAAGAGAGGGATAACAAGAAGAGGAAGGTTCCATTTTATGGAGAAAAGTCTGAAGCTGGAAGTTCGCAAGATCGGAATGTAAAGAGGATTGGTTTCCAGAAGGGCGGATATTTTCAAAAGAAGGGAAATTTGGGCAAAAGGCAAGAATCAAAAGGGAACAATCAGGAAAGCCAAGGGCAAGTTGGAGAAAACAGGTTCCAGAGACCGGAATGCAAGCACTGTGGAAGAAGGCACCCCGGAGTATGCAATAAGCTGAGTATGACCTGTTATAGGTGCAATCAGAAGGGACATTTGGCAAATGAATGCAAGGTGCCGAAGCCAGGAGTTACGTGCTACAAGTGTGGGAAGACTGAACACATGGCTAGGGAGTGTAAGGCAACAGGACCAGTCAAAGCTCTGATGAACGTGGCAAGTACCAGTGCAAGCGTGCCAGCTGAGGTATTGGCATTACCTCCACCACCCGCACCAACCCCGCAAGCAACAGCAAGGACATTTGATCTAAAGATGAAAGATGCTGTTCAGAATTCTGAGGTGATAGCAGGTACACTTTTACTCAATAATGTCAAAGCTAAAGTATTGATTGATTCGGGAGCAACCAGATCTTTTATATCAGAATCTTTTGTTGATAAGCTCCAATGTGATAAAATGGTTATGAGTGAGGTAGTAAATATGGTAATTGCAAACAAAGAGAAGATTCCTGTGAATCAATTTTGTCCAAAGTGTGAGATCGATATTTTGGGATATAAGTTTTCAGCCGACTTGATACTCTTCAAGTTGGGAGAGTTTGACATAATTTTAGGAATGGATTGGTTAGGAGAGAATAGCGCTCAGATTAATTATAAGACCAAGAGAGTGTATTTAAAGACGAAGAGTGGAGAGAAGGTAGTATTTAAGGGGCAGAGGCAAGAGCAACTATTTCTTACAATCGTTGAGGCTAAGAAGTTGCTTAGAAAAGGTTGTGAGTCGTTCCTAGCATATGTAGTGGATTTGGAGAGAGGCAGCCTCAGCATGGAAGATATTCCTGTAGTTAGTGAGTTCCCCGATGTGTTTCCCGACGAACTACCAGGCTTACCACCAGATCGACAAATTGAGTTTGAGATCAACCTTGCTCCAGGCGCGGAACCAGTTTCAAAGGCCCCATATAGGATGGCACCAGCAGAAATGAAAGAGTTGGCGAGCCAGCTACAAGAATTATTGTATAAAGGAGTGATACGACCAAGTACGTCGCCATGGGGAGCACCTGTTCTGTTTGTAAAGAAGAAAGATGGGAGTATGCGTCTATGCATAGATTACCGGGAGTTGAATAAGGTGACGATTAAGAACTGTTACCCGCTACCAAGGATAGATGACCTTTTTGATCAGTTGAAGGGAGCAAAATGCTTTTCGAAGATTGATTTGAGATCGGGATACCATCAATTAAAGATCAAAGAAGAAGATATTCCTAAGACCGCATTCAGGACCAGATATGGGCATTATGAATTCCTAGTAATGCCGTTTGGATTGACCAACGCTCCGGCCGCATTTATGGATCTGATGAATCGGGTATTTCAGAAGTATTTGGATAAATTTGGCATGGTATTTATTGATGACATTCTTATTTATTCTAAGTCGGAAGAAGAACATAAGCAGCACCTCTGGATAGCATTGGAGATACTCCAACAAGAGAAGTTGTATGCCAAGTTCACCAAATGTGAGTTTTGGTTAAAGGAAGTTCAATTTTTGGGGCATGTTATTGGAAATGAGGGAGTTAAAGTGGATCCGGCAAAGATTTAGGCAGTTATGAGTTGGGAGAGGCCAAAGACTCCTACGGAAGTGCGAAGTTTTCTAGGATTGGCCGGATACTATAGAAGATTCGTCAAGGATTTCTCGAAGATCGCCACGCCATTGACCAAGTTAACCAGAAAGAATCAAAAGTTTGAATGGAGTGCAGAATATGAAGATAGCTTTCAAGAGTTAAAGTAGAAGTTGGTAACAGCTCCGGTGTTGGTACTACCAGATGATCAAGGGAATTTTGTAATATTCAGCGACGCTTCATATAAGGGTTTGGGTTGTGTGTTGATGCAACACAGTAAAGTGATCGCATATGCGTCAAGACAGTTGAAGCCGTATGAGTTAAAGTACCCGACGCATGACTTGGAACTAGCCGCCATAGTGTTCGCACTCAAGATCTGGAGACATTACCTATATGGAGAGAAGTGTGAAATCTACACGGATCACAAGAGTTTAAAGTACATTTTTACTCAGAAAGAGCTCAATATGAGGCAGAGGAGATGGCTGAAATTGATCAAGGACTATGACTGCTCGATAAATTACCATCCTGGAAAGGCGAACTTAGTGGCCGATGCTCTGAGTAGGAAGGAGAGATTGAATATGATGATAACATCAAAAGAGTTAACTGGAGAAATCAAAAAATTAGAATTGGAACTTTGTGCTTATGGAAAAGTTGAGGAAGTTTGTCGTGCAATGACCTTTCAGCCAACACTAGTGGAAAAGATAAAGAAGTGTCAAGAGGAAGTAATGGAAAAAGAGAAGAAACAGTTATCTGGAGAGGAGATTAATACTCAAAGGGATGAGCAAGGGATACTAAGGTTTTCATCCAGAATATGGATTCCCCATGTACCTGAATTAAAGAATGAGATCCTCCATGAAGCCCACAATTCAAAATTTTCAATCCACCCGGGAAGCACCAAGATGTATCGAGACTTAAAGAAGAACTTTTGGTGGCCAAATATGAAGCGAGACGTGGCAGAATGGGTTGCAAATTGCTATACTTGTCAGAAAGTAAAGGCAGAACATCAACGACCAAGCGGATTAATTTAGCCCCTGAAGATTCCAGAATGGAAATGGGAAAATATCGCTATGGACTTTATAGTAGGACTACCGCAAACGAAATCCGGACATGACGCAATATGGGTTATAGTTGATCGTCTTACGAAGTCGGCGCATTTCCTTCCAATAAACGAGAAGTTGTCATTGGACAAGTTGGTTCATTTGTATGTGCGAGAAATCGTACTAAGGCATGGAGTACCCGTATCAATAGTTTCAGACAGAGATCCCCGATTTAACTCGAGATTCTGGAAGCAATTTCAGGAATGTCTTGGCACGAAGTTGAATATGAGCACGGCGTACCACCCGCAGACTGATGGCCAGAGTGAAAGGACAATTCAAACAATTGAAGACATGTTGCGCAGTTGTGTAATCGATTTTGCTGGAAGTTGGGATGACCATTTGCCGTTGATTGAATTCTCTTATAACAACAACTATCATTCCAGTATCGGCATGCCACCATACGAAGCTTTGTACGGGCGGAAATGTAGATCACCAACAAGTTGGGATGAAGTAGGAGAAGGAAGAATTCTCGGCTCGGATTTGGTACAACAGTTGCATGACTCGGTCAAGTTAATTCAGAAAAGGTTGCTTGCTGCTCAAGATAGACAGAGGAAGTATGCGGATCCAGCGCGTAAGGACGTTCAATTCCAAATTGGCGAAGCTGTGTTGCTGAAGGTGTCACCTAGAAAAGGGTTGATAAGATTTGGCAAGAAAGGGAAGTTAGCACCTAGATACATAGGTCCTTTTGAGATTTTGAGTCAAGTGGGAAAGGTGGCCTACGAGTTGGCCTTACCACCTCAGTATCGGTATGTGCATAATGTGTTCCATGTGTCGTTGCTTAAGAAGTACAATCCTGACGCTAGCCATATGATAGAATATGAACCTGTAGAAATTCAGGCAGACCTGTCATTTGTGGAGCAACCGGTTAAAATACTCGACTGGCAAGTAAAGAGTCTTAGAAATAAGTCAGTAAAGTTAGTAAAAGTACTTTGGAGGAACCCTAAGGTCGAAGAGTCGACTTGGGAGTTAGAGTCTGATATGCATTCCCGGCATCCTCATCTTTTCTCTTAGATTCTGGGGACAGAATCCCTTAAGGGGGAGAAGATGTTACGACCGGCATTTTATGTAATATTATTGTGGATTGGTATAATATTAAAGTCAAATGAAAATATATTCGATGATTGTACGCTAGTGTGAGTGAAAGTTTCTGCATTATAAATTTGCTTTGTGTAGTATATGATTTTTCAAAGTAAGAGTTTATTTAATTTCTTTATTTTTGATTTATAAGGAATATTCTAAGCTTTGGAAAAATTTTCTTTTAAAAGGTATTTTTGTTCACAAATTTTGAAAATGATTTTATAAAGTCTCTAAAAATCCAAGTTATTTTATGGTATAAATTTTATAATTTTTGAACTTGTATTTTATTTTATAAAAATAAATCTTTAAAAATTTATTTGTTGTAATTAGCAATTTACATGGAAGCCCTTGCATGAAAATCACTCTTCTATTCTACCAAAGGGCAGAGGAGACCTTTCCAACCCCACTAACTCAATTGTTGCTAACCAAATTACCACACTAACCTTGCATGCAAAATGGCCTAACTTTAGCTAGAGGTCATTTTTGTATATTCTCACTTCCACTCATTCTTTTGTCAATCCAAAAGCATAAAACTAAAAACAAAGTGGGAGAAGTCATTTCACTCACTCCACACTCCAACACACCTCATTTTCCTCTCCTTCCCCTCCCTCCCTTTTGCTCTCGGCCGAACCCTATTTCCCCCACTCCCTTCTATTTTTCATTCCATTTCTCATCTTCCCTAGTGTAATTCTTTCACCTACATTTATTTTATATACTTCCCAAGAGTTTTGTCATTTGGAAGATGAAGTTTCATGGTTGCATGTGTAGTTTTGTGTGATCTCCAAAGAGAAACTCTTGATTCTTGTGAATTCAAGAGCTCTCTATGAGATATATTATGTATATGTGCTAACTAAGTGTTTTATGGAGATATCATGCTTTAAAATCCTTTGCATGCTACTGAAATTTTATTATATATTTATGTTTAGCCATGCATGTTAGTTTTAAGACATTAAAATGATGATCAACCATGTTTTGCATGCTACTCTTTTCGAAATCATGTAGTTATGTTTAAAAATCTATAAATTCGAAATATGTGTGCTTAAAATAGATTGTTTTCATGATAAATTTCTTATTAATACTTAAAAGAAGTTATATTTCATGATTATTAAGGATGAGTATTAAGTGCAAGTCGATTTTGCAAGCATTTACAACTTTATGCCTAGCCGAAATCTTGTTATGTGCTTTCCATGAGTTGCATGTTATATATTTAGTTGCATGTTGTTGTTTTTGGGCATGGATGATCTCACCCAAGTTTATTTTGAGAATAAGGGAGTTAGTTCAGTAGATTACCATTTATAAGTCTTGGTTTAAGTATTGAGTTGTTGTTAGTTGAGTTTGTCAAGTCAAAACCTTGGAAAATGAGAGTTATAGTTTCTGCAGAAAAATCAGTATAGCACCCTGAGGTTTAAAGTGAGTTTTGACCATGTCATTGGTGTGCACTTTGAGGCCCAAGCTCCCAGAAGTTAGTATTGTGAGTATATAAAAGGTTTTAGGAGTTGGTTGGAGGTTTGCATGTCATTTGATTAGGTGCACAAGTAGAATCACAAAATTTGTCCAGCAGGGGACAGTTTTTTTGCAACTTAGAAATAGGGAGATTTGACCATGTCATGGGTAGGCCCTCATTAGGACCAATTGGGCCTTAGTTAGAGGGTATGTCAGAGAAGTTTTTCCAACCATAGTTCATAGGATATGAGCTAGAACCATGTGTCACAAGTTAATTCAAGTCAGGGCATTTTCTGCCCAGAAAAACAGGGAAACCATGGACTTTTAGCTTAGGCCCAAGAAGGCCCAAACCAGGCCCTTGAGCCACATCAATCTTGTGAGATGCCCTTAGGTCAGGAGAGTCTTGTGTAAAAGTTTTGAAGGAAAACTTGTAGTTTAAGAGTGCCTAATGCACTCAAGAAACCATAGTTGTCATTCTGAAATTTGCACCAGTGAGCACTATCACTTATCACATAGTTTTAGAACACTTAGAAGTGAGTATTAGGTCGACCACCATAGTTGTAAGATAGTATAAGGTCAGTAGAGCAAAAGGCACAAGTGAGGGTCAATAGGTTTTGGATAATTTAGGAAAGGCACATCGAGTTAGGAAGCCAAAATTAGAAGACCTTGTCTAGTTTAGCGACCAAGTGACTTAAGTGGTGAGTCGAGATCATCCAAGCCTAGTGTTGCATTATGGTATATATGGTGTTATTTGGAGTTAATATATGATATGTGAATATGTGGCTATATGTGTGCAATTGTAATTTAAAAGTGAATATAAATTAAGTGCATATAGGCCTAAGTGCCATCCGTGTTTAATTTCGGGTTGTAAATAGGTTAAGATGATAAGAATATATTATAATGAGGATTATTATTATTTATGTAGGATCTCGAGATGAGGGAAAACTTGCCATAAAAGTCGAGTGAAGCTCCAGTTGTTGCTCCTACCAGTTAGACCAGACCAGTCTATCTCAAGGCAAGTGATTCAGCTTGACCTTCGTATTTACCACAAATAGTTCTTATATATTGATGCAACTATCCTGAGTCTTTTTGATATATTTAAATCAAGCGTATCTTTTGTTTATCTTTGAGTTACATAGAGATGCCATGAACCCTCGAGTACGTATTGCAAGTAGTTCAAAAGTCTTTCATGATAGTTTAATTTCATGATAAAATGAAGAGTTGATATATTACTTGATGGATCCTCTTGATTAACATGTTGACGTTTCCTAATTATTAATATCTCATCCTGATACTTGAATCCCTATAGAACCTTACTTTGAATTCTGATAGTCAGATACTTACCAGCTTAATTCCTCATTGATTGATACCCTCTTTCTTATCCTAAAGCTTGACAATTCTGATATGTCCTGAGTTAAAGATCATTCTTCATACCTTAACACCCTTAGTATTCATGAAGCTTACCTTCTTGATGATCCAGCACTTGAACCTTGAAGAGAAACCATTGTTTTGAGCCCAAATTGGCATTACCCTTCATATTATCCATTAGCCTCACTAAATCCTCTTGTCCAATCATTTATATATGAAAACCATTCAATTACTTGAATAGAGAACAGTTTTGTGAATCATGGCTCTGATATTCAGTACCTTGTTTCCCGTATTTCGAGTTGATCTATAATCCTTTGATAAAGTTGTTTACTGTAAAAAGAGATTTTGTCATAATTCGGCATCAGTTTTTGAAATAAATAAAATATGGGTTTTTAGTCCCAAAGGGGGATAAATGTTTTCTTGAATGGTGGATCTGGATTGAGACGCGAGTCCTTTCCGCACTTATATTAGGCTTAAAAGTTGCCTAGGGATTCCCATTAATGTTTTAGAACCCAGGGAGGTTCGGGATTACTTCGCGGCTGATCACCGGCTGTAATCCGTAGCGTCATAAAATGATTTTGATTAAGACATGATTTTAAAATTGTTTTGATGCAAGCAAAATGATGCCATCTCACATAGTTTTTATCTCTCGTTACCTTTGGTTATGTCTTTCCATTATCATTCTTAAAAGTATATCTCAATTTATGTTTTGTGTCGTACTATTAGCACTTGTTGAGCATTTGGCTCACTTCTTGCTTTACCCTGATATTACAGCTAGCAGCTATGGTTAGATTCAAGCAGACTGCCCGTAAGACCTGTGATGCTGATGCTTATGTTCGAGCTCAGGTAGAATAAGTAACAATAGTTGTGTGAGGACTCGGTGTTTGTAATCAGATGTAATAGTTGGTAGTGTTGGGCTGTTCCAAACCCTAAACTGTAAGATCTTGGTTTTGGTTGTGTATTCTTCATTAAAATGATGTAATAGCTATATTTATTTTGCTATTTAAGTTGGGGGTGTGAAACAGCATCAACTCTAACTGATCATGTTAAACCATTGTATAAATTGATCAAAGATTCTGTTAAAATCATAAGGAGTGATAATGGCACTGAGTTCAAGAATTCAATCATGGAAGAGTTCTGCAAAGATCATGGAATCAAATAGGAATTTTTTTGCACCTGGAACTCCACAACAAAATGGAGTTGTAGAAAGAAAGAACAGGACTCTCATTGAAGCTGCTCGAACAATGCTTGATAAAGCAAAGCTACCAACCTATTTTTGGGCTGAAGCTATGTAGACTGCTTGTTTTACATAAAATGCTACACTCATAAACAAGCATGGAAAAACACCATATGAAATGGTGAAGAAAAAGAAGCCAAATCTGAAATACTTTCATGTATTTGGTTGTAAGTGTTTTGTTCTTAAGACTCATCCTGAGCAGCTGTCAAAATTTGATCTAAAAGTTGATGAAGGAATTTTTGTTGGATATCCACTTTCCACAAAAGCCTTCAAAGTCTACAATTTAAGAACAAGGGTTGTCATGGAATCTATCAATGTCTCTTTTGATGATAAGAAGATTACTGGACTTGAAGATTTCAATGATCATGATCAGTTGAGATTTGAGAATGAAGATTTAAATTCTGATTCTGGAAATCTGATGACTTATATCCTGATCCTGTAAGTTCTGATGGATTAAGTTCTGATGTCATTGAAACTGTGGTAACAACTCCAAAGGAAAATGCATATGTCCAGGGGGAGCAAGCTGAAGATCCTACCACATCCCAAGACTCTCGAGAAGCATCAGAACCTATCACTGGCTCTTCAAGTTCTGATTCATCTAGTTCTGATGAGCCAAATTCTGATAATTTTAGAAGATCTGATTCTTCAACTCCTGAAAAATAAAACTCAAATTCTGAAGTCTCAAAGAGCATAACTACAGGGGGAGCATCAGAAAATGCTGATGGAGACAACATGGATCATGGGGGAGGATCCAGTTCTAGAGATCAACTTCCATCTGCAAGGAAGTGGACTAAAGCACATACACCTGATTTAATCATTGGAAATCCTGAAGTAGATGTCAGAACTAGAACTGCAACTTCAAATGAATGTCTCTATCATTCTTTTCTATCACAGACTGAACCAAAGAAAGTGGAAGAAGCTCTTCAAGATGGTGATTGGGTGCAAGCAATGCAGGAAGAGTTAAATGAATTTGAAAGAAATAAAGTCTGGACCCTAGTGCCAAGACCAAAGAACGGATCAGTTGTTGGTACAAAATGGGTCTTCAGAAATAAAACTGACAGTGATGGCATAATTACAAGGAATAAAGCAAGACTGGTTGCTAAAGGCTACTCTCAACAGGAGGGTATTGATTATGATGAAACATTTGCACGAGTTGCTAGATTAGAAGCCATGAGGATCTTTTTGGCTTATGTTACTCACAAGAAGTTTAAAGTCTTTCAAATGGATGTGAAAAGTGCTTCTCTCAAAGGAGAATTGGAAGAAGAGGTATATGTTGAACAACCTCCAGGCTTTGTAGATCCTAAATTTCCCAATCATGTCTACAGGCTTGACAAAGCACTTTATGGCCTTAAGCAAGCTCCAAGAGCATTGTATGAGACTTTAGCTTAATTCCTTCTGGAAAGTGGATTTCACAGAGGCACCATTGACAAGACTTTATTCTACCTCAACCATGGAAAGGACTTACTTTTGGTACAGATATATTTTGATGATATCATATTTGGTTCTACTAATTCCAAACTGTGTGAGAAGTTTGTAAAGCTAATGCAGTCAAGATATCAAATGAGTATGATGGGAGAACTCAGCTATTTTCTGGGCCTTCAAGTCAAGCAAAATGAAGAAGGCACTTTTATCCGTCAATCCAAGTACAGCAGAAATTTACTGAAGAAATTTGGAATGCAAGATTGTTCAACTACATCCACTCCCATGGACACTGCAACCAAGTTAGATAAGGATACTGGTAAATCAGTAAATATTACTAACTACAGAGGTATGATTGGTTCCTTACTCTATCTAACTGCAAGTAGACCTGATATCATGCATGCTACCTGTCTTTGTGCAAGATTTCAGGCTGATCCAAGAGAACCTCACTTAATAGCTGTGAAAAGAATTTTCAAGTACTTTAAGAGTACAGCTGATATAGGATTGTGGTATCCTAAGGAATCAGATTTTAAGCTAATTGGTTACTCAGATGCAGATTTTGCAGGATGCAAAATAGACAGGAAAAGCACTAGTGGAAGCTGCCAATTTCTTGGAGGCAGATTGGTTTCTTGGTTTAGCAAGAAACAAAAGTCAATTTCTACATCAACTGCGGAAGTAGAATATATTGCTACAGGAAGTTGTTGTGCACAGATTCTTTGGATAAAGAATCAGTTATTGGATTATGGCATTTGGTACCGTTTCATAAGGGAGCATGTGGATGAAGGTACAGTGGAATTGTATTTTGTTCCAACAGATCAACAGCTAGCAGATATCTTCACAAAACCACTATGTGAAGCTACTTTTATAAGATTGGTAAATGAACTTGGAATGGTTTCAGGTTCTTTCTCTAAATCTGCTTAGTTTTTTTCTCATGCATCAGACTTTATGATCAGTGTTTACAGATTGTATTATCTCTATGACATCTGTGCTTAATTTGAAAATTCATTAAATGCTGATTGTTATCTGATGTGGATTTATATACTCTGATAAGTGTTTTGAATGTTCTGTGACTATGCAATCCAATGAGGATAACTGTGCTAGATGCTGACCTAGTAGTCTTTAACATACTAGAAATCCCATGTTTGAATTAGTTGTTTATGTGGAAACTCATTAACACAAGCAGATTCTGATATTGAGTTTAGCCAAGTTTACTTTGTGTATCTTATTACTAAGTCACAAACTAGATTCTTGTTTCTTATCTGTCAAATTCTGATGTCAGTAAATCTTAAGAATGAACTAAGTGCTGATAAGCCTCACTTATCAAAAGAAAAGAAAAGAAAAGAAAAGAATAAAAGTCACGTACTCTTTTGAGATCTAGAGTAAAAATGTGGAAGGGAAGACCCAAGTGCATTGCTGGTATTAAGTAATATGCATTAGAAAAGCAAAAAAAATTCTTGGTGACTTTTCACACTCTATGATTACTGGAGAAATACTCTGATAACAGCATAAATTTTAATAAGCAGTCGTGACTCACTTACACTGAAAAGCCACTGTAAAAAGGAATTTCAAAAGATGCATAAAATGAGCACAAACAGTTGAGGTGGGCTCTTGCATAAATTTGTTCTATAGTGGACATCATGACTGATGACAAACTTTAAGCATTTTTCTGAGTTATGCCATATTTCTAAGATGTACTGAAGTTTATCAGACTTTAATCTTTATCTTATATTTGGCTGAATGCACACACTTTCACTACATATGAATGATGAAAATTAATGTGGTGATTAAGTTGTTTTTGACAAACAATTAAGTGTTATTTGCATAAATTCTGAGGACAAGTTCTGATGGAAGTTTTGATGATTAAATTCTGAAGAAAACAAGTCAGTATTTGTATGAAGAATTACAGAAAAAGATATTCACTTTTTGAGTACAGAAGCCATGTTTTGATGACTGTTAAAAATCTGATATAAGTTAAGTTTTGATATTAAATCCTGATGGAATCTTTGATGCTTACGTGGCATTTTTCTTTACTTGACTTATTTTTGGTAAAATCTAAAACAATCATATTTAAATCAGAATAAATTTGGGTGAGATAAAAATACTCATAATTATTATGGGTTAGTGGTTAACTTATATGTCCTGAAAAACTGCATGTGCACGGTAATTATTACTTATTTTACGTGCCCATTAACTCCTGCTCTAACCGTTTATTCACTGTTCACATGGTGCCAGGTGTAAAGTGTATCCCATGCTTCAAAAATATAACTATTGAGTGGAGAGAGTATATATATGGGAAATAAAGATTTTCTAATCTTTTACTTACTTATCTATTCTTAATCTCTTTTACTTTCTCTCTCGCTCTAATATTCTCTAAAGCATTTTCTTTTAGGACTTTTAACAAACACTTTGCAAACACTCTCTTTCTCACTTATTTTCTTACAGAGATGGCACCAAAAGACGTACTTTTCAATGGAGCTAAGTTTGTTCCTAACAACTACTCCGCCATTCTTAGCAAGGCTGAAGCTCCATCAGAACTTCACTTTATTCAGGATTTTCTCGCTAATTCTGATATTGGGTACGCTCTGACCTAACCTGATGCAGTCTCTGGAACTCAAGTGCTGGAGTTCTGGCGAAGTGGAGTATATGATGATGGTGGTGCTCTAGGGACCCCAAGTATAATCTTTAAAACCGGGGAGGATGAGCATGTTGGAACTTTGGCTACAGTACGCCAAGCACTGCAGTTTCCTGAAAAGAAAGCCTATACAACTATTGAGGAGCCTATTCTTCAAAATATGATGGCCAGTCTGGGGTATGAAAAGACATTGGAAAAGCTGGGTCAATTAAAGAGACCTTACATAAGGAAGGAATGGAGTTTCTTCTTTGACTGCATCACCAAGGCTTTTGCAAACAAATGTTCTAACTTCGATGCAATCCCCATATTCAGTCAACAAATCGGGTATGCTCTCATTAATCAAACTGATTTTTATTATGCAAGTGATGTCTTAGGTTTCATTGGGGATAGGATGACAGAAGACATAAATACTGTTTATTTTGCTAGATTCTGTTAGCTTATTTATAATTTTTGTTGTGATGATAAGCCCCAATCAGCTAGTCAATTAATTCCATCATTCAGACTAGCTAAAAGAGCTTTTAATGACTTATTATCTACTAATAATAAGAAGGCTGTGTTAAGACCCCTCCGAGTTCCTTTATCTGTCAAACAGGCCTTAATAACCTATGATCCAGTTAAATATACTACACTATATCCTGATGTCCAACCATCAGAACCTCAACCATCAGCACCTACCACCTCTACACAAACACCTCAGACTTCTCAACCATTAGCACAAACAACCAGACCTTCATCTTCCAAACCTTCTAAGAGGACAAAGTCTGTTCCTCAACCTCCACAAAAGAGAAGGAAGATGATTCTCTGAGATGAGTCTGAGAGTGAAGAGGAAACAATTAAAGCACGGTGTCATGCATCTGAATCTATGACACTTGAAGCTGAGAATGTTAATTCTCAAAAAGAGAAAGCAGCTCAAAGTTCTGATACTTTGAAAAGGAAATCTGTAAATTCTGATGCTGCTGAAGCAACTCCTTCATTGGCAAGGAGATTGAAGAAAATGAAGGCTAGGAGGTATTTGGCTAAGGCTATATCAGAAGAGACTGAAGAAGCCAAGGAAGGGGATCAAGAATCTATGATCTTACAAGAACCAATTATCATTGAAGCCCTTTCAGCTTAAGCCAAAGACACTGCTAATGACACAGTTGTTACCCCTCATGTCTCTCCTATTAAAGCTACAGATGATGCTAAAGAACAAACTGATAATTCTGAAATAGATATTAATAATTTGAATGTACCTGAAGTTCTTTATCTGGAAGCTCCATCTACATCAAAGACACCAGCTCTGGAGATAAATTCTGTTGATCAGAATTTAGATGATGTTATTCCTGAATCTCCAGTTGCTTCACACACTGTTGAGCTATCAGAACAAAATGAGTCTTCCTCAAGTTCTGATGACAGTGTTTCTGCTAAGACTCCAGTACCTATTCTGGGCAAGGAAGAATTGGTGGAGAAATTTGTTGAAAAGGAAGCACCTAATCCTTGGGAGGATACTCACAAAGGTGTTGAGTGGACCAAGAAGTGGAATGAATCATATTTTATTCCATGTTCTAAAGTTCTGACAGAGCATATTGCAAAAGCTGATGAGTTGCTCACAAATGCTGATTTCAAGACACAACTCAAGATCACAGCTCTGTCTACAAAACATCTTCAAGGTCTACATACTTCTACTCATGAAAAGGTTGATACACTCTGGGAACATGTTGATAAGCTAGATCTACTAATCAAGCTTGACAAGAACAGGTATATCAGACCTATTTCTGAAAAAGTTGAAGCCATTGAGAAAACTCAAGAGGAGTAACAGGCCCAAATTGCTGAGGTCCTGGCTAATTAAGCTTCTCAGACAGCTCAATTGGATGAAATCCAATCTTCAGTTGAACTTCTTCTTTCTCTCTTACATCCTGATGATGCCAAAAAGGGGGAGAAGGTAGTTAATTCCAAATGCTCACCTACTCAAGAACTGAAGAAAAAGGATGATAAAGGTCATGACCAGGGAAACACTGAAAAGAGCAGAGGTCAAAGAAAAGTTCAAGGAAAATCTTCTATTCAGAACAAGTCAAGTTCTGATGCTGTGAATGCTCAAAGACTGAAGTCAAGTGGTGATAAGCAAAGTTTGATGTCAAGTTCTGATATTCTGATTCGGTCAGGATCTGAAGACTCTCAGAGGTTTTTGCAAACTCTGAAGTTAAAGGGGAAGCAGGCTATTATTTATTACAAAGATCCTAAAATCCAGACACTTGATGAGGAAATAGCAAGAAGATTATTTCTGAAACATAATCCAGGAATGGATTTAGAAACTCTCAAGGAGGAAGAAGCTAGATTTGCTACTGAAATGACAAATCCTAAGTCTAAAGCTTCTGATGCAAAGAAACCTCCAAGGCCTAAGGAAAAAGGCATTGTGATCAAGGAAAAGTTAAATTCTGAAACTTCAAAGTTCAATACTAGATCATAGACTGAGAGTGATCCCAAAGACAAAGGGAAAGGAAAAATTTATGAACCAACCAAGTCACTGGACTTGAAAACTTCTCAAGATCTGATGAAACAAGTATGTAAAATGGTTCAAGTAACTGATGATAATCTTGTTGAAGATGAAACTGTTCAAATTCTGAAAAGAAGAAAGATAAATGAAGATTCTAAAACAACCTCTAACACTGCTCAAGTTGTTGTTCAGAATAAAGGACATGAAGGTACAGAAGAAATAGCAAATTTTGATCAAGCTATCAAGACATCAACTACTGACAATTCTCAAGTTGATTTGAATAAAATGACAATTGCTGATAAGAAGAAGCTGTTATGGAAGAAAGTTACTCCAGTTGAACCAAAATCCAATCTTGTGATTAATCAACTCGCTACATTTGGGTTGAGAGCTAAGCAGCCTAGAGATAGAGCTGGATTAGGTTCTGATGAAGAGAAGATTCAAACAGGAGTAGAGGTTACTCTAAGAGATCCTTTCATGTTGACAGACAAACCATATGAACAAATTAAACAAAGGCACCTTGACAAGGTGTTGTCTGCTCAAGGTATGATAGATGCTCATGATAAGGAGAATCTAAAAGAGAAATTGATCTTATTTCTCAATGATGGAAGGACTCATAGATTAGCTGATTCTGATGTACTAAAGAAGTCTATCAAAGAACTTCAACATATTCACTATCTTCTGGAAGTAAAATCTGATTTTACAAGAAGATGGTCAGAATACATTTTGAAGGCTATAAGAGATCTATTCAGAATCCCTGGTACAAAGACTTCTCATTACAGTCCAATGATTACTGAAGGTGATAGAAGAGAAATTCCTATGCTGAAGAATTCTGCTAAGGTGGAAGTTATTCTGAAAGGAATATGCTTATGTAATAATGAAAACTCTTTACATCCTAAGGTTATCAGAATTGGTGATGGACTTGAAAGAACATCCATTCAAGCTCTCAGAACAGCCATTTATCAAATTGGTGATAGTAAAGAAGAAGAACTGATGCAGGTCAAAGCATAGTTAGCTGAAGTTCTGAAGAAAGCTGAAGATAATCTGATAAATGATTTTGTTAAGAATCGTTATGGATTCAGATTAATTCAGTAATGTTGGTAAAGCTGGATGTTTTATAAGTTGTAATTAATAGTCTTATTAAACTCTTATTGCATTTGAACGTAAATGTTTTTGACATCATCAAATCTATTAACTTCTACATTCTTGCATAATTTACAAGTTGGGGGAGATTGTTGGATATATTTGAGATGTCATGTCTAATATGTTTCATGTTTAGTTTTCAAATCTTAACTACAGGAAATATCAGTTCTTACCGGAATCAGGACTTACTGGAAGTCGGGACTTAAGGATATCAGGACTTAGAATATCAGAAGATAATATCAGAAGATGGATATCGGAACTTAAGTACTGGAGGACTAACAATTAAGCAAGGAAGCTGATTTACAGGAAAGAAGATCGAGACTAATACAAGAAGAAGATATGCATGGAAAGAGTTAGAGGACTAGAAGAATTATATAAGATATCTGATTGATATATTTTAGGAGATAGAATTATATTCCATATCAATTACAAATTATCTTGTAACTATGTGTCTATATAAACACAGATATAGGTTTACACTATATGTGTTACGATCATCGAGAAGATCATACATTGTAACCTAGCAGTTCTCGTGATATTTGTTCATCAATGAGAGAGAATAGTTCCATTGTAACAGAGTTTATTATATCGAATACATCTATTTTCTGTTACTTGTGTTTTAAATCGATTTGATTATATTCTACACTGTATTCAACCCCCTTCTACAGTGTTGTGTGACCTAACACCTTGCATGCAGATCTCCACCATTTATCGACTTTCAATTATATCTATAGTCCACATGTAATTCCATTTGCTACACGGGACTATTTCACTTCTTCTAAAATCTTCAAAGAATAAACTTTGCACAAGAAGAGAGTTTGTGAATATGAATTTGATTGAACAACCGAGTAAGGAATAAGAATGCAACGATTCTCTCAATAAATTGAAAGAAGAAGAATGTGTGAAGATTTATATATGAATGAGACAACCATATTCGTACTCAAGATGGCCAGACTTTCGAACTATATGGTATACAACACATGATTAGGTGGTGTCCCACCAGACTCTTCGTCATTCCGATAAAGCGTCACCTCACAACACTGTTTGTCTCAATCAGGAAGCAATATTTTGAGAAGAAAGATAATGTGGAAAGAGTACAATAAATTCTCCTTTTGTTTTCGCCTCATATAATTTATCGATAAAAGAAGCTCATACACATTCAAGAATCAAGAAGAACATATGTCATCATATTAGGGGAAAGAATAACAGATTCACAACTTCGGTCACACCATCACTTCGGAATGTCATCTGGAAATGCGTTTATATTAAATGCTTTAATAATTCGATCATAATTGCGTTCTCATAAAATTTATAGTCATTGCTTCTGATTTCATCTATACCGCGTAGAATAACCATCGATCACACAATGCCCCAACTTCGTTGATAGAAATACGATTCTTCTCCAATCATCTGAAAGATTCTTCTATTTCCTTCGATCATCCTCTATCTGTTCGAATCACGAACCTTGTTAAATTTTAATAATCTTATGAATTGGGTTAATAATGTTTTAACATGTTGTTTTAATTATTAATATTATTAAATAAAGTTTACATTCGTCTTTCATGGGAAAACTTTGAACTTCCCTCATGATGGCAACCTATTTGGTCCTCTGAACTAACAATACTAAGTCTAGATCCATTATTATTTTAGGTCATTTTCTACTTATAATAACAAGAACTTAAGTAGTAATTCGACAACCAAATTGTGAAACTCATTTTATGCAAAGATCTTCTGAAGTTTATTAAGAAAATCTTTTTCGAAAACTCATTTTAAAATTTTGAAAATCAAATATTTGGTCATCATTACTATATAAGTTACTTGTTATTCTTATAATCCATTAATAAAATATGTAATTAAAAGAACGCCCATGTACGGGTCTCCCCACTTTGGTGAATTTCCTATTTTTCCTTGGATTTTGTTTCACATTTATTGGTCAAGGAAACTTCAAGGTACTGTTGTATATCATTTTATTCGTAACTCTAACCCAATGTTGACGTCTTCCACCGCCTTTGATATTCTTGTTGTAGTCCTTGACGTTATACTTACAACCACACATGCAATTCGGTGTTTTGCCTGTAGATAAGGTCACACATTCTTGCCAACCTTAAGTATACCTAATATACTAAAGTTTATTCCTTACGCAACGCCCAATAAGTGATAAGAATCTTCTCGCAACGGTGGTGCCTCTGAAACTTGCAACTTTGGCTCTTCATCATCTTCCAACAACCCATTGCCCCTAGCTTGGAACTTTTCCTATTACCTCATTCTAAGTTAAATCGTACTAACCCTCACCTAACTTCCCTTACACGAAGTTCTCACAAGAATCAATCGTATTTTCTTTAAAATCACATGAAAAGTAGGGTAATATACCCAGTCTCCGTCGAGCTGTCGACTCCTCATCACTATAGGATCTGAGAACTCAATATATTTATAGCGTTATTATACTCACCTTACACTTTTCTCAGCAATACCCTAGCTTACTAAATCCATATCGGATCCGCTAATCCTAATTCGCACTCAATTCAAACTTAAACTGAGATGCCTAGGTCTTTTCTATCTTATAAGGCCTACCACTCCTATCTTACTCTCACCTATTCTAATTTCAGGGACCAATAACCTGTGGCTCTGATGCCAACTTGTAACACCCAAAATCCGGGATAAGGATTTGGTGTCACTAAACAATCTTTACATAATATCTAATAATATACAAATGACCCCTTAAAATCCGGATCGTTTACAGGTTATGGTATGAAACACGAATCTAACTTTCTACAATTCACAACAACCAAATACAAGTTTAAATACCTTCGTACTAATTCCCTTGTCTTATTTCTCTAACATCTTCATCCTCTGGCAGCGGGGATCTTTCTAATTTCTGCTGTCTATCAAAATTATTCACTTCTAGCCTCATTTGTTTCTGAAAGAAATAAGAATTTACAAAGTAAGAGTGAGCCAAAAATGCCCAGCAAGTATATAACTGAGTTCCAAGTATCAATATCAAATGAAAATTTTCAGACAAAATCATAAAATAATTTTAGACAATTCTATTTATTTGAGGGAGTTGAGAGAATTAATATTGGTTGTTACCAGCCCTTAATTATAAATCAAAAGTGACAAGCAATCCCCATTTTCATCTCCTGGATCAGGGTTTTTTCCGGTTTTAGAATCATAAAACCTTTCGAGAGAGAATGTTGTTAATGGCGATCAACAATAAATTAGACTTTTGGATTGCCTTGAACGTTCGTCTTTATCGTCAAACCACTACCCTATTCTGGCTACGATCTCAACACTAAGGTCATTCGATTGGAACCACGCTGAGCTCGATGACTGACCACTAGATCATTCTTAGTCCGATGTCAATCCTCGGATCTTCCGATTAGGACCTACAGGGTTGAAATACCCTCGTTCAGATAATCGTCTAGCTTAACATAATATCACTATCACTTCTACCCATACGATATGAAGTCCCGACTCGTATTTATATGTATTATTGAAATACACATAACAATTATGGTTCGCATCTTCGAAACTCGGTTCGGTATTTATTTTCAGAAAGTACGCATACTCGTTGTTTTGATAAAATAGGGTAATCGATTATTTATAAAATATTTTGTCACGACTGGTAATTTGGTTTTGTATAATATAGTTATATATATATGTATATATATCCTCGTTCGACGTCTCCGATAATTGTGGGTTATGTTCCCGTACTTTCGAAATTAACTTCCCGAAAATCGGGCAGCGTTTCCTTTATTTATCGGACTAACCTGTCAAAATCAAATCGACGTCAATCACCACAACAAACAATCCATACTCCGCAAATCCCAAACACCGACACAAATTCCATTATTAAAAATTAATTATTATTATTCATTTTCGTTTCAAAATTAACTTTACAACTAATTTTTATTTGTTTATAAGTTAGGACTCAGAATTAATCATCATTGTCCACCGTCGAATCGCCGAGGCTCATCGCTGACGGTGGTAAAATTTATGGGTTTCCGTTTATCGAGCATCCAACGTGACTTTCACCGGTTAGTTCTTAATATTTCCCCTTTAAAATAATTATTTTTATTGCACAAGAAAATCAGTCAATTATGTCCTGCAAAATCACATAATTTATCAATCAATATCACACAATCGGAAACAAACACAGGGCCATGGGGAAATAAGCCAGAAAAAAATAACCAGAACCAAGAACACAGAAGAACACATACGGAGACACGCGCAAGGCACGCGGCCCACGCACCGGTCACCTCGCCGGAAAGGAACCGGAGGTAACCGGAAAACACAACAATCCAACAGTACATACATATGCGTTTATATACACGCGCATATACACACAAATTGGAAAGAAAGAGATAGGCGGCAACTAATACCAGAAAAAGAGGACAGCGGCGGCGATGGCGGAAGGAACAGGCGGCGCCGTAACAGGGGAGAAACGCCGGCGAGAAATAGAGAAAGAAGAGAGGAGAAAAAAACAAAAAAAGGAAAAAAGAGATGAGAGAGAATCGAAAGGAAAAGAGATGAGCGAGAGAGAGATAACAGAGAGATTGGGGGAGAGACGCGGAGGTGGTAAAGAACAGGGGATAAACACAAATTGTGTTTATCTTTTATTCGCTAATTTATTTATTTTTTTCTTCAGATATTCTGACTCGTGCTCTTGTAAATTAACGAAGCAGATATGTGCAATATTTTGTCGATAATTTATAGATTACATATCACAATTCTCGGAATATATAAAAAAATTAGCAAAATAAAAGCTTTATAATTTTTTAATCATTTCTGGGACTCACATCAAACTCGTATTTTAACTAATTAACGAATAAATGCGTGATTAAATAAAAGCCTGAAAATTAACGGAATAATTTTTAAATTCTCGGAATATTTAAAAGTTAATAAAATAAAATTTTCAGGATTTTTGAAACATTCCCGAATTTAATACATAATTTACATCTAAATGCGATCAGAAAATCATTTAATGATAAATAATCAATAAAATATTGAGTTCCAAATTTTATAAATTTCTAAAAAGAATAAATAAAATTATATAGAAACAAAATAGTTTTAGAAACAATTTTAACATTTATGAGAATAAATATTCGATAAAATCATTTTAAAAAAGAAAATAAAATCATATATCGCAATAATTACTTATACAAGTAATCTTCGTACCGAACAATTACACATAATTAATGATAAACCAACATACAGCTGACAGACCCATCAAATATTGTGTTTATTTAATGATACCATAATTATACTTATATATCGAATCCAAAAATAGATTACTTAGCCGTTAAGTAACTATATAATGATACAATTTTAATACCAGATTTGGATAATTATCAAAACAAAGGCTCTTATAAAACACTTTATACATAAATAAGGTGATAAAACCTCGCCTTTCGAGAATACGGGTTTTATCGATCTACAGAATAATTAGTGTATCGAGAATTTTTACATCGGGACCCATGCAGGTCAAACCGTACCCCGGATCGAAAAAGTCAAAACACGGAAAGTGTTCAGAATCACCAGATTAGGTTAGGAAGGAGTTTTCGGAAGTGTTTCGGCCTGTAAAAATGCAAAAACGGTCGAAGTGGGACGATTTCCAATTTTTATAAAGTAATTTTATAATTACTCAAAATAATAATTATTAATTCTATAAATCCTTATAAAATCATATAATAATCCAAAAATTACCATAAAAATATCAAAATCATCTATATTTTATTCTGGATAACTAAAATTTAAAATATCCTAATTTTATCAGATATAAAACACCCAAATATTAATATCAATCATCAAAAATTCACCAAAATTCACACAATGATCACATAATAATTATTTATTAATAAAAATAATTACACGATATTTCCCGGATGTTACATTCCAGAGTTGTTATATTCGAGAAATATTAAGTCTAGAGAGTAGCGTGACATGTATATTGTAGACCGAGAGTCGTTCAATATGTATATTATAGTAAAAACTCGGTAATCATCCCGGTGATGTTTTAGACGATCAAAAGTCCTTATTTATTTTATTCCAAGGGACTCGATGTCCACTTGCGAAGTATTGAATACCTCGAATTTATATAAAATGATTTCCAAAGATCGTATTCCCTCAACTATATTTAATCACTCGAACAATGAATATTATTTCAGATATTCTGTTTAAATAGGAGAAGTAAACTCCAACAATTATTTGTTTTAAACTTGATTACTTATATCTATTAAATATTATTTTAATTATTTAAACATAAATTAGTTGGGGAATATTATTTTAAATATTCTTTAAAAACATAATCATTTGAGGTCTCATTATTTAATAATTATTATTTAATTGTTAATTATTTAATTATTAATTTAATATGATTTAAAAATCATAAAACCTATTAAAAAATACTCCTGGATTTCAGGAAACCATACGAATACTTTCAAATCGTCGATGAATTTATCTCGACTTATTTTAAATATTTGAGCATAGTTTCAAAAGAAACTCCCCCTTATTTATTTATCTGTTGACAACGGTCAACTCACATCCTTAGTACTTCCTCCGAAAATTCTCGGAAGTACATATATAGGTATATACTAGCAACATGAGTTGTGCCTACCAATAAGCTAAATGCTTTGGGAACTCGAGGAGTACGAGTTTTTGGGATATGATAGGATTTCTTAAAGGACAAGGGAGGCGTAGAGATCTAGTACTTCGTGTATTGGGGAGACTTCCAGTACCGTGGGAGACGGTACTATATGTACCTAGGGACCTGCGAAGTGTGTGTATACCAGAAATGGGACACATAGCCCGTACGTGGCAAGGGTGATAACCGGGATACGAAGGTGTCGTTCTTCTACTAGTAGAAAAGGTTACTATTTCCGTAGTACAACTGATCATCGTATGCGGTGGCTCCAGTGAATGTCCTAATTTCTTCCAATTGGAATTGTGATGCAATACCGTAACCCAAGCCTAGGTGCTAGGTCTACCATTAAGGTATTCGCAGGATAATAAGTCCACAAAAGAATTATTTTCGAAAGAAGGTGTGTATCACCGAGGAAAACTATTTTTGAATAAACATATTTATCGTATATAGAATTATACTTGAATTTCTCATATAATCTTTTCATACTGTACATTATTATGGCTAAGCGTTATTACTCACTCTTGCTTTCCTTTAAATGTCACAACATAACAGATAACCAGTATGTTGGTGTGGGACTTAGTCGCTTGCATATATGGGGAGAATCCCTGGCATCTTTTTCTCAGGTGGGCCAGAGTGTCAGATAGGTATAAGATATCATTCGTAATTATTGTAACTTCATGTAGAGGTTATGAATAATTATTTGAGATCTCGTAAAGTACATTTGAGTTTTAATAACATATGATACTTGTTGTACGTCATTTCTAAGGCTATAACTTATGAGTGTGTGAGATTGGGGGTCTGTGATATTGAATTATTGGATTATTGAGTTAATACAGATTATACATGATTGAAGGATTGCGTGACGACCCAGATTCCTGACCCCAGATTTGGGGGTGTTACATTGACTCTTCAACCATAGGATTTCTCCACAAAACTCTTACTAGTGGTACAGACTTATTTCTCAATACTCTCTCTTGCCGATCTAAAATTCTTATTGCTTGCTCTATATATGATAAATCGGCTTGAATCTCTATCGGCTCATACTCTATCACATGCCTCAAATTAGGATAATATCTCTTAAGAATGGACACATGAAACACAAATGGATATGCAGCATATGAGGTAGTAAGGCTAACTCATATGCGACCTTTCCGACTTTCTTCAAGATTTCAAACGGACCAACGTAACGCGGCTTTAGTTTGCCTTTCTTGCCAAATCGAGTCAGTCTTTTCCATGGCGATACCTTTAATAACACAGGTTCCCCTTCCTATTACTCCATATATTTTCTACTCTGATCCGCATATTTCTGTTATCGATTATGTGCTGCTTCTAGTCGCTTTTGAATAAGTTCAACTTTTTTCTTAGTTTGCTGGATCAATTATGGACCTAAAATCTTACGTTCATGCTAGGTCCCGAATTATCGTGAAAGGGGGGTTGAATACGATAATCACTAAATTAAAAAATTCTTTCGAATCTTTTGTAGATATAAACTTTAGTGCTCAGTTAGTGGTTTCGTGTTCTTGAGGTGAATAATGTTTGGAACAATAAAAAGAGGAACACAAGATATTCGGGGAAGTATATATTCATATATAAATCTGCGAGGGGTGTTGCTATACTCTGGTAAATAAATTAACCGGCTACAATCTAAGAAAAATAAAGTTCCTAGCTTCTACAAAGATTAACAAATTAAATCCTATACAAAGATCTAGCTTTTGTTTATCTAAGGATTTAATTACCGGGTAACATTTATAATGCCCCTATAAATATACAAGAGTTTAACCGGGCATTATAACGTTCCTCCGGTGAGAAGTTAAACCGATATTCAAGGTGTCGGAGCTTCTCTGAAAATCTTTGCTTCTTGTTTTATCAGCTCTCTCTATTGGAGAAGAAGATAAACATAACTTTTTTTGATCTGCTGCTTTAGTGTAGGCTTTATATTCAAAATGAATACGTGGTCATTTGTTTACCATATAAATCAATTGAATGAAATCAATGAATTTTGTTGCTGAGAGTTACTTGCGACTTGGAAGCTTAGGAGATTTTGCCTTAGTCATTTTCAGCATAACAAGTTATTTGTTACTATAGGGAGAAATTTGCCTTAGCCAATTTCAACCCAATAAGTTACTTATTACTAGAGGGAGTGTAACACCCCCAGATCCGGGGTCGGGGATCCGGGTCATCACGGTCTTCCTTTCCACAATATCACTTAACTGAATTAATAATAAATAACCTCATGTTGTGACCCCATACTAACACACACCACAACCCGTTATAGTCTCAGAGATGAAATTGAAATAAGTACAAGTCTTTGAATCCAAAATTTAAAAGTTATTACAACCCAAAATGATTACTTGATAAGTTTACAATTAATTGCCATTATCTGCCACAAGTTATATTTATACATAATTGATTCCCAAAAGTAAAAGGTCTGATCTATAGATAGATCTACCTCTGCAGCTATAGCAGCTATGATCTCAACGGGAAGGCGCAGGGCGCTTCCCACGCTCTTGCGCTGGGTCTGCTTGAGTCTGGCCATATTTCCTAATTGTTGTTGTGTGATGAAGAAATAAAGCAAGAGTGAGCATTACAGCTCGCAAGATAATATATAGTGTAAACAATAATGCAAGTATCTAAATGGATAACTTACTAAAATCCTTTATCAAGTGTAAGATAATTACTTACTGGATATAAGCAAAAACAAGGGATGAAGTTACCAAATACTTCACTATACTTATATCATTTATAAAACTACTTGAACTACCAATGTTCAAAGTATAATGAGTTTTTGACAGTTCATCACATAGATGAGACTACAAGATAAGATTTGAATAGATTAAATCTTTGAAATATTATTGGATGAAATGAAGTTATGAGATACTTCATTAAGTCCCGATATATATGTCCACACATATATCTCTTATACATTTCCTGAAAACCTCTGTCATGTAAAGTATGAACAGAGTTTGTAACATCCAATGAATTTTTGGAAATGAAAAGAATTGTGGCATAAACCCGATATCTTGCTGATCAGGCAAAGATACCAATAAGTAACCTTTTCTACTGTAGATGGATGAATTTCTCGCCGGTCATCACCCTGGCCGCATTCGGACCTCGCGCTAGACCGTTACCCGGCCACTCACGCGTGGATGGACTGTCACCCAGCCTCTTACACCTTCATAGACCATACCCCGGCCTGTCGCTTATGCCGACTCAATCAGATGGACTTACTTCCCGAACATTGGGCAAGTAATCAAATTGTTGTCTGAAAACAGCAACCACGTTGTGAATATAAAATACACCATAGAGCCGGATCCCTCTGGTTTTGAGCAAGTATTTAAATTCCCTTGAAAGGAAGATCTTAAATATAAAAATGAGTTTTGGGATCCGCTCTAACTTTTAAAATCAGTTTGAAGACTCGAAAACATTTTTTTAAGAATGTTTGGAGTAATGCTGATTTAATGAAATAAATCAGTCCCGATATATTAGAAAATATCTGAATATTATTATTTAAATAATATTCCCATAAGGATAATCCTTATAAAAATAGTTGAAGTAAAAGTTTTAAAACTCATACTTGAAATGGATATTAAATAACCAAAGATATACTTATACGAAAGTATGATCTTTATTTGAATAATCGAAAATAAGTTTGATTATCGAAATATTATTCTTTAATAAAATAAAGAATATTATATAATAATTAAGCAGAGTCATAAGTCCTCAAATGAATATTCAAAATAATATTTATTAAATAAAATAAACGGAGTCTTAAGTCCTCGAATGAATATTCAAAATAATATTCATTAAATAAAATAAGCGGAGTCATAAGTCCTCGAATGAATATTCAGAATAATATTCATTAAATAAAATAAAGTTATCGAATAAACCTTATTCGATTAATAGTTTTGAAAACTATATAAATATATATATATAAATATATATATATATATATATATATTATACTCGGGAACATCGACTCCCGGTTTAGAAATATGTTCACCTTCGGGTCCCCTATACTAAGGGTATACGCAACTACTGCTTATCTCTAGCATATGTATTATGCAACTTATAAGCAATTGAATCAACAGATATATATCAAGATTAGGAAATAGACATGCATATATACCATATCACATGCTCCAATATATCGCAAGATTTGCTAATTAACCATCATGCATCTATCACAAGATAATGCATATACATATGTATACATCATAACAACAGTATAACGGGTAGAAAACTTACCTGAGCAACTGGGGGTGACAAATGGCTTGGGACGAGTCTGGTAACCTATAAAAAACATATGAGTTGGAATTAAACCGAAGTCGCTTATGAATCTATACTTTAACCAATTAGACTCTAACACTCGCTTTGCGCTCAACGATTCCCTTAAGTCGCTCGAGTACCCTCGGCTCCCCCATTTTTAATAAATTAACCATTAAGGGTTTTAAGGCGATTCTTTCGCGAGTGCCTTACCAACTTCCTAACACACTTTACATAAATGATTTATACTCCAATTAGTCCTTTAAGGTCTTTAACCTATGTTTCAAAGTAAGGCGAGGGGTAATGGTTCGTTCGCGAAACGCCGTTACTTAAAACGGTCGTTTCTCCTAAACCATACATCGGATTCAAAAGAACCACATATAAAAACGAAGCTCGTAACATGAACTATCTAATCATGGCAATGGTCAAAATATAACAGGGAGTTCTCAGGTCCTGATGTTAAGAGCAAAAATAGTCTAAAGTAAATCGGACATTACGACGGCTATGTTTACGCGATTACCAATTTTTATTCTACTCCAAACCAACCACCAATCAACCGCAATTCATTCATACAACCAAAATCCATCCATACCATACTACAACAGCCCCAACAACTCAATATTACCAATTCATACTTATTTCTCAATCATGAACTAAGAGTTTACTTAAGTTTATTAACTAATCATCAAGATTTACAACTCCAAAACAAAAAAACCAACCAATCTCTAAGTCTACAAGAATCATGCTTCTCATGAACTATAACAACAAAACTAAACCTAATACTCAAGTAAAGTTAGGGTTTGGAGGGGTTATACCTTCCTTGGAGAGTAGAGAATCAAGTAATTAGCTTGGAATCAACCTTAAAAGTCCTTATCCAAGCTTAATCTAAACAAAAACTCAAGAACAGAAATTTAAGTTCTTGAAAAGATCTATTCACCCTCTTCTTCCATGATTTTTAGGAAGAGATTGTGAATGAATTAGAAGCTCAAACTTATAGGATAGCTATATCTATGCATAAGGAGTCTTAGATAATTACCTCACTAATTAATGAAGCTTGGAACTAGGATTTTGAATTTTTCTTTCTTTGAAGAAGAAGAAAGCCGAGAGCTTTTGATGAAGAAAGTGAAATAAACTTTGTGTTTTGGTGAAATTATTTGTTGGTTGGTTGATTTTGTTTTGTTTTGATCATTTTTAACCATGAAAATTTGTGTGGTTATTAATCAACCACACCTCCTTCCCTTATGTCATGCTTAGGTCATCCTGTGATGTCACCCTCCCACACTTGTCCTCTTCTTATTGGTGAGGTAACATCACTCCCCTCTAACCCTTTGCTTAACTCTTAATCACTTGGCTAATGACCGCTGATCTGTTATACGGTTCGCTTAACTTTCGTTCTCGTTTATCGTTTGAGGGATCATACCTGTGATCTTATTACTTGGGTTTCCTTAACCTTTCTCAGTACATTATATTCCTTTTATGATCCTCTCTTATAATCCTTTAATTTAAATCCTTTTTATCCTGTTACCTTATACTCAATTCTTTCTGTATCTGGTGGATTTCCGGGAAAAATCAAAGTGTTCAGAATTAAATTCTGACGATCTTTACATACACTTATATACCATATAGAGTACTAATAAAATCTCAGAATATCAATCAAAGAACCCCTACATAGTGTGGCAAGAAAAGTTTTCTTATTCTGCAATATCAGCAAAAACACTATTCATAAGGGTAAAAAAAAATTCAAAATTTTGGGGTTATTATAGTCTCCTCTCCTTAAAAGGATTCTGTCCCGGAATCAAATAGAAAACAAGTGGGGGTACTTTTCTAGCATTGCGCTCTCTAGTTCCCAAGTTGATTCTTCCACATTATGATTCTGCCATAGCACTCTGACTAGCTTGATCACTTTGTTCCGAAGCACCTGCTCCTTCTTATCCATAATCTTTACTGGTTTCTCCACGTAAGTCAGATCTGGTTGCATATCCACATGCTCGTACTCCACTATGTGTCTGGCATCCCGATGATACTTCCTTAGCATTGACACATGGAACACATTATGAACTTGTTGTAGGTTCGGGGGTAAGGCTAGCTCGTAAGCCAACTTCCCAATCCGTCTTAGTATCTCAAAAGGTCCAATATATCTTGGGCTTAGTTTTCCTTTCTTTCCGAACCTCATTAACTCCTTCCAAGGGGATACTTTTAGTAGTACTAAGTCCCCTACTTCATATTCCTTATCCTTTCGGGCTAGGTCTGCATATTTCTTCTGTCTATCTTGGGTTGCTACCAGCCGTCCTCTGATGAGATCCACTATGTCTTTGGTCCTTTGGACCACTTCGTGTCCGAGCATCTTCCGCTCTCCTACTTCATCCCAGTATAAGGGAGATCGACACCTTCTTCCGTACAGGGCCTCATAAGGCGGCATTTCGATGCTAGCATGAAAGCTATTGTTATAAGAAAACTCGATCAACGATAAGTGATCATCCCAACTTCCTTTAAAGTCTATTACACAGACTCTCAACATATCCTCTAGTGTCTGGATGGTCCTTTCACTCTGCCCATCCGTCTGGGGATGGTAAGCGGTACTCATATTTAACTTGGTCCCCGCACATTCTTGAAAGCTCCTCCAAAATCTGGAGTTGAACCTGGGGTCTCGGTCTGAGACAATGGACGCTGGGACTCCATGTCGCGTCACTATTTCCTTAAGGTAGATGTCCACCAGTCTATCGACTGTGTATCTCTCATTGATAGGAATGAAATGAGCTGACTTTGTCAGTCGGTCTATAATCACCCATATGGCATCATGGTTGGCTTTCATCCTTGGTAAACCGACAATAAAATCCATCGCTATTTGTTCCCATTTCCACTCGGGAATCTCCAGGGGTCGTAAAAGTCCACTGGGTCTCTGGTGCTCTACCTTTACTCTTTGACAAGTCAAACATTTACTTACCCATTCTACTACATCCCTCTTCATGTTGGGCCACCAGTAATACTCCTTCAAATCCCTATACATCTTGGTGCTCCCCGGATGAATGGAATACCTTGAACTATGGCTTTCATCCAAAATCTCGTCTTTAAGTTCTTGAACATTTGGAACCCAAATCCTGTAGGAATACCTCATTATCCCCTTATTATCTCTCTCAGTATGGATCTCTTCTCTAGTCATTGACTCTCTGCCTTCATTCATTACTTTTTCTTGGCACAATCTAATCTTTTCCAATAACTCTGGCTGCATCGAGATGTCAAACAGCTTTTCAGTTCCGGTTCCAGTTACCTTTACTTCTATTTCCATTTTCTCGAAATCCCTTATCAATTCCTCCGAAGTCATTATCATTTTGAGCCTTTCCTTTCTGCTAAGGGCGTCAGCCACCACATTGGCTTTCCCTGGATGATAGAGAATCTCACAATCATAGTCCTTGATTAGCTCTAACCATCTCCTCTGGCGCATGTTGAGCTCTTTCTGCGTAAATATGTACTTGAGGCTCTTATGGTCTACGAAAATCTCGCACTTCTCTCCATATAAGTAGTGCCTCCAAATTTTTAAGGCAAAAACTATTGCCGAGCTCAAGGTCATGAGTAGGATATCTAATCTCGTATTTCTTCAGTTGTCTCGATGCATACGCAATCACCTTACCGTGCTGAATAAGCACACACCCTAATCCTTTGTGCGACGCATCACTATATATCACAAAATCTCTTTTTCCGTCCGACAACGCCAACACAGGGGCCGTCACCAATCTTCTCTTCAATTCTTGAAAACTATTCTCGCATTTTTCTGTCCATTCGAACTTCTCTGTCTTGCGAGTAAGTCGTGTCAAAGGGGCTGCGATCTTCGCAAAATCCTGCACAAATCTACGATAGTAGCCGGCCAATCCTATGAAACTCCTTACTTCTGTGGGTGTGGTTGGCCTTTCCCAATTCGAGACCGCCTCTATCTTGGAGGGGTCGACCAATACTCCTTCCTTATTGATCACATGTACTAAAAACTGTACTTCTTTCCGCCAGAATTCACACATTGAAAATTTGGCAAACAACTGTTCCTCTCTGAGTATCCCTAGAGCTATCCTCAAATGCTCTGCATGTTCTGACTCGGTCCTCGAGTAGATTAAAATATCATCGATAAAAACTATCACACATTTGTCCAAGTACTTCTTGAATACTATGTTCATTAAATCCATGAAAGCCGCTGGGGCATTGGTTAATCCAAAGGATATTACCAAGAACTCATAGTGCCCATACCTTGTACGGAACGCAGTCTTTCGAATATCTTCGGGTTTAATCTTTAGTTGGTGATATCCCGTTCTCAGGTCAATCTTGGAAAAATAAACAGCATCCTTTAGCTGGTCGAACAAATCGTCTATTCTAGGTAACGGGTACATGTTCTTTATGGTTAGCTTGTTCAACTCTCGGTAGTCGATGCACAGCCTCATGCTCCCATCTTTCTTCTTAACAAATAACATTGGTGCTCCCCACAGAGACACACTGGGTCTTATCATACCCTTATCCAAAAGTTCTTTTAATTGGGTAGCCAATTCCTTCATTTCTAATGGGGCTAACCGGTACGGTGCCTTTGAAACTGGTGCCGTCCCTGGGGCCAACTCAATAGCAAATTCAATCACTCAATCAGGTGGTAGTCCCGGAAGGTCTTGTGGGAATACATCTTCAAATTCGTTGACTACCGGAATATCTTGTAAGTTGGGCACCTCCTTTTGCGTGTCTACCACATAGGCTAGGTAAGCCTCGTTTCCTTTTCGTAACATCCTTTTGGCCTGGGCCATGGTCAAAAATTTCTGTGTCTGCCTCTTCCCTCTAAATATTACTTCTTTCTTCCCTGGGATATTCAACTTAACTTTCTTCCCCTTACAGTCTATCTGAGCATCATTGCTAGATAGACAGTCCATTCCTAAAATTACGTCAAATTCCCCTAACTTAAAAGGAATCAGATCAACACTAAAAGATTGTTCCCCTATGCCTAACTCAAAGGCGGGGTGAATCTGGTTAACAGGAATAACCTCATGGTTGGCTATTTCTACTTGTAAGGGCTCTATCAAGGGTTCAACTTTAAGTCTTAATTTATATGCAAAGTCCCTCGATATAAAAGATTTAGTTACTCCCGAATCAAATAAAACATTTGCACTGACTAAATTTAGAGAAAGGGTACCTGCTATCACATCTGAATCTTTCATAGCATCCTGGACTGTCATGTTGAAAGTCCTCGCAGTAGGTGGCTTATTAGAAGCAGCCCTGCTGGCTCCTGAAGCTGCTGGTTTATTCCCTGGGCATTCCCTCCTCATGTGGCCTGGTCTTCCACACTGATAACAGATGGTGGTCGGGCTGACACTAGGGGGTTGTGAAGTACACTTGTTAGAATAGTGACCCTCTCGACCACACTTAAAGCAGGTTACTGGCTTCCCCTTAAACTGCCCAGAATGCATCCTACCATAAGTGTTACAGGCTGGTAATGGGGGTCAAGACTGGTTGGAACAGGACCTTCCTGACTTTTGGCCGCTCTGGCTCACATTCACACCCATTGGCCGCTTAAACCCAGTACTCTTTCCCGGTAGGGACACTGCTCCTCGATTAAATCTAGTTGGGAAGCTCCCTCCTGCGGAACCTCCACCCATGCTCATACGTTTCCTCTTTATTCCCTTCTTCTCTCTTTCCTTCTGCATCTGTTCACTTCCAGCTTCTATAATTGTTGCTTTCTGCACCAGAGTGGCATAATCCGTAAGCTCAAGGATTGCCACCCTATTTTGAATCCACGGTTTCAGTCCCTGCTGAAACCTCCTAGCTTTCTTTTCCTCGGTGCTCATAAACTCCGGCACAAACCTTGATAACTTAGTAAATTTTGCTTCGTACTCTGCTACGGATAAGTTATTCTGCTTTAGCTCCAAGAACTTGAGCTCCATCTGGTTCTCCATAAACCTCGGGAAATACTTTCCCAAAAACAACTGACTAAACCTCTCCCAGGTTATGATAGCGTCTGTCTCCATGTTTTTCTTGGCCTCCCACTAGTAGTTGGCCTTTCCTTTCAGAAGGTAGGTAGCAAATACAGTCTTCTATGCCTCATCGGTACTCAGAATCTCAAAGGATTTCTCCATTTCCTTTAGCCATGCCCTTGCCTCAACTGGGTCGGCTGATCCGTGGAACTCAGGGGGCTTAAGGGACTTGAAAGCCCTGAAAGAGTTTGTCACAGCATTGTTATTTCCTTGAGGGGGTGGGTTGGGTTGACATTCCAAGTTCTGCCTTAGTAGTTGCATAAACTGGCCCATGGGATCCATGCCTGGGTTTGGTATTGGTTGCTCAACCTCAGTTTCTCCTTCTTCAGCCTCTATCTCAAATCCCTCAACATCATATGTTTCCTCCTCCTCTTCATACAGGGAGTCATCATGTTCAACATAATCCTCATCTTCCTCTTCACTATGTTCCCGGTTCCTATCGTCCTGGTTATGGCTTCCCTGGTCCTCAGATCCAGGGTTCGCCCTAGTTCCAATCTTTCTTGGCGGCATGATACTGATAAATATTTGAGAAATTCAATGTTAGGTCACAATCATACACAACATTGTGCCTTGCACGGTTTTATAATGGGGAGAATGTATCTCGCAATTCTATTATTTTATGACAGTTCTAATAAGAAGTGCAGTAATAAAAACAGTGATCTCGTCACTAAGGAACTGAACTGAAAGGAAACAAATATATACATAATGTGAGAAATACATAGTTTGATCCGGTCAAAAGTACAACAGTGCTACAGCCATCTGCCCCAAAAGTGATACACAAGAGTCTATCTTTCTAGTCAGAAAAGGGATGCTATATACAAGTCAACTATCCCCGGAAAATTGGCTCTTACTAAGGCCTCGACTAACTAGACAACTAGACTATCCCATCGTCAGTCCTGAATTACACACCGGAGCGGGTCAGCTCCCATACCCTTTTCCATCACACGACGGAAGATATAGTCGGCCTGCCGCCTGGAGATCCTACCATGACTGTCCCCCGGGAGCGATCGGAGTCTCGCTCGAGACATGAGCTCTATCCCCGTCAGCTCCCTCCTCAAGGATCGGGGTATGGTAGCCCTAGTCTCATAAGCTCGGGCACGCCTACCCGCCCTCTCCGCATCCAACTCCCTCATGACCTCATCCAGTCGGGCCTCAGCAACAGCCACGCGGGTCCTCAGTACATCCTGAATATAACCGTGAGCTAACAAAGACTGCCTATGGGCAGGGTCGAGAGGTGGTGAATCCGGAGCCGCTGGGGGTGCCTCCTCGGTCTGCCTAGGCTCGGGAGTATGGGTCTCTGAGCTGTCATCATAGGGGCTCCAAGATAGTGGTGGAGGGGTAGAAGCTCTGACCATCGGGAGTGTGGGTAAAGGGGTACCAGTGTACTCCGCTATAGCTCCGACATGCTCCTCAGCTACCGGGACCTCATCCGGATCCTCCTCATCTGAAATAGCAATAACCTCTGTCTCTGACTCCTCTGAGGGGTCCTCCTCATCCTCCTCCATCTCAGGCTCCTCCTGATCCTCGGCATCTAGCAGTGCCTCATCATGCACACGCTCGAACATCTCAGGGTCCTCTATCTCATGTGCCTACACATTAAACGAGCTAAGTTACTATCATGATACTTATAAGGGTTCCCGTAAGGGTTTTAACTGTCAGCGCTACTTTAAGTAGTCCGACCATGAACTTGGCAAGAGTTCTTATTATCTTTGTGAGTTTATTATTATATCGTCGCATCATCTCTGAGGTTTATAACGCTTAGCTCTGATACCATTTCTGTAACACCCCCAGATCCGGGATCGGGGATCCGGGCCGTCACGGTCTTTCTTTCCACAATATCACTTGACTGAATTAATAATAAATAACCTCATGCTGTGACCCCACACTAAAACACACCACAACCCGTTATAGTCTGAGAGATGAAATTGAAATTCGTACAAGTCTTTGAATCCACAATTTAAAAGTTATTACAACCCAAAATGATTACTTGATAAGTTTACAATTAATTGCCATTATCTGCCACAAGTTATAATTATACATAATTGATTCCCAAAAGTAAAAGGTCTGATCTACAGATAGATCTACCTCTGCAGCTATAGCAGCTACGATCTCAACGGGAAGGCGCGGGGCGCTTCCCACGCTCTTGCGCTGGGTCTGCTTGAATCTGGCCATCTTTCCTAACTGTTATTGTGTGATGAAGAAATAAAGCAAGAGTGAGCATTACAGCTCGCAAGATAATATATACTGTAAACAATAATGCAAGTATCTAAATGGATAACTTACTAAAATCCTTTATCAAGTGTACGATATTTACTTACTGGATATAAGCAAAAACAAGGGATGAAGTTACCAAATACTTCACTATACTTATATCATTTATAAAACTACTTGAACTACCACTGTTCAAATTATAATGAGTTTTCGACAGTTCATCACATAGATGAGACTACAAGATAAGATTTGAATAAATTAAATCTTTAAAATATTATTAGATGAAATGAAGTTATGAGATACTTCATTAAGTCCCGATATATATGTCCACACATATATCTCTTATACATTTCCTGAAAACCTCTGTCATGTAAAGTATGAACAGAGTTTGTAAAATCCAATGAATTTTTGGAAAGGAAAAGAATTGTGGCATAAACCCGATATCTTGTTGATTAGGCAAAGATACCAATAAGTAACCTTTTCTACTGTAGATGGATGAATTCCTCGCCGGTCATCACCCTGGCCGCATTCGGACCTCGCGCTAGACCGTTACCCGGCCACTCACGCGTGGATGGACTGTCACCCAGCCTCTTACACCTTCATGGACCGTACCCCGGCCTGTCGCTTATGCCGACTCAATCAGATGGACTTACTTCCCGAACATTGGACAAGTAATCAAATTGTTGTCTGAAAATAGCAACCACGTTGCGAATATAAAATACACCACATAGCCGGATCCCTCAGGTTTTAATGAAATAAATCAGTCCCGATATATTAGAAAATATCTGAATATTATTATTTAAATAATATTCCCATAAGGATAATCCTTATAAAAATAATTGAAGTAAAAGTTTTAAAACTCATACTTAAAATGGATATTAAATAACCAAAGATATACTTATACGAAAGTATGATCTTCATTTGAATAATCGAAAATAAGTTTGATTATCGAAACATTATTCTTTAATAAAATAAAGAATATTATTTAATAATTAAGCAGAGTCATAAGTCCTCAAATGAATATTCAAAATAATATTCATTAAATAAAATAAACGGAGTCTTAAGTCCTCGAATGAATATTCAAAATAATATTCATTAAATAAAGTAAGCGGAGTCATAAGTCCTCGAATGAATATTCAGAATAATATTCTTTAAATAAAATAAAGTTATCGAATAAACCTTATTCGATTAATAGTTTTGAAAACTATATCAATATATATATAAATATATATATATATATATTATACTCGGGAACATCGACTCCCGGTTTAGAAATATGTTCACCTTTGGGTCCCCTATACTAAGGGTATACGCAACTACTGCTTATCTCTAGCATAGGTATTATGCAACTTATAAGCAATTGAATCAACAGATATATATCAAGATTACGAAACAGACATGCATATATACCATATCACATGCTCCAATATATCGCAAGATTTGCTAATTAACCATCATGCATCTATCACAAGATAATGCATATACATATGTATACATCACAACAACAATATAACGGGTAGAAAACTTGCCTGAGCAACTGGGGGTGACAAATGGCTTGGGATGAGTTTGGTAACCTATAAACAACATATGAGTTGAAATTAAACCAAAGTCGCTTATGAATCTATACTTTAACCAATTAGACTCTAACACTCGCTTTGCGCTCAACGATTCCCTTAAGTCGCTCGAGTACCCTCGGCTCCACCATTTTGAATAAATTAACCATTAAGAGTTTTAAGGCGATTCTTTCGCGAGTGCCTTACCAACTGCCTAATACACTTTACATAAATGATTCATACTCCAATTAGTCTTTTAAGGTCTTTAACCTATGTTTCAAAGTAAGGCGAGGGGTAATGGTTCGTTTGCAAAACGCTGTTACCTAAAACGGTCGTTTCTCCTAAACCGTACATCGGAATCAAATGAACCACATATCAAAACGAAGCTCGTAACATGAACTATCTAATAATGGCAATGGAAAAATCTAACAGGGAGTTCTCGGGTCCTGATGTTAAGAGCAAAAACAGTCTAAAGTAAATCGGACATTACGACGGCTATGTTTACGCGATTACCAATTTTTATTCTACTCCAAACCAACAACCAATCAACCACAATTCATTCATACAACCAAAATCCATCCATACCATACTACAACAGCCCCAACAACTCAATATTACCAATTCATACTTATTTCTCAATCATGAACTAAGAGTTTACTTAAGTCTATTAACTAATCATCAAGATTTACAACTCCAAAACATAATAAAACCAAACAATCTCTAAGTCAACAAGAATCATGCTTCTCATGAACCATAACAACAAAACTAAACCTAATACTCAAGTAAAGTTAGGGTTTGGAGGGGTTATACCTTCCTTGGAGAGTGGAGAATCAAGTAATTAGCTTGGAATCACCCTTAAAAGTCCTTATCCAAGCTTAATCTAAACAAAAACTCAATAAGAAAAATTTAGGTTCTTGAAAAACACTATTCACCATCTTCTTCCATGATTTTTAGGAAGAGATTGTGAATGAATTAGAAGCTCAAACTTATAGGATAGCTCAAACTTAGATAGTTACCTCACTAATTAATGAAGCTTGGAACTAGGATTTTGAATTTTTCTTTCTTTGAAGAAGAAGAAAGCCGAGAGTTTTTGATGAAGAAAGTGAAATAAACTTTGTGTTTTGGTGAAATGATTTGTTGGTTGGTTGATTTTGTTTTGTTTTGATCATTTTTAACCATGAAAATTTGTGTGGTTATTAATCAACCACGCCTCCTTCCCTAATATCATGCTTAGGTCATCCTGTGATGTCACCCTCCCACACTTGTCCTCTTTTTGTTGCTGAGGTGACATCACTCCCCTCTAACCCTTTGCTTAAATCTTAATCACTTGGCTAATGATCGCTGACCTGTTATACGGTTCACTTAACTTTCGTTCTCGTTTATCGTTTGAGGGATCATACCCGGGATCTTATTACTTGGGTTTCCTTAACCTTTCTCAGTACATTATATTCCTTTTATGATCCTCTCTTATAATCCTTTAATTTAAATCCTTTTTATCCTGTTACCTTATACTCAATTCTTTCTGTATCTGGTGGATTTCCGGGAAAAATCAAAGTGTTCGGAATTGGATTCTGACGATCCTTACATACACTTATATACCATATAGAGTACTAATAAAATCTCAGAATATCAATCAAAGAACCCCTATATAGTGTGGCAAGAAAAGTTTTCTTATTCAGCAATATCAGCAAAAGCACTATTCATAAGGGCAAAAAAAAATTCAAAATTTTGGGGTTATTACAGGGAGAGATTTGCCTTAGCCAATTTCAACCCAATAAGTGACTCGTTACTAGAGGGCGAGATTTTCCTTAGTCAAATTCTGAGTATCCAAGTTACTTGTTACCTAGTGCCTTCTTGGAAGAGTTACTTGTGACCCCTGTAACAAGGAGAGGAGATTTACCTTAGAAAAATTTCTTTGCATGAGTTACTTGCGACCCTTCTCCCTAGTAGGGTGATTTTGCCTTGGAAAAATTTCCTTGCATGAGTTACTTGCGACCCTTCTCCCTAGTGGGGTGTTTTTGCCTTAGAAAAATTTTCTTGCATGAGTTACTTGCGACCCTTATCCCTAGTAGGGTGTTTTTGCCTTACAAAATTCATGATTTGCAAGTTACTTGCGACCAAGGGGTGTATACAAGCACTTAGAATTTTCTTTCTTCCCCTGTTTATTTCCTGAGGCTCGTACCAAGTCAAGGTCAGTTCATGTACTTAAATATTGAACTGTATTTCTATGATATTGCTTCTGACATTTAATATGCTGATCAGGGTGACTCCTACTACAAGGTAGTCATCACTTTGACTTAGTTTTTGTAGATCGCTTTAACCCTTAAATTGTCCCGTCTTCAAGTTTTCTCTCTGAGTCTTCGTATAAACCATATATCTACCATATCCAGATACGAATCCTCAATTAACAATCTTCCGGATGATAATACTCAGATTCCTTTCACAAATCACTGACGCCTAGTACAACTGGTCTGGTTCACAGACGACTAGCTTCGATTCAGGTCTTTGTATTATATCCTTGATTGAATTGTTAAGCTTACAACAACTTCATCACTTCAAACATTGGCTGTCAATAAACAAATTTACTTTCACTGAAATCCTTTATGGTAATTTAGAAAACATCTTCATTGTAGTACAATATTGAATACTTCATTCACTATTCTTCACCGACACTTTAACATATAAATAAACTCCTGTCAGTGAGTATAACATCAAGACTGCAGTTGTCTTCTTTAACCTCTGTCTATACCCTGTCTTCAATTCTTCAGATTCCTATGCTTCAAACATTGTCTATCTTCAATCAATGCCAATACACTAAAATTTTCCGGTAGCACTTATACACTGAATATGCATCATTTCTGAAACCCTGAAAGTCTTTAACCTTTATTATTCACTGAGGCATGATCATATTAATGAACTTCTTTCAGTGATCTTTAAACAGACTTCAAGCTTTCTTCTAGTCTTTTGATTCTTTGTATTTGCCTTGTCTTCATTTCTTCTGATTTCTTGTGTAGTCGTAGTATTATTAACCTGTCTTGTTCTAGTGTTATTCTCATGTTAAGTTATCATGTAACTGTTCATACAGCTACACTGTCTCACCAACAATCTCCCCCTATTTGATTTTAAACCTAAAAAACAAATTAAATAGAGAGGATAACTCAACTAACAACTTGGAAAAAGTAAAGTACCAGGACTTGTAAATAATGCTACTGGTTTTCTGGATCAAATACTGCATTTCCAGATTTCTTGAGTAACAAAAATGAAAGATGCTTTTTCATCTGGTACTGAATTGATCTTCAAGTACTTTCATCTTCATTTCCTTGGTTCTTCAAATCTCTGCCAGATAACACTTCTCAGTCTTGAAGTAATCATCAGCAGCTTCTTTTGTACAACCATATTTCCTGTTGAGAAGCACATATCTCTCTTGCTTCTCCCCTATGAGAGTCAATTGCTTAAAGGAGATCATATTCATTTACCACATCTCCCGTACAATAAGATCCGCAGATAAAAACCAATGGTACTCCCCTTTTGGAAAATAGCTTCTCCCCGTATAAAGAATAGTGATGAACCTATCCATTTCTTCTGATGTTGTGTGATGTACATGTGCTTTACCTTTTTCCTCCTACCTTCTATTTCTCCCCCTTAGTTGAGGAATCCTCCAAACTATTACTTAAGCTTTTATCTCCTCCTAAGAGAAGGAATGTATGTTGTTTTCTGAAGGAGTTCTCATATTTTACTTGGTTGGAAAAGATATAACAAGTCATAGTCTGATCAAGCATGTCCTTTTAAATGCTGCAAGAATGACTTCACTATTGATCATCATGTTCACCAATCTTCCCAACTCCTTGTACCTCCCAACTTTGAGATCACCAATTTTTAGCTATTGTTAGGTCCCGAACTTGTTAGGTCTTAAAGTATTCTAATCCAATCTATAAATATTAGGTCCTTAAGAGTTAGGTTCTAATCATAAATAGTTTCGAGACCCGAAGTATCAAGAACCATGTTTAGGGATAGGGAATGGGATATGGTGTTTCTCTTTCTTCCTCACTGTGAGTGTGTGATTCTGTTTCGTGTACCCCAAAAATGTTTCACTCTTCTCTCTACTCGTGTTTACACTCATTCTCACAAGTGTATCACTCCTCTCATAGCTCCAAAATCCAGCTATACCTGCAAGAAAATCACCTTAGCCATCCTTAAGGAGGTCACAAGTGGTGCAATGGGAGTTCGCAAATCCCCATCCTTGTTAGACTCGTCAGATAAATCTGAGTCATAATCTACAAGTTGCTAATTTCCCTTTTAGGGTTCCATATTTGAACTCTGGGAAGGTAAACAATGATCCAAAGAATTTAGCATAAAGATCAAAGTTTCCTTCTAATGTTTGTGAAGATATTGTCTTGTGACTCATCAGGTAAATCTGAATTATTGTCAACAAGTTGTCGATCTGCACCTATGTTAGATCCACTATCCGCAGTTGCTTCCAAGGGATTTAAGCCTAGGGAGGTAGACACTGACCACTAACATATGGCTATTGGATCAGTATCCTCTCCTAATACCTGTAAAGGCAATTGGTCCATTAAAAAACCTTGAACAATCGAATCTATACTTAAAATGGTCGAAACTCTTGTGCATCAAGAATTGTTTATGATTGAGGTGGTGACACTACATCAGATACCCTGGCCGACAGGTAAATTTCAATAGACGCACCATGTTGAGAGGATGAATCTAGTAACTATTTTTTTCCTATTCAGCCATTACATCTTTCTGAGAAGATGTATGGGAGCTAGCAGTTGTCTTACTTTAAATACTACTCAACTTTGTAGGAGATAGAGCTGCTGGGTTGACTTCAGAACCTTCCTTATGTGGTGCACTAAGGTACTTTCTCCCTCACACTCATTCATACTTCATTTTAATGGTAAGAGAGTGTTGGTTGATTATGTTTCTGTGTTTGTCTTTACAGTCTGGGATAGAAGTTGTGGCTTTTCAACCTCATGACTATCAAATGAAAGAAGGCCATTGGAGGATGAACATGTATCACAGAACATATAGCAATATAGAGATAAAATGCATTTAAGATCTATAATGAATGAAAATTATGCATTTGATCTTTTGAGAGAAATGATGTACAATAGTGATTTCAAAAGATTTTAATAAGATAAGCAATCACTAAAGTAGAAAGAAGTTTGATTTTTCTCTTAAAACTGTTCAAGTGCAAAAATCTGTTTTTATGCCTAAAAGATAAATGATTTGAAAAAGACACAGACTGATCACCTAGCAGTAGTAAGAAGAGAAAGAAAGATTTTGTCTTTCAATATGAATGAGTTTTTAGAAAAACATTGATTACTTAGGGTAAAGTCTAAGCAATTCTCATTCATGTCAAAAGCTCAATAATCTGTCTTTATAAAATTATAATCAACAACATTATTTGTTGATAAATAATCTTAATAAGAATGACTATGCTGCTAATTTTAAATTATAGTGAATCTTTCAGATATAACAACTCATATAAATTCACTAGAACTTAAAATCTCATAACTATCTGCAACAAAATATTAATAATATATCATTGATTGATACTTGTCAAGTAATTTAGATACCAATAATTATGTTGCATCCTAATTTAAATATTAAAATAAGATATCAATGAATTAAATACCAACTATCTATTAAATAGACAGTAGCATTCAATTTCATATACTATACAATTGTTAACTCCTAACAACTGTAATATCTCAAACAATATTGGTTTGATTAATAAAGCAACATTAACCAACATTGTCTTGTTTGCAATCTTAGAAAAATATTCTAAGTTTCATATACTTTGATTCATTGAGTATGACCTCTATCATCAAAGTGTTAAGGAATTTGCAAATAAGTATAAAAATTATTCTAAGTTGACAACATATGGTTATTTCTAACAAAGCATCAAAACTGTAACCATAATTATATTTCAAGAAAGATTTTTACACTTTTATATTAGTATAAGTGACTGAGGATAAGCATTGATTACTTAGAGGAGTTCTGAGTAATTCCACAAATACTAATACTTCATAATTAGTTCACAGTTAAACTCTTAACTAAATATCATTAACTGATCTAAGTCAAGAATTAGCATACAATTAATCATGCTATAATCATGATTTTAGTGAATTCTGAAGATATAAGTCGATAAATTCACTAAAACCAAAGTCTCGCAATTAACTTATAACACATAAGTTACAATCAATATACTAGATATCAATTGTTGACAGATTTAGTTATAATCAATCATGCTGCTTATTTATTTAAGTTAGTTTGAATTATGGAGCAAATAAAATCATTGAATTGCTTCAATTTCCATAATCCAAACCACCTAAAATAAATATCAAATAAATAAATACTAAATATCTATGAGTTAGATACTAGAACTTAAATATTTATAATTATCCTTGAATAATCATCAAAAGGATATATGACTAATGTACATGGCAATTACTCTCTGGATAATGTTTAGAATACTTTCTAAGCATATAAAATTTTAAGAGTTTTATACACATAACTTAGAAAATACTCCAACTTTCAATATTAGTGATTTTTAGAAATAAGCATTAATTACTTAGAACAAAAAATATAAATAATATCACTAATATTAAAGGTACTATAATTATTCATACAAGATACAAATAAATATGTTGCATATTATTTTAATATAATTTAAATTATGAGACTGATATGGAATGGAATTGTCTACCATCATAATTTAAATCAATTAAAATAATATTCAAATTTAATGCTATAATACTTAACTACCACAAATATATATGACATTGTAATCATGATAATTAAGATAGTAGCACTAAGTACGAGGTACTGGATTCCTGATAAATTCACAAGTCCTTTAAATATTGAAGATTTAATACTTGTGAACTTATATAAAGAATTCCTTACAGATGAGATTTCCAACTAATATGCAATAAATGATATCCCACACTTACAAACCAGTCTTGAAAATTAACTTTGACAAGTGATTTAGTAAATGTTTCTGCAAGTAACTCTTTGACACTAAAGACATGCTCTCAAATAAATGATACCTGGTGTGAAGGTGCGTTGTAATAGAGTGTTCCACTGAGTTGTTGGATTTGAATTTGTTTCTTATCATAACAAGAAATCAATCTTCTTTCACGAAGTTGACAGCTTCCCAAGATGCTTCTCCTATCACTTAAGTTGACAGCTTCAAGAATGCTTCTCCTGTCATTCTTACAACCTGTGTAATCTATATCTATATAGCCAAACATGTTAAGCACAATATCTTTAGGGTACTTTACTCCAAGAGTTGATAGTCCCTTAAGATATCTAATAATCTTGTTAATAGCTTTAAGATTGGATTCTCTAGGATCCACTCGGAACCTTGCACTTTTGCATCTTGAGAACATTACATGTTGTCTGTTAGCATTTGAGTAAAAGAGTGAGCTTGTCATACCTCTATAGCTTGTCATTGTTACCTGAGTTGCACTGATCAAGCTTAAGTGGTTCCTGTTGGTAAGTAGTCTTGACATGTTCAGAATCCTCCAAATTTTGCATCTTCAAAAGATCTTTAACTTACTTGTATTTCCATTATTCTTTTGGTTTACTTATGCTCCTAAAAGAATTGTTCTTTTGGCTTGCTTGAGCTCCTAAAAGAATTATTCTAATGGCTTGCTTAAAGTAATCCCGAAAAGAATTGCAACTTTTCCAACATGCTCCTCCATACCTACTCTGCAATTACTTAGCAGATAATCTTGCACAAGTCTTTGTTACTAGACCAACATATAACATTATCATTATATCACTACACATATATAACATTTTGTTTATGCTTTGTGATAAGAGAGTTATTAATATGACGATTCTATTAGTTTATATTTAACTGTAACTTCAGTTAGAGTGTCATACCATGTCCTTAATGATTTCTTGAGTAGTATACTAGTTCATACCAACCTGAAGTGAGCTTGTGAAGAGGAGATATACAGAGTCCAATAGATCTGCAACTGTAAAGTCCATGAACTGTGATGCATTGACTTCCTCTTTTGACTCACCAACCAGGAGTGCACTTGTACACGTCTACTAGAGTCCAATTCCAAGTTTGAATGTGCATCAGTTTCCTGATATATCATAATATCCTCAAGTCTCGTCACTAGTGCTTTTTGTTAGATATTATTTCCTGATAATAATCTAGCATCCAGTTTGGCTTTGTCCCTCGTAACAATGCCATTATCATCCAATTTTGACTTCTGGTTATCCTTGTACGATACAAAGTTGTCAATTGGTTTGGATGCTAGCTTCTCTACAATCTATTTCCTGACTGATTGAGTTCATCTTGATTTGCAATCATTCAATCAATCCGGATCTATCAGAGCTTCTGTAACTTTCTTAGTTTCTTCTTCAGATAGAAAACTAGAGAAATACACATTCATGCTTAGTAGCTCTGCTAATCATTACTCCACCATCTGGATCACTTAAGAACTAGACTCTGGCAATAATATTGACATTAAACTCTTTGTCTCAGCAGATATGTTCTTTTTGTGTCCTCTTGATTTACAATATGGTGTTGAGTTTGACTACTTGATCCTTATTTTGCTCCCCCTAAGTTATGGCTGGGATTTCCTGAAAATCTTTACCCTTGCTGACTGGCCTCATTGAAATAATGAGTTGTGTAGATACACTGCCATTCCACTGCTTGGATATGAATCATCAATATCATAATAGCTTGGAGCATGGAGTTGTTGAAATGTGCACTTAGACTTTCTATCACCTTTTGTTGATCAACCACAACTACCCTGTAGGTTGTAAACTCTACTGAGTAGCCATGAAGAATATCCTTACAAGTCTTAGCTGCAAATGCCAATATCTTCAAACAACTAAAAACATTTCATTGTTTGCTTCTGTAGAAAATTCTCTCCAAACACTTTCAGGTTATCCAGTGTTTGCTTCTATTGGCCATTAACTCATTAGTGGTCTTCATGTATCCATCTTGATCAAGGCTTGATCTTACTTGTAGCAAACTGTATTGACTGCTTCAACTTTTGGCATTTAGAAAGTCTTAATTAGCTTGACATTGTCCTTGTTGATTTAATCACGTTCCGGTTCTTCCTTTGTACCACTTTATTATGACACGGAGCTCCCAGTGCTGAATATGTCTCAAAATATTCTTGATATGACAGATAGTAATCAGAACTACTTCTTGAATTCAGTCCCATTATCTGACCACAAGATCATTTCTTTTACAGTTGCTTCCAGCTTGATCTTCTGATATGATCAATCACCATTTGTGATGTTTTGTCTTGAGAATGCATGAACAATAACTTTGTGTTAAGAGTGGCCATCAATCATCCTAAGATATATCTTTACTTTGATGTGCTTTTGTCTTTGACTTCTCTTCCTGACATGCCTCACATTTATCATCCTTTTGAATTTCAGATGAGGCAGTCCTCTCACTTATCCCTTTTTACAAAAAAGTTCCTTGACTTGATGTTCAAAGGTGTGAGCTTCTAATGCCATAGCTAACCTTTTGTCAGATGAAGCTTTATAGTAGACACCATTGACTTCACTTTTCCTGAGATTCCGGTCTAGCCTCGAGCATAACATTTCCTTACTCTTAACAAGAGCAAGCTTCTCAACCTTCCTGCTTTAGATGAGAAATTAATCCTTCTTTGAATTGACATTTTGTCTTTTGATGCAGAACCGTCTGATAAGAGGATTTGTGTCCTGATTCTCCAGCAAGAAAGATGCTTCAGTTGTTATCAATGACACCAATGATTAGTTATTATCAGTGATAGCAATTTTTGAATCTGTGATGACATCCCTTTTTTTGTATAGCTTGTCCCGTGATGGAAACATTTGCCGTCATCTCCAAGTATTATTGACGGAATAGCTTTAGTTGACCACATTTTTTGTGAGGCTCTTTCTTTGATCATATGCCTTGAGTATGAATTACCAAGAATACATAAGAATCAATTGACCTGTTATGTCCTTCAATCACAAATGGATTAACAATTCTTGGTACCCAACTTATCAGTTCGGGTCCAGATGGATTAGATATTTTACTATAAACAGAGATACCAACAGTTGCAACCTTATTATGCTAATACTTATCGTTGACTGACCATTTTCTCTATTTAAATACCCTTGATAATTTTATCTCTAGGCTAGGGGAAAAATGGTTCCAACCTTACACAAGGAGGACTAGCAGTCTTTGCCCTATTATAATACTAAATATGCTTCTTCTATAATTAATGCAAATTCTAAGAGATGCATTCATGGCTTTGAGATAACCAAGCATTGCATTAAGAGTACATGGTATTCATTCAAAAATGTTACACATAAGAATTAAGCAAGACATGCATGTTATGGAATAAACAGAATTAACAAACAGATCACTAATTATATCTAGTCCAATCCTGTTGAAGTATTTTATCTAGTTGTCTCAATCCAAATTATAAACTAATACAGCTTAACAAATAATTCATATTAAAAGAGTAAATCACATTGTAATAGGATGCATGAGATAAACATAAACAAAGATCTTATATGCTGGAAAACATATATCCCACTAAAGCAATAAATCATATTCAACAAATATTAAAACACATATTTAAGATCATCTAAAGTAACATGTACAAGTTAATCATCAATCCTAGTTACCTGAATAATATTCTAGTGAACTAGTTCAGCATTATCTATGTGTGAAGCTATCATGCTTGTGCAAGTGTTAAACATTTAAATACTAAGATCTTATCATGCACTGAATATTAAGAGCAAAATATTGCAGTGGTTCAAGATTTGAAACCTGAGATATGTAAGTTAGACCATCTTGAGAGATTGATGTATAAGCATGATCTTTCTTCTCATCATCTGATCCATCCCAGCTCTTTCATGATGCACTATAAGTTTTGAATGACTGCTTCCCTAAGAAAACATTCCACCTTTGTCTCAACTCTTCAACTGAGTCCCTAGTAATCCTTGTTTGTCAGACTTCTTGTTCTGTTGTAGCAAAACCCCTGATATTTAATTGACACATATTGCTTGTCAAACCTGTAACTATCAAATCTTGTTTGTGTCCCAATCTTAGTCTTATAACCATCTCTTGAACTAAATCTTTAAGAGTCTCTGCTTCGGAATAGATAGGCTTGATCATTGGATATAGCTTCTGTATTCCATATGAATCTGATGCGACTAAACTTCCCTGACATGTGAAACACTGCCCTGATGACCAGTCCCTCAAGTATTTCTACCTGAGCTACCTCCGATTCAACTATCAGTAACTCTTACAATTTATCCCGAGGTTCCAAATTTAATGCATGTAACTGAGATGTTTGTATGTCCCCGCTATTCTCTCTGACCTCCACAATCCACAATTACTGCCTTTCTGATCTCCATAGAAATTTCATTATTTTCCAGCATCTAAAAATCCAATGGTATCCTATGGAGTAAGACTTTGAGGAAGTTCAACAATTTTCTTCTGTAGGTCTTGAAATCAGCTTCATTGAAATAAGAAAACTATTATCTTCAAAATTCGTGTTTGGGAATTTTCCGTCTGAATAACACATGGTTTTCATTTTCTTCGAAAGATTAAAATCATTTTTAACCCTCGTAGGAATCTTCAGTATACTAATCCTTTGAGAACCTTTGGCTTGAAATAATTTAAACTCTACAAATTTTGAACTTTTTGAGAGTTAGAATTATTTCGGGACTAAGTCCAAATTATTTAAAATTCAAAAATCTCAATTGTTGATAATTTTTGAAAATTAAAAAATCTGAAAATATGAGAACTTGATTGTTTGGGCTGACACGCCGGATCTGAACTGTATATCGATCTGTTAGGTCACATACACTGTAGAAGGGGGGTTGAATACAGTGTATAACACAATCAAATCGAATTCAAAGAACACAAGTAACAGAAAACAAACTTTATTAAACTCTGTTACAATGTAGAACTGTCCTCTCTCAGTGATGAACAAAATATCACGAGAGCTGCTAGGGTTACAATGAATATTATTCTCGATAATGATAACACTTATAGTGTAAACCCTATGTCTGTGTTTATATACTACACAATTACAAGATAATCACTAATTGATATGGAATATAATTCTGCTTCCTAAAATATATCAATCAGATATCTTTTCTTCCAAGTATTCTATTCTTCATAGAATTCCTTCTTCATGCATATCTCTTCTTGCGTTTGTCTTGATCTTCTTTCCTTTCAATCAGCCGCCTTTCTTATCTGAAAGCCTCCTTAAGTCCTGATATTATCTCCTGATAAATATCTCCTGATAAATATCTCCTGATAACTTAAGTTCTGACAACCTAAGTTCTGAATTCAGTATAAGTGCTGATTTCCAGTTAAGTACTGATTTGTCCAGTTTAAGTAAGATCTAAAAACTAAACACAAATCATATTAGACATGACATTATCAAATATATCTAACAATCTCCCCCAACTTGTAAATTAGCATAATATACAAAGTTTAACAGATATTTGATGATGTCAAAAACATTAAGTACAAATGCATGAGAATTTGACTAGATAACTACAACTTACAGTCCTTAAAGCTTTACCAACTTTAACTTCTGATAACAACTTTAGTCTGTATATATATCAGAATTGGAATAGTTGCAGATCTTGACTTGGCTTCAATTACTGATCTCTTCGATGTCAGGAGTTGTTCTTAGATAGTTCTTTAACAAACATCTCTCAGGATATTTGAGTTCATCAATCATTCTCCTTTTAGCATTCTTCAATTCAACTATATCTTCACCAATTTGAAAGATAGCAGCCCTGGGATCATTTATTTTAGCTTTCCTTACTTCCTGATCCAGTCTGATCAAATATTGTGGCACCCTCCAAACCTGGGTAAGAAGTTTGGGGTCCACACACACACCTTATTTATAACCTCCTTATAACAATAATAAAGACAATAATAATATACAGTGACCCTACTTACCAACCACCACGGACCGCAACAGGTTAAAGTATGCACACAAGCCAAACACACTATTATATTATAAACGTTCAAATCCCAACTATTCCAAACTCAAAATTGAGTATTAAACATTATTACAAACTTTTACAGACTTAAATTCTCCCAAAAGAAGCCTACTAGCTCAGCTCAATCAACCTGAACCCCTAGTTCTTGCACTGGACTGGGGATCCTCGGTACCAACCGGTTCCTTCTTAACTGGAAAAAAATAGAAATATTATCGCACAAATGAGCTAACTAGCTCAACAAGTCACAATGACAAAACTGAGAATAATGATCATCAGGTGAACATTATTATGATATCAAGTGAACAATGGATTATGATTTAGAATTGGATATTATATTTTCATTTTAAAAACCAAGGTTAGGCTGCTGATCAGTCATGCACTAACCCCGAGCAAAGCATACAGCACTGCTCTAACTACTAGATCCAAGGCACACATTGGCCTAACTTGACCATTATATGGTCTGACCATGTATCTGGTCCATAATTTTATAAAAACAATCCAATTCTAACATAATAACAGAATAAGCAATAATAAACGATAACCAGAATCATTAACAATATTTGACGTTCAATAATGAAATGGTTTTAATCTGTATAAGGATCAAAAGAACATTTTCAAAGTTTGGATGCTAGGTAATGAAAGAATTGGCTAACAATGAATCAATGTTTCAGGGTTTCAAAGATTTGGTCTTTCAAAGCGTAAAATACAAAGGTTTGAATGTGTAAGCAATCTGGTTCAGTTTTTAATATTTAGTTTGTATGTATTTGTGGAGTAGTATCGTATATTTGAGGTTCGTGTTTGGGTATACAACAATCAATGGTCTAGAAAGAATCAGGTTATGACTCAAGATCAATAACTTGAATCAAGATTTAGGGTTCAGTGCTTCAAAGTACTTAAAATATAAAACAGGAATATCAATCACGACAATATCTCGAGAAAGTTCAGAACACTTGCCTGGTATTAGCTTACTACACTGCACTCATTTCCAATCTCAACCGTCTTACTCCTCAACTACTTATTTCCCTTTTCTACGCCTTGTCTCTTCTGCTCACATATCATAAGCATCTATCAATATTTAACTCATAGGATTGTATTCAACACATACTTTTATCTACCCTTCGTCTCACCCAAATCCGATTAAAGGATTGAAAGTTACGCAATAAACCAGTAAACATCGAATATACAGACCGACATTCAACCAACAAGTCACATATAACACATAACACGTCACATAATCAATGATATATCATTTATAAATAAGTCTCGGGTCATAAACAGGCTTTCAAGGTATTTAAAATGATTTTTAAAACATTTTTCGGAATTAAAACGGGTCGTTGGATTAATTTCGGGTAATAAACAGGGTTCGGTTGACCAATTCTGGCTCCGAAACAATTTTATAATAATTATCGAGCCTTGGAAATAATTTAAAATAATATTTTAAAGCTCGAAACTATTTTTCGGAATTTTTAAATCATTTTTAAATAATTAAATCTAATTAAATAATTAATTAAAATCAATCAATAATTAATTAAATCAGTTAATCAATTAATTTTCGAATTAATTGACCAATTAATCAATTAAAAATTAACTGAAATTAATTAACTAATTAATTCAGATTTATTTTTGAATTAAAAATAATTTTTGGAATTAAAATAATAATTTTCAGAAATTAAAACGAATTTTCATAATAAAAATAAATAGGAAATACGATTTTTGAATATTTTTAAAACAGGAATCCCAAATTTGCAAAGTCTGGAAAGTTCAGGGACCTAACTGTTTCTTCCCCAAAAGTCCAGGGGCCTGTTTGCAATTTTGCAAACTCCCGCCGTCGATTCGCCGGAGAGTGGCCGGAGAACACGATTCCGGCCACCTCAGGCTACCAAATTGTCCCGAATTAATCTACAGGTTACCAGCAACTTATACATGCAATCAAAACTCATTAATCATCCCTGTCCTGGCCGGAAAATGGCCAAGAACATCGCCGGTTTCCGTCGAACTTCGGAAAACTTCAAAACACAACTCCCTTCGATTAACTAATCCTCTGTTAACGAGCTATATACCAATCGATTGCAAATTTCATAAGGAACACAATCCACTATAAATCAACAGCTAATAACCCCTAAATCAAAAACCCCCAAATTTCAATTAAGAACATTCATACGGGTTATAAACCTAATTTTAAAATTCGAAAATCAAACTCAAATTTGAACATGTTATTGAACTCCAAATCAGACGTATAATATATCAAAATCATCAGGAAAACAAGCTCTACAACATGCAATCATCAAATCATACAAACAATCATCCGAACAAAAATTCATATTTTTAATAAAATTAATTCGAAAATAAATAAAAATGTAGAAAAATAACCTTGATTTCTGCAGTAAAACGAAGCTCGGAATCTGGTAGAACACTTCAAATCCTTCGTTTTGGTTACTCAAGCTTTGAAAACAGAGATCGGTAACGCCTTCGTTTTGCTGTTTGATTCTTAGAACAGTTTATGAAATTAGGGTTTTTCTCTGAAAATTATAAAATAACTATCTGCAAATGATTTAATAAGAAATAAAATACGGGAAAAGGCTATTTATAAATACGTAAAATTAGTATCCCGTTGGATCATTCCAGATATAAAACGGTACGTTTATTTATAAAAACTGATCCAAACGGTATCGGTTTTCGGGATAATTATCCAAACCAGTACAATTTGTACTGCGGTCTTAGTCTCAGCGCCTGGTTACACGTACTACGAAATGATAATTGGGATAGTTTAATAAAAAGCTCCCGTTTATCGAAAATATGGGTTTTATTGATTTACCGAAACGAATATTGTATCGAAAATGTTATGCTGGGACCCGCACAGAACAAACCGTACGCCGGATCGAAAAAGTCGAAACATGGAATATGCTCGGAATATTAAAATTAGGTTAGGAAGGAGTTCTCGGAAGAGTTTCGGATTCCAAAAACGTAACAACAGATGACGTCGGTTGGTTCCCGTTTTTATAAAATAGATTTTAAATACACGGAAAAAGATTTTATAAATTTCATATGATTCTTATAAATCCATAAATCGACACAAAAATAATTAGGAAGATATGACAATTATCTATATTTTATTTTGGACATATAAAAATTAAAATACTCAATTAATAATATTTTTAAACATCCAAACACATTTAACACTTAATAATTAATTCACATAATGGATACTGAACACATATATTAATCATTTATTAATATCATAATTACACGATATATCCCGGATATTACATCCGTCCCCCCTTAAAAGGATTTTGTCCTAAGAATCTCCTAAGAAAACAAATGATGGTACTTTTCTCTCATATCACTTTCTAACTCCCAGGTTGACTCTTGAACCTTTGGGTTTCTCCACAATACTCTTACTAGCTTTACCACTTTATTCCTCAATACTTTCTCTCTTTTCTCTAGAATTTCTATCGGACTCTCTATATATGACAAATCTGCCTGAAGCTCTATTGGCTCATATTCTATTACATGCCTGGAGTCTGGATTATATTTCTTAAGCATCGATACGTGAAAAACATTGAGAATGTGCTTCATATACGGCGGTAACGCCAACTCGTAAGCTACTTTGCCAACGCGCTTTAGGATCTCAAAGGGTCTGACATATCTTGGGCTTAGCTTCCTTTCTTCCCAAACCTCGTTAGTCCTTTCCATGGTGATACTTTCAGTAATACCAAGCTTCCTTCTTCAAATTCCATGTCTTTTCTTGACTGGTCTGTATATTTCCTTTGACGGTCTTGTACTGCTATCAATCTTTTCTGGATTATTTCAACAACTTCCTTTGTCTGCTGCACCAATTCAGGTCCAAGTATTTTGCATTCTCCTACTTCGTCCCAATGCACTGGAGATCTGCATTTGCATCCATAAAAGGCTTCATAAGGTGGCATCCGAATGCTGGCGTGGTAACTGTTGTTATAAGCAAACTCTACCAGAGGTAAATGCTCGTCCCAACTTCCTTTGAAATCAATAGCACAAACACGTAACATATCCTCGATTATCTGGATCGTTCTTTCACTTTGGACGTCCGTCTGGGGGTGATAAGCCATACTCATATTCAGTCTTGTTCCCAAACATTCTTGAAAACTCTTCCAAAATCTTGAATTAAATCTTGGATCTCGATCAGATACAACAGACACTGGAACTCCATGACGAACTACGATTTCCTTTAGGTACATATGGACTAACTTATCGAGCGAGAATCTTTCATTTATAGGCAGAAAATGAGCTGACTTGGTAAGTCTGTCCACTATAACCCAAATGGCATCATGATTAGCTCTTGTCCTTGGTAATCCAACTATGAAATACATGGCAATATATTCCCACTTCCACTCTGGAATCTCCAATGGCTGTAGCAATCCACTTGGTCTCTGATGCTCGGCTTTAACTCACTGACATGAATAACATCTGCTAACCCATTCCGTAATTTCCCTCTTCATATCTAGCCACCAATAATTTTCCTTTAAATCTCTGTACATTTTGGTACTCCCAGGATGGATTGAATATCTTGAACCATGTGCTTCCTGTAAAATTTCATTCTTTAGCTCCGTTTCTGGTGGAATCCAAATTCTAGAAGAAAACCTCAGAATACCTTGTTCATCCTTTTGCATGCATAATTCTTCACCTACCAAACGATTTATATCCTGATCCATTACATCTTCCTGATATTTCTTTATTTTTTCCAACAACTCCGGCTGGAAGGTCATACTGCACACTTTTGCTTATCAGGCTTGCAAATCCTAATCTCCAATTCCAGTTTTTGAAATTCTCTATATATCTCTTTGGGTACTGATAGCACATTTAACTTTTCCTTCCGGCTTAACGCGTCTGCTACAACGTTCGCTTTACCGGGATGATAATTAATCGAGCAATCATAATCCTTGATTAATTCTAACCATCTCCTTTGCCTCATATTAAGTTCCTTCTAGGTGAATATGTACTTCAAACTTTTGTGATCCGTATAAATCTCGCACTTTTCTCCATACAGATAATCTCTCTAAATCTTTAAAGCAAAAACTATGGCTGCTAGCTCCAAATCATGAGTAGGATACTTCTGTTCGTGTGGTTTCAATTGCCTTGACGCATACGCAATCACCTTTTCGTGTTGCATTAAAACACATCCTAGTCCTTTGTGAGAAGCATCGCTATAAATTACGAAATTCCCTTGATCGTCTGGAAGTGACAAAACAGGTGTCGTGATTAATCTTTACTTCAATTCCTGAAAACTTCCTTTGCACTTGTTGTTCCATATAAATTTTTCATTCTTTCGTGTAAGCTTTGTCAGTGGTGTTGCAATCCTTGAGAAATTCTGGACGAATCGACGATAATATCCCGCCAATCCCAAGAAATTTCTTATCTCGGTGGGTGTTCTCGGTCTCTCCCAATTCGTAATTGCTTCGATCTTTGCCGGGTCCACTTTGGTCCCTTCGTTACTGACTATGTGTCCTAAGAACTGAACTTCCTGTAGCCAAAACTCACACTTCGAGAATTTAGCATATAACTTCTTTTTCCTTAAAATATCCAAAGCTGTTTTCAAATATTCCGCATGATCCTCTTCCGTTTTTGAATAAATTAAAATATCATCTATAAACACAATAACGAACTTGTCCAAATACTCCTTGAAAATTCTGTTCATTAAATCCATAAACGCTGCCGGGGCATTACTCAATCCAAAAGACATTACTAGAAATTCATAATGTCCATACCTCGTTCTGAAAGCTGTCTTTGGTATATCTTCTGGCTTGATCTTCAGTTGATGATATCCCGATCTTAAATTAATTTTGGAGAAGTACTTGGCTCCCTTCAATTGATCAAACAAATCGTCAATCCTAGGTAACGGATACTTGTTCTTGATTGTAAGCTTATTGAGTTCTCTATAGTCGATGCACAGTCTCATGCTTCCATCTTTCTTCTTGACAAATAATATTGGGGCTCCCCACGGGGATACGCTGGGTCTGATTACTCCTTTTCTCTAACAATTCCTGCAATTGCTTCGCTAGCTCTTTCATCTCAACAGGCGCCATTCTGTAAGGGGCCTTGGATACTGGTATGTTCCAGGTGCTAAGTCAATCGCAAATTCAATTTCTTTATCTGGACAAAGTCCTGGTAACTCATCGGGAAACACATCTGGAAATTCATTCACTACTGGAATATCTTCAAGTTTTGCTGGCTCCTGACTTCTATCGATCACATATGCTACGAAATGCTCGCATCCTTGCCGTAATAACTTCTTGGCTTGAATCATTGTTAGGAATTTCTTTACTTGCTTTTGGCCCTTGAACGTTACTATCGTTTCGTCTGGCGTTTTCACCATTACCTTCTTATTTCGACAATCTATCTGGGCATTGTGCTTAGATAACCAATCCATTCCTAATATAACGTCAAATTCTCCTAACTTAAATGGTATCAAATCTACATAAAACTTACTACCAGAAATCTCAATCTCACAATTCCCACAAACTTGATTAACAGATACACGTTCTTGATTTGCTAATTCCACAGTCATTATTTCATTTAAATACTCAACTGGACAATTTAACTTGCTAAGAAAATCTTATGAAACAAACGATCGAGTTGCTCCCGAATCTATTAACGCTTTGGCATATAAATAATTCACATTAAGCGTACCTGCCACGACATCCGTATCCTGGATAGCATCCTTCACAGACATGTCAAAAACTCTAGCCCTTGGAGTCTCATTCCCTGTTGGGGTAGATCCCATAATCCTCAATGCATTACTGACTGGGGTTGGTGTCTTGCAATCCCTGGCCATATGTCCTGGCTTTCCACATTTGAAGCACGTAAATCCAATGGCTGGAACCTTTACTGCTGGATTTCGGATAGGCTGATCCTTATATGCTGGTTCTTTTGCAGGCTGATTTTGGCACTCCCTCGAATAGTGCCCTTTCTGGTTACACTTGAAACATACCACATTTAACTTGTTACAAACTCCTCCATGCTTCTTTCCACATACTTGACAATCTGGAAAAGTTAGTCTCAACTGATTCGGCTGATTCGCATTAACTGGACGGTTGCCCTGGCCTCCGTCGCCTGCATTCTGTCTCTTGAAATTAAAATTTCTCCCTGGCTGAAACTTGCCTTTCTTAAAATTTAGAAACTTCCCTGATTGTGACTGACTCTCATTCCCTTCTAATTTCCTTTTCTTGCTTTCCTTCTCCTTCTGTGACATCTCACTCTCTGTCTCCGCAATCATAGCCTTCTGTACTACTCCTCCATAGGTATCCAATTCAAAAATGGCTACCTTCCCTCTGATCCATGGTTTCAAACCTTGCTGGAATCTCATAGCCTTCTTCCTGTCAGTATCCACATATGACGGCACATACCTTGACAATTCTTCAAACTTACTTTCATAATTTGTTACTGACATATTCCCTTGCTTTAATTCTAAAAACTTCAGCTTCATTTGATATTGGACAAACTGAGGAAAATAATTTTCTAAAAACAATTCCTTCAACCTCTCCCAAGTAATAACATCTGTACCTTCTAATGTCTTCACCATCTCCCACCAATAGGTGGCCTCGTTCTTCAGATAGTAACTTGCAAACTCAACCTTCTGTTCTTCCTTTACTTTCACTAAGGCAAATGCCTTCTCTATTTCCTTTAACCAAACATTTGCTTCAATCGGCTCTAGGTAACCCTTGAATTCTGGTGGGTTTACTGCCTGAAAAGTTTTGAAAGTTACCTGGGGATTGGTCTGTCTTTGTTGTTGTTGTGCCAGGTGAACTGTTTGTTGGGCCAAGATTTGAAGAATCTGGGCTATTGCTGGGTCCATGGGTCCTGGGTTCACATTTGGATTTGTATCATCTTGGTTGTTATTATTGTTGGTTTCTTCATTCTGGGTGTTGGTGCAGGTATTTCTTCTAAGAGGCATTTTTCTGTAAAGAATCAAACAACTTATTTAGCTTTTAAACCAAATTCTTTGTAGAAAAGAAAAGTTTTATAAAACAAAAATATCTCCTTTTTGAAAACAGTTATAACTAAGTAAATTGCATGCTTCTTTACAGAATATAAACAGTTATGAAAAATAGGGTACATGGTATCAGAGGGGTATAACTGGTGTAATAACTAAGGTAAAGTAAAATAGGTGCAATAAAGTAAATGACAGTGCTGGAAAGGAAAAAGGTACTGATATATATAGATCCAAAAGTTTTAGGTAGTACAAGCGTAAAGATGCTTCGAAAGTAAAAGCAAAAAGGGTACAATATCCTGTGCACTAGTCAGCATAGCTAGTCTATAATACAACTCAAAAGTCTACTGATACACACTACACACTACTGTACATACTATACAACCATCAGAATACGGCTCAGCATCTCCATCTCTGGATCTCTGGCTCATGGCAAGTCTGGACCTCCAATCTCCTCAAGCTCCTCTAGAACCCACTTAGCTCACTCCACTAGGAAATCAGGAGTGATGTCCTCATGTGTAGCCTCAGCAATCCTCACATCAGCTGCTCTACGGAACGCCTAGAGCCTCTCTCTAAGTCGCCTCTCACTACTCTCAACCTCTCTGGTACATATGATATGCAATAACTCCTGGATCTGACCCTGTAGGAATCGCTGCTCCATAAGGCAAGCCTCAAACTGATGATATGGGACAGGATAGGAAGAGAACTGGAAAGGTACACATGTAACTGAGTGACTAGTAAATCCTGAATCAGCAGGTGGGGGTCCTCTGACAGGTGGCCTCATGCCTGGAGGTGGAATAGCCTGCAGTGGTACGGGCTGTAACACAGGTGGAGGTAGTATAGCCAACACTGGTGGAACAACAGGACGTGGATCCGAAGACGACACTCCAACTGAAGGCTCAGAGTGATCAGCTGATACGGGAATAAAAGAGTCGGCCATCACTGCTATCTGAAATCATATCGCAATATAAGAATCTCGAACCATAACGCGAATTACACTAATACCTGGTATACCGAAACACTCAACCTCTCGACGTTCTATCTTTCTATTCCTTACTTCTAATCCTAACCCTCTACCCATTCCCGTTAACCTAGGCTTGTGTTAGTGACTTATAACCTGTAGCTCTGATACCAAACCTGTGGCGCCCTCCAAACCCGGGTCAGAAGTTTGGGGTCCACACACACACCTTATTTATAACCTGCTTATAACAATAATAAAGATAATAATAATATGCAGTGACCCTACTTACCAACCACCATGGACCGCAACAGGTAAAAGTATACACACAAGCCAAACACACTATTATATTACAAACGTTCAAATCCCAACTATTCCAAACTCAAAATTGAGTATTAAACATTATTACAAACTTTTACAGACTTAAATTATCCCAAAAGAAGCCTACTAGCTCAGCTCAATCAACCTGAACCCCTAGCTCTCGCACTGGACTGGGGATCCTCGGTACCAACCGGTTCCTTCTTAACTGGAAAAGAACAGAAACAATATCGCACCAATGAGATAACTAGCTCAGCAAGTCACAATGACAAAACTGAGAATAATGATCATCAGTTGAACATGGTTATGAAATCAAGTGTACAATGGATTATGATTTAGAATTGGATATTATATTTTTATGTTAAAAACCAAGGTTAGGCTGCTGATCAGTCACGCACTAACCCCGAGCAAAGCACACAGCACTGCTCTAACTACTGGATCTAAGGCACACATTGGCCTAACTTGACCATTATAGGGTCTGACCACGAATCTGGTCCACAATTTTATAAAAACAAACCAATTCTAACATAATAACAGAATAAGCAATAATAAACGATAACCAGAATCATTAACAACATTTGACGTTCAATAATGAAATGGTTTTAATCTGTATATGGATCAAAAGAACATTTTCAAAGTTTGGATGTTAGGTAATTAAAGAATTGGCTAACAATGAATCAATGTTTCAGGGTTTCAAGGATTTGGTCTTTCAAAGAGTAAAATACAAAGGTTTGAATGTGTAAGCAATTTGGTTCAGTGTTTAATATTTAGTTTGTATGTATTTGTGGAGTAGTATCGTATATTTGAAGTTCGTGTTTGGGTATACAACAATCAATGGTCTAGAAAGAATCAGGTTACGGCTCAAGATCAATAACTGGAATCAAGATTTAGGGTTCAGTGCTTCAAAGCACTTACAATATAAAACAGGAATATCAATCACGACAATATCTCGAGAAAGTTCAGAACACTTGCCTGGTATTAGCTTACTACACTACACTTGTTTCCAATCTCAACCGTCTTACTCCTCAACTACCTGTTTCCTTTTCCTACGCCTTGTCTCTTCTGCTCACATATCATAAGCATCTATCAATATTTAACTCATAGGATTGTATTCAACACATACTTCTATCTACCCTTCGTCTCACCCAAATCCGATTAACGGATTGAAAGTTACGCAATAAACCAGTAAACATCGAATATACAGACCGACAGTCAACCAACAAGTCACATATAACATATAACACGTCACATAATCAATGATATATCATTTATAAATAAGTCTCGGGTCATAAATAGGTTTTCAGGTATTTAAAATGATTTTTAAAACATTTTTCGGAATTAAAACGGGTCGTTGGATTAATTTCGGGTAATAAACAGGGTTCGGTTGACCAATTCTGGCTCCGAAACAATTTTATAATAATTATCGAGCCTTGGAAATAATTTAGAATAATATTTTAAAGCTCAAAACTATTTTTTGGAATTTTTAAATCATTTTTAAATAATTAAATCTAATTAAATAATTAATTAAAATCAATCAATAATTAATTAAATCAATTAATCAATTAATTTTTGAATTAATTGACCAATTAATCAATTAAAAATTAACTGAAATTAATTAACTAATTAATTCAGATTTATTTTTGAATTAAAAATAATTTTTCGAATTAAAATAATAATTTTCAGAAATTAAAACGAATTTTCATAATAAAAATAAATAGGAAATATGATTTTTGAATATTTTTAAAAGAGGAATCCCAAATTTGCAAAGTCTGGAAACTTCAGGGACCTAACTGTTTCTTCCCCAAAAGTCCAGGGGCCTGTTTGCAATTTTGCAAACTCCCGCCGTCGACTCGCCGGAGAGTGGCCGGAGAACACGATTCCGGCCACCAAATTGTCCCGAATTAATCTACAGGTTACCAGCAGCTTATACATGTAATCAAAACTCATTAATCATCCCTGTCCTGGCCGGAAAATGGCCAAGAACATCGCCGGTTTCCGGCGAACTTCGGAAAACTTCAAAACACAACTCCCTTCGATTCACTAATCCTCTGTTAACGAGCTATATACCAATCGATTGCAAATTTCATAAGGAACACAATCCACTATAAATCAACAGCTAATAACCCCTAAATCAAAAACCCCCAAATTTCAATTAAGAACATTCATACGGGTTATAAACCCTAATTTTAAAATTCGAAAATCAAACTCAAATTTGAACATGTTATTGAACTCCAAATCAGACGTATAATATATCAAAATCATCAGGAAAACAAGCTCTACAACATGCAATCATCAAATCATACAAACAATCATTCGAACAAAAATTCATATTTTTAATAAAATTAATTCAAAAATAAATAAAAATATAGAAAAATAACCTTGATTTCTGCAGTAAAACGAAGCTCGGAATCTGGTAGAACACTTCAAATCCTTCGTTTTGGTTACTCAAGCATTGAAAACAGAGATCGGTAATGCCTTCGTTTTGTTGTTTGATTCTTAGAACAGTTTATGAAATTAGGGTTTTTCTCTGAAAATTATAAAATTAACTATCTGCAAATGATTTTGATACGAAATAAAATACGGGAAAAGGCTATTTATAATTACGGAAAATTAGTATCACGTTGGATAATTCCGGATATAAAACGGTATGTTTATTTATAAAAACTGATCCAAACGGTATCGGTTTTCGGGATAATTATCCAAACCAGTACAATTTGTACTGCGGTCTTGGTCTCAGCGCCTGGTTATGTTAGTGTATACTGAAAATATTTATTTGAAGTATGTACATTTATTTCTGGCCAGTTTATTTGAGAATTATTTGAATGTTTACATGTTGTCTAATATTATATATTGTGAACAATCTAGTATCAAATGGGATACAGAATATTAGATTGTTAAATACGATTATATAATATAATAAAGTTCACAGCACAGGTGGTGTTGGACAATCCACTGGTATGGCTATAGTATTATTTAGATTAGTTTATATTGACTAATAAATAATGCTAGTATACTTTGTGTATATTGAACAGGATCAAATTTAGAATTGTTCCCTTAACACTGATTAAGAAGGAGAACTAAGATTTTATGTTATTATTAATGCTTAGGTTCTTAATCCGGAAATAGTAATTGACACGTGTATATTATTTACATGCTTTGATTTATATATGAAATAATTCTTTTGAATTATATCATTATATTTTGGGTGATGGAATTATATACATGGTGGATATTATTTATTGAAGGAATCCATGTCCTGATAATATTCGGGTTAATGATGTCCCCTTGAAAGCTCAAAAAGATTTAATTATGTGAAACCCTGGAGGTGGAATTTATTCTGGCATAATTAAATAAAGGTTGAGTGGATGATCAAGGATAAAAGATATTAATTAAATAAATTATCAGTAATTTATTTAATTAATGGACATATGATATTTTAAATATGGGGAATTTAATAAGCAAATAATATTGGAACCGAATTAATTAAATTACGGTATTAGGAAAGGTAGTGCAAATATTAATTCTTTAGTGGATTGAATTAATATTTAATTACATTGGGCTAGGCTCAAGATGTAATTAGAAGGCCCAGCCTAATTATCCATGGTCCCTATTGTAGCCTATATATATTCTTATTCTCTTCTTGCTTGAAATTATGTGAAAACATATTGTAGCCACCAAGGAGCAAGAAGAGAGGATAACTTGAGAAGACGGAGGCCACACTTCGCTCAAGGGAATTTGGGAATACAATAGAAGAGCGTGGAATCAACCATTAACAAGGTAATCCTCTTTTCGTAATCTTTTTCGTAAAATATAGTAACACCCTAAGTCCGTGGTTCCCAACAGGTTACACGTACTACGAAGTGATAATTGGGATAGTTTAATAAAAAGCTCCCGTTTATCGAAAATACGGGTTTTATTGATTTACCGAAACGAATATTGTATCGAAAATGTTGCGCCGGGACCCGCGCAGAACAAACCGTACGCCGGATCAAAAAAGTCGAAACATGGAATATGCTCGGAATATTACAATTAGGTTAGGAAGGAGTTCTCGGAAGAGTTTCGGGTTCCAAAAACGTAACAACAGATGACGTCGGTTGGTTGTCGTTTTTATAAAATAGATTTTAAATACTCGGAAAAAGATTTTATAAATTTCATATGATTCTTATAAATCCATAAATCAACATAAAAATAATTAGGAAGATATAATAATTATCTATATTTTATTTTAGACATATAAAAATTAAAATACTCAATTAATAATATTTTTAAACATCCAAACACATTTAACACTTAACAATTAATTCACATAATGGATACTGAACACATATATTAATCATTTATTAATATCATAATTACAAGATATATCCCGTATATTACAAATATGCCTTGTCAGACTCAATATTGAATTCTACAACCTTATAACCCAGAAAGGTAGTTATAATCTTAGCAGAGTTAGGCTTCATCTCGACAATATCACCCTTATGATCTTTATACTTAGGATAGTATGTGCTGTCAGACTTTACAGAATAAAGCTTCTTCTGTCTCTGAATTTGAGTCTTCAAATAATTTGTAGCACTTTTTGTTAATCTGTTCTTCACTTGAAGTAAGAATAAAATATGTTCTAATTCCTCAAAATACTTCAGTGGTATAGCATTTTCCCTTATGTGGTAAACCCTTCCATCTGTCATGAAATATAACAAGATATGTTCTTTCAAGAAGGTATGGTAAACCATCTGTACAGATTCAAGTTGATTCAATCTTTTAGGAGTTGCTCCAACACCTGGTTCACTTAAGGAAGTTGGATCATTGGTTGTGTTCTGCACTCTTCTTTCATCAGCACTACCCAATCCAGATTTATCTCTTGCTTCCTTTCCAGTAACCACTCTTGCTTCAAAACCACTTGCTCTAGTCTTTAAAGTTTGAGTCTATTTGGCTTTAGTGAATCCCGGTAGGAGTAGCTTTGAGGATTTAACATGAGCAATGTCAGAGGTTTCCTTTAACTTATCTTCTGATATCAAGACAACTTGAGCTATGTCAGAGGTTGCTTGCTTCAGTGTTATATCAGAACTAACTATATCTTGACTCTAAACAACTTGAGCCATGTCAGAGGTTGTTTGAAAAATCTTCTTTGAAACCAGAGTAAGATTAGCATCTTCAACAGATATTTCTTCATCCATAGGAGGCACATAAACCTTTACAGGTTCTTTAACTTTTTCTTTGCCCTTGGACCTTGGATCTATCTGCAATTGTGATTTGGCCTTGGTTGCCACAGGATTTGTCCTTTCTTTTATCACAATGCCTTTAGCCGTAGGAAGTTTCTTTTCAACAATAGAAACTTCAGATTTGGAGATGACCTTTTCTAACTTAAGTATAGCTTCTTCTTCCTTTAGACTCTCAAAGTCCATTCCTGGATTTTCTTTCAGAAATAACTGTCTTGAAATTTCCTCATCAAGTTCCAAAAGTTCATCAGAACTTATCCTTTTACCAGTATCAGAAGTTATTCTTCTCCCAGTATCAGAACTTGTTCTATGACTTGTAGTTTCAGCTTTACTTGATGAATGATCTTTACCTTGACCATGACCTCCACCCATTCCAGAGTTTCCTGGGTCATTACCATCATCCTTTCCCTTCAGTGTCTTAACAGGTTTGCATTTGGACTTAACTACTTTCTCCCCCTTTTTGGCATCAGCAGGTAAAAGAAGAGAGACAAGCAATTCTACTGAGGATTGGATCTCATTGAGTTGAGATTGCTGAGAAGCTTGATTTTTCAAAATTTCATCAATCTGAGACTGTTGCTTCTCTCGGGTTTTCTCAATGTAGGCAATTCTGTCAAAGGTAGGTTTGAAAAACATCTTCTTGTCCAGCTTGACAACTGTATCTTGCTGATTCAAGGATTCTTGAATCTTGCCCACCTTGGCCTGAGTTACAGATTGTTGACCTTGAAGGTGTCTTGTACTAAGTGCAGTAACTCTTAGTTGTGTCTTGAAATCATCATTGACTAGCATCTCATCAGCTTTTGCCAAGTGCTAAGCAAGAATCTTTTCATAAGGAACAAAACTGACGGAGTTCCATTATTTAGTCCACTCCTGTCCTCTAGGAGTTTCAATCCAAGGGACTGTTGCTTCCCCTGTAACAAACTTCTTGGCTATCTCAGCTTTTGAAGGAGCTTGTAGAGGTGCATGTCCAGAAGGACCAGCTGCATCAGCATATGCATTTGTAGCAGCATTACCAGTATCATCAACATTTGCAGCATCAGAACTTACAGATTCAACATCTTCAGCATCCTCTGATAAAAGAACAGTATGAGAGGCTATGGAGGCTTCAATATCATCCTCTAAGTGCTGATCTCCAACTAAGTTCTGATCAACAGCCATATTCTGATGCTCACCTAAAATCTGATCTTCAGTATCTAGATGCAGAGAAGGTGTTGTAGGTAATTCTGGATTAAAATCAGCATCAGGAATTGGTGTTGTTGGTGGAGTGACTTGAGTTGGTGGAGCTTCTAGATTCAAAACCTGAGGCACTTCCAAGTTATGGATGTCAATTTCATCACTTGGCCCCTGGTTCTCAGCATGTACTGGAGATACTGGAGGTGTGGGAAGGTGAGTAGTTTCTGGCTCATGTAGTGGAGAGAGATGAGTTGCATGAAGGTCTGGATCAGCACTAGGAGAATTATGAGCTTCAACAGGGTCTTGTGAGATCAGAGATTCCTGACCCCCTTCCTTAGTTGCTGCTTCCATTCCTTTACTAAAATCTTCAGGCCTTTTTGCCAATGATTTGAATCTTTTATCTTTGAGGAGTCTTTAGGAGCTGTATCATCAGAATTACGCTTTCTAGGCCTTTTTAGGGGCCTGGAACTCCCAATATCAACATCCTTCTGAGAAGAGACCTTCTCAGCTTCTAGAACAACAGATTCTGATACAGGAACCTGTTCCTTAGCATCTGATTCATCTCGCAGAATGAATCTCCTTCTCTTCTGTTGTGTCTGAGGTACTTTCTTAGTCCTCTTAGGTTTGGAAGATGAAGGCTGCACTGTAGGATCTGAAGGTTGAGGTTGAGAAGTTTTAGGTGGCTGAGTAGAGGTGGTAGGTTCTGATGGATGAGGTTCAGATGGTTGAACATCAGGATATAGTGCAGTGTATTTAACTGGATCATAGGTTATTAAGGCTTGTTTGACAGATATAGGAATTATGAGGGGTCTTAACACAGCCTTCTTATTATCAGTAGATAATAAGTCATTAAAAGCTCTTTTAGGTAGTCTGAATGATGAAATTAATTCACTAGAAGATTGGGGCTTATTATCACAACAAAAACTATTGATAAGCTGACAGAATCTAGTAAAATAAACAGTAGTTCTATCTTCTGTCATTCTATCCCCAATAAAACCTAAGACAGCACTTGCATAGTCAAAATCAGTTTGATTTATGAGAGCATACCCGATTTGTTGGCTGAATATGGGAATTGCATCGAAATTGGAACATTTGTTTGCAAAAGCCTTGGTTATGCAATCAAAGAAGAACCCCCATTCCCTCCTTATGAAAGATCTCTTCAACTGGCCCAGCTTTGTCAATGTCTTCTCATATCCCAGACTGGCCATCATGTTTTGAAGAACTGGCTCTTCAATAGTAGAATAGACACAGTTCTCAGGTAGCTACAGTGCTTGTCGAACCGTAGACAATGTCACAACATACTCATCCTCCCCTGATGAAAAAATAATACTTGGGGACCCGTGAGCACCACCATCATCATATACACCACTTCTCCAGAACTCTAGTACTTGAGTACCAGAGACTGCTTCGGGTTCAGTCAGAGCATACCCAATATCGGAACTAGCAAGAAAGTCCTGAATGAAGTGAAGTTCAGATGAGGCTTCTGACTTGCTAAGAATAGCGGAGAAGTTATTAGGAACAAATGTAGCTCCATCAAAAATTATGTCCTTGGGTGGCATGAGAAATAAATGAGAGATAAAATTGCCTGTAAGGTGTTTGATAAAATGTCTATGTGAAAAATTGTCAGTAAATGTGAGAGAGAATAAAAGTAAAAAGAGAGAGGTAGAATATGAATGTAAATAAAAGATTTTACGATCTTTTCTCTCTTTTACTTATACACGGTTAAAAAATAACCGTTGAGACACCTGTCAGACATGCAGCAGTAAAAGATAATTAATGGGCACGGGTATTCAGTAATCATTACTTATCACATGCAGTTTTTCAAGGAGAAAAACCGTTCCACTTACCAAGTAATCCCATTAATCAAGGACTGTAATAACCCCAATTTTTGGAAAATTTTTGAAACCCTTATGAATAGTGTTTTTGCTGAATGAGAAAACATTTCATGCCACACTAGGTAGGGGTTCTTTTATGGATATTCTGAGATTTTATTGGCACTCTATACGACATATAAGTGTATGTAAAGATCGTCAGAATCCAATTCCGAACACTTTAATTTTTCCCGGAAATCCACTAGATACGGAAAGAATTGAGTATAAGGTAACAGGATAAAAAGGATTTAAATTAAAGGATTATAAGAGAGGATCATAAAAGGAATATAATATATTGAGAAAGGTTAAGGGAACCTAAGTAATAAGATCCCGGGTATGATCCCTCAAACGATAAACGAAAACGAAAGTTAAGCGAACCGTATAACAGATCAGCGGTCATTAGGCAAACAATTAGGAAGTTAATCAAAGGGATTAGAGAGGATGATGTCACCCACCCAATGAGAAGAGGACAAGGAGGGAAAGATGACATCATAGCATGACATAAGCATGACATGGGAAGGAAGGAAATGTGGTGGAATATTAACCACACAAAATCAAGGGTAAATGGGAAATTGACCTAAAATAAAACAAATCTAATTTCATCCACCAAGCCAAACAAATCATTTCTCATCAAAACAAAATTTTATTCTTCATCACCAAGGCTTGCTCTCGGCTTTTGCCATTTTCAAGAGAAAGGAATTTCAAAACTCAAGATCAAGGCTTCCTAAATTGGTAAGATAATTCCCTAGTCATCCTTATGCATAGTTATGGCTATCTTATGAGTTTAAGCCTTCAATTCTTTCTCAATCTTCTTCAAGAAATCAATGAAGAAGACAATGAATAGTGATTTCAAAGTTTTTAACTTGATTTTTTCTTGTTTTCCTTTAAGATCCAAGCATCCCTAAGACTTCTCAAGGCTTCTTAAGGCTTCCTAGCTACTCCCACCACTTCAAGGAAGGTATATCATCTCCAAACCCTAGATTCCTTTGTATAATAAGATGATTTTGATTGTTATGATGATATAGTAGCTTAATGCTTGTGGTTTAGAGTTTGGGTTGGAGTGGTATTGAAATGGAATGGTGAATCTTGTTGTTTTGGTTAAAAGAACTTAAGTATAGTTAAATTCAAGCTTAAGCATAAGTATAAATGTTAATATTGAATTGATTGGGGCTGTTATGATGTAATAAGGATGGACTTTGGTTGTATGAATGGATTGGGGTTGAATTGTGATGGTTTTGGAATGGTTTAAATTTGGGAAATCGCGTAAACATAGCCGTCGTAATGTCCGATTTACTTTAGACTGCTTTTGTTCATAACATTTAGACCCGAGAACTCCTTGCTAGGTTTTGACCATTGCCATGTTTAGATAGTTCATGTTACGAGCTTCGTTTTGATATGTGGTTCGTTTGATTCCGATGTACGGTTTAGGAGAAACGGCCGTTTTAAGTAACGACGTTTCGTGAACGAAACATTACCCCTCGCCTTACTTTGAAACATAGGTTAAAGACCTTAAAGGACTAATTGAAGTATGAAACATTTATGTAAGGTGTAATAGGCAGTTGCTAAGACACTCGCGAAGGAATCGCCTTAAAACTCGTAATGGTTAAATTATTAAAAATGGTGGAGCCGAGGGTACTCGAGTGACTTAAGAGAATCAGTAAGCGCAAAATGAGCGTTAGAGTCTGAGTTGGTTAGAGTATAGATTTACAAGTGACTTTGGTTTAATTCCAACTTACTTGTTGCTTATAGGTTACCAGACTCGTCCCGAGCCATTCGTACCCCCCAGTCGCTCAGGCAAGTTTTCTACCCGTATAACTGTTGTTGTGATGTATATGTGTATATGCATGATCTTGCGATAAATGCATATTTGTTATTAGCAAACTCTTGCGATATATTGTAGCATGTGATATGGTATATATGCATGCCTGTTTCATATTCTTGATTTATATATCTGTTGGTTCAAATGCTTATAGTTGCATAATACCTACGCTTGAGATAAGCGGTATTTGAGTTTACCCTTAGTATAGGGGATAAAAGGTGAACATATTTCTAAACCGGGAGTCGATGTTCCCGAGTATAATATATATTTATATATATATATGGGTATAGTTTTCAAAACTATTAATCGAATAAGGTTTATTCGATAACTTTATATTATTTAATGAATATTACTTGAATATTCATCCGAGGACTTATGACTCCTTTTATTTTATTAATTGAATATTATTTTGAATATTCATTCAAGGGCTTATGACTTAGTTATATTATTTAATGAATATTATTTGAATATTCATTTGAGGATGTATGACTCCGTTTATTTTATTTAATGAATATTATTTATATATTCATTCGAGGTATTATGACTCCGCTTATTATTTAATAATATTCTTTATTTTATTAAAGAATAATGTTTCGATAATCAAACTTATTTTCGATTATTCAAATAAAGATAGTACTTTTGTATAAGTATATCTTTGGTTATTTAACATTCATTCAAGTATGAGTTTTAAAACTTCTACTTCAATTATTTTTATAAAGATTATTCTTTATGGGAATATTATTTAAATAATAATATTCAGATATTTCTTTTATTTTGAGACTGATTTACTTTATTAAATCAGCATTACTCCAAACATTCTTAAAAATGTTTTGCGAGTCTTCAAAATGATTTTTAAAAGTTAGAGCGGATCCCAAAACTCATTTTTATATTTAAGATCCTCCTTTCGAAGGGGATTTAAATACTCGCTCAAAACCTGAGGGATCCGGCTCTGTGGTGTGTTTTATATTCACAACAAGGTTGCTGTCTTGATAAAAGAGTTTTTGATTACTTACCCAATACTCGGGAAGTAAAATTCTTGGAACAAGTTAATCCATTAACAGGCATCGCCTGGGTAATATTGATGAGTTTTCCTTTCCAACTAGATACGACTTCTTGGTGGAGCCGTATCAACAAGTTTCTACTTGGGGAAGGGGGGACGAGCTTTACGTTTCAGAGTCATCGATTTCATCTGAACTAGGAGTGGCGTAAGTGGTCGAGTAGCGCCGGCCCAGCCTTATTATATTGGCCCAAATGGCCTGGAAGTTCCGCTAAGGCGGTCCATTCCTTAGGAGTTCAGTGTTCGGTTGACAAGTAAATCCGACAGGTTCTCCTCTACATGTAGAAAATGGTGGGGTTGCACTACTACGACTAATCATCGTAAGTGGTCTTCCTGGCGCGGTAAACTCCCGTAATGAGTTCATCATCCAATTGGATATTTCTGCAACACTACCCAGAGCACTTCGATAGAAAGGCTACGGTTGGGCGATTGTTGAGTGTTGGCAGGGTCAAGTTTTCAAAATGATGTTTGCATCAAATGAAGTATCTCGTAACTTCATTTTATTTTGATGATATTTTAAAGATTTAATCTATTCAAATCTGGTCTTGTAGTCTCATCTATGTGATAAACTTTTGAAACTTATTATAACTTGAACGGTGGTAGTTCAAGTAGTATTTGGAAAAGATATAAGTATATTGGAGTATCTTGTAACTTCACCTTTTAAACTTATATCTAGTTAATGGTTGTCTTACGAATGACAAAGACTTTCAGAAAAACGTTGAGACAAGGTTAGATATATGAGATCACCTTGCAACGATATTTTTTATACAGTTATAAACTGGAACTTTGTGTATATTATACATGTAAGAGGACTTCCAAGATTTTGAAAAGTATATATGTATATATACTGAATATTTTATGACTTCATCGCATTAAGATATCAAACTTGGTTCATTTCTTTTGACCAAGACTTTCATGAGTACTATGAGAAGGCTCATATATTGTTAATCATTATACATATTATTTTGGTGGGCTTGCTGCTCACCCTCGCTTTCTTCTTTCATCACACAACAACAGATAGAAAAGATGAACAGGACCAAGCTCCCGATTCGCGAGCGGATAGGAAACGTTCCGCAGTTTCCTATAGGCGTTGATGTCGTTGTAGCTGAGGTAGGAACTACCAATAGGCTAGGCTTTCAACTTCTGATGTACCAGATTATGTATATTTATGAATTGTAATAATGGAAAAGAAATGTAAATTTATTCATAAACCTTTTAAGGTGTATTCGCATATAATTGTGGAATAAAACGACTTGTGATTATTTTTGGATATTCATCTCTGAAACTATAACTTGTGGTGTGTGTGTTTATTGTGGGGTCACAGTACAGAGTAGTTGATTGTTTATTAAGATTGGGTGTTATTAAGGGAAATGGAACTCGTGACAACCCGGATCCCCGACCCCGGATTTGGGGGTGTTATAGAAGTGGTATCAGAGCTAAGCGTTATAAACCTCAGAGATGATGTGACATTAAGATAATAAGTTCACTAAGATAATAAGAACTCTTGCCAAGTTCATAGTCGGACTACCTAACGTAGTACTGACAGTTAAAACCCTTATGGGAACCCTTATAAATATCGTGATAGAAGCGTAGTTCGTTATCGTATATGGTAGCGGGACTCCGAACCCTGAGATTGAGGAGCAACAACGCGATGATGTTTTATTACTTATTGGAGATCAGATTATGGATCCGATAGAGCGTCCTAACGCGGGACCGGATGATGTTCATATTGAGGATGTAGCGGTTGAGGATGTTGTCCTAGAAGGGATTGTTGCTGAGAAGAATCCCGTGGAGGATCCTGACAAGAATGAATAAAGGACCACTGATAAATTGATGACCATGGTTAGGTCGACTACCAGAGGTAGGATTGGTCGGTCACTATCGGAGGTTCGTTCAAGTTTGTAAAGATAGTAGCCCTTTAACGCGGCTTACTCGTAAGACTGAGAAGTTTGAATGGACAGAGAAATGCGAGAACAGCTTTCAAGAACTGAAGCAAAGGTTGGTGACGGCTCCCATGTTGGCGTTGCCGGATGGGAAAGGAGATTTTGTGATTTGTAGTGACGCTTCGCATAATGAATTAAGGTGCTTCTTATACAGCACAACAAGGTAATCGCGTACGCGTCAAGACAATTAAGGGAATATAAAATTCGATATCCCCACCCATGAGCTTGGGCTCATGGCAATAGTTTTGCCCAAAAGATTGGAGGCACTACTTGTATGGAGAGAAGTGCGAGATTTACCTAAGCCATAAGTGCTCTAGTGCATTTTCACGTAGAAAGAGCTCAACATATGCCAGAGGAGGCGGTTAGAGCTAATCAAGAATAATGATTGGGAGATTCTTTATCATTCGGGGAAAGCCAATGTGGTGGCTGATGCCCTTAGTAAAAAGGAGAGACTCAAGATGATAATGTCTTTGGGAAAGTTTATAAGAGATTTTGGAAACACATTCGTGATACTAAGGTTAACGTGGTTATTAAAAGGTTATAGAACGCTAACGAGCAAAAGTATAACCAGTATAATATTAGGAACGGAAGGTAGTAGCGATTACGAACTGGAAAAGAAGGGGTATTGAGAAGCAAAAGCTCTAATGCTAAAAGCTATAATGAGAATCTGTGCAATAGACTTGAAAGAAATTGGAATGATCACTTAACATAGATTGAGTTTTCTTACGACAATAGATCATATGTCAGTATTGAGATATCGCCTTATGAGATCCTTGAGGGAAGACAATGTCGATCTCCCTTATGTTAGGATGAAGTTATAGAGTGCAAGATGCTCGGACCAGCAGTGGTCCAAATGACCAAGGATATGATAGATCTAATCAGAGGACAGCTGGTAGTAGCCCAAGATGGACATGATAAGTATGTTGATTTGACACGAAAGGACAAAGAGTATGAAATAGGGGACCTAGTAATGTTATAGGTATCCCTTGGAAAGGATTGATGAGGTTCGGAAAGAAAGGAAATCTAAGTCTACAATTTGTTGGACCCTTGGATATATTAAGACGTTTGGGAAGTTAGCATATGAGCTAGCCCTACCCCCGAACATGTAGCAAGTCATAACGTGTTTCACGTATCAATGTTAAGGAAGTGTAATTCGGATGCCAGATAAATAGGGGCATATGAGCGCATAGGCATGCGACCAGACATAAACTATAGGGAGCAACCAGAAAGGGTTATAGATCGAAAAGGAACAAGTGCTTAGGAGAAGGGTTATCAAACTAGTCAGAGTTTGATGAAAGAACCATAATGTGGGAAAATTTACTCGAGAGTTAGGAAGTGCAATGTTAAGAAAGTATCCCTATTCATTTTCTATCTGATTCCGGGACGAAATCCTTTTAAGGAGGGGAGACTGTAATAACCCCAATTTTTGGAAATTTTTTGAAACCCTTATGAATAGTGTTTTTGCTGAATGAGAAAACTTTTCATGCCACAGTAGGTAGGGGTTCTTTTATGAATATTCTGAGATTTTATTGGCACTCTATATGACATATAAGTGTATGTAAAGATCGTCAGAATCCAATTCCGAACACTTTGATTTTTCCCGGAAATCCACTAGATACGGAAAGAATTGAGTATAAGGTAACAGGATAAAAAGGATTTAAATTAAAGGATTATAAGAGAGGATCATAAAAGGAATATAATATATTGAGAAAGGTTAAGGGAACCTAAGTAATAAGATCCCGGGTATGATCCCTCAAACGATAAACGAAAATGAAAGTTAAGCGAACCGTATAACAGATCAGCGGTCATTAGGCAAACAATTAGGAAGTTAATCAAAGGGATTAGAGAGGATGATGTCACCCACCCAATGAGAAGAGGACAAGGAGGGAAAGATGACATCATAGCATGATATAAGCATGACATGGGAAGGAAGGAAATGTGGTGGAATATTAACCACACAAAATCAAGGGTAAATGGGTAATTGACCTAAAATAAAACAAATCTAATTTCATCCACCAAGCCAAACAAATCATTTCTCATCAAAACAAAATTTTATTCTTCATCACCAAGGCTTGCTCTCGGCTTTTGCCATTTTCAAGAGAAAGGAATTTTAAAACTCAAGATCAAGGCTTCCTAAATTGGCAAGATAATTCCCTAGTCATCCTTATGCATAGTTATGGCTATCTTATGAGTTTAAGCCTTCAATTCTTTCTCAATCTTCTTCAAGAAATCAATGAAGAAGACAATGAATAGTGATTTCAAAGTTTTTAACTTGATTTTTTCTTGTTTTCCTTTAAGATCCAAGCATCCCTAAGACTTCTCAAGGCTTCTTAAGGCTTCCTAGCTACTCCCACCACTTCAAGGAAGGTATATCATCTCCAAACCCTAGATTCCTTTGTATAATAAGATGATTTTGATTGTTATGATAATATAGTAGCTTAATGCTTGTGGTTTAGAGTTTGGGTTGGAGTGGTAGTGAAATAGAATGGTGAATCTTGTTATTTTGGTTAAAAGAACTTAAGTATAGTTAAATTCAAGCTTAAGCATAAGTATAAATGTTAATATTGAATTGATTGGGGCTGTTATGATGTAATAAGGATGTACTTTGGTTGTATGAATGGATTGGGGTTGAATTGTGATGGTTTTGGAATGGTTTAAATTTGGGAGATCGCGTAAATATAGCCGTCGTAATGTCCGATTTACTTTAGACTGCTTTTGTTCATAACATTTGGACCCAAGAACTCCCTACTAGGTTTTGACCATTGCCATATTTAGATAGTTCATGTTACGAGCTTCATTTTGATATGTGGTTCGTTTGATTCCGATGTACGGTTTAGGAGAAACGGCCGTTTTAAGTAACGACCTTTCGTGAACGAAACATTACCCCTCGCCTTACTTTGAAACATAGTTTAAAGACCTTAAAGGACTAATTGAAGTATGAAACATTTATGTAAGGTGTAATAGGCAGTTGTTAAGACACTCGCGAAGGAATCGCCTTAAAACTCGGAATAGTTAAATTATTAAAAATGGTGGAGCCGAGGGTACTCGAGTGACTTAAGAGAATCAGTAAGCGCAAAACGAGCGTTAGAGTCTGAGTTGGTTAGAGTATAGATTTACAAGTGACTTTGGTTTAATTCCAACTTACTTGTTGCTTATAGATTACCAGACTCATCCCGAGCCATTCGTAACCCCCAGTCGCTCAGGCAAGTTTTCTACCCGTATAACTGTTGTTGTGATGTATATGTGTATATGCATGATCTTGCGATAAATGCATATTTGTTATTAGCAAACTCTTGCGATATATTGTAGTATGTGATATGGTATATATGCATGCCTGTTTCATATTCTTGATTTATATATCTGTTGGTTCAAATGCTTATAGTTGCATAATACCTATGCTCGAGATAAGCGGTATTTGAGTTTACCCTTAGTATAGGGGATAAAAGGTGAACATATTTCTAAACCGGAAGTCGATGTTCCCGAGTATAATATATATATTTATATATATATATGGTTATAGTTTTCAAAACTATTAATCGAATAAGGTTTATTCGATAACTTTATATTATTTAATGAATATTACTTGAATATTCATCCGAGGACTTATGACTCCTTTTATTTTATTAATCGAATATTATTTTGAATATTCATTCAAGGGCTTATGACTCAGTTATATTATTTAATGAATATTATTTGAATATTCATTTGAGGATGTATGACTCCGTTTATTTTATTTAATGAATATTATTTATAATATTCATTCGAGGTATTATGACTCCTCTTATTATTTAATAATATTCTTTATTTTATTAAAGAATAATGTTTCGATAATCAAACTTATTTTCGATTATTCAAATAAAGATAGTACTTTTGTATAAGTATATCTTTGGTTATTTAACATTCATTCAAGTATGAGTTTTAAAACTTCTACTTCAATTATTTTTATAAAGATTATTCTTTATGGGAATATTATTTAAATAATAATATTCAGATATTTCTTTTATTTTGAGACTGATTTACTTTATTAAATCAGCATTACTCCAAACATTCTTAAAAATGTTTTGCGAGACTTCAAAATGATTTTTAATAGTTAGAGCGGATCCCAAAACTCATTTTTATATTTAAGATCCTCCTTTCGAAGGGGATTTAAATACTCACTCAAAACCTGAGGGATCCGTCTCTGTGGTGTGTTTTATATTCGCAACAAGGTTGCTGTCTTGATAAAAGAGTTTTTGATTACTTACCCAATACTCGGGAAGTAAAATTCTTGGAACAAGTTAATCCATTAACAGGCATCTCCTGGGAAATATCGGTGAGTTTTCCTTTCCAACTAGATACGACTTCTTGGTGGAGCCGTATCAACAAGTTTCTACTTGGGGAAAGGGGGGACGAGCGTTACGTTTCAGAGTCATGGATTTCATCTGAACTAGGAGTGGCGTAAGTGGTCGAGTAGCGCCGGCCCAGCCTTATTATATTGTCCCAAATGGCCTGGAAGTTCCGCTAATGCGGTCCATTCCTTAGGAGTTCAGTGTTCGGTTGACAAGTAAATCCGACAGGTTCTCCTCTACATGTAGAAAATGGTGGGGTTGCACTACTACGACTGATCATCGTAAGTGGTCTTCCTGGTGCGGTAAACTCCCGTAATGAGTTTATCATCCAATTGGATATTTCTGCAACACTACCCAGAGCACTTCGATAGAAAGGATACGGTTGGGCGATTGTTGAGTGTTGGCAGGGTCAAGTTTTCAAAATGATGTTTGCATCAAATGAAGTATCTCGTAACTTCATTTTATTTTGATGATATTTTAAAGATTTAATCTATTCAAATCTGGTCTTGTAGTCTCATCTATGTGATGAACTTTTGAAACTAATTATAACTTGATTGGTGGTAGTTCAAGTAGTATTTGGAAAAGATATAAGTATATTGGAGTATCTTGTAACTTCACCTTTTAAACTTATATCTAGTTAATGGTTGTCTTACGAATGACAAAGACTTTCAGAAAAAGGTTGAGACAAGGTTAGATATATGAGATCACCTTGCAACGATATTTTTTATACAGTTATAAACTGGAACTTTGTGTATATTATACATGGAAGAGGACTTCCAAGATTTTGAAAAGTATATATGTATATATACTGAATATTTTGCGACTTCATCGCATTAAGATATCAAACTTGGTTCATTTCTTTTGACCAAGACTTTCATGAGTACTATGAGAAGGCTCATATATTGTTAATCATTATACATATTATTTTGTTGGGCTTGCTGCTCACCCTTGCTTTCTTCTTTCATCACACAACAACAGATAGAAAAGATGAACAGGACCAAGCTCCCGATTCGCGAGCGGATAGGAAACGTTCCGCAGTTTCCTATAGGCGTTGATGTCGCTGTAGGTGAGGTAGGAACTACCAATAGGCTAGGCTTTCAACTTCTGATGTACCAGATTATGTATATTTATGAATTGTAATAATGGCAAAGAAATGTAAATTTATTCATAAACCTTTTAAGGTGTATTCGCATATAATTGTGGAATAAAACGACTTTTAATTATTTTTGGATATTCATCTCTGAGACTATAACTTGTGGTGTGTGTGTTTATTGTGGGGTCACAGTACAGAGTAGTTGATTGTTTATTAAGATTGGGTGTTATTAAGGGAAATGGAACTCGTGACAACCCGGATCCCCGACCCCGGATTTGGGGGTGTTACAGAAGGACGTTCAGTTTTATTTCAAATTTTAAAACTGTTCCCACTAAATAAATTATTATTACTGCTTTACCAATATTCTGTAAAAATATGACCAATAAGAGAATGACCAAAAATAAACCAAGTAAATAAATACTGCAACATCAGAATCAGAACTTGATTTGTATCAGAGCAAAAAAGGTCATCAGAATATGGTTAGTATCAGGATTTAAAATATCTTTAGAATATGAAATGACTCAGAGACAAAATCTTGCAAAAAGATAAAATTTCATTAATATATTAAGCAAATACATTTCATGAAACTTAAATTACATGCTTAAAATTACAAGATTTCCCTAGTCTAAAATGCCTAACATCAACAGCTTTAGTCCTAAGCTTGGAAGTCTAACGACTAACTCCTTCTGCAGCTGATGAAGAGCACCGCAAGACGGATAATCCGTTCTTCCTGACGGAGAGCTTCTCTCCTTTCTGCTTCCAATCTATCAAGATGGAGATGATACTTTATTGATAAAAACAAGAGTTCAGTGTGAACCTCTTGTGGAACCGAATCCTAGATTTCATCAGGAATGGCAGTGACATGCCACTCCTGCTGCCAGTAAGCACAACTCAACTCAATAGTGAAAGTTTCATAGTTCAAGAATATGTTAAAACGAACCATTTTTGGTGATATGAAAGAGAAGAGAGAGTGACTTTGTGAGAAAGTGAAGAATGTTTTGGCTGGATGAAATGTTGGTTTAAATAGCCAATGGAATACCAAGGGACAGAAGGACTGGGCAACAATTCTAAGTAAAAATGATGACCTCTCGACTCCCTAGATTGATGAGTAATAACAACAGCCATTGGAAGCTTAAAACAAGAGTTAATGTGTAACACCCCCAAATCCGGGGTCGGGGATCCGGGTTGTCATGAGTTCCATTTCCCTTAATAACACCCAATCTTAATAAACAATCAATTACTCTGTACTGTGACCTCACAATAAACACACACACCACAATTTATAGTCTCAGAGATGAATATCCAAAAAATAACACGAGTCATTTTATTCCAAAATTATATGCCATTACACCTTAAAAGGGTTTCTGAATAAATTTACATTTCTTTGCCATTATTACAATTGATAAAGATACATAAGTCTGGCACATCAAAAGTTGAAAGCCTAGCCTATTGGTAGTTCTTACCTCAGCTACAGCGACATCAACGCCTACAGGAAACTGCAGAACGTTTCCTATCCGCTCGCCAATTGGGAGCTTGGTCCTGTTCATCTTGTCTATCTGATGTTGTGTGATGAAAGAAGAAATCAAGGGTGAGCAACAAGCCCACCAAAATAATATGTATACTGATTAACAATATATGAGCATTCTCATAGTACTCATGAAAGTCTTGGTCAAAAGAAATGAACCAAGCTGATATCTTAACGCGACCAAGTCGCAAAATATTCAGTATATATATACATATATATATATATACTTTTCACAATCTTTGAAATCCTCTGACATGTATAATATACACAGAGTTCCAGTTTATAACTATATAAAAATATCGTTGCAAGGTGATCTCATATATCTAACCTTGTCTCAACGTTTTTCTGAAACCTTTGTCATTCATAACACAATCATTAACTAGATATAAGTTTAAAAGATGAAGTTACAAGATACTCTAATATACTTATATCTTTTCTGAATACTACTTGAACTACCACCGTTCAATGTATAAATAGTTCATCCCATAGATTAAGCTACAAGACAAAACTTGTATAGAATCAATCTTTAAAATATCATCAAAATAAAATGAAGTTACGAGCTACTTCATTTAATGCAAACATCATTTTGAAAACTTGACCCTGCCAACACTCAACAATCGCCCAACCGTAGCCTTTCTATCGAAGTGCTCTGGGTAGTGTTGCAGAAATATCCAATTGGATGATGAACTCATTACGGGAGTTAGCCGTGCCAGGAAGACCACTTACGATGATCAGTCGTAGTAGTGCAACCCCACCATTTTCTACATGTAGAGGAGAACCTGTCGGATTTACTTGTCAACCGAACACTGGACTCCTAAGGAATGGACCGTCTTAGCGGAACTTCCGGGCCATTTAGGCCAATATAATAAGGCTGGGCCGGCGCTACTCGACCACTTACGCCACTCCTAGTTCAGATGAAAGCCATGACCCTGAAACGTAAAGCTCGTTCTCCCTTTCCCCAAGTAGAAACTTGTTGATACGGCTCCACTAAGAAGTCGTATCTAGTTGGAAAGGAAAACTCACCGATATTTCCCAGGCGATGCCTGTTAATGGATTAACTTGTTCCAAGAATTTTACTTCCCGAGTGTTGGGTAACTAATCAAAAACTCTTTTATCAAAATAGCAACCTTGTTGCGAATATGAAACACACCACAGAGCCGGATCCCTCAGGTTTTGAGAGAGTATTTAAATCCCCTTCGAAAGGAGGATCTTAAATATAAAAATGAGTTCTGGGATCTGCCCTAACCTTTAAGATCATTTTGAAGACTCGAAAACATTTTTAAGAATGTTTGGAGTAATGCTGATTTAATAAAATAAATCAGTCCCGATATATTAGAAAATATCTGAATATTATTATTTAAATAATATTCCCATAAAGAATAATCTTTATAAAAATAATTGAAGTAGAAGTTGTAAAACTTATACTTGAAATGAATATTAAATAACCAAAGATATACTTATACGAAAGTAATATCTTTATTTGAATAATCAAAAGTAAGTTTGATTATCGACACATTATTCTTTAATAAAATAAAGAATATTATTTAGTAAATAATCGGAGTCATAAGTCCTCGGATGAATATTCAAAATAATATTCATTAATAAAATAAACGGAGTCATAAGCCCTCGATTGAATACTCAAAATAATATTCATTAATAAAATAAAGTTATCGAATAAACCTTATTCGAATAATAGTTTTGAAAACTATTCATATATATATATAAATAAATATATATATATATATTATACTCGGGAACATCGACTCCCGGTTTTAGAAAAATGTTCACCTTTGGGTCCCCTATACTAAGGGTATACGCAAATACCGCTTATCTCTAACATAGGTATTATCAACTGAATCAATAGATATATGTATCAAGATTACGAAACAGGCATGCATATATACCATATCACATGCTACAATATATCGCAAGAATTTGCTAATTAACCATCATGCATCTATCACAAGATAATGCATATACATATGTATACATCACAACAACAGTATAACGGGTAGAAAACTTGCCTGAGTGTTCCCGGATTAGACTTAAGCTTAGAGTGGGTCCGGTAACCTATGAACAACAACATAAGCCGGAATTAAACCACGGTCGCTTAAGAAACTAGACTTTAACCATTTAGAGCCCTAATGTTCGCTTTCGCGCTTAACGATTCACTTAAGTCGCTCGAGTACCCTCGGCTCCACTATTTTTAATAAATTAACCATTAAGAGTTTTAAGGCGATTCTTTCGCGAGTACCTTACCAACTGCCTAATCCACTTAACATAATTGTTTCATACCCCAATTAGTCATTTAAAGTCCTTAACCAAGGTTTCAAAGTAAGGTGAGGGGTAATGGTTTGGTCGCGAAACGCCGTTACTTAAAACGGTCGTTTCTCCTAAACCGTACATCGGATTCAAACGAACCACATATCAAAACGAAGCTCGTAACATGAACTATCTAATCATGGCAATGGTCAAAACCTAACAGTGAGTTCTCGGGTCCTGATGTTATGAACAAAAACAGTCTAAAGTAAATCGGACATTACGACCGCTATGTTTACGCGATTACCAATATTTATTCTACTCCAAACCAACCACCAATCAACCACAATTCATTCATACAACCAAAATCCATCCATACCATACTACAACAGCCCCAACAACTCAATATTACCAATTCATACTTATTTCTCAATCATGAACTAAGAGTTTACTTAAGTTCATTAACTAATAACCAAGATTTCCAACTCCAAAAACATCACAAAACCAACCAATCTCTAAACACACAATAATCATGCCTCTCATCAACTAAACTACTCATAACAAGCTCTAAACATGATTACACACCCATTACACTAACCCATCATCTAAACATTAGGAAATCTAAACAACAAAACTTAAGACTAAGATCATGAAGAGTTATACCTTCCTTGAAGCTTTTAATCCATGAAAGATCCTTGGAATGCCCATGAAAGCCTTAATCTAACCTCCTACAAGCTTGATCTTTCAAAGAAATCAAGAACACAAAAATTAATTTCAAGAAATTACTATTCACCATCTTCTTGAATGATTTATAGGAAATGCTAGGAAAGGATTTTGAAGCTAAGATTCCTAGGAAGTATGTAACTTAACTAGGAGAAGCTAGGATAATTACCTTGTAAATTAGCAAGTGGAGGAGCTTGGACTTCCCTTTTCTTAAGAAAGAGGCCGAGAGCTTCAATGGAGAAAAAGAAGTCAAGTTGTGTTTTTGGTGAAATGAATGGTTGGTTGGTTGTTTTTGGTGTTTTTGTTTTGATTTATTACTTTTTACCATGGTAACTTTTGTGTGGTTCTTAATCAACCAACAACACACCTTTCTTTGTCATGCTTATATCACCTTGTTATGTCATCCTCCCCCACTTGTCCTCCTCTTATTGGTTTGATGACATCATCCTCACTAACCTCTTTTATTAGCTTCTAATTACTTGGCTAATGACCGCTGATCTGTTATACGGTTCGCTTAACTTTCGTTTTCGTTTATCGTTCGAGGGATCATACCCGGGATCTTATTACTTGGGTTTCCTTAACCTTTCTCAATACATTATATTCCTTTTATGATCCTCTCTTATAATCCTTGAATTTAAATCCTTTTTATTCTGTTGCCTTATACTCAATTCTTTCTGTATCTGGTAGATTTTCGGGAAAAATCAAAGTGTTCGGATTTGGATTCAGACGATCTTTACATACACTTATATACCACATAGAGTACTAATAATATCCCAGAAGATCAATAAAAGAACCCCTACATAGTGTGGCATGAAAAGTTTTCTTATTCAGCATAATCAGCAAAATCACTATTCATAAGGGTTTCAAAAAAATTCCAAAAATTGGGGTTATTACATAATGAGCACACGAAAAAAGTAAAAATTGCTGTGCATATACGAGTACCACTAACCCAAATTATGTTGACTATTTATATCTCACCCAAACATATTCTGATTTTAAATATGACTGTTTCAGATTTTAACCACAAATAAGTCAAGTAAAGAATCAGAATTTAATATCAGAACTTAGACTTATATCAGAACTTTACAGTCATCAGAACATGATTCCTTAACTCAAAAGGTGAATGCCTATTTCTGTAATTCTTTACACAAATTCTGATTTCGTTTCTGCAGAATTTAATCATCAGAATTTCCATCATAACTTGTCCTCAGAATTTATACCAGTGACACTTAACCTGTTCATCTAAAACCACATTTATCACCACAGTAATTTTCATCATTCATATGAAGTGTATGTGTGTGCAGTAAGCTAAATATCAGATAAAGATTAAAGTCTGATTCACTTCAGTACATCTTAGAAATAAGGCATAACTAAGAACGTTGCTCAAAATCTGTTAGTATCCTGAGGTCTACTTTAGAATGAGTTCATGCATGAGTCCACCTCAACTGTTTTGTGCTCATTTTATGCATCTTTTGAAATTCTATTTTACAGTGGCTTCTCATTGTAAGTGAGTCACGACGGTTTATCAGAATTTATGCTATTATCAGAGTATTTCTCCAATAATTATAGAGTGTGAAAAGTCACCAAGAAAAATATGTAGTTTCTTTTCTGATGCATATTACTTAATACCAGCAATGCACTTGGGTCTTCCCTTCCACATTTTTACTCTAGATCTCAAAGGAGTACCTGATTTTTATTACTTTTCTTTTCTTTTTCTTTTCATAAGTGAGGTTGATCAACACTTAGTACATCCATCAGATTTACTAACATCAGAACTTAACAGATAAGAAGCACTATTCTAGTTTTTGACTTAGTAATAAGATACACAAAGTAAACTTAACTGAGCTCAATATCAGAATTTGCTTGTGTTAAAAGATTTCCACATAAACAATTACTTCAAACATGGGACTTTAGTATATTATAGACTACTAGGTCAGCATCTAGCACAATTATCCTTATTGGATTGAATAGTCACAGAAGCATGCATATCACTTTCAGAGTTTAGAAATTCAGATCAGATAACAATCAGCACTTAAGCAATTTTTAATTTAAGCACAAAATACACAAAGATAGTAATATCTGTAAATACTGATCATAACATCTGATGTATCAGAACATAAACTAAGCAGATTTAGAAAAAAAACATGAAACCATTCCAAGTTCATTTACCAATCTTGTAAAAGTAGCTTCACACAATGGTTTTGTGAAGATATCTGCGAGTTGTTGATCTGTTGGAACAAAGTGCAATTTCACTGTACCTTCATCCACATGTTCCCTTATGAAGTGGTACCTAATGCTGATGTGCTTTGTAATTGAATGTTGAACTGGATTACCTGTCATAGCAATAGCACTTTGATTATCACAGTAAATAGGGATTTTAAAGTATGTTAACCTATAATCCAGTAACTGATTCTTTATCCAAAGAATCTGTGCATAATAGCTTCCTGCAACAATGTACTCTGTTTCTTGCTAAACCAAGAAACTAATCTGCCTCCAAGAAATTGGTAGCTTCCACTGGTGCTTTTCCTGTCAATTTTGCATCCTGCAAAATCTGCATCTGAGTAACCTATTAGCTTAAAATATGATTCTCTGGGATACCACAATCCCAGATCAGCTGTACCCTTAAGGTACTTGAAAATTCTTTTTACAGCTGTTAAGTGAGGTTCTCTTGGATCTGCTTGAAATCTTGCACAAAGACAGGTAGCATACATGATATCAGGTCTACTTGCAGTTAGATAGAGTAGTGAGCCAATCATACCTCTGTAATCAGTAATATCTACTGATGTACCAGTATCCTTATCCAATTTTGTTGCAGTGGTCATGAGAGTGGATGCACTTGAACAATCTTGCATTCCAAATTTCTTCAGCAAATTTCTGGGGTACTTGGATTGACAAATAAAAGTGCCTTCTTCATTCTGCTTGACTTGAAGGCCCAGAAAATAGCTAAGTTCCCCCATCATACTTATTTGAAATCTTGACTGCATCAGTTTGGCAAACTTTTTGCAAAGTCTGTCATTTATAGAACCAAAAATGATATCATCAACATATATTTGCATCAAAAGTAAGTCCTTTCCATGGTTGAGGTAGAACAGTGTTTTGTCAATAGTTCCTCTGTTAAATCCACTTTCCAGAAGAAACTGAGCTAAAGTCTCATACCATGTTTTTGGAGCTTGCTTAAGGCCATAAAGTGCTTTATCAAGCCTGTAGACATAATTTGGAAGTTTTGAATCTACAAAGTCTGGAGGTTGTTCAACATATACTTCCTCTTCCAATTCTCCTTTAAGAAAAGCACTTTTCACATCCATTTGAAAGACAGTAGACTTTTTGTGAGCAGCATAAGCCAAAAATATCCTTATGGCTTCAAATCTAGCAACTGGTGCAAATGTTTCATCATAATCAATTCCCTCATGTTGAGAATATCCTTTTGCAACCAGCCTTGCTTTATTCCTTGTAATTATGCCATCACTATCAGTTTTGTTTCTGAACACCCACTTTATACCAACAAAAGATCTATTCTTTGGTCTTGGCACTAGGATCCAGGCTTTATTTCTTTCAAATTCATTTAACTCTTCCTGCATTGCTTGCACCCAATCAGCATCTTGAAGAGCTTCTTCCACTTTCTTTAATTCAGTCTGAGAAAGAAAAGAATTATAAAGACATTCATTTGATGTAGCTGTTCTAGTTCTGACACCTGCATTAGGATTTCCAATTATTATGACAGGTGTATGTGATTTAGTCCACTTCCTTGCAAATGGAAGGTTTTCTCTATAATTGGATGCTCCCCCATGATCCATGCTATCTTCATCAATATTTTCTGATGCTCCCCCTGAAACTATGCTCTCTGAGTTGGATCCTTCAGAATTTGAGTTTCCAGACTTATCAGAACTTAGCTCATCAGAACTTGATGAATCAGAACTTGAATAGCTAGTTATAGGTTCTGATATTTCTTGAGATGTGGTTGTATCTTCAGTATGCTCCCCCTGCATAGGTGCATCTTCCTTTGGCGTAGTCACCACAGTTTCAATAACATCAGAGTTTAATCTATCAGAGTTTGCAGTATCAGAATTTAGACTGTCAGGATTTAGACTGTCAGGATTTAATGTTAGATATATTTGATAATGTCATGGCTAATATATTTTATGTTTAGCTTTCAGATCTTACTTGAACAGGATAAATCAGTACTTAACTGTTGATCAGTACTTATACTGGAAGTCAGGACTTAAGGATATCAGTACTTATGTTATCAGGAGATAATCATCAGAAGATAGATATCAGAACTTAAGTGCTAAAGGCCGATCAGATAAGGACAGTAGCTGATTAAAGGAAAGAAGATCAAGATAAACATAAGAAGAGATATGCATGAAGAAGGAATTCTATAAAGAATGGAATACTTGGAAGAAAAGATATCTGATTGATATATTTTAGGAAGCAGAATTATATTCCATATCAATTAGCGATTATCTTGTAACTGTGTAGTATATAAACACAGACATAGGGTTTACATTATAAGTGTTATCATTATTAGAGAAGATTATTCATTGTAACCCTAGCAGCTCTCGTGATATTTGTTCATCACTGAGAGGTAACAGTTCCATACTGTAACAGAGTTTATTGTTTCAATAAAGTTTGTTTTCTGTTACTTAAGTTCTTAAAGTTCGATTTGAGTGTACTATACACTGTATTCACCCCCTCTACAGTGTGTGTGTGACCTAACAATTGGTATCAGAGCCTATCTGTTAACATACATACAGTTAAAGATCCAAACACAATCATGTCAGACACAGAAACTCCAACTAAGCCTACCAAAACTGAGGAACCACCAAAGACACAAATTCAGAGTCGGTATGAGACCATCAGAATTCGCATACTGAGACCATCTGAATATCCCATATGGAAGGTAAGGATGACCATGTTCCTGGAAGCAACAGATCCAGAATACCTTGATAGAATCAAGGAAGGCCCTCACAAACCAACCAAGCTCACTGTTGCAGTTGCAGGTGAAGCAGCAAAGACCGTACCAAAGGAGAAGAGTGATTATACTGCTGAAGACATAGCATCAATTGCTAAGGATGCTAAGGTACGACACTTACTGCATAGTGCCATTGATAATGTAATGTCAAACAGGGTAATCAACTGCAAGACTGCTAAGGAGATATGGGACGCTCTGGAAACAAGGTGTCAGGGAACTGATACAATTAAGAAGAACAGGAAGACAATACTCACTCAAGAGTATGAACACTTTGACTCAAAGACTAATGAGTCATTGAATGATTTATATGATAGATTTGTCAAACTTTTGAATGATTTGTCATTGGTTGATAAAGAGTATTATCTTGAAGATTCAAACCTTAAGTTCCTGTTAGCTCTTCCTGAATGCTGGGATTTGAAGGCAACGACAATAAGAGACAACTATAATCTTGATGAAACAACTCTTGACGAAATCTATGGAATGCTCAAGACTCATGAGCTGGAGATGGAACAAAGAAGCAAGATGAAAGGAGGAAAGTCAAGGACAGTTGCTCTTAAGGCTGAAGAAGAATTCCCCAAAGCAGCTTCCTCAAAGAAAGACAAGGGTAAAGCTCTTTTCATAAAGTCTGGTACTGAGTCATCAAGTTCTGAGAGTGATGATGACTCAGATTCTGAAAGCTTGCCTGAGACTGATGCTGATGAGGAGATGATGAAGCTGTGTGCTCTTATGGTGAAAGGAATCATAAAGATTGCATACAGGAAGTTCAGGAAGGGAAAGAAGTTTTCCAGGAAAGGCATAAGTTCTGATAAGAAGAATTTCAGAAGATCTGAAGGCAGAGGAGGAAAGTCTGACAGAGGAGATTACACCAATGTTAAATGCTATAACTGTGGTGAGAAAGGCCACATATCTCCTGATTGTAAGAAGGTAAAGGGTGACAAAGGCAAGGCTCTTGTCACAAAGCAGAAAAGCTGGACAGACACCTCAGACTCTGAAAGTGAGGAAAACTATGCATTGATGGCAAATGCTGATAAAGAAAGTGCTGAGAGCAGTTCTGAAGCTGCTGAAATAAAGGTACCTCAGACTACTTATGCTTTTCATACTGATGATATTAATGAGTTGAGAAGATATCTTAAAACCATGTTTGTTAGTTATAGAGATCAAACTTTAACATGTGAAAGATTAACTTCTGAAAATCTTGCATTTAAGAACAGAAATGATTTCTTAGAAAAAGAGTTAGTCATGTTCCATCAAAATCAGAAGGATAGAGATGATGCTTTTTATGTTAGGAATGAAGTGCTAAAAATAAATGAATCTCTAAAAACTGAGTTAGAAAAGGAAAGAGAGATTATCAGGACTTGGACTAACTCTGGCAAAACAACTCAAAATTTGCTAAGTAGTGGAAACTGGAAAGAGGGCTTAGGTTATGGAGAAGATAAGAATGATAAAGGAACTGAAGAAATTAAGTCTGTTGATAAGCAAAAGCCAAAGTTAAAACCTGTTAAGTTTGTAACTGTAAAGTCTGAAAATGAAAAATCAGAAGTTACAAAGAAATTAACTTCTGACAAACTAAAACAGGAAAAGACAGCTGAAGTGAACATAGGCTTAATGACAAAGAAGCAGCTTAAGTATAAGCTGAAAGATGTTAAGAATGCAAACAAGGTAAAATCACCTAGGAAAAATAGGAATGGAAAGGAAGGTGTGAATAAAAGCAATAATTATAAACCTGTTCCTGATGCTTCTAGGAAAACATGTCATAAATGTGGAAGTTCTAACCATCTGGCTTTTTTTTGCAGGAAGAATAAGAATATTAACTCCTTACCTTCAAAGTCAGGAGTTAAGAGTCAGTCTGTTAGATACAAACCACAAAATCCTTGTTTTCATTGTGGTAGTTTATGGCATTCCATTTATACTTGTAAGGAATATCATAGCTTGTACTATGATTATTATCAAATAAAACCTTCTTTGAAGAAAGTTTCCATTGTTCCTTCTAGTGTAAATTCTGATTCAAAGTCTGATAGTGTAAGTTCTGATAAGAAAAATGTTAACATAAACTCTTATGCTAAATCCGCTGCAAATGTTAACAAACTTAATAAGGCCAAAGGATCCAAGCAAGTCCGGGTCCTTAAAACTAATAATTAGTGGTCTTTGTGATTGCAGGGCAACAGGAAAAATATTCTAGTTCTGGACAGTGGATGTTCAGGACATATGACTGGAAATAAGGCCCTGCTATCAGACTTTGTGGAGAAAGCTGGCCCAAGTGTTTCTTATGGAGATGGCAATATTGGAAAAACATTGGGATATGGCAATATCAATCTTGGAAATGTCATAATTAAACAAGTAGCTCTTGTCTCAGGACTTAAACACAACCTACTGAGTATAAGTCAAATCTGTGACAGAGGTTATCATGTTGATTTCTTTGAAGAACACTGTGAAATTGTGAGTAAATCTAAAGGCAAAGTTGTTCTGAAAGGATACAGGCGTGGTAACATTTATGAAGCTCAGCTTTCAACAAGTACTGATGGTTCTGCAATCTGTCTGATGAGTAGAGCATCAATTGAAGAAAGCTGGAATTGGCATAAGAAACTCTCTCATTTAAATTTCAACAATATAAATGAACTGGTCAAGAAAGATCTTGTGAGAGGATTGCCAAACACAGTATTTGCTCCTGATGGTCTTTGTGATTCATGTCAGAAAGCCAAACAAAGAAAATCTTCATTCAAGAGCAAGACTGAATCATCAATTCTTGAGCCTTATCATCTACTACATGTTGATCTATTTGGTCCAGTAAATGTCATGTCTATTGCAAAGAAGAAGTATGCGTTGGTCATAGTGGATGAGTTCACCAGATACACATGGGTGTATTTCTTGCATACAAAAAGTGAAACTGCATCAATCTTGATTGATCATGTCAAACATCTGGATAAAATGGTCAAAGATTCTGTGAAAGTTTTAAGGAGTGATAATGGCACTGAGTTCAAGAATTTGATAATGGAAGAGTTCTGCAAAAGCCATGGAATAAAGCAGGAATTTTCTGCTCCTGGAACTCCGCAGCAAAATGGAGTTGTTGAAAGGAAGAATAGAACTCTCATTGAAGCTGCACGTACAATGCTTGAAGAAGCAAAGCTTCCAACCTATTTCTGGGCTGAAGCTGTGCAGACTGCTTGTTTTACTCAAAATGCAACACTCATTAACAAGCATGGAAAAACACCATATGAGATGGTGAAGAAAAAGAAGCCAAATCTGAAATACTTTCATGTATTTGGATGCAAGTGTTTTGTTCTCAAGACTCACACTGAACAGCTATCAAAGTTTGATCTAAAAGCTGATGAAGGAATCTTTGTTGGATATCCACTTTCCACAAAAGCCTTCAGAGTCTATAATTTGAGAACAAAAGTAGTCATGGAATCTATCAATGTCTCTTTTGATGACAAGAAGATTACTGGTCTTGAAGATTTCATTGACCATGATCAGCTGAGATTTGAAAATGAAGACTCAAATTCTGATACTGAAAATCCTGAAAGTCTAAGTCCTGATACTGTAAACTCTGATGGAATAAACTCTGATGTTATTGAAACTGTGGTGGCTACGCCAAGGGAAGATGCACCGATGTAGGGGGAGCATACTCAAGATCCTACCACAGCTCAAGAAACATCAGAACATACATCTGGCTCTTCAAATTCTGATTCGTCAAGTCCTGATAAGCCAAGTTCTGATAGTACTGAAAATTTAAATACTGAAGACTCCAACTCAGAGAGCATAGTTTCAGGGGGAGCATCAGAAAATGAAAATGAAGATAGCATGGATCATAGGGGAGCATCCAGTTCTAGAGAAAACCTTCCATCTGCAAGGAAGTGGACAAAATCACATACACCTGATTTGATAATTGGAAATCCTGATGCAGGTGTCAGAACTAGAATAGGTACTTCAAATGAATGTCTTTACAATTCTTTTCTCTCTCAGACTGAGCCAAAGAAAGTGGAAGAAGCTCTTCAAGATGCTGATTGGGTGCAAGCAATGCAGGAAGAGTTGAATGAATTTGAAAGAAACAAAGTCTGGACCCTAGTGCCAAGACCAAAGAATAGATCTGTTGTTGGTACAAAGTGGGTATTCAGAAACAAAACTGATAGTGATGGCATAATTACAAGGAATAAGGCAAGGCTGGTTGCAAAAGGATATTCTCAACAGGAGGGAATTGATTATGATGAAACATTTGCACCAGTTGCTAGGTTAGAAGCCATAAGGATATTCTTGGCTTATGCTGCTCACAAAAAGTTTACTGTCTTTCAAATGGATGTGAAAAGTGCTTTTCTCAATGGAGAATTGGAGGAGGAGGTATATGTTGAACAACCTCCAAGTTTTGTAGATACCAAACATCCAGATTATATCTACAGGCTTGATAAAGCACTTTATGGACTTAAGCAAGCTCCTAGAGCATGGTATGAGACTTTAGCTCAGTTTCTTCTGGAAAGTGGATTCAACAGAGGGACAATAGACAAAACACTGTTCTACCTCAACCATGGAAAGGACTTACTTCTGGTCCAGATTTATGTTGATGATATCATTTTTGGATCTACAAATGACAAACTTTGCAAGAAGTTTGCCAAACTAATGCAGTCAAGATATCAGATGAGTATGATGGGGGAACTTAGCTATTTTCTGGGCCTTCAAGTCAAGCAGAATGAGGAAGGCACTTTTATTTGTCAAACCAAGTACACCAGAAACTTGCTGAAGAAATTTGGAATGCAAGATTGTTCAAGTGCATCCACTCCAATGGCCACTGCAACAAAACTGGATAAGGATACCGGTAAATCAGTAGATATTACTGACTACAGAGGTATGATTGGCTCTCTACTCTATCTAACTGCTAGTAGACCTGATATCATGTATGCTACCTGTCTTTGTGCAAGATTTCAAGCAGATTCAAGAGAACCTCACTTAACAGCTGTAAAAAGAATCTTTAAGTATCTTAAAGGAACAGCTGCTCTGGGATTATGGTATCCTAGAGAATCAGATTTTAATCTAATAGGTTACTCAGATGCAGATTTTGCAGGTTGCAAAATTGACAGGAAAAGCACAAGTGGAAGCTGTCAATTTCTTGGAGGCAGATTGGTTTCTTCGTACAGCAAGAAACAAAAGTCAATTTCCACATCAACTGCAGAAGCAGAGTATATTGCTGCAGGAAGCTGTTGTGCACAGATTCTTTGGATGAAGAATCAGTTACTGGATTATGGGTTAACATATTTCAAAATCCCTATTTACTGTGATAATCAAAGTGCTATTACTATGACAGGTAATCCAGTTCAACACTCTATGACAAAGCACATCAGCATCAGGTACCACTTCATCAGAGAACATGTGGATGAAGGTACAGTGGAATTGCATTTTGTTCCCACAGATCAACAACTAGCAGATATCTTCACAAAACCACTGTGTGAAGCTACTTTTAAAAGATTGGTAAATGAACTTGGAATGGTTTCAGGTTCTTTCTCTAAATCTGCTTAGTCTTGTTCTGTGTTATCAGACTTTATGCTCAGTATTTACAGAATTAATCTCATTGTGTATTCTGTGCTTAATTGATAAATTTCTTTAAGTACTGACTGTTGTCTGATATATATTTCTAAACTCTGATAGGTGATATGTCTGTTCAAGTACCTATTCAATCCTATGAGGATAACTGTGCTAGATACTGATCTAGTAGTCTTCAATAAACAAATGATTCCATGTAAGAAGTAATTATTTCAGTGGAAATCTTATGACACTAGCAAATTCTGATAATTGAGCTTAGTTAAGTTTACTTTGTATATCTTATTACTAAGTCACAAATTAGAATAATGCTACTCATCTGTTAAGTTCTGATACTAGTAAAACTGTTGAATGTACTAAGTGCTGATAAACCTCACTTATCAAAAGAAAAAGCAAAAAGATCAAAGAATAAAATCAGGTACTCCTATGAGATCTAGAGTAAAAATGTGAAAGGGACGACCCAAGTGCATTGCTGGTATTAAGTAAATATGCATTAGAAAAGCAAAATATTTTCTTGGTGACTTTTCACACTCTATGATTACTGGAGAAATACTCTGATAATAGCATAAATTCTGATAAACAGTCGTGACTCACTTACAGTGAGAAGCCACTGTAAATAGAATTTCAAAAGATGCATAAAATTAGCACAAAACAGTTGAGGTGGACTCAAGCATGAACTCATTCATCAGTAGGTTTCAGGACAATGACAGCTCTTTAGCAAAATTTTAGTTATGCCTTATTTCTAAGATGTACTGAAGTGACTCAGACTTTACTCTTTGTCTGTTATTTAGCTTAATGCACACACTAATCACTCCATATGAATGATGAAAATTACTGTGGCGGTCTATGTTATTTTAGATAAACAGTCACTGTGTCACTTTGCACAAATTCTGAGGACAAGTTCTAGTTACACGTTCTAATGATTAAGTTTTGAAGTCTATAACTCAGAACTTGTATGAGGATTTACTAAGATGGGCATTCCTTTTTCGAGTTAAGAAATTATGTTCCGATGACTGTTATGTTCTGATATAAGTCTAAGTTCTGATATTACAGTCTAATGTTTTACTTGACTTATCTGTGAATAAAATTTGATAACAGTCTCAGTTAATAATTGAATATGTTGAAGTGGAAGATTAATAGTCACTATAATTAGGGTTAATGGTATTTGTACCTGAACAGTCCAATGTTACTTGTTTCTTGTGCGCTTTAAACCATGTTTCCTCTTTCCAATGAATGTTATTCTTTTTCAAAGTCTAGGGAGACGAGGTAGAATTAATTCTACCTGTCAGCATTCAATTTCTTTGCGTCTCCTGGCATTCTCTTGCCTATATAAGCAGCCACTTCACATCAGTCTTTCCATCAAATTCTTCTCACACACTTATCTTCATACTTCTTCTTTCAAAAACACAATGGTTAGATATAACATGTTTTTGAACTACCAAAACTTCAATATGGAGCTAAGCTGTGCCGATTGGCAGCAGGAATGGCATGTCACAGCCATTCCTGAGGAGATATGGGACTCTGTCCCACAGGAGGTACTGACACACCTCCTGTTCTTCTATATGGACTACCATCGCCATCTGGAGCGATTGGAGGAGGAAAGGTTGGCAGCTCTCCGCTAGCAAGAGCGAATCATCAGACTCGCCATTCTGTTTGTCGAGAGTAGGAAGAAGAAGAAATGATTTAATCTTGTCTTCTTCCTGTTTTCTTCATCATCAGCTTTGTCAGGCTTCTTAGCTAGGACTAAGGCTGTTGATGTTCGGTTTAGAAGCTTAGGGAAAATCTTGTATAAGTATTGATGTAATTTCCATTTCATAAATGTATTGTCTTGATATATTAATGAAAGTTGTTTTTACTTCAAGATTTTGTCTCTGAGTTATTTTATCTTGTGTTGATAAATCCTGATTGATATTCTGATGACCATATAAATTTTGTTTTATATTAAGTTCTGATTCGTTTTCAGCACTTACTTATCTAATTTATCTTGGTCATTTTCATGTGATGTATTTTCAGAATATTAATGATGCAATGAAAAATATTTCAATCAGTGATAACGGTTTAAATTTTGAATTAAAACTGTTTCTCTTGATAAATGGAACGGTTTTTCCTTGAAACTAGGCAAATGGGTAAGTAATGATTCCTGTTTTCTCGAGCCCAGTAAATGTCCGTTATTACTGCATATCTGACAGGTGTCCAACGGTAACATTTTTTTTCAGAGTATAAGTACAACAGAGAGAAGATTTCTTTAATCTTTTATTTTCTTCATATTTTATCTCTCTCCTTACTTTTACTCTCTTTCTCTTTATTTTTCACGTTGGTTTTTCATACAGACATTATATCAAACACCAAACAGGCATACTTGAATCTCAATTTTTTTTTCACATGGCACCAAAGGATTTAATCATTGATGGAGCTAAGTTTATCCCCAACAACTATGCTGCAGTTCTTGATCACACTGAAGCTCCATCTGAATTGCACTTTGTGCAAGATCTTCTTGCACATAGTGAGGTTGGGTATGCATTAACACAGCCTGAATTCTTTTCAAGCCAACAAGTTCTGAGGTTTTGGAAGACTGGACTTTTTGATGATGGTGGTCAACGTGGAACTCCCAGTATTATCTTCCAAGTGGGTGACTCATCCTTTGTAGTCACTTCTGGTACAGTATGCAGGGCTTTACATCTTCCAGAAGATTGTACTTTCTCAATTCTAGAGGACTCAGCCCTTCGGGAGTTAATTGCTGAATTGGGATATGAAAAGAGTCTGACGAAACTTGGACAGTTGAAACGGGCTAATATCATAAGAGAATGGAGTTTCTTCTTTGATTGCATCACCAAAGCTTTTGGGAACAAATGTTCGAATTTTGATGCTATTCCAATTATGAGTCAGCACATCGGGTATGCAATTATCAACCAAACTTATTTTGATTTTACAACTGCTTTAATTGGTTTTATTGGGGATAGGATGACAGAGGATCGAGATGTTGTTTATTTTGCTAGATTCTGTCAACTTCTTTACACTTATTGTACTGATGAACCTCATTTACTCAGCACCCAAACCCCACCTTTTAAGGTTGCAAAATGATACTTTAATGACCTGGTAAATGATGATACTAAGAAAAAAGTGGTTAGACCATTACAGATTCCTCAGTCTGTAAAAAAGATCCTAGTAAATGCGGTTCCTGATACTTATAGATCTGTTTACTCTGATGTCCAACCAACTCCAAACACCCAAAATCCATCAACCTCAGTACCTACCTCTCATTCTACTCAACCTACCCTCAGAACATATCTCAAATCCTATCTCTCCACTTCATAGACTGCTCAACCTTCATCTTCAGCACCTACTGTGAAATCTTCATCTTCCAAGCCAAAGAGGATAAAGAATGTTCCTCAAACACCTCAAAAGAGAAGGAGGATTGCATTGAGAGATGAATCTGATTCTGAGGAACCGATTCCTACTAGAGAACCTATTGTAACTGAAGCTGAGAAAGAGATTTCTCAGAAGGATTCTGAAATTGGGGGTTCTAGGCTTCTCAAGAGGCTTAGACGAATGACAGTTCCTGAAACTCCCAAGGAATCCAAATCAACAAGGAAGTACAAGAAACAGAGGGCACAAAGGCCAGTTTCAGATGATGAAGAGGAAGTAGCTAAGGAAGGGGATCAGGAATCTCTGATCTCACAAGACAAGGAATTTGCTCCAGTCACTTCTTCTCCATCAACTCCATCTCAAGAAGCTGTATCTAACAAGGCTAACTCACCATATGTGTCTCTTGTTGATCCAGGCACAAGTGCTGATATTGATGTTCAACACTTGGTTGTGTCTGAAGTATTTCTCTTAGAAGCTCCAACAGCAAATAATCCTTCCACAACACCTGTTACTGATGCTGTTCAAACTCCAGAGTTATCAACAACACCTTCTCTGCATCAAGATGCTGATGATCAGACTTTAGGTGAGCATCAGGATATGCCTGTTGATCAGAACTTAGTATCAGATCAGCAATTAGAGGATGATGAAGCCTCCATTGCTACTCACACTGTTGTCTTATCAGAAGATACTGATTCTTTAAGTTCTGATGCTGCAAATGCTGGAGATACTGGTGATGCTGCTCCAACTGTAGATGCTGATGAAGCAGGTCCTTCAGGACATACTCCTCAAAAGACTCTTCCTAAGTCTGAACTGGTAAAGAATTTTGTTACCGGGGAAGCACCAGTACCTTGGAGTGAAACTCCTGCAGGTCAGGAGTGGACTAAGGAATGGAACTCAGTTTCATGTGTTCCAACTGAAAAACATCTTGCTGAGCACTTGACTAAAGCTGATGAAATGTTAAATTCTGATGATTTTAAAACCCAGCTTAGAGTCACTGCATTGAGTACTAAACATCTACAAGTTCTTCATTCAACTACTCATGCAGAGCTACACAATATTCAGGAGAACTTTATCAAACAGGAACAAGTTTGGAAAATTGATAAAAAAAGTTCTTTCAACCTACCATTGACATGATTGCTTATATTGAGAAAAATCATGAGAAACAACAAGCTCAGATTGATGAAATTCTGACAAATCAAGCTTCTCAGCAATCGCAACTTACTGAACTCCAATCCTCAGTGGAATTACTTATCTCTCTTTTACTACCTGCTGATGCCAAAAAGGAGGAGAAGGTAATTTAGTCCAAATGCAAAACTAACAAGACACTGCAAGGAAAGGATGATGGAAATGATGATCAAGGATACTCTGGAATGGGTAGCGGTCATAGTCAAGGTAGAAGGTTTACATCAAGACAAGCTAGTCACAGGACAAGTTCTGATACTGGGAAAAGAATAAGTTCTGCTGTTGGTAAAAGGATAAGTTCTGATGAACTTCTAGATCTTGATGAGGAAATGTCAAGACAGTTATTTCTTCAAGAAAATCCAGGAATGGACTTGGAAAGTTTAAAGGAAGAAGAAGCCAGACTTAAATCAGAGAAAGTCACATCTAAATCTGAAGCTTCTGGTAAAAAATCACTTCCAAAACTCAAAGGCATTGTGATCAAAGAAAGGACACATACTGAAGCAATATTGGCTAGATCACAACCACAGATAGATCCAAGATCCAAGGGTAAAGAAAAGGTTGGTGAACCTATCAAGGTTTATGTACCTCCTGAGGAAGAAGAAATTACTGATGAAAAGGATGATCTTGCTCTGACTTCAAGAAAAGTTCTTAAAACAACCTCTGACATGGCTCAAGTTGTTCAAAGTCAAGAAATTGTAAGTTCTGATATTCAGAAGAAGCAAGTAACCTCTGACATAGCTCAAGTTAACTTGATATCAGAAAATAGATCAAAGACACTCCTACCAGGATTCACTAAAGCAAAACAGACTCAATCTTTGAAGACTACTGCAAGTGGTTTTGAAGCAAGAGTAGTTACTGGAAAGGAAGCTAGAGATAAAACTGGATTGGGAAGTGCTGATGAAAGAAGAGTACACAACACTACCAATGATCCAACTTCCTTGAGTGAACTAGGTATTGGAGCAACTCCTGAGAGATTGAATCAACTGGAATCTGTACAGATGGTTTACCATACCTACTTGAAAGAATACATCATGTTGTATTTCATGACAGATGGTAGGGTTTATCATATAAGACAAAATGCCATTCCATTGAAGTATTTTGAAGAATTGGAGCATGTACTTTTCTTACTTCAAGTGGATGACAGAATAACAGGGACTGCTGCAAACTACTTAAAAGAACAGATTCAGAGACAGAAAAGGCTTTATTCTGTTAAGTCTGACAGCATATATGTTCCAAAGTACAGAGATCACAATGGTGATATTGTTGATATGAAGCCTAATACTGCACAGATCAGAACATATCTTGGTATTAAGGAACTTAAATTCAATCTAGAGTCTGACAAAGCTTATGTCATAAGACTAGATCAGGAGTTGAGAAAAGCAAAGATCAATGATCTCAGAGCTGCAATCTTTCAAACTGGTGAAGATACTGCAGAGCTTAAAGATGTCAAAAGGAGAATGATTGATGAACTCAGATATGCTGAGAAATGTTTGTTGAAGAACTATCTCAGAACAAATCCTGACATCAGAGAGATCAGAAAATGATGAAGCCAAGTCGAAGATCTACAACTGCTTAAATTCTGATATTTATACAGACTGAAGTTGTTATCAGAAGTTGAAATTGGTAAAAGCTTTAAGGACTATAAGTTGTAGTTATCTAGTCTAATTCTCATGCATTTGTACTTAATGTTTTTGACATCATCAAATATCTGTTAAACTTGTATATTATGTTAATTTACAAGTTGGGGGAGATTGTTAGATATATTTGATAATGTCATGGCTAATATGTTTTATGTTTAGCTTTCAGATCTTACTTGAACAGGATAAATCAGTACTTAACTGTTGATCAGTACTTATACTGGAAGTCAGGACTTAAGGATATCAGTACTTATATTATCAGGAGATAATCATCAGAAGATAGATATCAGAACTTAAGTGCTGAAGGCCGATCAGATAAGGACAGTAGCTGATTAAAGGAAAGAAGATCAAGATAAACATAAGAAGAGATATGCATGAAGAAGGAATTCTGTAAAGAATGGAATACTTGGAAGAAAAGATATCTGATTGATATATTTTAGGAAGCAGAATTATATTCCATATCAATTAGCGATTATCTTGTAACTGTGTAGTATATAAACACAGACATAGGGTTTACACTATAAGTGTTATCATTATTAGAGAATATTATTCATTGTAACCCTAGCAGCTCTCGTGATATTTGTTCATCACTGAGAGGTAACAGTTCCAAACCTGGTAACAGAGTTTATTGTTTTAATAAAGTTTGTTTTCTGTTACTTAAGTTCTTAAAGTTCGATTTGAGTGTACTATACACTGTATTCACCCCCTCTACAGTGTGTGTGTGACCTAACATTTAGACTGTCAGGATTTATAGTGTCAGAAATTAAATTTTCATTTTCAAATCTCAGCTGATCATGTTCATTGAAATCTTCAAGTCTAGTAATCTTCTTATCATCAAAGGAGACATTGATAGATTCCATGACAACCCTTATTCTTAAATTGTAGACTCTGAAGGCTTTTGTGGAAAGTGGATATCCAACAAAAATTCCTTCATCAGCTTTTAAATCAAATTTGGATAGTTATTCAGGATGAGTCTTAAGAACAAAACACTTGCATCCAAATACATGAAAATACTTTAGATTTGGCTTCTTTTTCTTCACCATTTCATATGGTGTCTTTCCATGCTTGTTAATGAGTGTTGCATTCTGAGTGAAACAAGCAGTCTACACAGCTTCAGCCCAAAAATAGGTTGGTAGCTTTGCTTTATCAAGCATAGTTCGTGCAGCTTCAATAAGAGTTATATTCTTTCTTTCAACAACTCCATTTTGTTGTGGAGTTCCAGGAGCAGAAAATTCCTGCTTGATTCCATGGTCTTTGCAGAACTCTTCCATGATCAAATTCTTTAACTCAGTGCCATTATCACTTCTTATGATCTTCACAGAATCTTTGACCAATTTATCCAGTTGCTTGACATGATCAATCAAGATAGATGCAGTTTCACTTTTTGTGTGCAAGAAATACACCCATGTGTATCTGGTGAACTCATCCACTATGACCATAGCATATTTCTTCTTTGCAATAGACATGATATTAACTGGACCAAATAGATCAACATGTAGTAGGTGATAAGGCTCAAGAATTGATGACTCAGTCTTGCTCTTGAATGAAGATTTTCTTTGTTTTGCCTTCTTACATGAATCATAAAGGCCATCAGGAGCAAATACTGATTTGGGCAGTCCTCTCACAAGATCTTTCTTGACTAGTTCATTTATATTGTTGAAATTTAAATGAGAGAGTTTTGTGTTCCAATTCCAGCTTTCTTCAATTGATGCTCTACTTAACAGACAGATTGCAGAACCATCAGTACTTGTTGAAAGCTTGGCTTCATAAATGTTACCATGCCTGTATCCTTTCAAAACAACTTTGCCTGTAGATTTTCTTACAACTTTACAGTGTTCTTCAAAGAAATCCACATGATAACCTCTGTCACAGATTTCACTAACACTCAGCAGATTGTGTTTAAGTCCTGAGACCAGAGCTACTTTCTCAATGATGGCATTCCCAAGATTGATATTGCCATATCCCAGTGTTTTTCCAATATTTCCATCTCCATAAGAAATACTTGGGCCAACCTTCTCCACAAAGTCTGATAGTATGGTTTTATTTCCAGTCATATGTCCTGAGCATTCACTGTCCAGAACTAGGATGTTTTTCCTGTTGCCCTGCAATCACAAAGACCACTAATGATTAGTTTTAAGGACCCAGACTTGCTTGGATCCTTTGGCCTTATTAAGTTTGTTAACATTTGCAGCGGATTTAGCATCAGAATTTATGTTAACATTTTTCTTATCAATATTTACACTATCAGACTTTGTATCAGAAGTTACACTAGAAGGAACAATGCTAACTTTCTTTAAAGAAGGTTTTATTTGATAATAATCATAGTACAAACTATGATATTCCTTACAAGTATAAATGGAATGCCATAAACTACCACAATGAAAACAAGGATTTTGTGGCCTATATCTAACAGACTGACTCTTAACTCCTGGCTTTGAAGGTAAGGAGTTTATGTTCTTATTTTTCCTGCAAAAAGAAGCCAGATGGTTAGAACTTCCACAGCTGTGACATGTTTTTCTAGGAACATTAGGAATATGCTTATAATCATTGCTTTTATTCACACCTTCCTTTTCATTCCTATTTTTCCTAGGTGACTTTACCTTGTTTACATTCTTAACATCTTTAAGCTTATGCTTAAGCTGTTTCTTTGTCATTAAGCCTACGTTTACTTCAGTTGGCTTTTCCTGTTTTAGTTTGTCTGAAGTTAATTCCTCTTTAACTTCTAATTTTTCATTATCAGACTTTACAGCTAAAAACTTATCAGGTTTTACCTTTGGCTTTTGTTTAACAACTATAGGCTTAATTTCTACAGTTCTTTTATCATTCTTATCATCTCCATACCTAAGCCCTCTTTCCAGTTTCCACTACATAACAAATTCTGAGTTGTTCTGCCAGAGTTAGTCCAAGTCCTGATAATCTCTCTTTCCTTTTCTAACTCAGTTTTTAGAGATTCATTCATTTTAAGTACTTCATCCCTAACATAGAAAGCATCATCTCAATCTTTCTGAGTTTGATGGAACATGACTAACTCTTTTTCTAAATAATCATTCCTCTTTTTACAAGCAAGATTTTCAGAAGTTAATCTTTCACATGTTAAAGTTTGATCTCTATAACTAATGAACATGGTTTTAAGATATCTTCTCAACTCATTAATATCATCAGTATGAAAGGCATAAGTAGTTTGAGGTACCTTTAACTCAGCAGCTTCAGAACTGCTATTAGCATTTGCCATCAAGGCATAGTTCTCCTCACTTTCAGAATCTGAAGTGTTTGTCCATCTTTTCTTCTTTGTGACAAGAGCCTTGCCTTTGTCACTCTTCATTTTCTTGCAATCAGGAGATATGTGGCCTTTCTCACCACAGTTGTAGCATTTGACATTTTTGTAATCTCCTCTATCATACTTCCCTCATTTGCCTTCAGATTTTCTGAAACTCTTCTTATCAGAACTTGCACCTCTCCTTTGACACAGATTTTGTTGCTTCATCTGCAACTGCAACTGTGGCGCCCTCCAAACCCGAGTCAGAAGTTTGGGGTCCACACACACACCTTATTTATAACATGCTTATAACAATAATAAAGATAATAATAATATGCAGTGACCCTACTTAACAACCACCACGGACCGCAACAGGTTAAAGTATGCACACAAGCCAAACACTCTATTATATTACAAAACGTTCAAATCCCAAATATTCCAACTCAAAACTGAGTACTAAACATTATTACAAACTTTTACAAACTCAAATTATCCCAAAAGAAGCCTAATAGATCAGCTCAATCAAGCTGAACCCCTAGCTCTCGCGCTGGACTGGGGATCCTCGATACCAACCGGTTCCTTCTTAACTGGAAAAGAACAGAAACAATATCGCACAAATGAGCTAACTAGCTCAGCCAGTCACAATGACAAAACTGAGAATAATGATCATCAGATGAACATGGTTATGATATCAAGTGAACAATGGATTATGATTTAGAATTGGATATTATATTTTCATGTTAAAAATCAAGGTTAGGCTGCTGATCAGTCACGCACTAACCCCGACCAAAGCACACAGCACTACTCTAACTACTGGATCCAAGGCACATATTGGCCTAACTTGACCATTATATGGTTTGACCACGAATCTGGTCCACAATTTTATAAAAACAATCCAATTCTAACATAATAACAGAATAAGCAATAATAAACAATAGCCAGAATCATTAACAACATTTGACGTTCCATAATGAAATGGTTTTAATCTGCATAAGGATCAAAAGAGCATTTTCAAAGTTTGGATGCTAGGTAATGAAAGAATTGGATAACAATGAATCAATGTTTCAGGGTTTCAAGGATTTGGTCTTTCAAAGCATAAAATACAATGGTTTGAGTATGTAGGTAACTCGATTCAATGTATGGTATTTAGTTTGTATGTATTTGTGGAGTAGTATCGTATATCTGTGGTTCATATCTGGGTATACAACAATCAATGGTCTAGAAAGAATCAGGTTTACGGCTCAAGATCAATAGCTGGATTCATGTTTAGGGTTCAGTGCTTCAAAGCACTTGCAATATAAAACAGGAATATTTTCAAAGTTTGGATGCTAGGTAATGAAAGAATTGGCTAACAATGAATCAATGTTTCAGGGTTTCAAGGATTTGGTCTTTCAAAGCATAAAATACAAAAGTTTGAATGTGTAAGCAATCTGGTTCAGTGTTTAATATTTAGTTTGTATGTATTTGTGGAGTAGTATCATATATTTGAGGTTCGTGTTTGGGTATACAACAATCAATGGTCTAGAAAGAATCAGGTTATAGCTCAAGATCAATAACTAGAATCAAGATTTAGGGTTTAGTGCTTCAAAGCACTTACAATATAAAACAGGAATATCAATCACGATAATATCTCGAGAAAGTTCAGAACACTTGCCTGGTATTAGCTTACTACACTGCACTCGCTTCCAATCACAATCGTCTTACTCCTCAGCTACCTGTTTCCTTTCCTACGTCTTGCTTCTTCTGCTCACATATCATAAGCATCTATCAATATTTAACTCATAGGATTCTATTCAACACATACTTCTATCTACCCTTCGTTTCACCCAAATCCGATTATCGGATTGAAAGTTACACAATAAACCAGTAAACATCGAATATACAGACCGACAGTCAACCAACAAGTCACATATAACACATAACACGTCACATAATCAATGATATATCATTTATAAATAAGTCTCGGGTCATAAACAGGCTTTCAGGTATTTAAAATGATTGTTAAAACATTTTTCGGAATTAAAACGGGTCGTTGGATCAATTTCGGGGTAATAAACAGAGTTCGGTTGGCCAATTCTGGCTCCGAAACAATTTTATAATAATTATCGAGCCTTGGAAATACTTTAAAATAATATGTTAAAGCTCGAAACTATTTTTCGGAATTTTTAAATTATTTTTAAATAATTAAATCTAATTTAATAATTAATTAAAATCAATTAATAATTAATAAAATCAATTAATCAATTAATTTTCGAATTAATAGACCAATTAATCAATTAAAAATTAACTGAAATTAATTAACTAATTAATTCAGATTTATTTTTGAATTAAAAATAATTTTCGGAATTACAATAATAATTTTTGGAATTTTCAGAAATTAAAAACGAATTTTTATAATAAAAGAAATAGGAAATATGATTTTTAAATAATTTGTAAACAGGAATCCTAAATTTGCAAACTCTGGAAACTTCAGGGACCAAACTGCATCGTCCCCAAAAGTTCAGGTACCAAACTGTAATTTTCCAGGGGGGTCGCCGGAAAACACCCTTTCTCGCCGAGAACACGATCTAGGGATGCTCAGGCCACCACCACCTCCAGATCACATCTACACAACACCAGGAACACAACCATGATATCAATTCATCCTAACAATCCCTGAGTTGGCCGGAAAATGGCCGGGAAGTTCGTCGGTTTCCGGCGAACTCGACGTAACTTTAAAATCACAACTCCCTTCTCTACAGACCTCATTGATTCATGAAACTTGTATGACTGGATTGCAAATTTCACAGAGAACACAACCCACTATACCACAACATCAATCTATTCCAAAATAAGAAACCCCCAAATTTCAATTAAGAACATTCATACGGGTTATAAACCCTAATTTTAAAATTTGAAAATCAAACTCAAATTTGAACATGTTATTGAACTCCAAATCAGACGTATAATATATCAAAATCATCAGGAAAACAAGCTCTCCAACATGCAATCATCAAATCATACAAACAATCATCCGAACAAAAATTCATATTTTTAATTATTTAATTTTAAAATAAATAAAAATATAGAAAAATACCCTTGATTTCTACAGTAAAACGAAGCTCAGAATCTGGTAGAACACTTCAAAACCTTTGGATTGAGTACTCAAGCTTTGAAAACAGAGATCGGTAACGCCTTCGTTTTGCGGTTTGATTCTTAGAACAGTTTATGTAATTAGGGTTTTTCTCTGGAAAATTTTATAATTACTATCTGCAAAGTGATTTTGATACAAAATAAAATACGGGAAAAGGCTATTTATAATTACGGAAAATTAGTATCCCGTTGGATCATTCCGGATATAAAACGGTACGTTTATTTATAAAAACTGATCCAAACGGTATCGGTTTTCGGGATAATTATCCAAACCAGTACAATTTGTACTGCGGTCTAGGTCTCAGCGCCTGTTTACACGTACTACGAGGTGATAATTGGGATAGTTTAATAAAAAGCTTCCGTTTATCGAAAATACAAGTTTTATTTATTTACCAAAACGAATATTGTATCGAAAATGTTGCGCTGGGACCCGCGCAGAACAAACCGTACGCCGGATCGAAAAAGTCGAAACATGGAATATGCTCGGAATATTACAAATAGGTTAGGAAGGAGTTCTCGGAAGAGTTTCGGGTTCCAAAAACGTAACAACGGATAATGTCGGTTGGTTACCGTTTTTATAAAATAGATTTTAAATACTCGGAAAAAGATTTTATAAATTTCATATGATTCTTATAAATTCATAAATCAACATAAAAATGATTAGGAAGATATGACAATTATCTATATTTTATTTTAGACATATAAAAATTGAAATACTCAATTAATATTATTTTTAAATATCCAAATACAGATAACACTTAACAATTAATTCACAGAATAGATACTGAACACAGATAATAATTATTTAATAGCAAAAATAATTACACGATATATCCCGGATATTACAGCAACAGCGAGTTTGGTTGGCTTGTGAGGTCCTTCATTGATTCTGTCAAGATATTCTGGATCTTTAGCTTCCAGAAACATAGTCATCCTCACCTTTCATATGGGGTATTCAGATGGTTTCAGTATGGGAACTCTAATAGTCTCATATCGACTATGGATTTGAGTATTTGGAGGTTCTTCAGTTTTGGTGGGCTTGGTTGGAGTTTCTGCTTCAGACATGATTGATTTTGGATCTTAAACTATTTGTGTGTTAACAGATAGGCTCTGATACCACTTGTTAGGTCACACACACTGTAGAAGGGGGGGTTGAATACAGTGTATAGCAAAATCAAATCGAATTCAAAGAACACAAGTAACAGAAAACAAACTTTATTAAACTCTGTTACAATATAGAACTGTCCTCTCTCAATGATGAACAAAATATCACGAGAGCTGCTAGGGTTACAATGAATATTATCTCGATAATGATAACACGTATAGTGTAAACCCTATGTCTGTGTTTATATACTACACAGTTACAAGATAATCGCTAATTGATATGAAATATAATTCTGCTTCTTAAAATATATCAATCAGATATCTTTTCTTCCAAGTATTCTATTCTTCATAGAATTCCTTCGTCATGCATATCTCTTTTTGCGTTTGTCTTGATCTTCTTTCCTTTCAATCAGCTGCCTTCCTTATCTGAAAGTCTCCTTAAGTCCTGATAAATATCTCCTGATAACGTAAGTTCTGACAACCTAAGTTCTGACTTCAGTATAAGTGCTAATTACCAGTTAAGTACTGATTTGTCCTGTTTAAGTAAGATCTGAAAACTAAACACAAATCATACTAGACATGACATTATCAAATATATCTAACATGATCAACAAGCTCTTATACCAATTGTTAGGTCCCGAATTATCGTAGAAGAGGGGGTTGAATACGATAATCACTAAATTAAAAAAAATTCTTTCGAATCTTTTGCGGATATAAAATTTAGTGCTCGGTTAGTGGTTTCGTGTTCTTCGGGTGAATAGTGTTTGGAACAATAAAACGAGGAACACAAGATATTCGGGGAAGTATATATTCATATATAAATCCGCGAGGGGTATTGCTACACTCCAATAAATAAATTAACCAGCTACAATCTAAGAACAACAAAGTTTCTAGATTCTACAAAGATTAACAAATTAAATCCTATACAAAGATCTAGCTTTTGTTTGTCTAAGAATTTAATTACCGGATAACGTTTATAATGCTCATATGAATATACAAGAGTTGAACCGGGCATTATAATGTTACTCAGTTGAGAAGTTAAACGGATATTCAAGGTGCTGGAGCTTCTCTAAAAATCTTTGCTTCTTGTTTTATCAGCTCTCTTTGTTGGAGAAGAAGATAAATAGAACTTTTTTGATCTGCTGCTTTAGTGTAGGCTTTATACTCAAAATGAATTACGTGGTCATTTGTTTACCACATAAATCATATGAATGAAATTAATGAATTTTGTTGCTAAGAGTTACTTGCGACTTGGAAGCTTAGGAGATTTTGCCTTAGTCATTTTCAGCATAACAAGTTACTTGTTACTAGAGGGAGAGATTTGCCTTAGCCAATTTCAACCCAATAAGTTACTTGTTACTAGAGGGAGAGATTTGCCTTAGCCAATTTCAACCCAATAAGTTACTTGTTACTAGAGGGAGAGATTTGCCTTAGCCAATTTCAACCCAATAAGTTACTTGTTACTAGAGGGAGAGATTTTCCTTAGCCAAATTCTGAGTATCCAAGTTATGTGTTACGTAGTGCCTTCTTGGAAGAGTTACTTGCGACCCCTGTACCAAGGAGAGGAGTTTTGCCTTAAAAAATTTCCTTGCATGAATTACTTGCTACCCTTCTCCCTAGTAGGGTGTTTTTCCTTTAGAAAAATTTCTTTGCATGAGTTACTTGCGACCCTTCTCCCTAGTAGGGTGTTTTTGCCTTGGAAAAATTTCCTTGCATGAGTTACTTGCGACTCTTCTCCCTATTAGGGTGTTTTTTCCTTAGAAAATTCCTAATTTGCAAGTTACTTGCGACCAAGGGGTGCATACATGCACTTAGAATTTTCTTTCTTCCCTAGTTTATTCCCTGAGGCTCGTACCAAGTCAAGATCAGTTCATGTACTTAAATATTGAACTGTATTTCTAGGATATTGCTTCTAACATTCAATATGCTGATCAGGGTGACTCCTACTACAAGGTAGTGGTCACTTTGACTTTGTTTTTATAGATCGCTTTAACCCTTAAACCGTCACTTCTTCAAGTTTTCTCTCCGAGTCTTCGTATAAACCAAATAACTACCATATCCAGATATGAATCCTCACTGAACAATCTTCCTAATGATAATACTCAGATTCCTTTCACAAATCACGGACGCCTAGTGCAACTGGTCTGGTTCACAGATGACTACCGTCGATTCAAGTCTTTGTATATTATCCTTGATTACATTGTTAAGCTTGCAACAACTTCATCGCTTCAAACATTGACTGTCAATAAACAAATGTACTTTCACTGGAATCGTTTCTGGTAATTTAGACAACGTCTTCATTGCTAGTACAATCTTGAATACTTCATTCACTATTCTTCACCGACGCTTGAACATATAAATGAACTTATGTCAGTGAGTATAACTTTAAGACTACAACTGTCTTCTTTAACCTCTGTCTATACCCTGTCTTCAATTCTTCAAATTTCTATGCTTCAAAAATTGTCTATCTTCAATCAATGTCAATACACTGAAATCTTCCGGTAGCATTTATACACTGAATCTGCATCATTTCTGAAAGCCTGAAAGTCTTTAACCTTTATTCTTCACTGAGGCATGATCATATTAATGAACTTCTTTCAGTGATCTGTAAACAGACTTCAAGCTTTCTTCTAAACTTTTGATTCTTTGTATTTTTCTTGTCTTTATTTCTTCTGATTTCTTGTGTAGTCGTAGTATTATTAACCTGTCTTGTTCTGGTATTGTTCTCATGTTGAGTTATCACGTAACTGTTAATACAGCTACGCAGTCTCACCAACAGTTCACCGACTTCATCCCATCATAATGGTGATCTGCATTTCCTTCCGTATAAAGCTTCATAAGGTGGCATTCCAATGCTCGCATGATAGATGTTGTTGCAAGAAAATTCCCCTAACGAAAAATGTTCATCCCAACTGCCTTCAAAAATATTTGAATCATTCTTTCACTTTATCCGCCCGTCTGCGGATGATAAGCCGTACTCATATTTAATTTAGTACTTAAACATTCCTGAAACTGTCTCCAGAATCTTAAATTAAAACATGGATCTCGAGATGATACGATTGATATAGGAACTCTATGTCGTATTACAATTTCTTTGAGATGTAAATGCACTAACTTGTCGAGCAAAAACCTTTCGTTGATTGGAAGAAAATGTGCTCACTTTGTTAGTCTATCGATGATAACCCAAATTGCATCATGATTTGCTCTGGTTCTCGGGATTCCTACTACGAAATCCATCGCTAGATGTTCCCACTTCCATTCCGGAATATCCAGTGGTTGTAGTAATCCGCTTGGACGTTGATGTTCTGCTTTGACTCATTGGCACGTATAACATTTACTTACCCATTTTGCTATTTCCTTTTTCATGTCTGGCCACCAGAAGTTTTCTTTCAGATCCCTATACATCTTCGTTCTCCCGGGATGAATTGAGTATCTTGAGTTGTGAGCGTCTCGTAAGATTTTGTCTTTCAGTTCTGGTACATTAGGTACCCAAATCCTCGAGGAAAAATGGAGAATTCCCTTATCATCTTTCTGACTTATAATTTCTTCTCCTGTTAAGTTATCGCTTTCCTGACTCATTACCTCCTCTTGACATCTTCAAATATTGTCCATTAGCTCTGGTTGAAACGTCATTGTATAATTTATCTCAACAAACTCTTCAGGAATTCGAATCTCTATCTCTAATTTCTCAAATTCTTTAGTTAATTCTTCTCTAGAATTTAGCCTATTCAATATTTCTTTTCGACTTAGCGCATCTGCCACAATGTTTGATTTTCCTGGATGATAATTGATTGACACATCATAATCCTTGATCAATTCTAACCATCATCGCTGCCTCATGTTAAGTTCCTTCTGCGTGAAGATATACTTCAAACTTTTATGATTAGTGTAAATTTCACACTTCTCACCATAAAGGTAGTGTCTCTAGAGATTTAGTGTGAATACGATTGCCGCTAACTCTAAGTCATGAGTTGGGTTTTATGTTTATGGAGTTTTAATTGTCTAGAAGCATAGGCAATTATGTTATCATGCTACATCTATACACATCCTATCCCTCGGTATGAAGCATCATTATAAATAACAAAATCTCCTTGATTATCTGGTAATACCAGCACATGTGCGGTTACCAGTCGATTCTTCAATTCTTAAAAAATTTCCTCATATTTCTCGCTCCATACAAACTTTTTATTCTTTCGAGTCAACTTGGTTAATGGCGTAGCTATCTTTGCAAAATCTTTGACAAATCTTCGATAATAACCAGCCAATACCAAGAAACTTCTGAATTCTGTCGGTGTCTTTGGTCTTTCCCAGTTCAAAATAGCTTCAATCTTTGCCGGATCAACTTGTATTCCTTCAATACTGATTACATGGCCCAAGAATTGTACTTCTCTTAACTAGAATTCGCATTTTGAGAATTTTGCGTAAAGTTGTTTTCTTCTTAAAATTTCCAAAGCGATTTGTAGATGCTCGGCATGTTCTTCCTCGATCTTTCAGTATATCAAGATGTCATCAATAAATACAATCATGAATTTGTCCAAGTACTTCTTGAAAACTCTGTTCATTAAATCCATGAATGTTGCTGGTGCATTGGTCAGACCAAATGCCATTACGAGAAACTCATAATGTTCATATCTGGTACGAAAAGCAATTTTGGGTATATCCTCGGCCTTGATCTTTAATTGATGGTAACCTGACCTTAAATCAATCTTAGAGAACCATGCTGCTCCTTTTAGTTGGTCAAATAAATCATCGATTCGTGGTAAAGGTTATTTATTCTTGATAGTTAACTTATTCAGCTCATGATAATCGATAAATAGTCGCATGCTACCATTCTTTTTCTTGACAAACAATACTGGTGCACCCCATGGGGATACACTAGGTCTTATAATTCCTCAATCCAAAAGATCTTGCAATTGCGTCGCCAGCTCTTTTATTTCAACTGGTGTCATCCGATACGGAGCTTTTGAAACTAGTTCAGTTCCTAGTTCCAGGTCAATGGTAAACTCAATTTCTCGATCTGGAGGTAGTCTTGGAAGTTCATCTAGAAATACATCAGAAAATTCATACACCACGGGAATGTTTTCGATTTTCGGACTTTCCTTTTTTGTATCCAAGACATAGGATAAATAAGCTTTACACCCTTGGCGTAAAAATCATTTAGTCTGCATCATCGTCAAGAATCTTTAATTTTGTTTCTCACCTTTAAATATTACCGTTGCATTTTCCTCAGTTCGCAGATTCACTTTCTCATTCACGCAGTCAATTTGAGCATTATGAACGGCTAACCAATCCATCCCTAAAATAACATCAAATTCTCCTAACTTGAAAGGTATCAAGTCAACAGAGGAGTGATGTCCCGGTTTTTCGATGTCGCACCCTGGACACACCCGGTCTACGGAAACTTGGTCGTCATTCGCTAACTTTAAAATAAAGTTCCGCCCAACTGTTAAATTTCACAATATAACTTATTAATAAATTCTTCAAAAATAAAAGATCTTGTTGCTCTAGAATCAATCAATACTTTTGTATCTATCACAGGAAGCGTACCTACAACCATATTTGAATTCTGCACTACTTCTTTCATTGTCATATTAAAGGGCCTTGCCTTAGGCTGATTCTGCTGTGGTGGTGGAGGTAGTGCCATAAATCTTGGAATACTGGCTGCCATAGCTGCTCCTCTATAATTCTTAGCAAGATGTCCTTTCCTTCCGCATTTGAAGCAAGTAATATGACACTCACTGTAATAGTGTCTTTTCTGGTTACATCTGGAGAATGTGATGTTTGGATTGTTACATCCTGTATGTTTACGCCCACATATCTTGCAATCTGGTAGTGGTGGTCTTATGATTCTTTGTTGGGTTGGGGCTTGGAACCGATTACCCGTCCTCTGATTGCCTTGCTCTGTCCTTTTAAAATTTATATTTGTCCGGGCTTGGAAACACGGCTTTCTGTTGAAACAGTTCTGAAAATTTCCTTGTCCCTTTTCCTTCTAGGACATCTCACTTTCTCCCTCAATAATCATGGCCTTCTGAACTACGGATGTATACGTTGTCAGATTAAATACTGCCACTCCGCCGCGAATCCACGATTTCAGTCCTTCCTGAAATCTCTTGGCCCGTTTTTCCTCAGTGTCTACTTGTTCTTGAACAAACCTAGCCAATTCAGTAAACTTGGCCTCGTATTCAGTCACCGACATATTTCCCTGTTTTAATACCAAGAATTTGATTTCCATTTGGTTTTTAAATAACGGGGAAAGTACTTTTCCAGAAATAGCTTTGTAAACCTATCCCAAGTCACAACACCCTCGCCTTCTAACGCCTTCTTGGATTCCTACCGGTAGTTAGCTTCTCCCCTCAGGAAATAACTAGCGAAATCAGTCTTCTGATCTGCTTCCACTTTAACTAGTGCGAATGCTTTCTTTATCTCTTTTAGCCATGCTCTTGCCTTAGTGGGATCCGTTGTGCCTTCAAATTCTGGAGGCTTTATCGACTAAAACTGTTTAAAGGTAACAACATGGACAACTGGTGGTATTTGCGGCTCAGGATGAGGTGGCTGCTGTAACATCTGCTGCTGAAACTATTGTTGTTGCATCTGCTACTACATCATTACCATTTTTTGTTGCATCAGGTGGAACATTTGGTCCATAAGGTGGTTATTGTTTTGCCCCTCAGTATTATTATTGGAAGACTCAATTCCGGTCTTTCTTTTTGGTGCTATTTTTCTGATAATAAAACAAACAGTTCTTTTAATAATTTTGTTAACTGATTGAGGGTAAATAAGAAACAATTTAGCTTGTATTGAAATAAGAAATTTATGTTAGTGTTTGTGCCCTAGAGACAACTGTTAGGTCCCAATTTGTTTGTAGAAGGGGGGTTGAATGCAAACAATACCGTTTAATCGAATAAAATGCGGAATAAAATTGTGAAACAAAATTCAAGTTAAATAAAACTTTTATTAAACTTGAAAGGTGTTACAACTACGGTATCGGTTACAAGGGATTAATCTCAAATCAATTATTACAAATCTAGAATAAATTCGACATGAACTTTTTCTATTTTTGTAATTAAAAGATCAAATGCTAAATGCGATTTGAGATTAAGTTCTAGGGATTTTAATCCGCTAGATTGATACACAAGAACAAGATAAGTATTTCTAGTTGATTGGATTTAACTTTACAATCTAGAAATTGATCTTGAAGTTGCAGATGAGATGAAATATTTTTCTGCTCCTTTTTCTTTTTGTTCTTGAGTTTGTGTTCTGTTTGATTGATTTGTAAATAATAGACTTCTGCTCCTTTTTATCAAACAGCCGAATGTAAACATGTACTGGCATGACAATCTTCTTTGGCCAGCAAGACTTTCGGTATGACAAAATTTACAACTAGCAAGACAATTAAAATGAGCTAGCAAGACTTTCGGTATGACTATTGATTGTCATACCGATTGTCATATTAGTTCAAATAAATTGTCTTGCTGAATTAATAACAGATTTTAATCTAAACAGAAATTCTAATAAGACAATTAAATGTATTGGCATGACTTTCGGTATGACTATCAATTGTCATACCGATTGTCATACTAGTTCAAATGAATTGTCTTGCTGAATTTAAGCAGATTTTAAACCAATTAAAATCTTGTAAATCCTTAATATTAATTCTAAATTAATTAATCAATTTAATTCAATTAATCAATACATTAATCTTTGCAGATATAATTTATTTTCTAAATTAAATTATATGACTTAATTAATTAATAGAGAATTAATATTAACCCTGAGCAGCATCCATTCTTCTGACAATCTTCTGAAAGTCACTGAGACTTATGAATCAATTCCGCCACTTCAATGCTGACACTCGATGTACTGCCTGGTTCATGAGTGACTAACTTCGGTGACGTTTCTTCATGTCTTGACTTTGATATTCTGATTGAATCCTTGTAATAAATGATACCCTGACGAGATCTCTGTCACTTGATTAAATCCACGATCTTGATTTATATCACTGAGGCATGATCAAATTCTTGAACTTCTTCCAGTGAATCTTCAAGTCTGCAGATGAACAATGTTTCTTTATTCTTTGACAGATTTTACTTTGTGAGATCTCTCTGATGATAGATCCACTATTTACTTATTACATTCTTATTTGAGTTGAGTTAAATACTCGAATAAACGAGTAGGCTATGACATATGCCTTTCAATCTCCCCCTATTTGTTTGTTAGACAATAACAACAAATACCTAGAGGATAACTCAACTAACAAATAAGAAAAAGATATAAACAGTAATGTAAAGTAAATAGCAGAAAAGTTCTGGATTATATTTAACATTTTCCAGATTCCAAATGAAATTTACAAGTGAATACAAGATAGATGTTCCTCTAGCCTGAACATATAACTACATTAGACTATCTTGATTCATAAAGCTCTAATCATATTACATTGAGTTTTGAGCTAATTGACTTCAGTTGTCTTCTCTTCTGACTTCACCTTCTTCTAAATCTTGAAGCAATTCCTTGTCAAAGACACGATCCTTTTCTGAAGTGAAGCTTGCTGGTCTGACTGGTTGAACTCCAACTGACTTCAGCTTATTCTTGAGTTGATTGTATCTTTTAACATTCTTTTCACAATAAGCTTGAATCAAGTCAGCAGCTTGAGTCTTCAACATGGATGAATATCCAGCAGTTCTCAAATGATGTTCCATCCAGACCAGATGCTTAGCTGAGTAGTCTTTAAGAGATTGTACATCTAGCTGATAGATTTGAAGACAATCAGACTTAAAGAATCTCACCTGATGAGGATTGTTGACCACTTGAGGACTAGCCCTGCTAGCAAACCCTTTAAGCCTTTCTCGAAGAACTTCATTCAATTCTGAGCTTCTTTTGACTTTGTTTAAAAGAACCCAAATCTCTGACAAAGAACGATTCTCAAATAGATGAAGTGACACCTTGAAAGATCCTTCACTCTGACAATATACAAAAATGCTCATCTCATTTAGGGATCTATCAAAAGCGGCTGTGATCCTTGAGACTTCAGTCTTGATAGCATTCATGTACATGTCATTGTTAGGATTTGAGATTTCCAGCTTGTCAAGAAGATGTAAGAACTGCCTATCATTGTTAGTGCTCAGCTGAGGCATATCAAGTACTCTCCTAGCTTCATCCCATTTTTCACCAATCTTTAGTCTGACATCTCTTCTCCTTTCTTGAGCCTTAATGTCATGAAGACATTGCTTTTGAAGAGTTTCTGTTCTTTGAATGTCTTTTCTCATGTCAATGATCTGAGAGACCTTCTTGAGTTCAGCTTATTTTCTTTTCATTTCTGACTGCTCCTTCTGAAATTCTTTCTCAAACATAGGATCCACTTGAGCTTCTTCTTCCCATTCTCCAAAATCACTTTCCTCTTCAGCTTCAAATAACCCATCTTTATCTTCCTGAACTGGTTCAGTGGGAATGTCAAAAATATCAAAGTCATCCTGTTCTCCACTGTAGTAGACATCATCAGCCTTTCCTTTGTTTCCAGCAGAGGTATCTTTTTCTTTCCCTTTGGCACTACTTCCTTTCTTCTCCCCCTTAGTTGAGGGATCCTCTACTGACTTTCCTTTGGAACCTCCATCACCTCCAGAGCCTGATCCTCCACCAGACGGTCCTTCAAAATAAGTTCTTTGTTCTTCATTAGGGCAATGAGAATTCTTGATCATGAAATATAGGTGCTTCATCCCTTCATTGAGATGTTCCATGCCCGTCTCTATCTTTAGAAATCTTGAGGAGTCCAGTGAATGATTCATCTCAACGAGGTCTTCAAGAGAAGTCATTCTTGTGTGTAGAGAGCAGAAGTTGGATATGTCATCAGCTGATAAAGTTGGAGTGTCCTGAATAGAATTGAGCTTTGGTATTACAGTGGTCTTTAGATCTGAGATGTCATTCCTTATGATTGCAAGCTGATTGTTGACAGAGGTGGAAGAAGAAGACCGTTCAACCACTTGTGCTTTGAATGCTTGAGCTTCAGCTTGGCTTTTAGCAAGTTCTTCTTTTAGGGCAGCAATCTGAGCTAACAGGTTTACAGTATCAGTGTCTGTGTGTGCTCTCACCTGAATTTCACTCGTGTTTGGTTCACTCACCTCACGTGCATGTGTTTCTCTCAATATAATTGCTCGTGAGGAGTCTTCCTGTTGCTGTTCTTCTGTACCTGCATTAAAAATCACCCTAGCCTCTTCAAGAGAGGTCAGTGGTGGTGCAATGGGAATTCGCGAGTCCCGATCCTCAGTCAATACTATCAAATCTTTTGGAATAGATGTCTGAATTGCTTCAGGGATAGATTGACCGAGTTGCCCTCCACTTTCTCCAGATAAATCTGCGAGTGGAGAATCCCATAAGGGAGCCAGAGGTGTTGGATCTGGGAGGGGAGAAAATGACTCTATTAAAGATGGCGGAGAGTCAGATTTTCCCTCTGAAGCATGTGACTGCTCTTCTGCCGTAACTATGGCAGGCACTGTAACCGACTCTACGTGCACTCCTCGCTGTGTGTCCTGAGTATGATCTGGGGAAGTGTATGGTTCCATTGTGAGTAATGGAATTGTGCTTGACTCAGTACAAGATGCCATGGCCCTATGGCGAATTTCAATAGATGCATCCTGTTGAGAGAATGCCTCTAGTAACTGTTCATTGGCCATTTCAAAGTCCATGTCCTGTTGGGAGGACAAGGATGGGCTTTCAGATGCCTCAGAATATGTTCTTCTTTTCTTAGGAGGAGGCAGAGCTGAGGGTTCACTCATATTTAACAATGTACTACTTCCTAGTAATCTTCTGGGTAACATTTTAGACAGTGGGGGAGAGGTTGAGATAGAATGTGACTCTGTGTTTGGCTCTATGACCTGGGATTGAAGCTGTGGTTCTACAACTTCATGGTCAGCCCTATCAACCACTGGGGGTCTTTCAACAGAAGTAGGAAGGGAGTGAGAGTGAGGAATTACTACCTGTAATGGAAGAGCCTGGGTGGCTTGAACCACTGGAGGTTGAGGTTGCTGTTCATGGCCGGGAAGATTGAAAATAGGTAAAGGAATATAAGTGGCCATGAAAGCAGATACAAGTACTGGAACTTGCATGAATTTGAAGGTTGTGTCTTGGCGAGTGTAAATCTTTTTGCTAACTGGAGGGGGTTCGGTTACTGCAGAGTTAGCAAAAAGGGCTTTGTGTTCAGGTGAGAGAAGATGATTTGCTATAAGCATGAGAAAATGAGCATAGTAACATGATACCCTACGATTTGTAGAATGATCACGTAAAGCAGAAGTTAGACATCTCAAGAGAATGGGAAAAAGTAGTTTGCCAAAATTGATCCTTTGATTGAAAACAACCGCCAGACCAATATACTGCAGAGTGGAAGTGATGTTATGAAAATTGGATTTTGTGCAGTTGGCAAACACTTTGGAAAGTGTATCGAAGAAAATATCCCATTCAGACACCAAATTTGATTTAGAAAGTTTGGTTAAATTGATCACCCCCTGATAGTGAATAGCATTGAAAAAATTTGTGATATCATTTTCAGAGGGTAAATTACAGAAATTGTCTAGTGGAAAATTTAACGCACGATTGACGACTGTTTCATCAACTACATACTGTGTGTTTGCGACGGTGAATGAAAAAGATTTTGAATCATCGGCCACAGTAGAGGTTGTGCAAATCAGTCTAAGTAGATCGACGTTTAAAATCACATTTGATTTAATAGCAGAGCTAACAATCGAATGGTCATTTAAAAATCTAATCCATGGCTTAAATTTTTCAACATCACATTTTTCCGGATTAAAATAACCAACCTGATTATGCGCGACAATTTGGAAATTGAGAGCCATTTAAAATAATAATAAGACACACGCTTTTCAGAATTTTAAGAATAATATTAAGAAAATTCGAATTAATTAAATTAATTTAATAATTCGAATTAAATTAATTATAATCGAAAAATTTAGACAGAAATGTATCTCGTTAAAATTCTTAACTCACAAACGCAGTTTTGACAAACCAAAAGACACAAATCAGAAATTGAAATAAAAAATAAAAAGTTCAAAATCAACAAACACAAATTGAATTTGAAGGGGCAAACTGATAAAAAAAATTTGAAAATTTTGACAGCACTCCTGTATGTATATATATGTAAGTATATATCACAGGAGTGAAGATTCAGTTTGCTGAGTAAAAACTCGAGCAAGGAAAGAGCAGTTCGTTGGTTTTAGTTCGAAGAGAGAGAAGAGAGAAAATGAAGAGAAAAAAACTGTTCGAATTTTTGAAAAGAACTGAACTGTTGAAAATGGTTTAAAACAAGACAAACAAACTGCTTTATATGACAGTTGGTATGACAATCCTGGATTGTCATACCGATTGTCATACCAGGCAAAAGAAGGAAAAAAAACAACAGAAATAAAGGAAATAACAAAATACAGCACTGAGTATATATAACTGGTATGACAATCTGATAGTCATACCGATTGTCATACCAGTATAAAATAAAAGAAAAATATATATATATTGTTTATAACTGGCAAGACAATTGATAGTCATACCGATTGTCTTGCCAGTATAAACTATACTGAAAAACTACTAATATGACAATTATATAGCTAAATGACTTTCAGCAAGACAATTTCAATTGTCTTGCCGATTGTCATTTTAGTAGAAATACAATCAAATATGTACAGACTCTATAAATGTACTGAAATTATATTACAAAATGGTAAAACTGAAATACAGACCTATAATATTTACAGAAACAAAGACAATATATCAGAATTTATTATTTTTATTCCAAAAATAGATTTCTATTGAATTTTATTAGCAAATAAAATTCATAGTAAAATATTTTTAGAGGAAATAAAATATTCTGAGATATTTTAAATTAACAAGAAGGGAAAATAAAAATAGATAAGATAATATATATTACATAGAAATAAGCAAGAAATATGATAAAATGATAACATAAATTTGCAAATGAATTTTTCATTTATGAAAAATTCATTTGTAAATTCATTCAAGAACAGATCACAGATATTAACTAAATTAATCACTAAAACTATTCAACATGCCCAATTTACCAACTAATCTGGTAAATGTGGATTCGTCAAGTGGTTTAGTGAAAATATCTGCTATTTGTTCTTCTGTTGGAACAAAAAATAGTTCAACAGTACCATTCATGACGTGCTCTCTAATAAAATGATACCTGATGTCAATGTGCTTTGTCCTCGAGTGCTGCACAGGGTTGTTGGTGATGGCTATTGCACTTGTGTTGTCACATAAAATAGGAATCTTGTTCAATACAGAGCCATAGTCTCGTAGTTGGTTCCTAATCCACAAGATCTGAGCACAGCAGCTTCCAGCAGCAATATATTCAGCCTCGGCCGTTGAGTTGGAAACTGTTTGCTGTTTCTTGCTGTACCATGAGACTAGCCTGCTACCTAGGAATTGACAACTCCCTGAGGTGCTTTTCCTATCAACAACACTTCCTGCATAATCTGAATCTGTATATCCGACAAGGTTAAAACCAGATTCTTTAGGGTACCAAATACCTAGATTTGGTGTTCCCTTAAGATATCTTAAGATTCGTTTAACAGCAACGAGATGAATATCTCTAGGATCCGCTTGGAACCTTGCACATAAACATGTAGCATACATAATATCTGGTCTACTTGCAGTAAGATAGAGTAACGAGCCAATCATACCTCTGTAGCTTGTGACATCTACCTTAATGGAGTTTTCACATGGTCCAAGCTTGACAGCTGTAGTTGATGGAGTCCTTGCTGATGCAGAATCCTCTAGATTGTACTTTTTGAGGAGTTCCTTGAGATACTTGGATTGACAAATAAATGTTCCATCTAACCTTTGATTTACTTGTAATCCTAGAAAGAACTTCAGCTCTCCCATCATGCTCATTTCAAACTTGCTGTGCATTAACTTAGCAAATCTCTTACAGAGATTATCATTAGTAGACCCAAATATTATATCATCCACATAGACTTGGACTAATATAGTATCATTCTTATGTTTTTTAGAAAAGAGAGTTTTGTCTATGACACCTCTAATAAAGCTATTTTCAATAAGAAATTCAGAGAGAGTGTCATACCATTTTCTTGGAGCACTGTTTTAGCCCATAGATAGCCTTGAAAAGAAAGAAGACAAAATCCAAATGATCTGGATCTTCAAAACCAGGAGGTTGCTCTACATATACCTCTTCATCCAGCTTTCCATTCAGAAAGGCGCTCTTGACATCCATTTGATAAACTTTAAAGTTTGAAAATGCTGCGAATGCCAGAAATATCCTGATGGCCTCAAGTCTAGCCACTGGAGCATAGGTTTCATCATAATCAATGCCTTCAGCTTGAGAATACCCTTTAGCTACCAGTCTTGCCTTGTTTCTTGTAACCACACCATCTTCATCTAGTTTATTCCTGAATACCCACCTAGTACCAACAGCTTTCTTGTGTACAGGCCTAGGTACCAGTTTCCAGACTTGTTGACTTTCAAACTGATTGAGTTCATCTTGCATAGCAATCACCCAATCTGGATCAGTCAGTGCTTCTTCAATTTTCTTAGGTTCCATCTCAGAAAGAAATCCTGAGAACAGACACTCATTTTGAGTAGCACGTCTAGTTCTGACTCCAACATCTGGATCACCAATAATCAACTCAAAAGGATGAGCTTTATTCCAGACAGTCTGTCTTGGAAGATTTGATCTTGATGATTCGCCTTGAAATTCATTGTGATGTTGTGTCCTACTAGATGATCCTTCAGCATCTCCCCCTGAGTTATTGCCATGTTGACTTGAAGATTCTCCGTCAGTAGCAGTGGTATTTCCATTGTTGCCAAAGTTTCCATCACTATTACCTTGAGTATCATCAGGATTAACAGGTTCTTCACCAGCAACAACCTCAGGTTCTTGACCATGTTCTGATTCTGAATCTGACGTATCATCAAACTTCAGTTTGTCAGAAGGATCTTCAGTTTGGATACTAGGGAGTTTAGTGTCATCAAATGTAACATTGACACTTTTAGTTACTTTATGTTGATCAATGATATACACTCTATATGATCTTCTTCCATATCCAACAAAAATACCCTCATATGCCTTTGCCTCGAACTTACCACGACGATCATCTCCATCCTTGAGCACGAAGCATCTGGCACCAAATACATGAAAGTATTTGATAGAAGGTTTCTGTTCATTCAAAATCTCATAAGGAGTTTTCATGACGTCTTTGTTGATTAGAGTTCGATTCTGAGTATAACATGCAGTATTGACAGCTTCAGCCCAAAAGTACATTGGAAGACCTGATTCACTTAACATCGTTCTCGCAGCTTCAATCAATGTACGATTCTTCCTTTCTACCCTCCATTTTGCTGAGGGGTTCTAGGAGCTGAAAATTGTCTGGTAATCCCTTTGTCTGTACAGAATCCATTGAGAAGTGCATTCTTGAATTCTGTCCCATTATCTGACCTTATTGCTCTAACAGGGACGTTAGAATCTAACTCAATCATCTTGATATGATCAATCACAACTTGTGGTGTTTCATCCTTAGAGTGAAGAAATAAAACCCACGTATACTTGGAATAGTCATCAACTATCACAAGACAGTAACACTTCTTTGACATAGAAAGGATATTAACTGGACCAAATAAATCCATGTGCAATAATTGCAGAACACCAGTTATGGAAGATGTGTCAGTGCCTTTGTGACTTGCTTTCTTTGACTTTCCTTTCTGGCAAGCCTCACATAGTCCTTCTGGAGAGAATTCCAGCTGAGGCAGACCTCTTACCAATTCTCTTTTGACAAGAGAATTCATTGTTTTGAAATTGAGATGAGAAAGTCTCTTGTGCCATAGCCAACTCTCATCTGACGATGCCTTTGCATAGAAACAATTGACTTCAAGATTGCTTCCAGAGTTCATGTCAGCTACGAACATATTTCCTTTCCGGATTCCCATTAAGGAGGGTTTTTCACTTTTCTTGTGCAGAATCTGACACTTCAGCTTGTCGAATAAAATATTGTAGCCGTTGTCACAGAACTGACTAATGCTAAGCAGATTGTGTTCAAGTCCTTGCACAACATATACATTTTCAATGATAACATTTCCAGCTAGCAAACAGCCATATCCCTCCGTTAAACCTTTGCTGTTATCTCCAAAGGTAACCACTGGGCCAGCTTTCTCAACCACATTTGATAGCAGGGCTCTATCTCCGGTCATATGTCTTGACGATCCGCTGTCAAGAATCCACACTACCGGTTGTACCTGTTTAATACCCTGCAATACAAATGGATTAGACCTTCTTCGGAACCCAAGCTTGGCTGGGTCCGGCATACTTATAAAATTGGCCTTTATCAGGCAAAACAACATTCTTAATTTCAATATTCTCAACATTCTCAATGACTGAACATTTGACCTTGTGAACAGCCTTGACAAATTTCTGTTTAGGCTTAGGCACAAATGTCTCCTTTCTAGCTTTAGGAGGACTAGCAGTCTTAGACCTATCATGCTTTCTATTATTCACATGCTGACGAGGAGTAGTCTTATCATTAGAAACATGCTTACCATTAAAATAAGCAAACAACAGATTAAAAGCACAAGACATACAATCAGGAACACCACATGCTTTATGAGAAGGATTAACAATAGGCAACTTATGCATGGTAGACATGGCATTTGTGTTATCCAACTCATGTATGTCTGAGTTAGTCTCAGTTGCTTTCACAACCTTGACTGGAACTTTTGACACACTTGACTTGGAGACAGCTTTCCCATTAGCATTATCTTCAGCACGGATTTCTTCTTGAATAATAAAAGAGGTCTCATCAAATGGTTCAGCAATTGATTCTTTATAGAGGGGTTCATCAACACCCTTAAGCACATATGGTACTTCCCTGCCTTTAGCACATACATGAGGAGGGGAGTTTATGCCTAATTTTCCAATAGCAGCATTGTAATCAAAACCTATTCCATGTGTTTGATTAACAGCTTGCTTATTGTAAAACTCTTTGGACTTCGAACAAGAATTAAAGTAAGCTTTAACCTTAGCCTCAAGACCGGTGATCTTGTCTTTGAGAATAGTTTCGAGTTGTCTATAACAGTCAACTCTATTCTCTAGAAAAGATACTTGTTCTTTTAGTTTATCTTGATTAATGTGCACAAGTCTTAATTCATTGACCTCTTTCACAAGGTCTTTGATTTGTTGATTTAACAATTCATTATCACGACGAGCACAATCTAAGGAACCTCCTAGATGATAAACTAATTCAGCATCAGTAAATTTTACCTCTTTTCTTGACGATGAGGTGCTTGCATTACTAGCCATGAGAGCAAGATTCCCAACTTCTTCATCTTCACTGTCAGTATCATCCCAGCTTCTTCCCTTTTCCGGGTACGCCCTTTCAGATTTACTCTTCTGATTAGAATCGTAAGAGTTCTTCCTAGCTTGTTTTGGCTTCCTGCATTCTGTGGCAAAGTGTCCCAACTCATTACAGTTGAAGCATCGAATGGTGCTTCGATCAACCATCCCTGTTTTATACCCACCACTGCTGGTGTTAGAGGATGAAGATCCACCTTTCTGGAATCTGTTGTAGTTGGACTTGTACTTGAACTTGGGATTCCTTTTGAATCTGACATTTGAGAATCTCTTGACAATCAGGGCCATTGACTCATCCTCCAATTGCTCCAGTTCTTCCAAGAAATAATAATCATCTCCTGATTGATTTGTAGTAGGAGAATCAAATTCTGCTACTATCACATTATCTTCAACCTTGGAAGACTGTACCATTCTTTCTGACTGTTGAGATTGTTGTTGATATTGTGGTTGTTGTTGTTGTTCATCAGCTACTAGAGCAGTAGACGTGCTGACCACTCTTCCTTTCCCGTAAACTTCCTTCTGCTGAATCTGCTCCAACTCATAAGTCTTTAGCACACCATAGAGCCTTTCCAAAGAAATCTCACTCAGATCTCTTGCTTCTCTAATGGCAGTGATTCTATGTTCGAGATGAGTTGGCAGTGTTAAAAGGAACTTTTTGTTGACCTCCCTGATGGAATAGTATTTACCATTAATGTTCAGGTTGTTGATCAATGCATTGTACCTCTCAAACACTTCAGTGATTCCTTCTCCTGGATTGGATTTAAAGTATTCATACTCAGAGGTTAGGATTTCTAGTTTGTTCTCCCTAACTTCCTCTGTGCCTTCATTAATAATCTCAATAGTTTCCCAGATATGTTTGGAATCTTTACAATTCATCACATGTCTATTCATCAGGGGATTAAGGGAATCTACTAAGATTAATTGAAGGCTAGCATCCACGGAAGCTTCTTCTATTTCAGCAGGAGAGAAGTCCTCAGGATCCTTTATATAAGTTCTCGCTTTGGTGATCACCACATCATTTTCTATTACCTCTGGTTCCATAACCATAGGAATTTTTGGACCCTTCTTCAACACTTGCAAATATTTGGGATTAGCAACCTGTAAAAACAGTAGCATCTTCTTTTTCCACATAACATAATTTTCTTTATCGAAAAGTGGAATTTTAACGGTTCCAACTTTTTGTGTAGTCATTATGAATTTTTTGAGTGAATAAAAAATTCAAGAAGTGAAAGAAACACAAAAGTATAGGATCTAGATTTGTACGTTAATCAGAAGGCTCTGATACCAATTGTTAGGTCCCAATTTGTTTGTAGAAGGGGGGGTTGAATGCAAACAATACCGTTTAATCGAATAAAATGCGGAATAAAATTGTGAAACAAAATTTAAGTTAAATAAAACTTTTATTAAACTTGAAAGGTGTTACAACTACGGTATCGGTTACAAGGGATTAATCTCAAATCAATTATTACAAATCTAGAATAAATTCGACATGAACTTTTTCTATTTTTGTAATTAAAAGATCAAATGCTAAATGCGATTTGAGATTAAGTTCTAGGGATTTTAATCCGCTAGATTGATACACAAGAACAAGATAAGTATTTCTAGTTGATTGGATTTAACTTTACAATCTAGAAATTGATCTTGAAGTTGCAGATGAGATGAAATATTTTTCTGCTCCTTTTTCTTTTTATTCTTGAGTTTGTGTTCTGTTTGATTGATTTGTAAATAATAGACTTCTGCTCCTTTTTATCAAACAGCCGAATGTAAACATGTACTGGTATGACAATCTTCTTTGGCCAGCAAGACTTTCGGTATGACAAAATTTACAACTAGCAAGACAATTAAAATAAGCTAGCAAGACTTTCGGTATGACTATTGATTGTCATACCGATTGTCATATTAGTTCAAATAAATTGTCTTGCTGAATTAATAACAGATTTTAATCTAAACAGAAATTCTAATAAGACAATTAAATGTATTGGCATGACTTTCGGTATGACTATCAATTGTCATACCGATTGTCATACTAGTTCAAATGAATTGTCTTGCTGAATTTAAGCAGATTTTAAACCAATTAAAATCTTGTAAATCCTTAATATTAATTCTAAATTAATTAATCAATTTAATTCAATTAATCAATAAATTAATCTTTGCAGATATAATTTATTTTCTAAATTAAATTATATGACTTAATTAATTAATAGAGAATTAATACTAACCCTGAGCAGCATCCATTCTTCTGACAATCTTCTGAAAGTCACTGAGACTTAGGAATCAATTCCGCCACTTCAATGCTGACACTCGATGTACTGTCTGGTTCATGAGTGACTAACTTCGGTGACGTTTCTTCATGTCTTGACTTTGATATTCTGATTGAATCCTTGTAATAAATGATACCCTGACGAGATCTCTGTCACTTGATTAAATCCACGATCTTGATTTATATCACTGAGGCATGATCAAATTCTTGAACTTCTTCCAGTGAATCTTCAAGTCTGCAGATGAACAATGTTTCTTTATTCTTTGACAGATGTTAGTTTGTGAGATCTCTCTGATGATAGATCCACTATTTACTTATTACATTCTTATTTGAGTTGAGTTAAATACTCGAATAAACGAGTAGGCTATGACATATGCCTTTCAACAACACTATTATGTTTATATTATGAAATATTTGAATTATTAATTATGATTATATGGATTATTCTTTAGTAATTATTATATCTTTATTTTCTGCGATAAGATGTTAGATTAATATATGTCCTTGGAATATGATGTGTAAATCTATATCTCTAAGTACGTGACTTAGAAATGAGATTATGAGAATAGTATTGATATTCCTAAAGGTCCCTAGTCAAGTATTATTGTTAAGGGACGATAATAAATACATTGAGACTAGTGTGTTGGCTGATGATCATATCTCATTGATCATAGGTATGGTGATACTAAAGTCAAAACACAGGCACATGTATTAAATACATGGTGCTGGATTGACCCATTGTGAGATACTACATGTTTATAGTGTCATAAGTTAATCTCACAGTGATAATGATGTATGGGTCCTTTGACCTGAAATCATTATATTTCTATACGAGAATTAATATACTTTGATACTATTGAAAGTTATCCTTGACCGGGTAATAATAAAAGTAGACATCGGGTACATTATGAATTGTATGAGAAATATGAATGATCTAGATGGGATTTAGCCCTCCTTTATTAAAGGAGTTATATTATTGGCCTATTGATCGAGTAAGACTATAAAATACATGGATGTGCTCAACTACTGATTTGTTTAATAGTTTACTCATTGATCAAGGAAAGAAGGATTGAACGTTAACAGAGGATGACACAATGCATGCCTCGAGCTTGATCTATAATATAAGGCTAAAGTGATTATATTACATTGTACATTATTCACAAAAGGTTTAATTGATCACCGATTTAATTATTATTACTTGGGTAACAATGATGTATTACTAGATGTCGCTCATTGTTTATGATTTTAAATTAGATTTAAAATTGTTGCCAACATAATAATAACCTAAAGGGTCGCACAAAGAATGATTGGAGTGATTTAAATTTGGATTTAAATTAAATGTAAGTAATTCCAATTATTTGTTATTAATTAAGTGTGACTTAATTAATTAAATAAATAGGAAATTCGAATTTAATATTAAATCCAAAATTAAGTTATTGGATGATTCAGTGAGACTTAATAATACAATAATTAGAATTTCGGATTTAATAATAATAATAACTCTAAAATTTAGTTTATGGTTGGAGGCCCATTAGCTCTTGCCTATATAATATCTTTTTCTAATAGAATTAGGGTTACACGTTTTATTTGATAAAACATAAACCCTAGGAGCTTGAAGAGAGATAGAGAGAGCAAGAAGGCAGCCTCAAGAACGTGCTAGTACACACCCATCCTCCGGGCGATCATTCGTGTGGATACCTTCAAGGCGTAGATCGTTCCAGCGACGGGCTACGTGGTGATCATTCAAGACCTCCATCTTTCCATTAACGTAAAGCTTCTTAAGGTAAACATACTGAACTACGAATTAAATATTGTTTTTCGCATGGATCCTACGGAGGGTTTCTATTTTTAAGATTTAAATTTACGTTTTTCATTGCGTTTATGTGCTAAAAAACCTTCAATGGCATCAGAGCTACTTGCAAAAAATTTTTAATTTGTTTATGTGTTTAACCGTTCTCGATATATAAGCATGTACGTTATTCGCCATGGTTGATGTTGATATAATATGCTTGTATCTATATAGTTTTGAATATATAATATTCATATGAGTTGTATAATCATAAGATGATTATGTAATTTGTATATATACTGATATGTACATGATTTATGTGTGTTCTAATTACGAGAATCGTATTAGATACGGATTCTGAATTGGCTGCTGTAGATTTGCTGAAATCTGGGTCTGGTGTCCTATTTACGCAAACGAATACCCTATTCGATAGGTAAACGAGCGTCTGAACAAAACAGATAGCTAAAGCTATCATCGACTCGTGATATTTTTCTGAATTGATTCTGATTTTTCTGATTTTTGTCATATTTTTTTTATGATTAGACATGGATAATATGATATGTTAAGATCAGATTATGTGTTTTAACATGCTTTTATGTGTTGTATGAGCATGGTGGATGCTTATGGCCTTTCAACCTTAGTGTAATGGTTTTGGTTTTGGTTTTAAATACGACTTGCATGTCGTCAATCTTTGTAATCATAAATCTCGAATATAACTTGATTTATTCTTGTAAGTTCATTAGATTAGTTTTACTTTCAATCATTTAATATAATTGAAGACTCAAGAAAGCTATCCAATGGAGGTGATTCAAAGAAGAAGACGAGGCATACAAGAAGTCTAAACAAAGAAGAAGACTTATGTAATAAGTAGTTGTATTTATTTCCATCACCATATTAGATTGACCTTGATCTTTATCATGAGCTTGATAAAGATCACATAGGATAGGGCCATTACCAAACATATTTACTTTATTGCACTTTATATATTGATGTATGAATGTATGTATAGAATAGTTAATGATGCATGCTTTAATTAGATTAATCATGCATGAATGTATATATTAGATATATCATCCATGCCATGCCTAAATAAGATAAAATCTGTAATGACTCAAGATTTTAAAATTTACAAACGATTATGAAATTCTCATGTTTATGAAACACGGAATGAAATACAAATCTTCTTTATTTCCGACATTGGGCGATTTTGTTAACAACGGGTTCATAGAACTTGTAAGGTTGTGGGTTTTAAGCGAGACTGATGTAACTCCTCCACTACCTGGAAATCAAACCTTTGACGAGTATTGATTTGAAGTATTTTATTCAAGGAAAAATTGGGAATCTCTTTATGATAGGATCATGATCGTTATAATACTTACAAAACCCTAATGTTTATATTAAGTTATTTAGATGCCTTCCAATATGTCCAACACGTTAACCCCTAGATCGATAAGGAGTGGGTTCGCCAGAGCGAAGTACTTCCATCTATCGTGGGACGGCGTGTTGAAGTATATGATACTTTTTAGACCTTTGGGTTTTAATTTAACTAAGTTATCACAATAGGATTGTGAACTTAGAGGCATAGAGTTTGGTGAGATTTATTAGATAAATAATAATAAATGTTTATATTAAGTTATTTAGATGCCTTCCAATATGTCCAACACGTTAACCCCTAGATCGATAAGGAGTGGGTTCGCCAGAGCGAAGTACTCCCATCTATCGTGGGACGGCGTGTTGAAGTATATGATACTTTTTAGACCTTTGGGTTTTAATTTAACTAAGTTACCACAATAGGATTGTGAACTTAGAGGCATAGAGTTTGGTGAGATTTATTAGATAAATAAGAATAAATTTTTTTCCACTAAACTATCCAAGAGTTATATAGTTGATATAATTGAAAAATGTTGTCTACCTTATTGAATCAAGTTTTAGGAGTAAAGCCAAAGCTGAACTAAAACATTGTGAAAATTTGGATCTTGGCTCACTAGAAAGTATATAGAAGATACTCTTTCTGAATTAATAGTTAGGGCTATTAATTTGATAAAATAGTGGGAGATATATATTTTGAATATATATGAATAATCACTTGAACATAATTTAATAATCATCTGTAAACTAACTTATCTTATGCATTTTAAATATTGTAGATATCAAATGGCAATCAATTTAAACAACTTCTCTGTGCGATTAGTCTTTGAGAAGGACAAGCTGACAGGAATAAACTTCCTTGACTGGAAGAGGAACTTGAGGATTATCCTCAAACAAGAGTGTAAGCTCTATGTCATAGATATCCCTTGCCCTGCACCTCTCCCTGAAGGAGCATCCCGTGCTCAACATAATATTTATCAGAAATATATCGATAATGACACAGATGTTCAATGTCTCATGTTAGCGACCATGAGTGCTAAACTTCAGAAACAATATGAGAATATGGATTCTTATTGTATGATTGAGCACCTTAAATGTATGTTTGAAGGACAAGCTCGTCAAGAGAGGTTTGATACTTTCAAATTGTTACATGCATGTAAGCAGGGAGAACGTGATCCGATTGGACCGTATGTTCTAAGGATGATTTGGTATATTGAGTACCTTGCCAAGTTGGGTTCCCCGATTGCTGTGGAGCACTAGATTAACCTAATTTTGCAATCTTTAAACAGCAGCTATTCTCAATTTGTGATGAATTACTGTATGAATGAGATAGATAAGAACCCCACCGAACTGTTGGCTATGTTGAAAACTGCTGAGACCAACATTCAAAAGGCATCCCTTGCTCCCATGTTGATGGTGAATAATGGGAAGGCCAAAGGAAAGGGTAAATGGAAAGGCAAGAGGAAGATGGGATCTAAATCGAATGCCAATCCGAAACCTGATCTGACCAAGGCTTTGAAGCCTAAAGGTGGTGTTCCAAAGGTTGGTGATTGTCACCATTATAAGAAATCAGGTCATTGGAAGAGGAACTGTCATGCTTATTTGGAGGATCTGAGAAAAAAGAAGGCTATTGTCACTGCTTCTGATTCAGGTATTTATGTTATAGAAGTCAATTTGTCTACTTCTACATCTTGGGTATTGGATACTAGATGTGGTTCTCACATTTGTATAAATGTGCAGGAACTGCAGGGAAGTAGGACATTGGTGAAGGGATGAGTCGACCTACGAGTTAGGAATGGAGCAAAGATTGTTGCTTTAACTGTAGAGACTTATCGTTTATCGTTGCCCACTGGGCTTGTTTTAGAACTAGATAATTGTTTTTACGTGCCTGCAATTTGCAGATACATTATTTCGGTTTCTTGTTTGGACAAGAAAGGTTTTTCGTTTTTAATTCAGAATAATAGTTGTTCCTTTTCATTCAATAATGTTACCTACGGGGTTGCACGTTTGTTTAATGGTTTATATGTTCTTGATATAGATATTCCAGTCTATAACATAAATAATGATAATAAACGTATTAAGATGAAATACTCAAATTAGACATACCTTTGGCATTATCGTTTAGGTCACATAAATGAGAAAAGCATTTCCAAATTACATTAAGATGGTTACTTGGATAAGTTTGATTTTGAATCATACGAAGAATGCAAATCTTGTCTCATTGGCAAAATGGCTAAAGCTCCTCTTATCGGAAAAGGTGAAAGGGATGTCGAACGATTAGGACTTATACATAATGATGTATGTGGTCCAATGCGTATGATGGTAAGAGGTGGCTTTTATGTTAGGTCACACAACACTGTAGAAGGGGGTTGAATACAGTGTTTAATACAATCAAATCAATTTTGAACACAAGTAATAGTAAACAGATATATTCAATATAATAAACTCTGTTACAATGGAAATGTTCTCTCTCAGTGATGAACAAATATCACTAAGAGCTACTAGGTTACAATATATGATCTTCTCGATAATGATAACACATATAGTGTAAACCTATGTTTGTGTTTATATAGTACACAGTTACAAGATAACTTCTAATTGATATGAAATATAATTTTGTCTCCTAAAATATATCAATCAGATATCTTATACAAGTCTTCTTATCTTCTAACTCTTCCATGCATATCTTCTTTTGTTTTAGTCTCGATCTTCAATCCTGTAAATCAGCTTCCTTCATTAACCTGTAAGTCCTCCCGCACTTAAGTTCTGATATAACCTTAAGTTCTGATATGACCTTAAGTTCTGACTTCTAGTAAGTACTGATTCCAGTAAGTACTCATATTTCATGTTTATTAAGATCTGAAAACTAAACACGAAACATATTAGACATGACATCTCAAATATATCTAACAATCTCCCCCAACTTGTAAATTATGCAAAAATATACAAGTTAATAGATTTAATGATGTCTAAAACATTTAAGTTCAAATGCAATGAGAGTTTAATAAGACTATTAACTACAACTTACAGAACATGCAGCTTTACCATCATTACTAGATCAATCTGAATCCATAATGATTCTTAACAAAATCTTTTACCAGCTTATCTTCAGCTTTTCTCGGAACTTCAACTAACTATGCTTTGACCTGCATCAGTTCTTCATCTTTCCTGTCACCAATTTGATAAATGGTTGTTTTGAGAGCTTGAATTGATGTTCTTTCAAGTACATCACCAAGTCTGATAACTCTAGGATGTGAAGAGTCTTCATTATAATATAATCATCTTCCTTTCAGAATAACTTCCACCTTAGCAGAGTTCTTCAGCATAGGAATTTCTCTTCAATCATCTTCAGTAATCATTAGAATGTACTGAGAAGACTTTGTACCAGAGATTCTGAGAAGATCTCTTATAGCCTTCAAAATGTATTCTGACCGTCTTCTTGTAATATCAGATTTTACTTTCAGAAAATAGTGAATATGTTAAAGCTCTCTGACGGACTTCTTTAGCACATCAGTATTAGCTAGTCTGTAAGTTCTTCCATCATTGAGAAATAAGATCAATTTCTCTTTTAGATCATCTTTATCATGAGCATCTATCACAATTTGAGAAGACAGCACTTTGTCAAGGTGCTTTTGTTTGATTTGTTCATATAGTTTGTCTGTCAACATGAAAGGATCTCTTAGAGTAACTTCTACTCCTGTTAGTATCTTTTCTTCATCAGAACCTAATCCAGCTCTATCTCTAGGTTGCTTGGCTCTCAACCCAAATGTTGTGAGTTGATTAATCATAAGATTGGATTTTGGTTCAACTGGAGTAGCTTTCTTCTATAACAGCTTCTTCTTATCAGCAATTGTCATCTTTTTTAAATCAACTTGATCATTGTCAGTGGCTGATGTCTTGATAGCTTGATCAGAATTTGTTGTTTCTTCTGTAGCTTACTGTTCTTCATTCTGAACAACTTAAGCAGTGTCAGAGGTTATTTTAGATTCTTCAATTAACTTTCTTCTTTTCAGAATTTGAACAGTTTCATCTTCTATCAAATCATCATCATACATTGTAGCTTGAAAGACAAGAACAGAATAACTTATCTTTTTCTGAATCTTTAAAGGTTCACCAACCTTTTCTTTTCCTTTTGACTTAGGATCAATCTCAGTTTGTGATCTAGTCTTGGACTTTGAAGCCTCAGAATTTGACTTTTCCTTGATCACAATGCCTTTTTCCTTAGGCCTTGAAGGTTTCTTTGCATCAGAAGCTTTAGACTTTAGATTTGTCTTCTCAGCTGTAAATCTAGCTTCTTCCTCCTTGAGATTTCCAAATCCATTCCGGGATTTTGTTTCAGAAATAATCTTCTAGCTATCTCATCATTAAGTGTTTGGATTTTAGGATCTTTGTAATAAATAGTAGTCTGCTTAACCTTTAGCTTCAGAGTTTGTAAAAACTTCTGAGAGTCTTTAGATCCTGACTGAATCAGGATATCAGAACTTGACATCAGACTTTGCTTATCAGAACTTGACTTCAGACTTTTAACATTCACAACATCAGAACTTGACTTGTTCTTTGTAAAATATTTGCTAACATCAAAAATTACTTTCTGTGAAGATTTTCCTTGAACTTTTCCTTGACCTCTGTTCTTATCAGAGTTTCCCTGGTCATCACCTTTGTCATCCTTCTTCTTCAATTTTTGATCATTAGAGCATTTGGACTTAACTACCTTCTCCCCCTTTTTGGCATCATCAGGAAGTAAGAGAGAGAGAGAGAGAGAGAGAGAGAGAGAAGAAGTTTAACTGAAGATTGGATCTCATCTAATTGAGCTTTCTGAGAAGCTTGATTTTGTAGGACCTCAGTAATTTGGGCATGTTACTTCTCTTGAATCTTCTCAATGGCTTCAACTTTCTCAAGAGTAGGTCTGATATATCTATTCTTTTCGAGATTGATCTGTAGATCTAGCTTATCAGCATTTTTCTTTAGTGTATCAAACTTAGCGTGAGTAATAGAATGTAGACCATGAAGACTTCTTGTACTCATAGCTGTAACCTTGAGTTGAGTCTTGAAATCATAATTTGACAATAACTTATCATCTTTTGACACATGCTCTGTCAGAATTTTGGTGCTGGGAATAAAATCTAATTCATTCCACTTTTTGGTCCACTCCACACCTCTGTGAGTATCCTCCCAAGGAATAGGTGCATCATGTTCAACAAATTTCTTTACCAATGCATCCTTGCTCAGAATGGGAGCTGGAGTCTTAACAGAAACACTGTCTTTAGAACTGGAGGAAGACTCATTATGTTCTGACAACACTATAGTGTGTGAAGCAACTGGAGATTCGGGAATAACATCATCTAAATTCTGAGCATCAGAATTTATCTCCAGAACTGGTATAGATGGTATCTCAGCATCTAAGATTGGAGTGTTGACTGTAGATGGCTGAGCTGCTGTAGGAGCTTCCAAATAAAGAACAGTTGGAATGTGCAGCCTAGTGATATCAATTTCAGGACTTAATCCTGAACCTTCAACTGTTTTCTCTCTTACCGGAGAAACAGTAGGAGTGATTACTATATTAGGAACAGTGGAACTTTAGTTGGAAGGGCTTCAATGATAATTGGCTCTTTTGAGATCAGAGATTCCTGATCCCCTTCCTCAGCTTCTGCAGAATCTTCAGATGGAGATTTAGCATTATACCTATTTGCCCTCAATTTCTTTAGTCTCTTTGCCAATGAAGGAGTTGCTTTTTCAGCAGAGTTTACAGTTCTTTTCCTCTTCAAAGTATCAGAACTTTGAGCTTCAGCATTTACCTGAGGGATTGACCCTTCAGCTTCTGTTTCTTTCTGAAAATTGACATTCACAGCTTCAACTATCACAGGTTCTTAAGCATGAACCTGTGCTTCAATTGTGTCTTCACTATCAGATTCATCTTTGAGAATCATCGTCCTTCTCTTTTGTGGAGGTTGAGGAACAGACTTTGCCCTCTTAGAAGGTTTGGAAGATGAAGGCCTGATGGTATGTGCTGATGGTTGAGATGATTGTGTTGGTTTGAAATATGTCCTGATGGTTGGTTGGTTGTTGTTGTTGAGAAGTTTGAGGTGTTTGTGTGGTGGTGGTGGTAGGAGTTGAAGGTTGTGGTTCAGAAGGTTGAACATCAGGATATAGTACAGCGTATGTAACTGGATAATAGTTTATTAAGGCTTGTTTCATGGATATAGGAATTTGGAGGGGTCTCAACACAGCCTTCTTATTATCATTAGATAATAAGTCATTAAAAGCTCTTTTAGCTAGTCTAAATGGTGGAATTAATTCACTAGCTAATTGGGGCTTATCAGTACAACAAAAACTATAAATAAGCTGACAGAATCTAGAAAATAGACAGTATTCCTATCTTCTGTCATCCTATCCCCAATAAAGCCTAAAACAGCACTTGCATAATCAAAATCAGTTTGATTAATGAGAGCATACCCGATTTGTTGACCGAGTATAGAGATTGCATTGAAATTAGAACACTTGTTGGCGAAGGCCTTCGTAATGCAGTCAAAGAAGAAACTCCATTCCCTCCTTATGTAAGGTCTCTTCAATTGACCCAGCTTTGCCAATATCTTTTCATACCCCAGACTGGCCATCGTAACAACCCAAATCCGGGGTCAAGATTTGGTGTCACGAAAATAATCTTTACATAAAATACAAGAATGTTTAATTAACCCCTTTAAACCGGATCGTTTACAGGTTATGGTATGAAACAAGAATCTAATCTTCTACAACTTTCAACAACTAAAATATAAATGAGAATACCTTTGACCTAACGCTCTTGTCATATTCCTCTATATTCTTCAACTTCTTGCAGCGAAGATTTCTCTAACTTCTGTTGTCTATCAAACCTGTTCACTTTTATCCTTATCTGTTTTTGGCAGAAATAAAAAAATTTACAAAGCAAGAGTGAGCCAAAAATGTCCAGCAAGTATATATTCTGAGTTTCAAACATTAGTATCAAAGAAAACTTCTGGATAAAATCTTAAAACAATTTTAAACCATTCTATTCACTTGAGTGAGTTGAGTGAATAAATGTTGGTTGTCACCAGCCTTTAACTAAAATCCAAAAATGACAAGCGATTCCCCGATTCATCTTCTGAATCAGGGTCTTGTCCGGTTTTGGGAATCATAAAATCATTCGAGAGAGAATACCGTTAATGGCGATCAACAACATATTAGACTGGACACTAGTTCCAACATATGCACTATACCCTGATGATCAGTCAGGATATAGTGCGGATCTATACCCAACTGTATAGGTCCATTCAGGTACCTAGGCACTACGGCCCATTTCGAGGCACCAGTCATATCCCGGTCCTCAGGATTAAGACATACTTAATCCCCAAAACATCATCATTATCCAGCCCATGGAGTATTTTGATGTCAAATCATTTTGAATTCAAAACATCCCAATTTAGGGTTCGCAAATAACCCGAAAGAATGGGTATTTGCTCAAGAGAGCAATCGAATTATAGGAACAAGATTAAAAAGAACATGCATAATAAGAGTAATTGCAGCGAAATGTAAAACATTTAACTATTCTGAACTTAGAATAGGAACGAATAAATATTTGCAGTATTTAAAAGAAAGTTCGGGAATACTTGCAGTATTTAAAAGAAAATCAAGAATACTTGCAGTATTTAAAAGAAAAATCCAGAATAGTTGCCTCAATAAGCTTTAACCGCTATTGACTTTGGTTCGACTTTGATCGTTCGGCTTTATCGTCAAACTACTATCCTATTCTGGATACGATCCCAATATTCAGACCCTTCAGTTGGAACTTCGTTGATCTCAACGTCTAATCACTAGATCGTTCCCAGTCCGATGTAACGTCTCGGGTCTTCCGTCTAAACCTACAGGGTTGAAATACCCTAATTCAGATAACCGCTTAAGCTTAACATCAAATCGTTATCCTATTCTACCCATACGATTTCATCACCGAATTCATATTTATATATATTATCGAAATACACATAGCAATTATGGTTCACATCTTCGAAACTCGGTTCAGTATTTATTTTCAGAAAATACGTATATTTGTTATTTCAAAAATAGGGTAATCGATTACTCACGAAATATCTTGTCAGGTCACGTAAATAGGATTCATAAAGTTCAATTATATCCTCGTTCGACGTTACCGAAAATTACAGGTTACGTTCCCGTATTTTCGGAATTTATTTTCTCGAAAATCGGGCAGCGTTTCCTCTATTTATCGGCCTACCCGTCGAAATCAAATCGACGTCGAATCACAACAACGGCCACAACATAATTCAATCCACAATCCAATTACCAAGTCCCAAACTCCGATTCGCTTAATTATTGTTACTATTCGTATTTTGCATTTTTATTCATATTTTTATTTTATTCGCATTTTTGTTTCGCAACTAATTTACCAACTATTCTTATTTAATTAATAACGTAGGACTCAGATTAAAATCATCACGGTCCACCGTCGGCTCGCCGAAGCTCATCGCCGACGGCGATAAAATTTGCGGGTTTCCGTTTATTGCGGACATCCGACACGAATTCCATCGATTAATTATTATAATATCCACACGAGAATCTTTTCATTTCACGAATTGCAATCAAATGATTTCTACGGAAAATTAAAATAAAAATATAGTTAATAACAGTTTCGATTCAACGCAAGCACACGCGCACAACACGCGCCAACACAACAGCTCGCACGACAGGGAATCACAGGGGACATAACTGGAAAACAAAGCACGACAAAAACTGAAAACACATCAGAACACACACATATATACGCAATACACGCACACGCGCCACCCAACTCACCACCATCTCGCCGAAAAACCGAGGAGAGGCGGAGATTCAAGGCAACACAGTAGCACCATCGACATATACACGCAAGCACACAACTTACAGTATACACACACACACGCACTCTATACACACATCAAACGGAAACAAGCTGGAATATATAACACGGCGACCGGAAAGTTATCGAGGAATAGGGTAAACGGAGGCAGAGGGGAAGCAATTGCGGTGAAAGAAAAGAAATTGAGAGATTGATGAATAAAGAGAGAGGAAGAAAAGAAATCGAGAGGGAGAAGAAGAGGGAAGAAAGAGAGAGAGGGGAGAGATAACCCGAGAGAGAGATTGGAAGGATGAGAGAGATGAGGGTTGTAATTATCCTTTATGTTAATCATTTTTATTATAATTTCTGAATTCGTACCGAAATATAACAATTTAACGATCTATTTACGAGTAACATAACTCGAAAAATTTCCAAATTACCTTTAAAATTTATCGAAGTAATTAAAAATTTAATAAATAAAATTTTCATAATTCTTTGAAACATTTTTAATGATGCATAACGTACACGCATTTATCGATTATATGAATAAATTTGTGGGTGAATGAAAGCCAGAAAATTGTTAGAATCATTTTAAAATGCTTGAAATATTTGAAAGTTAATAAAATAAAATTTTCATTATCTTTGAAATATTCTGGAATTGATTATTGATTTTATAATTAAATGGAATCAGAAAATCATTTAAGGATAATTAATAAATAGAATATTGATTTCTAATTTTTATAAACTCCTAAAAATAATAAATAAAATTATAAAATAACAAAAATAATTTTAGGAGCAATTTTAGCATTTATGAGAATAAATATTCAATAAAATCATTTTAAAATGAATTAAATTCATACAGCTCGATAATTAATTATAAAATTAATCTTCGCGTCCAAAAATCACAAACAATTAACAATACAGCAACACATAGCCGACAGATCCATCACATATTTTATTTATTGAATAATTCGATAATTACATTTACAGATCGGTTCCGAAAATAGGTTACTTAGCCGCTAAGTAACTGAAAAGACGATACGATTTTAATACCAGAATTGGATAATTATCAAAACAGAGCTTCCTATAAAATACTTTATACGAAATTAAGGTGATAATGTCTCGCCTTTTGAGAATATGGATTCTTATCGATATATAAAATGATTTGCGTATCAAAAATTTCACACCGAGACTCGTACAGGTCAAACCGTATCCCGGATCGAAAAAGTCAAAACACGGAAAGTGTTCAGAATTATCAGATTAGGTTATGAAGGAATTTTCGGAAGAGTTTCGGGTTGTAAAAACACAAAAATAATTGAAGTGGGATGATTTCTGATTCTAAAAATTAATTTTATAATTATGTTAAGAATAATCATTATTAATTCTATAAATCCTTATAAAATCATATGATTATCCAAAAATTACCAGAAAAATACCAAAATTATCTAGATTTAATTCTGGATAATTGGAAATTAAAATATCTCAATTTTATCAGAAATAATCATCCAAATATTATTATCCATCATCAAATAATTCACCAAAATTCACATAAAATCACATAATAATTATTTATTGATAAAAATAATTACATAATATTTCTCAGACGTTACATCCTTCCCCCCTTAAAAGGATTCTGTCCTCCGAATCATGCTAAAGAACAGACACTGATACCTTTCGAGTATCTACTTAAAATTTCTCAGGACTCACTACTTTAATCACGATTCAATGGTCTCCTACCGTCATCAATTTATCAGTTGCTCTTGCAACCCCTAACTCAATCTTTTTACGTCACGTATTTGGAATTAAATTACTCTTCATAGTCAGAGACACATGAATGCCTTATGGACTCGTTACACCTGTGACAACAAGACCAACTCCTTCACCATCGTTCTATCTATCTCACTATTTCAAAGGACTAACTTAATTTACACTAACCTTCTTTTCTTTCTAATTCTAATAGTTCCTGCTCATGAAATTTCTATTTTCACTGATTGTTCTACTCTACTTTTCATGGCTCCTTCTGTTCGGTTAAATTGACCTATGATCGTTTCCAATCGTATTCGAGAATCCTTAATCGGTTCCATACATTTTCTATCCGTCTGCGCCCGATATCCTGAGCTCATGACGTCTGATGCTTCAAAATGTTCTACATCTATTTAAAAGCTAAAAGTAAAGGAAAATCTCGACAATTGCATTTAACTCACCACTTTGTGGTATACTTCAATTTCTTTTCGATCACCATCAAGTATGTTCATTGAGCGAGAATCTGTTACTATCTAAAAGAAAGTACATTAATTTGGGACGGAACGAATTAGGACTTTATTAAAAATCCGGTCTCTTGTACTAATACTCATTTTGTTGTCCTATCAAATTAGATATCAATACGAACTTTGATGCTCACAACGTTTCATACTGAAGTCAACATCAATCATCTGCATTAATACCACCTTTGATATTCAACAACAAAGTAAGTATCAGCATAACCCAGAAGACGGATCAGAACTTATTCTTCAATTTCTAACTTTTTCACTTCTTTTAACCATTTCCCAATAATCTTAATGGTATTCACTCTTTTCTTTCTATTTGAAACATCTGTTCTTAAATGGACCTTTCCTGTTTGGTATTTACCCACACACTAGAGCTCATAATCAATTATAACCAGAATTCATATCTTTCAAGCTGAGAATGCAGCTGCTATTTTCCAACTCTCCGCAAGTATATCTTCAGGCGTTTACCTTGGTCTTCCTTAGTCATTGAATCAGCGAGGATGTTATCAATAAATACAATCACACTATCCCAATACTCCTGGTATGTTGTGTTCACTTAGCCTTCAAACTTACAATTTCTGATATTCGACGCGTAACCCCATACCTCTATTTTCTTTTTCCATGACCACTTTTGTGCACAACACAAAATACTCTTTATTTCGTTATTCTTTCATTTCACATTTCTGAAGTTTTCCTTCACACTTTATTTCATTCCTATTGAGTTGTACGATACCTGGCTTTTGACACCAGCTTGACTCTGTGCAGTGACCGATGAGAAATTCTCACTTCATTCTTTGAGGTAATCTTGGTAAATCATTCGTTCGAACTTCCGGGACTTTATTTTAATTTTAAAGAATTCCGACATGAGATTCATTGCAACATTCTTCTCTAACAGTTTGCCATTAATACCTTTGTTTAATCATTCATGTTTACACACATTCCTTGAATGAAATTCCTATCTTCAATTATCGACATTTCACTTCATTTTTCAATCAGTTCTGGCACAACTGACGTTCACAACTTGCATATATTCTGGATTATTATATAAAATTTCTTTATCATCCTTTTGATTCCACTTCTTGTCTTGATTAGTTCTTTATTATCATTATTCATTATCTCTTTCAAACATAACAAATTTCTTTTTCTTAGTAATATTACTCTGTTTATTATTGGATAAGTCATTTCTGGAGTTCATACATGAATGAAGGCTTTTATTTGTACTATTTAAATTCTTACTAACAAAATTATCTAATTTCCTCGGTAGCTATTTCCTTAGCTTTGCCTGACGTATCACAGATCACGCGTTTGACTTCTCTTCATTGACCATCATCTCTTTTTCCTGAGTTCACATGCGGACTTCATCAATCTTCGCTTTTCATTGGGTTCTTGAATTTGCGAGCTTTCCGTTATTCTACCGCAACTTCCATTCAATCGCTATTCAAAAGAAGTGTACCTTCAAATCTTTCATTAATTCGTCATTCGATATGGGTAGACATCCAAGTTCTTCCTAGAACGCTATTACAGATGATATAATCCCTTTACTTTATCTTGAACCTTTAGTTCTTGAAAATATTCTTTTTACTAGCGTGTACCAATAACTTCATGTTCCTCTTATTCATCGGAAAGAGCGTATTCTTCTAGATCAACCTTGCACCTTATTACAGTAACATCACGCTAATTGAACTAAGCCTTCAATTTACGTTAACGCCATTACTTTTCCAAATTTCTTATCGCTTTGATTTCAGAGCTGGAAATCATGTTAGAGCTTGACTCAATCTAATTGGAATCGAACTCCATTTAACTAAGCATTAGTTGGTAAAGTTGATCAATTAACTCCTTTAATTGACCACTTAAACCAAATGCTGACTAGCTAACTGGAATCCAAGACCAATTATATAAAGTCGGTTTGGTCATAACAACTTTCTCAAGAACCGAAATTGCAATTATTTGGAGTACTAACGAGAACGACAATATACTTTTTTCTCCTTAAATGTAGAGTAATCTCTGAAAATTTGGGCAGCACTTCCCCTACACCATTGACTACCAGTCGAACTCAAGCCGACACCATCCATCAACCAATCACAACAATCATTTATCTTTTAATAACCACACACGGTTTTCATTATTACCGTCATAATCTGATGGAAACTTAATCGTTATCTCGTTATTTCTAAAACCCCACAGCCGAATCACCATTGCTTCATTTCCAGTTATGTTCCCGTATCAAACTTTCATCACTGATCGGGGTATGAGCATTAAATTCACCATCACTTGTTTACGCAAGTTAGGGATCTTCACATCTTCTTGAAGAACACGTTCGAAGTTCGATTTCATTTAAGATTTCTTCCATCTTGAATTTTCACGACAAACATCTTCCCACGATGAAGGGATGTTTCTCGTAGTAATTGCATGTCTGAATCATTGTTCATAATTTCCTTGATCTTTGATTTATTGTCCCGATACTCGTTTGCTCCGTCTGACGCACATAACTTTACTTCCTTGTTTTGTAGTTGATTTAGTTATTACGGTTCACTAATGATTCATTTTTCATCAAAATCTTCCGATTTGAAGTGCATCACATTAACATAATCTACCGTATTGATGAGATCCCTGTAGCAAGAACAACTGCCTGACTTGATATCTTCGCCATGTCCACATTTATCGGTGTATCCCTTTTTTTTTCCTCGCTCGCAGATGTCCACTATTTATCAATTTGCAGTCGTATCTATGTTTGTTGTATGATTCCACGTATCACACTATTTCATTTCTTTTGAAATCGTCAGAGAACAGACTCTACGCAAGAGGAGAGTTTATGAACATGATTTTGATTGAGAAACGGAATAAGGAATAACAATGCAACAACCGATTGAAAGAATTTGTAAATCAGAAAATTGAAGGAAGAAAAATGAGTGAAGAATGAGACAACCATATTCGTACTTAAGATAGCCAGTCTTTCATACTATATGGCATACAGCACATGATTAGGTGGCGTCCCACCCGACTCTTCGTCATTTCAACCAAGCGTCATATCACAATACTGTCGTCTCAATCAGGAATCAAAAATTTTAGAAGAGAAATAGTTCAAAAGGAATACAATAAATTTTCTTTCGTTTTCGCCTCATATAATTTATCAACCGAAGAAGCTCATACGTATTCAAAACTCGAGAAGAACATATGCTATCATATTTGTAAAAGAATAACATTGTAGATCACCATTGGTCAGCGTCTATGCTCCATTTACGTATGCCTCCATGGACCACTCGGATGAGAGATTCACCATTTAGATCACGTTATAACTTTGGAATGTCTTCTGGGAATGCCTCCATATCCAAAGCTTTAACAATTCGATCATATCGCGTCCTTATAAAATTTACAATCATTGCTTCCAGTCGCATTCAAGAATCAAGAAAAAAGTATACTATCTATTAAAAGAAAAGATGTCAGTATCGATCACCTTCCATGCTTCTCCTACATCTGCCTTCAGGATCGTTCGGATACAGGTTTACGATTTAGGTTACCTCATTGCTTCGAAATGATGCCTGGAAATACCTTCACACCAAACGGTTCAATAATTTGATCTTAATCGCATCGTTCTGAAATTTAAAATCACGACTTCAGATTTCAACTATGCCGTGTAAAATACCCATCGATCACGCAATGCCTCAATTTCATCGATAAAAACTACGATTCTTCTCCAATCATCTGGAAGATTCTGCCATTTCCTTCAATCATCCTCCGTCCATTCGAATCACAAATCTCGTTAAATTTTAATAATTTCATAAATTCGGGTAAATAATATTTTAATATGTTGATTCAATTATTGATTTTATTAAACAACGTTTACTTTCATTTTTCACAGCAAACCTTAAACCTTCTCCCTGCTGGTGGGTCTACTTGGCCCTTTGAATTAACAACACTGAATCTAATTCCATTCTTCTTTTTAGGTCATTTTCTGTTTAAAATAACAAGAACTTAAGTAGTACCTCGACAACCAAATTGTAAAACTTATTTCATGCAAAATCTTTTGAAAGTTAATTAAGGAATTTTTTTCCAAAATCTCATTTTTAAAGTTTTGAAAATCAAATATTTGGTCATCATTACTATATAAGTTACTTGCTATTTTCCTGAATTACCAATGAAATGTCTAATTAAAAGAATGCCCATATAAGGGTCTTTCTATTTCAGTACACCTTCTATTCTTTTCCTTGGACTATGTTCGCATTTCTTAGTCGATGAAACTTCATTTACCGTTGTATATCATTTTATTCCTAACTCGAACCCAGCGCTAACGTCTGCCATGGCCTTTCATATTCTTGTCGTCGTCCTTGACGTTATGCTTACAACCACGCATGTGCTTCGATGTTATGTCCATAGATAAGGGCGCACCTTCTTGCTAGTCTTACCTTTACCTAGTAAGGTAGATATTATTCCTTGCGCAGCTCCCAATAAGTGGTAAGAATCTTCTCGCAACGGTGGTGCCTTCAAAACGTGCAACGTTGGTTCTTCATCAGCTTCCATCAACTGGTTGCCTCCGACGAGAAGCTCTCCTACTACCTAATTCTAAGTTAAATCGTACCAACACTCACCTAGCTTCCCTTACACAAGTGCTCACGAAATCACCCGCATTTCCTTCAAAACCACATGAAAAGTAGGGTAACATACCAAGTCTCCATCGATTTCTCATTATTGTATGATCTGAGAATTCAATATACCTATGATGTTGTGATATTCGCCTTACACTTTCTCAACGATCCTATCTTAACAATTCCATCTCGGATCTACTAACCCTAATTTGCACTCAACTCAATTTATCCTGAATATGCCTAGGGTCTTTCCTATCTTGCCCGACCTATCATTCCTATCTTACTCTCACCTATTCTTATTTCAGTGACCACTAACCTGTGGCTCTGATGCCAACTTGTAACAACCCAAATCCGGGGTGAAGATTTGGTGTCACGAAAACAATCTTTACATAAAATACAAGAATGTTCAATTAACCCCTTTAAACCGGATCGTTTACAGGTTATGGTATGAAACAAGAATCTAATCTTCTACAACTTTCAACAACTAAAATACAAATGAGAATACCTTTGACCTAACGCTCTTATCATATTCCTCACTTCTTGCAGCGGAGATTTCTTTAACTTCTGCCGTCTATCAAAGTTGTTCACTTTTATCCTTATCTATTTCTGGCAGAAATAAAAAAAATTACAAAGCAAGAGTGAGCCAAAAATGCCCAGCAAGTATATATTTTGAGTTTCAAACATTAGTATCAAAGAAAACTTTCGGACAAAATCTTAAAACATTTTTAAACCAATTCACTTGAGTGAGTTGAGCGAATAAACGTTGGTTGTCACCAGCCTTTAACTAAAATCCAAAAATGACAAACGATTCCCCGATTCATCTTCTGAATTAGGGTTTTGTCCGGTTTTGGGAATCATAAAATCATTTGAGAGAGAATGCCGTTAATGGCGATCAACAACAAATTAGACTGGACACTAGTTCCAATATATGCACTATACCCTGCTGATCAGTCAGGATACAGTGCGGATCTATACCCAACTGTATAGGTCCATTCAGGTACCTAGGCACTACGGCCCATTTCGAGGCACCAGTCATATCCCGGTCCTCAGGATTAAGACATACTTAATCCCCAAAACATCATCATTATCCAGCCCATGGAGTATTTTGATGTCAAATCATTTTGAATTCGAAACATCCCAATTCAGCGTTCGCAAATAACCCGAAAGAATGGGTATTTGCTCAAGAGAGCAATCGAATTATAGGAACAAGATTAAAAAGAACATGCATAATAAGAGTAATTGCAGCGAAATGTAAAACATTTAACTATTCTGAACTTTGAATAGGAACGAATAAATATTTTCAGTATTTAAAAGAAAGTTCAGGAATACTTGCAGTATTTAAAAGAAAATCAAGAATACTTGCAGTATTTAAAAGAAAAATCCAGAATACTTGCCTCAATAAGCTTTAACCGCTATTGACTTTGGTTCGACTTTGATCGTTTGGCTTTATCGTCAAACTACTATCCTATTCTAGATACGATCCCAACATTCAGACCCTTCAGTTGGAACTTCGTTCATCTCGACGTCTAATCACTAGATCGTTCCCAGTCCGATGTCACGTCTCGGGTCTTCCGTCTAAACCTACAGGGTTGAAATACCCTAATTCTAGATAACCGCTTAAGCTTAACATCAAATCATTATCCTATTCTACCCATACGATTTCATCACCGAATTCATATTTATATGTATTATCGAAATACACATAGCAATTATGGTTCACATCTTCGAAACTCGGTTCAGTATCTATTTTCAGAAAATACGTATATTTGTTATTTCGAAAATAGGGTAATCGATTACTCACGAAATATCTTGTCAGGTCACGTAAATAGGTTTCATAAAGTTAAATTATATCCTCGTTCGACGTTACCGATAATTACAGGTTACGTTCCCGTATTTTCGGAATTTATTTTCCCGAAAATCGGGCAGCGTTTCCTCTATTTATCGGCCTACCCGTCGAAATCAAATCGACGTCAAATCACAACAACAGCCACAACATAATTCAATCCACATTCTAATTACCAAGTCCCAAACTCTAATTCACTTAAATATTGTTACTATTCGTATTTTGCATTTTTATTCGTATTTTTATTTTATTCGCATTTTTGTTTCGCAACTAATTTACCAAATATTTTTATTTAATTAATAACGTAGGACTCAGATTAAAATTATCACGGTCCACCGTCGGCTCGCCGAAGCTCATTGCCGACGGCGATAAAATTCGCGGGTTTTCGTTTATTACGGACATCCGACACGAATTCTATCGATTAATTATTATAATATCCACACGAGAATCTTTTAATTTCACGAATTACAATCAAATGATTTCTGCAGAAAATTAAAATAAAAATATAGTTAATAACAGTTTCGATTCAACGCAAGCACACGCGCACAACACGCGCCAACACAACAGCTCGCACAACAGGGAATCACAGGGGCCATAACTGGAAAACAAAGCACGGCAAGAACTGAAAACACATCAGAACACACATATATATACGCAATACATGCACACGCGCCGCCCAACTCACCACCATCTCGCCGAAAAACCGAGGAGAGGCGGAGATTCAAGGCAACACAGTAGCACCATCGACATATACACGCAAGCACACACCTTACAGTATACACACACACACATGCACTCTATATACATACCAAACGGAAACAAGCCGAAATATATAAAACGGCGACCAGAAAGTTACCGAGGAATAGGGTAAACGGAGGCAGAGAGGAAGCAATTGCGGTGAAAGAAAAGAAATTGAGAGATTGATGAATAAAGAGAGAGGGAGAGAAGAAATCGAGAGGGAGAAGAAGAGGGAAGAAAGAGAGAGAGGGGAGAGATAATCAGAGAGAGAGATTGGAAGGATGAGAGAGATGAGGGTTGTAATTATCCTTTATGTTAATCATTTTTATTATAATTTTTGAATTCGTACCGAAATATAACAATTTAACGATCCATTTACGAGTAACATAACTCGAAAAATTTGCAAATTACCTTTAAAATTTATCGAATTAATTAAAAATTTAATAAATAAAATTTTCATAATTCTTTGAAACATTTTTAATGATGCGTAACATACCCACATTTATCGATTATATGAATAAATGTGTGGGTGAATAAAACCCAGAAAATTGTCAAAATCATTTTAAAATGCTTGAAATATTTGAAAGTTAATAAAATAAAATTTTCATTATCTTTGAAATATTTTGGAATTAATTATTGATTTTATAATTAAATGGAATCAGAAAATCATTTAAGGATAATTAATAAATAGAATATTGATTTCTAAATTTTTATAAACTCCTAAAAATAATAAATAAAATTATAAAATAACAAAAATAATTTTAGGAGCAATTTTAGCATTTATGAGAATAAATATTCAATAAAATTATTTTAAAATGAATTAAATTCATACAGCTCGATAATTAATTATAAAATTAATCTTCACGCCAACAAATCACAAACAATTAATAATACAGCAACACATAGCCGACAGATCCATCACATATTTTTTTTTTGAATAATTCGATAATTACATTTAGAGATCGGTTCCGAAAATAGGTTACTTAGCCGCTAAGTAACTGAAAAGATGATACGATTTTAATACCAGAACTGGATAATTATCAAAACAGAGATTCCTATAAAATACTTTATACGAAATTAAGGTGATAATGTCTCGCCTTTTGAGAATATGGATTCTTATCGATATAAAAATGATTTGCGTTCGAAAATTTTATACCGAGACTCGTACAGATCAAACTGTATCCCGGATCGAAAAAGTCAAAACACGGAAAGTGTTCAGAATTATCAGATTAGGTTAGTAACGAGTTTTCGGAAGAGTTTCGGGTTGTAAAAATGCAAAAACAATTGAAGTGGGACGATTTTTGATTCTAAAAATTAATTTTATTATTATGTTAAGAACAATCATTATTAATTCTATAAATCCTTATAAAATCATATGATTATCCAAAAATTACCAGAAAATACCAAAATTATCTAGATTTAATTCTGGATAATTGAAATTAAAATATCGCAATTTTATCAGAAATAATCATCCAAATATTATTATCCATCATCAAATAATTTACCAAAATTCACATAAAATAACATAATAATTATTTATTGATAAAAATAATTACATAATATTTCCCAGATGTTACAGCCATCATCTGTTAAGAACTGGCTCCTTAACAGTCGAATAAATGTAATTCTCAGGTAGTTGCAATGCTTGGCGAACTGTAGCCTAAGTCACGAAATGCTCATCCTCCCCTGTTGTAAAGATGATACTTGGGGACCCTTGAGCACCACCATCATCATAGATTCCACTTCTCCAAAACTCTAGCACTTGGGTTCCAGAGATCGCTTCAGGTTGGGTCAAAGCATACCCAATATCAGAATTAGCAAGGAAATCCTGAATAAAGTGAAGTTCCGATGGAGTTTCATCCTTGCTAAGAATAGATGAGTAGTTGTTAGGAACAAACTTAGCTCCATTAAAAATCAAGTCTTTAGGTGCCATCTCTGTAAGAAATTAAGTGAGAAAGAGAGTGTTAGGTGTTTGATAAAATTCATGTAAGAAAACGCTTCAGAGAATAATAGAGAGAGAGAATAAGAGAGATTAAGAATAGAAAAATAAGTAAAAGATTAGAAAATCTTGTAACTCCCATATATATATACTCTCTCCACTCAACAGTTATATTTTTGAAGCATGACAGACAATTTACACCTGGAAACGTGTGAACAGTCAGTAAAAAGTTGAAGTAGGAGTTAATGGGCACGGGAAATTAGCAATAATTATCGTGCACGTGCAGTTTTTCTGGACAGACACATTTACCACTAACCCTTATTGATTATGACTGTTTTTATCTCACCTAATTATATTCTTATTAAATATGACCGTTCAGTATTTCGCACAAATAAGTCAAGTAAATAAATAATGACACGTAAGCATCAGAGTTTCCATCAGGATTTACATCAGAACTTGACTATTATCAGAACTTAATGGTCATCAGAATATGGCTTCTGTACTTAAAAAGTGAATGTTTATTTCTGTAATTCTTCATACAAATACTGACTTGTTTTCTTCAGAGTTTAATCATCAGAACTTCCATCAAAACTTGTCCTCAGAATTTATGCATATGACACTTAACTGTTTGTCAGAAATAACTTAATCACCACAGTAATTTTCATCATTCATATGGAATGAAAGTGTGTGCATTCAGCAGAATATCAGATAAAGATTAAAGTCTGATAAACTTCAGTACATCTTAGAAATAAGGCATAATTAAGAAATGTGCTTAAAAAATGTCATCAATCATGAAGTCTACTATAGAACAAATTTATGTTGGAGTCCACCTCAACTGTTTGTGCTCATTTTATGCATCTTTTGAAATTCCTTTTTACAATGGCTTCTCAGTGTAAGTGAGTCATAACTACTTATCAGAATTTATGCTATTATCAGAGTATTTCTCCAGTAATCAGAGAATGTGAAAAGTCAACAAGAAAAATTTATTTGCTTTTCTAATGCATATTACTTAATATCAGCAATGCACTTGGGTCTTCCCTTTCACATATTTACTCTAGATCTCAAAGGAGTACCTGACTTTTCTTTTCTTTTCTTTTCTTTTCTTTTGATAAGTGAGGCTTATCAGCATTTCGTTCATCCTTAAGATGTACTGACATCAGAATTTGACAGATAAGAAGCAAGAATCTTATTTGTGACTTAGTAATAAGATACACAAAGTAAACTTGACTAAGCTCAATATCAGAATTTGCTTGTGTTAATGAGTTTCTACATAAATAACTAATTCAAACATGGGATTTCTAGTATGTTAAAGACTACTAGGTCAGTATCTGGCACAGTTATCCTCATTGGATTGAATTGTCACAGAACATTCAAAACACTTATCAGAGTATATAGATCCACATCAGATAACAATCAGCATTTAATGAATTTCAATTTAAGCACATATTACATGAAGATAAGACAATATGTAAACACTTATCATAAAGTCTGATGCATGAGAACAAAAACTAAGTAGATTTAGAGAAAAAACCTGAAACCATTCCAAGTTTATTTACCAATCTTGTAAAAGTAGCTTCACATAGTGGTTTTGTGAAGATATCTGCTAGTTGTTGATCTGTTGGAACAAAATGCAATTTCACTGTACCTTCCATCACATGTTCCCTTATAAAATGGTACCTAATGTTGATGTGCTTTGTCATTGAGTGTTGAACTGGATTACCTGTCATAGCAATAGCACTTTGATTATCACAGTACATAGGTATTTTAGAAAATTCTAACCCATAATCCAGTAACTGATTCTTCATCCAAAGAATCTGTGCACAACAGCTTCCTGCAGCAATATATTCTGCTTCTGCAGTTGATGTGGAAATTGACTTCTGTTTCTTGCTAAACCAAGAAACCAATCTGCCTCCAAGAAATTGGCAGCTTCCACTAGTGCTCTTCCTGTCTATTTTGCATCCTGCAAAATCTGTATCTGAGTAACCTATTAGCTTAAAATCTGATTCTCTAGGATACCAAAATCCTAGATCAGCTGTACCCTTAAGGTACTTGAGAATTCTTTTCACAGCTATTAAGTGAGGTTCTCTTAGATCAGCCTGAAATTTTGCACAAAGACAGGTAGCATACATGATATCAGGTCTACTTGCAGTTAAATAGAGTAAAGAGCCAATTATACCTCTGTAGTTAGTAATATCTACTGATGATCCAGTATCTTTATCTAACTTGGTTACAGTGGCCATGGGAGTGGATGCAGTTGAACAATCTTGCATTCCAAATCTCTTCAGTAAATTTCTGGTGTACTTGGATTGACAGATTAAAGTACCTTTTTCAGTTTGCTTGACTTGAAGTCCCAGAAAATAGCTGAGTTCTCCCATCATACTTATTTGATATCTTGACTGCATTAGTTTTGCAAACCTTTCACAGAGTTTGACATTTATAGAACCAAATATGATATCATCAACATATATCTGTACCAAAAGTAGGTCATTTCCATGGTTGAGGTAGAACAGTGTTTTATCAATTATACCTCTGTGAAATCCACTTTCCAGAAGGAATTGAGCTAAAGTCTTAAGGCCATAAAGTGCTTTGTGAATCCTGTAGGCATGATTTGGAAATTTTGAATCTATAAAGCCTGGAGGTTGTTCAATATAGACCTCTTCTTCCAATTCTCCATTAAGAAAAGCATTTTTCACATCCATTTGAAAGACTTTAAACTTTTTGTGAGGAGCTTAAGCAAAAAAGATTCTTATGGATTCCAGTCTAGCAACTGGTGCAAATGTTTCATCATAATAAATACCCTCCTATTGAGAGTAGCCTTTAGCAACCAGCCTTGCTATATTCCTTGTAATTATGCCATCACTGTCAATTTTATTTCTGAACACCCATTTTGTGCCAAAAATGGATCTATTCTTTGGTCTTGGCACTAGGGTCCAGACTTTATTTCTTTCAAATTCATTTAACTCTTCCTGCATTGCTTGCACCCAATTAGCATCTTGAAGAGCTTCTTCCACTTTTTTTGGTTCAGTCTGAGATAGAAAAGAATGATAGAGACATTCATTTGATGTTGCAGTTCTAGTTCTGACACCTGCTTCAGGATCTCCAATTATTAAGTCAGGTGTATGTGATTTGGTCCACTTCCTTGCAAATTGAAGTTGACTTCTAGAACTGGATCCTCCCCCATGATCCATGTTATCTCCATCAGCATTTTCTGATGCTCCCCCTGTAGTTATGCTCTATGAGACTTCAGAATTTGACTTGGATCCTTCAGGATTTGAAGTATCAGAGTTTCAAGAATTATCAGAATTTGGCTCATCAGAAATAGATGAATCAGAATTTGAAGAGCCAGTGACAAGTTCTGATGCTTCTTGAGAGTCTAGAGATGTGGTAGGATTTCTATCTTACTCCCCCTAGACAGGTGCATTTTCCTTTGGAGTTGTTACCACAGTTTCAATGACATCAGAACTTAACCCGTCAGAACTTACAGGATGAGATTTTAAGTTATCAGAATTTGCAGAATCAGAATTTAAGTCTTTATTTTCAAATCTCAGCTGATCATGATCATTGAAATCTTCAAGTCCAGTAACCTTCTTATCATCAAAAGATACATTAATAGATTTCATGACAACCCTTATTCTTAAATTGTAGACTCTGAAGGCTTTTGTGGAAAGTGGATATCCAACAAAAATTTCTTCATCGGCTTTTAGATCAAATTTTGACACCTGTTCAGGATGAGTCTTAAGAACAAAACACTTGCAACCAAATATATGAAAGTATTTCATATTTGGCTTCTTTTTCTTCACCATCTCATATGGTGTTTTTCCATGCTTGTTTATGAGTGTAGCATTCTGTGTAAAACAAGTAGTCTGCACAGCTTCAGCCCAAAAGTAGGTTGGCAGCTTTGCTTCATCAAGCATAGTTCGTGCAGCTTCAATGAGAGTCTTGTTCTTTCTTTCTACAACTCCATTTTGTTGTGGAGTTCCAGGTACAAAAAATTCCTGTTTGATTCCATGCTCTTTGCAGAACTCTTCCATGATTGAATTCTTGAACTCAATGCCATTATCACTTCTTATAATTTTAATAGAATCTTTGACCAACTTATCCAGATGTCTGGCATGATCAGTTAGAGTAGATGCAGTTTCATTATTCTTGTACAAGAAGTACACCCAAGTGTACCTTGTGAACTCATCCACTATAACCATTACATATGTCTTCTTTGCAATAGACATGACATTGACTGGACCAAATAGATCAACATGCAGTAGGTGATAAGGCTCAAGAATTGATGACTCAATTTTGCTCTTGAAAGAAGATTTTCTTTGTTTTGCCTTTTGAAATGAATCATAAAGGCCATCAAGAGCAAATACTGATTTTGGAAGTCCTCTCACAAGATCTTTCTTTACAAGCTCATTTATATTATTGAAATTTAAATGAGAGAGTCTTTTATGCCAATTCCAGCTTTCTTCAATTGATGCTCTACTCAATAGACAGATTGCAAAACCATCAGTACTTGTTGAAATTCTGGCTTCATAAATGTTACCATGCCTGTAACCTTTCAGAACCACCTTGCCTGTAGAATTGCTTACAACTTCACAGTGTTCTTCAAAGAAATCCACATGATAACCTCTGTTACAGATTTGACTCACACTCAGCAGATTGTGTTTAAGTCCTGAGACAAGAGCTACTGTTTCAATGATGACATTCCCAAGATTAATATTGCCATATCCCAGAGTTTTTCCCATGTTTCCATCTCCATAAGAAACTCCTGAGCCAGCTTTCTCCACAAAGTCTGAGATCAGGGCTTTATTTCTAGTCGTATGTCCTAAACATCCATTATCCAGTACTAGGATGTTTTTCCGGTTGTCCTGCAATCACAAAGACAACTAATGGTTAGTTTAAGGACCCAGAATTGCTTGGATCCTTTGGCCTTTTTAAGTTTGTTAGCATTTGCAGCGGATTTAATATCAGAGTTTATGCTAACATGCTATTTATAAGAACTTATATCAGACTTTGCATCAGACTTTACACTAGAAGGAATTAAAGTAACTTTCTTCAAAGAAGGTTTTATTTGATAATAATCATAGTACAAACTATGATATTTCTTACAAGTATAAATGGAATGCCATAAACTACCACAATAAAAACAAGGATTATGTGGCTTAAACCTAACAGACTGACTCTTAACTCCTAACTTAGGAGGTAAAGAGTTTATATTCTTATTCTTCCTGCAAAAAGAAGCAAGATGGTTAGAGTTTCCACAGTTATAACATTTCTTTCTAGGAACATTAGGAACAGGCATATAATTATTGCTTTTATTCACACCTTCCTTTCCATTCCTATTTTTCCTAGCTGCCTTTACCTTGTTGACATTCCTTATTTCTTTTAGCTTATGCTTAAGCTGTTTCTTAGTCATTAAGCCTATGTTAACTTCAGCTGGTTTTATCATGTTCTAATTTGTCAGAAGTTGACTTTTCCTTAATTTCTGTCACAGACTCTTTCATCTTTTTAGAATCAGACTTTACACTTTTAGCTACAAACTTAACAGGATTTACCTTTGGCTTAGCAGTCTGTTTAACAAAAATTGGCTTAGTTTGTTCAGTTCCATTTTCACTTTTATCATCTCCATAACCTAAGCCCTATTTCCAGTTTCCACTACTTAATAAGTTCTGAGTTGTTCTGCCAGAGTTAGTCCAAGTCCTGATAACCTCTCTTTCTTTTTCTAACTCAATTTTTAGAGAGTGATTCAATTTTAGCAATTCATCTCTAACATAAAAAGCATCATCTCTTTCTTTCTGAGTTTAATGGAACATAACTAACTCTTTTTCCAAAGAGTCATTCCTTTTCTTATAAGCAAGATTTTCAGAAGTTAATCTTTCACATGTTAAAATTTGATCTCTTTAACTAATAAACATGGTTTTAAGATATAATCTCAACTCAATAATAACATCAGTATGAAAATCATAAGTTGTTTGAGGTACCTTCAATTCAGCATTTTCAGGGCTGCCATCAGCATTTTCCATTAAAGCATAATTCACCTCATCTTCAGAATCTGAAGAATCTATCCAGCTTTTCTTCTTTGTGACAAGTGCCTTGCCTTTGTCACTCTTTCCTTTCCTACAGTCAGGAGATGTATGGCCTCTTTCACCATAATTGTAGCATTTGACCTTTGAGTTGTCTCCTCTATTAGACTTTGCACTTTTGCCTTCATACTTTCTGAACCCTTTCTTATCAGAACTTCCACCTTTCTTGGAAAACTTCTTTCCCCTTCTGAATTTCCTATAGACTATCTTTGTGATACCCTTCACCATAAAAGCACACAATTTCATCATCTCTTCATCAGCATCTATTTCAGGTAAACTTTTAATTTCTGAACCATCATCATCAGAACTTGATGATTCTGAATCAAACTTTATGATTAGAGCCTTCTTTTTTCCTTTCTTTGAGACAGCCACCTTGGGGGATTCCTCCTCAGCTTTAAGAGAAATTGTCCTTGACTTTCTCCCATGTCTCTTGCTCCTTTGATCCATCTCAAGTTCATAAGTCTTGAGCATACCATAAATTTCATCAAGAGTAGTTTCATCAAGAGCATAGTTGTCTCTTATAGTAGTAGACTCTAAACCCCAACTTTCAGGAAGAGATAAGAGGAATTTTTGATTTGAATCTTCAACATCATATTTCTTGTCCACCAGTGACAGATCATTCAAGAGTTTGACAAACCTGTCATATAAGTCAGTTAATGACTCATCAGCTTTTATTCACACCTTCCTTTGCATCCTTGGCAATGGATGAGATATCTTCAGCTGTATACTCACTTTTCTCCTTTGGTATGGTTTTTGTTAGCTGATCTACAACTACAACAAAGAGCTTGGTTGGCTTTTGTGGTCCTTCATTAATTCTGTCAAGGTATTCTGGATCTGTAGCTTCCAGAAACATAGCCATTTTCACTTTCCATATGGGATACTTAAAAGGTCTCAGTATGGGAACCCTAATAGTCTCATATCGACTGTGGGTTTGAGTCTTTTGAGTTTCTTCAGTTTTAGTGGCTTGGTTGGAGTTTGTTCTTCTTTAGACATGACATTAAATTCTGACTTCCAGTAAGTACTGATTCCAGTAAGTACTGATATTTCCTGTTTGTTAAGATCTGAAAACTAAATATGAAACATATTAGACATGACATCTCAAATATATCTAACATTTTACTACTTCATTACTTTTACTGATGATTTCAGTAGATATGGATATGTGTATCTTTTGAAGAACAAATCCAATTCTTTTGAAAAGTTCAAAGAATACAAGGCTGAAGTGGAAAAGCAAACAGGGGAAAGTATAAAAGTTCTATGATCAGATCGTGGAGGAGAATACTTAAGCCTCGAGTTTAAAGGTTTCTTGAAGGAGTGTGGTATCGTATCACAACTTACTCCTCATGGAACGCCTCAATGGAATGGAGTTTCTGAGAGGAGAAATCGTACCTTGTTGCACATGGTGCGATCGATGATGAGTCTAGAAGATCTTCCAATATGTTTCTGGGGTTATGCTCTAGAAACGGCTGAATATACACTAAACCGAGTTCCAACTAAATCAGTTCAAAAGACTCCATATGAGATGTGGGCTGAGAAATGTCACAGCATGTCTTTTATGAAAGTATGGGGATGCGAAGCTTTTGTTGTTGGATATATTTGAGATGTCATGTCTAATATGTTTCATGTTTAGTTTTTAGATCTTAACAAACAGGAAATATCAGTTCTTACTGGAATCAGTACTTACTAGAAGTCAGGACTTAATGTCATATCAGGACTTCAGATCATATCAGAACTTAAGTACGGGAGGACTTACAGTTAAGGAAGGAAGCTGATTACCAGTAGAAGATCGAGACTAATACAAAAGAAGATATGTAAGGAAAGAGCTAGAGGACTAGAAGAATTATATAAGATATCTGATTGATATATTTTAGGAGACAGAATTATATTCTATATCAATTAGAAGTTATCTTGTAACTGTGTACTATATAAACACAGACAAAGGTTTACACTATATGTGTTATCATTATCGAGAAGATCATACATTGTAACCTAGCAGCTCTCGTGATATTTGTTCATCATTGAGAGAGAACAGTTCCATTGTAACAGAGTTTATTATATCGAATACATCTGTTTTCTGTTACTTGTGTTTTAAATCAATTTGATTATATTAAACACTGTATTCAACTCCCTTCTACAGTGTTGTGTGAGCTAACAAGTGGTATCAGAGCCTATTTGTTAACACACATACAGTAAGGATCCAAAACAATCATGTCTGAAGAAGCAGAAAATCCAACCAAGCCCGCCAAAACTAAAAAAACTCCAAAGACTCAAACCCACAGTCGATATGAGACTATTAGGGTTCCCATACTGAGACCTTCTGAGTACCCCATATGGAAAGTGAATATGGCTATGTTTCTAGAAGCTACAGATCCAAAATACCTTGACAGAATTAATGAACGACCGCATAAGCCCACCAAGCTCTCTGTTGTAGTTGCAGATCAGCCAGCAAAGACCATACCAAAGGAGAAAAGTGAGTACACAGCTGAAGATATCTCATCCATTACCAAGGATGCAAAGGTAAGGCATTTGCTGCATAGTGTCATTGATAATGTCATGTCAAATAGGGTAATTCACTGTAAGACTGCAAAGGAGATATGGGATACTTTGGAGACAAGATGCCAGAGAAGTGATACAATCAAGAAGAACATGAGGACTATACTCACTCAAGAGTATGAGCACTTTGACTCAAAAAGTGATGAGTCATTAACTGACTTATATGACAGGTTTGTCAAACTCTTGAATGATCTGTCACTGGTGGACAAGGAATATGATCTTGAAGATTCAAATCTAAAATTCCATTTAGCTCTTCCTGAAAGTTGGGATTTGAAGCCTACTATTATAAGAGATAACTATGCTCTTGATGAAACTACTCTTGATGAAATTTATGGTATGCTCAAGACTTATGAACTTGAGATGGATCAAAGAAGCAAGAGATAAGGGAGAAAGTCAAGGACAGGTTCTCTTAAGGCTAAGGAGGAATTCCCCAAAGTGGTTGTCTCAAAGAAAGGCAAAGGAAAAGCTCTCATCACAAAGTCTGATTCAGAATCATCAAGTTCTGATGATGATGATTCAGAAACTGAAAGTTTACCTGAAGTAGATGCTGATGAAGAGATGATGAAATTGTGTGCTCTTATGGTGAAGGGTTATCACAAAGATAGCCTATAGGAAATTCAGAAGGGGAAAGAAGGTTTTCAAGAAAGGTGGAAGTGTTGATAAGAAGGGTTTCAGAAAATCTGAAGGCATAGGAGGAAAGTCTGACAGAAGAGATTACTCAAATGTCAAATGCTACAATTATGGTGAGAAAGGCCATATATCTCCTGACTGCAAGAAAGGAAAAAGTGACAAAGGCAAAGCACTTATCACAAAGAAGAAAAGCTGGACAGACACTTCAGATTCTGAAGATGAGGAGAACTATGCCTTGATGGCAAATGCTGATAGTAGTTCTGTTGCTACTGAATTAAAGGTACCTCAAACAACTTATGCTTTTCATACTGATGATATTACTGAGTTGAGATTATATCTTAAAACCATGTTTATTAGCTACAGAGATCAAACTTTAACATGTGAAAGATTAACTTCTGAAAATCTTGCTTTTAAAAAGAGGAATGATTAATTAGAAAAAGAGTTAGTCATTTCCATTAAACTCAGAAAGAAATAGATGATGTTTTTTATGTTAGAGATGAATTGCTAAAATTGAATAAATCTCTAAAAACTGAGTTAGAAAAAAAAGATTATCAGGACTTGGACTAACTCTGGCAGAACAACTCAGAATATATTAAGTAGTGAAAATTGGAAAGAGGGCTTAGGTTATGGAGATGATAAAAGTGAAAAAGGAACTGAATAAATTGAGCCAATTGTTGTTAAACAAACTGTTAAGCCAAAGGTAAATCCTTTCAAGTTTGTAGCTAAAACTGTAGAGTCTGTGACAGAAGTTAAGGAGAAGTCAACTTCTGACAAATTAGAACAGGATAAACCAGCTGAAGTCAATATAGGCTTAATGACAAAGAAGTAGCTTAAACATAAGCTGAAAGAGATTAGCAGTGTGAACAAGGTAAAAGCAGCTAGGAAAAATAGGAATGGAAAGGAAGGTATGAATAAAAGTAATAATTATATGCCTGTTCCAAATGCTCCTAGAAAGAAATTTTATAACTGTGGAAACTCTAACCATCTTGCTTCTTTTTGCAGGAAGAATAAGAATATAAACTTTTTACCTCCTAAGTCTGGAATTAAGAGTCAGTCTGTTAGGTTTAAGCCACAAAATCCTTGTTTTCATTATGGTAGTTTATGGCATTCCATTTATACTTGTAAGGAATATCATAGTTTATACTATTATTACTATCAAATAAAACCTTATTTGAAAAAATTAGCTTTAATTCCTTCTAGTGTAAAATCTGATGTAAAGTTTGATATAAGTTCTGATAAACAGCATGTTAGCATAAACTCTGATATTAAATTCGCTGTAAATGCTAACAAACTTAAAAAGGCTAAAGGATCCAAGCAAGTCTGGGTCCTTAAAACTAACCATTAGTGGTCTTTGAGATTGCAGGGCAACAGGAGAAACATCCTAGTACTGGATAGTGGATGTTCAGGACATATGACTGGAAATAAAGCCCTGCTCTCAGACTTTGTGGAGAAAGCTGGCCCAGAAGTTTCTTATGGAGATGGCAACATGGGAAAAACTCTGGGATATGGCAAGATAAATCTTGGGAATGTCATCACTGAAACAGTAGCTCTTGTCTCAGGACTTAAACACAATCTGTTGAGTATAAGTCAAATCTGTGATAGAGGTTATCATGTAGATTTCTTTGAAGAACACTGTGAAGTTATAAGCAATTCTACAGGAAAAGTGGTTCTGAAAGATTACAGGCATAACATTTATGAAACCAGACTTTCAACAAGTACTGATGGTTCTGCAATCTGCCTGTTGAGTAGAGCATCAATTGAAGAAAGCTGGAATTGGCACAAGAAACTCTCTCATTTAAATTTCAACAATATAAATGAGCTTGTAAAGAAAGATCTTGTGAGAGGACTGCCAAAGTCAGTTTTTGCTCCTGATGGCCTTTGTGATTCATGTCAAAAGGCAAAACAAAGAAAATCTTCTTTCAAGAGCAAAATTGAGTCATCAATTCTTGAGCCTTATCCCCTACTGCATGTTGATCTATTTGGTCCAATCAATGTCATGTCTATTGCAAAGAAGAAATATGCTATGGTTATAGTAGATGAGTTCACAGGGTACACTTGGGTGTACTTCTTGCACAAGAAGAATGAAATTGCATTTACTCTAACTAATCATGTCAGACAGCTGGATAAATTGATCAAAGATTCTGATAAAATAATAAGGAGTGATAATGGTACTGAGTTCAAGAATTCGATTATGGAAGAGTTCTACACGGAGCATCGAATCAAACAGGAATTTTTTGTACCTAGAACTCCACAGCAAAATGGAGTTGTAGAAAGAAAGAACAGGACTCTCATTGAAGCTACACGAACTATTCTTGATGAAGCAAAGTTGCCGACCTATTTTTGGGCTGAAGCTGTGCAGACTGCTTGTTTTACACAGAATGCTACACTCATAAACAAGCATGGAAAAAGACCATATGAGATGGTGAAGAAAAAGAAGCCAAATCTGAAATACTTTCATATATTTGGTTGCAAGTGTTTTGTTCTTAACACTCATCCTGAGCAGCTGTCAAAATTTGATCTAAAAGCCGATGAACGAATATTTATTGGATATCCACTTTCCAGAAAAGCCTTCAGAGTCTACAATTTAAGAACAAGGATTGTCATGGAATCTATCAATGTCTCTTTTGATGATAAGAAGATTACTGGACTTGAAGATTTCAATAATCCTGATCAGCTGAGATTTGAGAATGAAGATTTAAATTCTGATTCCGTAAATTCTGATGACTTAAATCCTGATCCTGTAAGTTTTGACGGTTTAAGTTCTAATGTCATTGAAACTGTGGTAACAACTCCAAAGGAAGATGCACCTGTCCAGGGGGAGCAAGCTGAAGATCCTACCACATCTCAAGACTCTCGAGAAGCATCAGAACCTGTCAATGGCACTTCAACTTCTGATTCATCTAGTTCTGATGAGCCAAGTTCTGATAATTTTAGAAGCTCTGATTCTTCAACTCCTGAAAAATTAAACTCAAATTTTGAAGTCTCAGAGAACAAAACTACAGGGGGAGCATCAAAAAATGCTGATGGAGATAGCATGGATCATTGGGGAGGATCAAGTTCTAGAGATCAACTTCCATCTGCAAGGAAGTGGACTAAATCACACACACCTGATTTAATCATTGGAGATCCTGAAGCATGTGTCAAAACTAGAACTGTAACTTCAAATGAATGTCTCTATCATTCCTTTCTATCTCAGACTGAACCAAAGAAAGTGGAAGAAGCTCTTCAAGATGCTGATTAGGTGCAAGCAATGCAGGAAGAGCTCAATGAATTTGAAAGAAATAAAGTCTGGACCCTAGTTCCAAGACCAAAGAACAGATCTGTTGTGGGCACAAAATGGGTGTTCAGAAACAAAACTGACAGTGATGGCATAATTACAAGGAATAAAGCAAGGCTGGTTGCTAAAGGCTACTCTCAATAGGAGGGTATTGATTATGATGAAATATTTGCACCAGTTGCTAGATTAGAAGCCATAAGGATATTTTTGGCTTATGCCGCTCACAAAAAGTTTAAAGTCTTTCAAATGGATGTGAAAAGTGATTTTCTCAATGGAGAATTGGAAGAAGAGGTATATGTTGAACAACCTCCAGGCTTTGTAGATCCTAAATTTCCCAATCATGTCTACAGGCTTGACAAAGCACTTTATGGCTTTAAGCAAGCTCCAAGAGTATGGTATGAGACTTTAGCTCAATTCCTTCTGGAAAGTGGATTTCACAGAGGCACAATTGACAAGACTTTATTCTACCTCAACCACGGAAAGGACTTACTTTTGGTACAGATATATGTTGATGATATCATATTTGGTTCTACAAATGCCAAACTCTGTGAGAGGTTTGCAAAGCTAATGAAGTCAATATATCAAATGAGTATGATAGGAGAACTCGGCTATTTTTTGGGCCTTCAAGTCAAGCAAAATGAAGAAGGCACTTTTATCTGTCAATCCAAGTACACCAGAAATTTACTGAAGAAATTTGGAATGCAAGATTGTTCAACTGCATCCACTCCCATGGCCATTGCAACCAAGTTAGATAAGGATACTGGTAAATCAGTAGATATTACTAACTATAGAGGTATGATTGTCTCTTTACTCTATTTAACTGCAAGTAGACCTGATATCATGTATGCTACCTATCTTTGTGCAAGATTTCAGGCTGATCCAAGAGAACCTCACTTAATAGCTGTGAAAAGAATTTTCAAGTACCTCAAGGGTATAGCTGATTTAGGATTATGGTATCCTAGGGAATCAGATTTTAAGCTAATTGGTTACTCAGATGCAGATTTTGCAGGATGCAAAATAGACAGGAAAAAGCACTAGTGGAAGCTGCCAATTTCTTGGAGGCAGATTGGTTTCTTGGTTTAGCAAGAAACAGAAGTCAATTTCCACATCAACTGCAGAAGCAGAATATATTGTTGCAGGAAGCTGTTATGCACAGATTTTTTGGATGAAGAATCAGTTACTGGATTATGGGTTAGAATTTTCTAAAATCCCTATTTACCATGATAATCAAAGTGCTATTGCTATGACAGGTAATCCAGTTCAACACTCAATGACAAAGCACATCAGCATTAGGTACCATTTCATACGGGAACATGTGAATGAAGGTACATTGAAATTGCATTTTGTTCCAACAGATCAACAGCTAGCAGATATCTTCACAAAACCACTATGTGAAGCTACTTTTGTAATATTGGTAAATGAACTTGGAATGGTTTTAGGTTCTTTCTCTAAATCTGCTTAGTTTTTGTTCTCATGCATCAGACTTTATGATCAGTATTTACAGATTGTATTATCTCTATGTAATCTGTGCTTAATTTGAAAATTCATTTAATGTTGATTGTTATCTGATGTGGATCTATATACTCTGATAAGTGTTTTGAATGTTCTGTGATTATTCAATCCAATGAGGATAATTGTGCTAGATGATGACCTAGTAGTCTTTAACATACTAGAAATCCCATGTTTGAATTAGTTGTTTATGTGGAAACTCATTAACACAAGCAAATTCTGATTTTGAGCTTAGTCAAGTTTACTTTGTGTATCTTATTACTAAGTCACAAACTAGATTATTGCTTCTTATCTGTTAGATTCCGATGTCAGTAAATCTTAAGGATGAACTACATGCTGATAAGCCTCACTTATCAAAAGAAAAGAAAATAAAAAAAAATAAAAGTCAGGTACTCATTTGAGATATAGAGTAAATATGTGGAAGGGAAGACCCAAGTGCATTGCTGGTATTAAGTAATATGCATTAGAAAAGTAAATAAATTTTCTTGGTGACTTTTCACATTCTATGATTACTGGAGAAATACTCTGACAACAGCATAAATTTTGATAAGCAGTCATGACTCACTCACACTGAGAAGCCACTGTAAAAACAAATTTCAAAAGATGCATAAAATGAGCACAAACAGTTGAGGTGGACTCATGCATAAATTTGTTCTATAGTAGACTTCATGATTGATGACAGATTTTAAACACTTTTCTGAGTTATGTCTTATTTCTAATATGTACTGAAGTTTATCAGACTTTAATCTTTATCTGATATTTTGCTGAATGCACACACTTTCACTCCATATGAATGATGAAAATTACTGTGGTGATTAAGTTATTTTTGATAAACAGTTAGGTGTCATTTGCATAAATTCTGAGGACAAGTTCTGATGGAAGTTCTGATGATTAAACTCTGAAGAAAACAAGTCAGTATTTGTACAGAGAATTACAGAAACAAACATTCACTTATTGAGTACAGAAGCCAAATCCTGATGACTGGTAAAATCTGATATAAGTTAATTTCTGATATTAAATCCTGATGGAATCCTTGATGCTTACGTGGCATTTTTCTTAACTTATTTGTGGTAAAATCCGAAATAGTCATATTTAAATCAGAATATATTTGGGTAAAATAAAAACATTCATAATCATTATGGGTTAGTGGTAAACATGTTGGTCTTGAAAAACTGCATGGGCATGGTAATTATTGTTTATTTCATATGCCCATTAACTCTTGTACTAACCGTTTTTTGACTGTTCACATGTTGCTAGGTGTAAAGTGTATCCCATGTTTCAAAAATATAACTGTTGAGTGGAGAGAGTATATATATGGGAGTTAAAAGATTTTCTAATCTTTTATTTACTTTTCTATTTTTCATCTCTCTTATTCTCTCTCTCTTTAATATTCTTTGAAGCGTTCTCTTAAAAGCATTCTCACAAACACCTTTCGCGCAACATATTTTCTCACTTAATTTCTTACAGAGATGGCACCAAAAGACGTGATTTTCAATGGAGCTAAGTTTGTTCCCAACAACTACTCGTCTATTCTTACCAAGGCTGAAGCTCCATCGGAACTTCACTTTATTCAGGATTTTCTTTCTAATTCTGATATTGGGTACGCTCTGACCCAACCTGACACGGTCTCTGGAATCCAAGTACTGGAGTTTTGGTGAAGTGTAATCTATGATGATGGAGGTGCTCAAGGGTCCCCAAGTATTATCTTTACAACAGGGGAGGATGAACATGTCATGACATTGGCCACGGTTCGACAACCACTACAGCTACCTGAGAACTGAGTTTATTCAACTGTTAAGGAGCCAATTCTTCAAAATATGATGGCCAGTCTGGGGTATGAAAAGACATTGGCAAAGCTGGGTCAATTGAAGAGATCCAACATAAGGAGGGAATGGAGTTTCTTCTTTGACTGCATTACAAAGACCTTCGCCAACAAATGTTTTAATTTTGATACAATCCCCATACTCAGTCAACAAATCGAGTATGCTCTCATTAATCAAACTAATTTTGATTATGCAAGTGTTGTTTTAGGTTTTATTAGGGATAGGATGACGGAAGATAGGAATACTGTTTATTTTGCTAGATTCTGTCAGCTTATTTATAGGTTTTGTTGTGATGATAAACCCCAATCTGCTAGTGAATTAATTCCATCTTTTAGACTAGCAAAAAGAGCTTTTAATGACTTATTATCTACTGATAATAAGAAGGCTGCGTTAAGACCCCTCCGAGTTCCTTTATCTGTTAAATAGGACTTAATAACCTATGATCCAGTTACATATACTGCATTATATCCTGATGTTCAACCATCTGAACCTCAACCATCAGCACCTACAACCACTACCCAAACACCTCAAACTTCTAAACCACAACCAAAATCTACCATCAGACCTTCATCTTCCAAACCTTCTAAAAGGACAAAGTCTGTTCCTCAACCTCCACAAAAGAGAAGGAAGATGATCCTCAGAGATGAATCTGATAGTAAGGATGAAATAATTGAAGCACAGGTTTTTGCATCAGAACCTGTGATAAATGAAGCTGAGAATATTACTTCTCAGAAAGAAACAGCAGCTCAAAGTTCTGATACTTTGACAAGGAAATTTGTAAAATCTGATGCTGCAACAACAACTCCTTCTTTGGCAAGGAGATTGAAGAAAATGAAGGCTATGAGGTATTTGGCTAAATCTTCATCAGAAGATAATGAAGAAGCAGAGGAAGGGGATCAGGAATCTCTGATCTCACAAGAACCAATCATTATTGAAGCTCTGATTTCTCCAGCTCAAGCCACAGATACTGCTACTGATACAGTGGTTACCCCTCCTGACTCTCCAATAAAAGCTACAGATGATGCTAAATAACAAACTGACAACTCAGAGATAGATATTCACAATTTGAATATACCTCAAGTTCTTTATCTGGAAGCTCCAACTACTGAAGCTCAGCCATCTACAGTCAAATCTCCAATCTTAGATGCTGAGATACTATCTACATCAAAGAGACCAGCTCTGGAGATAAATTCTGAAGATCAGAATTGCAATGATGTTATTCTTGAATCTCCAGTTGCATCACACACTCTTGTATTGTCAGAAAATGATGAAACTTCCTCAAGTTCTAGAGATAGTATTTCTGTTGAAACTCGAGTTCCTATTCTGGGAAAGGAAGCTTTGGTGAAGAAATTTGTTAGACAGGATGCTCTGTACCTTGGGAAGAAACTCACAGGGGAGTTGAGTGGACCAAGAAGTGGAATGAATCAGATTTTATTCCATGCACCAAAATTCTGACAGAGCATGTATCAAAAGCTGATGAGTTATTATCAAATTCTGATTTTAAGACTCAACTCAAAGTTACAGCTATGAGTACAAGAAGTCTTCATGGTCTACATTCTATTACTCAAGCTAAGGTTGATACACTCAGGGAACAAGCTGATAAGCTAGATCTACAGCTCAAGCTTGACAAGAATAGGTATGTCAGACCTACTCTTGAGAAAATTGAAGCCATTGAGAAGGTTCAAGAGGAGCAACAGGCCCAAATTGCTGAGCATCTGGTTAATCAAGCTTCTCAAAAAGCTCAATTGGATGAAATCCAATCTTCAGTTGAACTTCTTCTCTCTCTCTTACTTCTTGATGATGCCAAAAAGGGGGAGAAGGTAGTTAAGTCCAAATGCTCACCTACTCAAGTACTGAAGAAGAAGGATGATAAAGGTGATGATCAGGGAAACACTGAAAAAAGCAGAGGTCAAAGAAAAGTTCAAGGAAAATCTTCTATACAGAACAAGTTCAGTTCTGATGATGTGAATGTTCAAAGTCTGAAGTCAAGTGCTGATAAACAAAGTCTAATGTCAAGTTCTAATATTCTGATTCAGTCAGGATCAAAAGACTCTCAGAAGTTTATGCAAACTCTGAAGCTAAAAGGGAAGCAGACTACTGTTTATTACAAAGATCCTAAAATCCAGACACTTGATGAAGAGATAGCAAGAAGATTATTTCTGAAACACAATCCAGGAATGGATTTAGAAGCTCTCAAGGAGGAAGAAGCTAGATTTACAACTGAGAAGACAAATCTTAAGTCTAAAGCTTCTGATGCAAAGAAACCTCCAAGGCCTAAGGAAAAAGGCATTGTGATCAAGGAAAAGTTAAATTCTGAAATTTCAAAGTTCAAGACTAGATCACAGACTGAGAGTGATCCCAAAGACAAAGGGAAAGGAAAAGTTGATGAACCAACCAAGTCACTGGAGATGAAAATTTCTCAAGTTCTGATGAAACCAGTATGCAAAATGGTTCAAGTAACTGATGATAATCTTGTTGAAGATGAAACTGTTCAAAATATGAAAAGAAGAAAGATAATTGAAGAATCTAAAACAACCTCTGACATTGCTCAAGTTGTACAGAATAAAGGACAGCAAGTTATAGAAGAAACAACAAATTCTGATCAAGCTATCAAGACATCAACTACTGACAATGTTCAAGTTGATTTGAATAAAATAATAATTGTTGATAAGAAGAAGCTGTTATGGAAGAAAGTTACTCCAGTTGAACCAAAATCCAATCTCATGATTAATCAACTCACAACATTTGGGTTGAGAGCCAAGCAACCTAGAGATAGAGCTAGATTAGGTTCTAACGAAGAGAAGATTCAAACAGGAGTAGAAGTTACTCTAAGAGATCCTTTCATGTTGACAGACAAACCATATGAACAAATCAAACAAAAGCACCTTGATAAGGTGTTGTCTGCTCAAGTTGTGATAGATACTCATGATAAGGAGAATCTAAAAAAGAAATTGATCTTATTTCTCAATGATGGAAGGACTCATAGACTAGCTGATACTGATGTACTAAAGAAGTTTGTCAGAGAGCTTCAACATATTCACTATATTCTGGAAGTAAAATCTGATGTTACAAGAAGATGGTCAGAATACATTTTGAAGGCTATAAAAATCTACTCAGAATCTCTGGTACAAAGATTTCTCATTACAGTCCAATGATTACTGAAGATGATGGAAGAGAAATTCCTATGCTGAAGAATTCTGCTAAGGTGGAAGTAATTTTGAAAGGAAAATGCTTATGTTATAATGAAAACTCTTCACATCCTAAGGTTATCAGACTTGGTGATGGACTTGAAAGAACATCCATTCAAGCTCTAAGAACAACCATTTATCAGATTGGTGATAGTAAAGAAGAAGAACTGATGCAGGTCAAAGCACAGTTAGTTGAAGTTCTAAGGAAAGCTGAAGATAAGCTGGTGAAAGATTTTGTTAAGAATCATTACGGATTCAGATTGATCCAGTAATGTTGGTAAAGCTGGATGTTCTGTAAGTTGTAATTGATAGTCTTATTAAACTCCTATTGCATTTGAACTTAAATGTTTTTGACATCATCAAATCTATTAACTCGTATATTCTTGCATAATTTACAAGTTGGGGGAGATTGTTGGATATATTTGAGATGTCATGTCTAATATGTTTCATGTTTAGTTTTCATATCTTAACAAACAGGAAATATCAATTCTTACTGAAATTAGTACTTACTGGAAGTCAGGATTTAATGTCATATCAGGACTTAAGGTCATATCAGAACTTAAGTACGGGAGGACTTACAGTAAGAAAGGAAGCTGATTAACAGTAGAAGATCGAGACTAATACAGAAGAAGATATGCAAGGAAAGAGTTAGAGGACTAGATGAATTATATAAGATATCTGATTGATATATTTTAGGAGACAGAATTATATTCCATATCAATTAGAAGTTATCTTGTAACTGTGTACTATATAAACACAAACATAGGTTTACACTATATGTGTTATCATTATTGAGAAGATCATACATTGTAACCTAGCAGCTCTCGTGATATTTGTTCATCACTGAGAGAGAACAGTTCCATTGTAACAGAGTTTATTATATCGAATGCATCTGTTGTAACACCCCCAGATCCGGGGTCGGGAATCCGGGTCGTCACGGTCTTTTTTTCCACAATATCACTTCAATTAATTAATAATAAATAACCTTATGCTATGACCCCACACTAACACACACCACAACCCGTTATAGTCTCAGAGATGAAATTGAAATAAGTACAAGTCCTTGAATCCACAATTTAAAAGTTATTACAACCCAAAATGATTACTTGATAAATTTACAGTTAATTGCCATTATCTGCCACAAGTTATAATTATACAATATTTGGTTCCCAAAAGTAGAATGCCTGATCTACCAATAGACCTACCTCTGCAGCTATAGCAGCTACAACATCAACGGGAAGACGCGGGACGCTTCCCACGCGCTTGCGCTGGGTCTGCTTGAGTCTGGCCATCTTTTCTAACTGTTGTTGTGTGATGAAGAAATAAAGCAAGAGTGAGCATTACAGCTCGCAAGATAATATATAGTGTAAACAATAATGCAAGTATCTAAATGGATAACTTACTAGAATCCTTTATCAAGTGTAAGGTAATTACTTACTGGATATAAGCTTAAAGGAAGATGAATTTACCAATTACTTCACTATACTTATACCATTTTTAGAAATCTACTTGAACTACTACTGTTCAAAGTATAATAAGTTTCAAAAGGTCATCCCATAGATGAGACCACAAGTTAAAACTTGAACAGATTCAATCTTTGAAATATTTTTAAAGGAAATGAAGTTACGAGATACTTCATTCAATGGAAACACCATTATAACTGTTTGACTTTGTCAAAGCTTCGGCAACCACCTATTCGTAGCCTTTCGATCGAAATGCTCTGGGTAGTGTTGCAGAATTGTCCAACTGGATGATGAACTCATTACGAGAGTTTTGTCGCACCAGGAAGACCACTTACGATGATCAGTCGTAGTAGTTCAACCCCACCATTTTCTACATGTAGAGGAGAACTTGTCGGATTTACTTGTCAACCGAACACTGGACTCCTAAGGAATGTACCTTCTTGCGGAACTTCCAGGCCATTTGGGCCAATATAATAAGGCTGGGCCGGCGCCACTCGACCACTTACGCCACTCCTAGTTCAGATGAAATCCATGACTCTGAAACGTAAAGCTCGTCCCCACTTTCCCAAGTAGAAACTTGTTGATACGGCTCCACCAAGAAGTCGAATCTAGTTCGAAAGGAAAACTCACCGATATTTCCCAGGCGATGCCTGTTAATGGATTAACTTGTTCCAAGAATTTTACTTCCCGAGTATTGGGTAAGTAATCAAAACTCTTTTATCAAAATAGCAACCTGGTTGCGAATATAAAACACACCACAGAGCCGGATCCCTCAGGTTTTGAGCGAATATTTAAATCCCCTTTGAAAGGAAGATCTTAAATATATAAAAAAATGAGCTTTGGGGTCCGCTCTAACTTTTAAAATCATTTTGAAGACTCACAAATATTTTTAAGAATGTTTGGAGTAATGCTGATTTAATGAAATAAATCAGTCCCAATTTATTAGAAAATATCTGAATATTATTATTTAAATAATATTATCATAAAGAATAATCTTTATAAAAATTATTGAAGTAGAAGTTTTAAAACTTATACTTGCAATGTATATTAAATAACCAAATATATACTTATACGAAAGTAATATCTTTATTTGAATAATCAAAAGTAAGTTTGATTATCGACACATTATTCTTTAATAAAATTAAGAATAATAATTAGTAAATAATCGGAGTCATAAGTCCTCGAATGAATATTCAAATAATAATATTCATTAATAAATTAAGCGGAGTCATAAGTCCTCGAATGAATATTTAAAATAATATTCAATAATAAAATAAACGGGGTCATAAGCCATCGAATGAATATTCAAAATAATATTCAATAATAAAATAAACGGAGTCATAAGCCCTCGAATGAATATTCAAAATAATATTCATTAATAAAATAAAGTTATCGAATAAACCTTATTTGATTCATAGTTTTGAAAACTATATATATATACATAAATATATAATGTACTCGGGAGCATCGACTCCCGGTTTTAGAAAAATGTTCACCTCTGGGTCCCCTGTACTAAGGGTATATGCAAATTACCGCTTATCTCCAGCATAGGTATTATCAACTGAATCAACAGATATATGTATCAAGAATACGAAACAGGCATGCATATATACCATATCACATGCTACAATATATCGCAAGAATTTGCTAAATAACCATCATGCATCTATCACAAGATAATGCATATACATATATACATCACAACAACAGTATAACGGGTAGAAAACTTGCCTGAGCGACTGGGGGTTATAAATGGCTTGGGACGAGTCTGGTAACCTATAAACAACATATAAGTTGGAATTAAACCAAAGTCACTTATAAATCTATACTTTAACCAATTTAGACTCTAACGCTCGCTTTGCGCTTACTGATTCTCTTAAGTCGCTCGAGTACCCTCGGCTCCACCATTTTTAATAAATTAACCATTAAGAGTTTTAAGGTGATTCTTTCGCGAGTGACTTAGCAACTGCCTAATACACTTTACATAAATGTTTCATACTCCAATTAGTCCTTTTAGATCTTTAACCTAGGTTTCAAAGTAAGGCGAGGGGTAATGATTCATTCGCGAAACGCCGTTACTTAAAACGGCCGTTTCTCCTAAACCGTACATCGGAATCAAACGAACTACATATCAAAACGAAGCTCGTAACATGAACTATCTAATCATGGCAATGGTAAATACCTAGCAGTTAGTTCACGGGTCCTAATGTTAAGAACAAAAACAGCCTAAAGTAAATCGGACATTACGACGGCTATGTTTACGCGATTACCCAAATTTAAATCACTCCAAATCAACCCACAATCAACATCCCAATCAAAACTCCATCCATACTTCACCATAACAGCCCCAACAACTCAACATTATCAATTTATACTATTCTCAAACATGAATTCAAACTATACTTAAATTCATTAATCAACAATCCAAGAATTACAACTCCAAAAACTTCACAAAACCAACTAACCTCTACATACACAACAATCAAGCCTCTCATGAATTATAACAACAAAACTAAACCTAATTACTCAAGTAAAGTTAGGGTTTGGAGGGCTTATACCTTCCTTGGAGAGTGGAGAATCAAGTAATTAGCTTGGAATCACCCTTAAAAGTCCTTATCCAAGCTTAATCTAACCAAAAACTCAAGAACAAAAATTTTAGTTCTTGAAAAACACTATTCACCATCTTCTTCCATGATTTTTAGGAAGAGATTGTGAATGATTTAGGAGCTCAAACTTATAGGATAGCTATATCTATGCATAAGGAGTCTTAGATAATTACCTTGCTAATTAACAAAGCTTGGAACTAGGATTTTGAATTTCTTGCTTTGAAGAAGAAGAAAAAGCCGAGAGCTTTGATGAAGAATGGTGAGATAGCTTCTTTTTTTTGGTGAAAATGAAATGTTTTGGCTTGGTTGGTTGTTTTTGATTTGTTTTGTTTTGTTTTATTACCTTTTTACCATGGTAACTTTTGTGTGGTTCTAAATAAACCAACAACACACTTTGCTTGGTCATGCTTATGTCACCATGTGATGTCACCCTCCCACCTTTGTCCTCTTCTTATTGGTTTGATAACATCATCCCCACTAACCTCTTTGATTAGCTTCTAATTACTTGGCTAATGACCACTGATCTGTTATACGGTTCGCTTAATTTTCATTTTCGTTTATCGTTTGTGGGATCATACCCGGGATCTTATTACTTGGGTTCCCTTAACCTTTCTCAATATATTATATTCCTTATATGATCCTCTCTTAATATCCTTGAATTTAAATCCTTTTTATCCTGTTACCTTATACTCAATTCTTTCGATATCTGGTGGATTTTCGGGAAAAATCAAAGTGTTCGGATTTGGATTCTGGCGATCTTTACATACACTCATTTATCATGAAGAGTACTAATATGATCTCAGAATAACAATAAAAGAACCCCTACATAGTGTGGCATGAAAAGTTTTCTTATTCAGCAACATCAGCAAAAACACTATTCATAAGGGTTACAAAAAGTTCAAAATTTTGGGGTTATTACAGTCTCCCCTCCTTAAAAGGATTCCATCCCGGAATCAAATAGAAAACAAATGGGGGTACTTTTCTAGCATTGCGCTCTCTAGTTCCCAAGTTGATTCTTCCATATTATGATTCTGCCATAGCATTCTGACTAGCTTGATCACTTTGTTCTGAAGCACCTGCTCCTTCTTATCCATAATCTTTACTAGTTTCTCCACGTAAGTCAGATCTGGTTGCATATCCACATGCTCGTACTCCACTATGTGTCTGGCATCCCGATGATACTTCCTTAGCATTGACACATGGAACACATTATGAACTCGTTGTAGGTTCGGGGGTAAGGGTAGCTCGTAAGCCAACTTCCCAATCCGTCTTAGTATCTCAAAAGGTCCAATGTATCTTGGGCTTAGTTTTCCTTTCTTTCCAAATCTCATTAACCCCTTCCAAGGGGATACTTTAGTAGTACTAAGTCCCCTACTCCATACTCCTTGTCCTTTCGGGCTAGGTCTGCATATTTCTTCTGTCTGCCTTGGGCTGCTACCAGCCGTCCTCTGATGAGATCCACTATGTCTTTGGTCCTTTGGACCACTTCGGGTCCGAGCATCTTCCGCTCTCCTACTTCATCCCAGTATAAGGGAGATCGACACCTTTTTCCGTACAGGGCCTCATAAGGCGGCATTCCGATTCTAGCATGTAAGCTATTGTTATAAGAAAATTCGATCAACGGCAAGTGATCATCCCAACTTCCTTTAAAGTCTATTGCACAGACTCTCAACATATCCTCTAGTGTCTGGATGGTCCTTTCACTCTGCCCATCCGTCTGGGGATGGTAAGCGGTACTCATATTTAACTTGGTCCCCGCACATTCTTGAAAGCTCCTCCAAAATCTGGAGTTGAACCTGGGGTCTCGGTCTGAGACAATGGATGCTGGGACTCCATGTTGCGTCACTATTTCCTTAAGGTAAATGTCCACCAGTCTATCGACTGTGTATCTCTCATTGATAGGAATGAAATGAGCTGACTTTGTCAGTCGGTCTATAATCACCCATATGGCATCATGGTTGGCATTCGTCCTTGGTAAACCGACAACAAAATCCATGGCTATCTGTTCCCATTTCCATTCGGGAATCTCCAGGGGTCGTAAGAGTCCACTGGGTCTCTGGTGCTCTGCCTTTACTCTTTGGCAAGTCAAACATTTGCTTACCCATTCTGCTACGTCCCTCTTCATGTTGGGCCACCAATAATATTCCTTCAAATCCCTATACATCTTGGTGCTTCCCGGGTGAATGGAATATCTTGAACTATGGCTTTCATCCGAAATCTCATCTTTAAGCTCTTGAACATTCGGAACCCAAATCCGGTAGGAGTACCTCATTATCCCTTTATCATCTTTCTCAGTATGGGTCTCTTCTCCAGTCATTGACTCTTTGCCTTCATTCATTATTTTCTCTTGGCACAATCTAATCTTTTCCAATAACTCTGGCTGCATCAAGATCTCAAACAGCTTTTCCGTTCCGGTTACCTTTACTTCTATTTCCATTTTCTCAAAATCCTTTATCAATTCTTCCGAAGTCATTATCATTCTGAGTCTTTCCTTTCTACTAAGGGCATCATCCACCACATTAGCTTTCCCCGGATGATAGAGAATCTCACAATCATAGTCCTTGATTAGCTCTAACCATCTCCTATGGCGCATGTTGAGCTCTTTTTGCGTAAATATGTACTTGAGGCTCTTATGGTCTGTGAAAATCTCGCACTTCTCTCCATACAAGTAGTGCCTCCAAATTTTTAGGGCAAAAACTATTGCTGCGAGCTCAAGGTCATGAGTAGGATATCTAATCTCATATTCCTTCAGTTATCTCGACGCATACGCAATCACTTTACCGTGCTGCATAAGCACACACCCTAATCCTTTGTGCGACGCGTCACTATATATCACAAAATCTCCTTTTCCGTCTGGCAATGCCAATACCGGGGCCGTTACCAACCTTTCCTTTAATTCCTGAAAACTGTTCTCGCATTTCTCCGTCCATTCAAACTTCTCTGTCTTACGAGTAAGTCGTGTCAAAGGGGCTGCGATCTTCGCAAAGTCCTGTACAAATCTACGATAGTAGCCGACCAATCCTATGAAACTCCTTACCTCTGTGGGTGTGGTTGGCCTTTCCCAATTTGAGACCGCCTCTATCTTGGAGGGGTCGACCAATACTCCTTCTTTATTGATCACATGTCCTAAAAATTGTACTTCATTCCGCTAGAATTCACACTTCGAGAATTTGGCATATAACTGTTCCTCTCTGAGTATTCCTAGAGCTATCCTCAAATGCTCTGCATGTTCTGCCTCAGTCCTTGAGTAGATTAAAATATCATCGATAAAAACTATCACACACTTGTCCAAGTACTTCTTAAATACTCTGTTCATTAAATCCATGAAAGCTGCTGGGGCGTTGGTTAATCCAAAGGACATTACCAAGAACTCATAGTGCCCATACCTGGTACGGAACGCTGTCTTGGGAATATCTTCGGGTTTAATCTTTAGTTGGTGATATCTAGTTCTCAGGTCAATCTTGGAAAAATAAACAGCATCCTTTAGCTGGTCGAACAGATCGTCTATTCTAGGTAACGGGTACCTACTCTTTATGGTTAGCTTGTTCAACTCTCGATAGTCGATGCACAGCCTCATGCTCCCATCCTTCTTCTTAACAAATAACACTGGTGCTCCCCACGAAGACACACTGGGTCTTATCATACCCTTATCCTAAAGTTCCTGCAATTGGGTAGCTAATTCCTTCATTTCTAATGGGGCCAATCGGTAAGTTGCTTTTGAAACTGGCACCATCCCTGGGGCCCACTCAATAGCAAATTCAATCACTCTATCGGGTGGTAATCCCGGAAGGTCTTGTGGGAATACGTCTTCAAATTCGTTGACTACCGGAATATCTTGTAAGTTGGGCACCTCCTTCTGCGTGTCCACCACATAGGCTAGGTAAGCCTCATTTCCTTTTCGTAGCATCCTTCTGGCCTGGGCCATAGTCAAAAATTTATGCGTCTGCCTCTTTCCTCTAAATATGGCTTCTTTCTTTCCTGGGATATTTAACTTAACTTTCTTCCCCTTATAGTCTATCTGAGCATCATTGCTAGATAGCCAGTCCATTCCCAAAATTACATCAAACTCCCTTAATTTAAAAGGAATCAGATCAACACTAAAAGATTGCTCCCCTATGCCTAACTCACAGGCGGGGTGAATCTGGTTAACATGAATAATTTTATGATTGGCTATTTCTACTTGTAAGGGTTCTATTAAGGGTTCAGCCTTAAGTCTTAATTTACGCGCAAGGTCCTTTGATATAAAAGATTTAGTTGCTCCTGAATCAAATAAAACGTTTGCACTGACTGAATTTAGATAAAGGGTACCTGCTATCACATCTGAGTCTTTCATAGCATCTTGGACTGTCATGTTGAAAGTCCTCGCAGTAGGTGGCTTATTGGAGGCAGCCCTGCTGGCTCCTGAAGCTGCTGGTTTATTCATTGGGCATTCCTTCTTCCAATGACCCGGGCATCCACACTGATGACAAGTGGTGGTTGGAATGACGGCAGGGGCTGACGAAGGGCATTTGTGGGAATAGTGGCCCACTTGCCCACACTTAAAGCAGGTTACTGGCTTTCCCTTACATTCCCCAGAATGCATCCTTCCACAAGTGTTATAGGCTGGCAATGGGGGTCGAGACTGGTTGGAATAGGACATTCTTGACTTCTGGCCGCTCTGGCTCACATTCACACTCATTGGTCCCTTAAACCCAGTGTTCTTTCCCGGTAGGGACACTGCTCCTCAATTAAATCTAGTTGGGAAGCTCCTTCCTGCGGAACCTCCACCCATGCTCATGTTTTTCCTCTTTATTCCCTTCTTCTCTCTTTCCTTATGCATCTGTTCACTTCCGGCTTCTACAATTGTTGCTTTTTGCACCAAAGTGGCATAATCAGTAAGCTCAAGGATTGCCACCCTATTCTGGATCCACGGTTTCAGTCCCTGCTGAAACCTCCTAGCTTTCTTTTCCTCGGTGCTCATAAATTCCGACACAAACCTTGATAACTCAGTAAATTTCGCTTCGTACTCTGCTACAGATAAGTTATTCTACTTTAGCTCCAAGAAATTGAGCTCCATCTGGTTTTCCATAAACCTCGGGAAATATTTTTCCAGAAACAACTGACTGAATCTCTCCCGGGTTATAATAGCATCTGTCTCCATGTTTTTCTTGGCCTCCCACCAGTAGTTAGCCTCTCCTTTCAGAAGGTAGGTAGCAAATACAGTCTTCTGTGCCTCATCGATACTTAGAATCTCAAAGGATTTCTCCATTTCCTTTAACCATGCCCTTGCCTCAACTGGGTCGGCTGATTCATGGAACTTAGGGGGCTTAAGGGACTTAAAAGGCCTGAAAGAGTTTGCCACAACATTGTCATTTCTTTGAGGGGGTGGGTTGGGTTGACGTTCCAAGTTCTGCCTTAGTAGTTGCATGAACTGGCCCATGGGATTCATGCCTGGGTTTGGTATTGGTTGCTCAACCTCAGTTTCTCCTTCCTCAGCCTCTATCTCAAATCCCTCAACATCATATGTTTCCTCCTCCTCTTTATACAGGGAGTCATCCTGTTCAACATAATCCTCGTCTTCCTCTTCACTGTGTTCCTGGTTCCTATCATCCTGGTTATGGCTTCCCTGCTCCTCAGATCCAGGGTCCACCCTAGTTCCAATCTTTCTTGGCGGTATGATACTGATAATAAAAAAAATATTGGGAAATTCAACGTTAGGTCACAATCATACACAACATTGTGCCTTGCACAGTTCTATAATGGGGAGAATGTATCTCGCAATTCTATTATTTTATGACAGTTCTAATAAGAAGTCCAGTAATAATAATGATAAAAACAGTGATCTCGTCACTAAGGAACTGAACTGAAAGGAAACAAATATATACATAATACGAGAAATACATAGTTTGATCTGGTCAAAAGTACAACAGTGTTGCAGCCATCTGTCCCAAAAGTGATACACAATAGTCTATCTGTCTAGTCAGAAAAAGGGATGCTATATACAAGTCAACTATCCCGGAAAATTGGCTCTTACTAAGGCCTCGGCTAACTAGACAACTAGATTATCCCATCGTCAGTCCTGAATCACACACCGGAGCGGGTCAGCTCCCATACCCTTTCCATCGCACGACGGAAGATATAGTCAGCCTGCCGCCTGGAGATCCTACCATGCCTGTCCCCCTGGAGCGATCTGAGTCTCGCTCGGGATGTGAGCTCTATCCCCGTCAGCTCCCTCCTCAAGGATCCGGGTATAGTAGCCCTAGTCTCATAAGCTCGGGTACGCCTACCCGCCCTCTCCGCATCCAACTCCCTCCTGACCTTATCCAGCCGGGCCTCAGCAACAGCCACTCGGGTCCGCAGTACATCCTGAACATAGTCGTGGGCTAACAAAGACTGTCTATGGGCAGGGTCGAGAGGTGGTGAATCTGGAGCCGCTGGGGGTGCCTCCTCGGTCTGCCTAGGCTCGGAAGTATGGGTCTCTGAGCTGTCATCATATGGGCTCCAGGATAGTGGTGGAGGGGTAGGAGCTCTGACCACCGGGAGTGAGGGAAAAGGGGTACCAGTGTACACTACCATAGCTCCGACACGCTCCTCAGCTACTGGGACCTCATCCGGGTCCTCATCCGGGTCCTCCTCATCTGAAATAGCAATGACCTCTGTCTCTGACTCCTCTGAAGGGTCCTCATCATCCTCCTCCATCTTAGGCTCCTCCTGATCCTGGACATCTAGCAGTGCCTCATCATGCTCACGCTCGAACATCTCAGGGTCCTCTATCTCATGTGCCTACACATTAAACGAGCTAAGTTACTATCATGATACTTATAAGGGTTCCCGTAAGGGTTTTAACTGTCAGCGCTACTTTAAGTAGTCCGACCATGAACTTGGCAAGAGTTCTTATTATCTTTGTGAGTTTATTATTATATCGTCGCATCATCTCTGAGGTTTATAACGCTTAGCTCTAATACCATTTCTGTAACACCCCCAGATCCGGGGTCGGGAATCCGGGTCGTCACGGTCTTTCTTTCCACAATATCACTTCACTTAATTAATATTAAATAATCTTATGCTATGACCCCACACTAACACACACCACAACCCGTTATAGTCTCAGAGATGAAATTGAAATATGTACAAGTCCTTGAATCCATAATTTAAAAGTTATTACAACCCAAAATGATTACTTGATAAATTTACAGTTAATTGCCATTATCTGCCAAAAGTTATAATTATACAATATTTGGTTCCCAAAAGTAGAATGCCTGATCTACCAATAGATCTACCTCTGCTGCTATAGCAGCTACAACATCAACGGGAAGACGCGGGACGCTTCCCACGCGCTTGCGCTGGGTCTGCTTGAGTCTGGCCATCTTTCCTAACTGTTGTTGTATGATGAAGAAATGAAGCAAGAGTGAGCATTACAGCTCGCAAGATAATATATAGTGTAAACAATAATGCAAGTATCTAAATGGATAACTTACTAGAATCCTTTATCAAGTGTAAGGTAATTACTTACTGGATATAAGCTTAAAGGAAGATGAATTTACCAATTACTTCACTATACTTATACCATTTTTAGAAATCTACTTGAACTACTACTGTTCAAAGTATAATAAGTTTTAAAAGGTCATCCCATAGATGAGACCACAAGTTAAAACTTGAACAGATTCAATCTTTGAAATATTTTTAAAGGAAATAAAGTTACGAGATACTTCATTCAATGGAAACACCATTATAACTGTTTGACTTTGTCAAAGCTTTGGCAACCACCCATTTGTAGCCTTTCGATCGAAATGCTCTGGGTAGTGTTACAATTGTCCAACTGGATGATGAACTCATTACGGGAGTTTTATCGTGCCAGAAAGACCACTTACGATGATCAGTCGTAGTAGTGCAACCCCACCATTTTTTACATGTAGAGGAGAACCTGTCGGATTTACTTGTCAACCGAACAGTGGACTCCTAAGGAATGTACCGTCTTGCGAAACTTCCAGGCCATTTGGGCCAATATAATAAGGCTGGGCCGGCGCCACTCGACCACTTACGCCACTCCTAGTTCAGATGAAATCCATGACTCTGAAACGTAAAGCTCGTCCCCACTTTCCCAAGTAGAAACTTGTTGATACGGCTCCACCAAGAAGTCGAATCTAGTTCGAAAGGAAAACTCACCGATATTTCCCAGGCGATGCCTGTTAATGGATTAACTTGTTCCAAGAATTTTACTTCCCGAGTATTGGGTAAGTAATCAAAACTCTTTTATCAAAATAGCAACCTGGTTGCGAATATAAAACACAACACGGAGCCGGATCCCTCGGGTTTTGAGCGAATATTTAAATCCCCTTCGAAAGGAAGATCTTAAATATATAAAAAATGAGTTTTAGGGTCCGCTCTAACTTTTAAAATCATTTTGAAGACTCGCAAACATTTTTAAGAATGTTTGGAGTAATGCTGATTTAATGAAATAAATCAGTCCCAATTTATTAGAAAATATCCGAATATTATTATTTAAATAATATTCTCATAAAGAATAATCTTTATAAAAATAATTGAAGTAGAAGTTTTAAAACTTATACTTGCAATGTATATTAAATAACCAAAGATATACTTATACGAAAGTAATATCTTTATTTGAATAATCAAAAGTAAGTTTGATTATCGACACATTATTCTTTAATAAAATTAAGAATAATAATTAGTAAATAATCGGAGTTATAAGTCCTCGAATGAATATTCAAATAATAATATTCATTAATAAATTAAGCGGAGTCATAAGTCCTCGAATGAATATTTAAAATAATATTCAATAATAAAATAAACGGGGTCATAAGCCCTCGAATGAATATTCAAAATAATATTCAATAATAAAATAAGCGGGGTCATAAGCCCTCGAATGAATATTCAAAATAATATTCATTAATAAAATAAAGTTATCGAATAAACCTTATTTGATTCATAGTTTTGAAAACTATATATATATACATAAATATATAATGTACTCGGGAGCATCGACTCCCGGTTTTAGAAAAATGTTCACCTCTGGGTCCCCTGTACTAAGGGTATATGCAAATTACCGCTTATCTCCAGCATAGGTATTATCAACTGAATCAACAGATATATGTATCAAGAATACGAAACAGGCATGCATATATACCATATCACATGCTACAATATATCGCAAGAATTTGCTAAATAACCATCATGCATCTATCACAAGATAATGCATATACATATATACATCACAACAACAGTATAACGGGTAGAAAACTTGCCTGAGCGACTGGGGGTTATAAATGGCTTGGGACGAGTCTGGTAACCTATAAACAACATATAAGTTGGAATTAAACCAAAGTCACTTATAAATCTATACTTTAACCAATTTAGACTCTAACGCTCGCTTTGCGCTTACTGATTCTCTTAAGTCGCTCGAGTACCCTCGGCTCCACCATTTTTAATAAATTAACCATTAAGAGTTTTAAGGCGATTCTTTCGCGAGTGTCTTACCAACTGCCTAATACACTTTACATAAATGTTTCATACTCCAATTAGTCCTTTTAGGTCTTTAACCTAGGTTTCAAAGTAAGGTGAGGAGTAATGATTCGTTCACGAAATGTCGTTACTTCAAACGGCCGTTTCTCCTAAACCGTACATCGGAATCAAACGAACTACATATCAAAAAGAAGCTCATAACATGAACTATCTAATCATGGGAATGGTCAAAACCTAGCAGTGAGTTCACGGGTCCTAATGTTAAGAACAAAAACAGCCTAAAGTAAATCGGACATTAGGACGGCTATGTTTACGCGATTACCCAAATTTAAATCACTCCAAATCAACCCACAATCAACATCCCAATCAAAACTCCATCCATACTTCACCATAACAGCCCCAACAACTCAACATTATCAATTTATACTATTCTCAAACATGTATTCAAACTATACATAAATTCATTAATCAACAATCCAAGAATTACGACTCCAAAAACTTCACAAAACCAACTAACCTCTACATACACAACAATCAAGCCTCTCATGAATTATAACAACAAAACTAAACCTAATTACTCAAGTAAAGTTAGGGTTTGGAGGGGTTATACCTTCCTTGGAGAGTGGAGAATCAAGTAATTAGCTTGGAATCACCCTTAAAAGTCCTTATCCAAGCTTAATCTAAACAAAAACTCAAGAACAAAAGTTTTAGTTCTTGAAAAACACTATTCACCATCTTCTTCCATGATTTTTAGGAAGAGATTGTGAATGATTTAGGAGCTCAAACTTATAGGATAGCTATATCTATGCATAAGGAGTCTTAGATAATTACCTTGCTAATTAACAAAGCTTGGAACTAGGATTTTGAATTTCTTGCTTTGAAGAAGAAGAAAAAGCCGAGAGCTTTGATGAAGAATGGTGAGATAGCTTTTTGTTTTTGGTGAAAATGAAATGTTTTGGCTTGGTTGGTTGTTTTTGATTTGTTTTGTTTTGTTTTATTACCTTTTTACCATGGTAACTTTTTTGTGGTTCTAAATCAACCAACAACACATTTTGCTTGGTCATGTTTATGTCACCATGTGATGTCACCCTCCCACCTTTGTCCTCTTCTTATTGGTTTGATGACATCATCCCCACTAACCTCTTTGATTAGCTTCTAATTACTTGGCTAATGACCGATGATCTGTTATACGGTTCGCTTAACTTTCGTTTTCATTTATCGTTTGAGGGATCATACCCGGGATCTTATTACTTGGGTTCCCTTAACCTTTCTCAATACATTATATTCCTTTTATGATCCTCTCTTAAAATCCTTGCATTTAAATCCTTTTTATCCTGTTACCTTATACTCAATTCTTTCGATATCTGGTGGATTTTCGGGAAAAATCAAAGTGTTCGGATTTGGATTCTGGCGATCTTTACATACACTCATTTATCACAAAGGGTACTAATATGATCTCAGAATAACAATAAAAGAACCCCTACATAGTGTGGCATGAAAAGTTTTCTTATTCAGCAATATCAGCAAAAACACTATTCATAAGGGTTACAAAAAGTTCAAAATTTTGGGGTTATTACAGTCTCCCCTCCTTAAAAGGATTCCGTCCCGGAATCAAATAGAAAACAAATGGGGGTACTTTTCTAGCATTGCGCTCTCTAGTTCCCAAGTTGATTCTTCCATATTATGATTCTGCCATAGCACTCTGACTAGCTTGATCACTTTGTTCCGAAGCACCTGCTCCTTCTTATCCATAATCTTTACTGGTTTCTCCACAAGCTCGTACTCCACTATGTGTCTGGCATCCCGATGATACTTCCTTAGCATTGACACATGAAACACATTATGAACTTGTTGTAGGTTCGGGGGTAAGGCTAGCTCGTAAGCCAACTTCCCAATCCGTCTTAGTATCTCAAAAGGTCCAATGTATCTTGGGATTAGTTTTCCTTTCTTTCTGAATCTCATTAACCCATTCCAAGGGGATACTTTTAGTAGTACTAAGTCCCCTATTCACTACTCCTTGTCCTTTCAGGCTAGGTCTACATATTTCTTCTGTCTGTCTTGGGCTGCTACCAGCCGTCCTCTGATGAGATCCACTATGTATTTGGTCCTTTGGACCACTTCGGGTCCGAGTATCTTCCGCTCTCCTACTTCATCCCAGTATAAGGGAGATCGACACCTTCTTCCGTACAGGGCCTCATAAGGCGGCATTCCAATGCTAGCATGAAAGCTATTGTTATAAGAAAATTCGATCAACGGCAAGTGATCATCCCAACTTCCTTTAAAGTCTATTGCACAGACTCTCAACATATCCTCTAGGTTCTGGATGGTCCTTTCACTCTGCCCATCCGTTTGGGGATGGTAAGCGGTACTCATATTTAACTTGGTCCCCGCACATTCTTGAAAGCTCCTCCAAAATCTGGAGTTGAACCTGGGGTCTCGGTCTTAGACAATGGATGCTAGGACTCCATGTCGCATCACTATTTCCTTAAGGTAAATGTCCACCAGTCTATCGACTGTGTATCTCTCATTGATAGGAATGAAATTAGCTGACTTTGTCAGTCGGTCTATAATCACCCATATGGCATCATGGTTGGCTTTCGTCTTTGGTAAACCGACAACAAAATCCATGGCTATCTGTTCCCATTTCCATTCGGGAATCTCCAGGGGTCGTAAGAGTCCACTGGGTCTCTGGTGCTCTGCCTTTACTCTTTGGCAAGTCAAACATTTGCTTACCCATTCTGCTACGTCCCTCTTCATGTTGGGACACCAGTAATATTCCTTCAAATCCCTATACATCTTGGTGCTTCCCGGGTGAATGGAATATCTTGAACTATGGCTTTCATCCAAAATCTCATCTTTAAGCTCTTGAACGTTCGGAACCCAAATCCGGTAGGAGTACCTCATTATCCTTTTATCATCTTTCTCAGTATGGGTCTCTTCTCCAGTCATTGACTCTTTGCCTTCATTCATTATTTTCTCTTGGCACAATCTAATCTTTTCCAATAACTCTGGCTGCATCGAGATCTCAAACAGCTTTTCAGTTTCGGTTCCGGTTACCTTTACTTCTATTTCCATTTTCTCGAAATCCTTTATCAATTCTTCCGAAGTCATTATCATTCTGAGTCTTTCCTTTCTACTAAGGGCATCAGCCACCACATTAGCTTTCCCCGGATGATAGAGAATCTCACAATCATAGTCCTTGAGTAGCTCTAACCATCTCCTATGGCGCATGTTGAGCTCTTTTTGCGTAAATATGTACTAGAGGCTCTTATGGTCTGTGAAAATCTCGCACTTCTCTCCATACAAGCAGTGCCTCCAAATTTTTAGGGCAAAAACTATTGCTGCGAGCTCAAGGTCATGAGTAGGATATCTAATCTCATATTCCTTCAGTTGTCTCAACGCATACGCAATCACTTTACCGTGCTGCATAAGCACACACCCTAATCCTTTGTGCGACGCGTCACTATATATCACAAAATCTGTTATACGGTTCGCTTAACTTTCGTTTTCATTTATCGTTTGAGTGATCATACCCGGGATCTTATTACTTGGGTTCCCTTAACCTTTCTCAATACATTATATTCCTTTTATGATCCTCTCTTAAAATCCTTGAATTTAAATCCTTTTTATCGTGTTACCTTATACTCAATTCTTTCGATATCTGGTGGATTTTCGGGAAAAATCAAAGTGTTCGGATTTGGATTCTGGCGATCTTTACATACACTCATTTATCATAAAGAGTACTAATATGATCTCAGAATAACAATAAAAGAACCCCTACATAGTGTGGCATGAAAAGTTTTCTTATTCAGCAACATCAGCAAAAACACTATTCATAAGGGTTACAAAAAGTTCAAAATTTTGGGGTTATTATATCTGTTTTCTGTTACTTGTGTTTTAAATCGATTTGATTGTATTAAACACTGTATTCAAACCCCTTCTACAGTGTTGTGTGACCTAACATTTGTGAAACGCTTGGTGTCTGAAAAGCTGGGACCAAAATCGGATAAATGTTATTTTGTGGGATATCCTGAAGAAACTATAGGGTATAGTTTCTATAATCCTACCGAGAACAAAGTGTTTGTTGCTCGAACCGCTGTATTTCTTGAAAGAGATTTACTTTCAAAGAAAATTAGTGGGAGGACTATAGATCTCGATGAAGATCGAGTTGTACAAAATAATATTGAACCAGAGTTGGAAAATGGGCATGAAGTACATCAAGATGTTCCTACTCCGGAAACACAGGTTGTTCGTAGATCTAGTAGGGCTCGTCATGAGCTAGAGAGATGTTATGGATTTCTCTTGACTCAAGATGATGATGTAATGCTCATAGATGATGATGAGCCTCTTACCTACCAAGATGGTATGAACAGTCCAGACTCCGAGAGATGGCTAGAGGCCATGAAATCCGAAATAGAATCCATGTATCAAAATAAAGTATCGACTTTAGTTGATCCACCTGAAGGGGTAAAACCTATAGGATGCAAGTGGGTTTTCAAGAAGAAAACTGACATGGATGGTAAAGTACAGACCTATAAAGCGCGACTGGTGGTAAAAGGTTTCAAACAAGATCATGGTATAGACTATGATCAGACCTTTTCACCAGTTGCTATGGTTAAGTCCATCAGTATTTTGCTAGCAATAACTGCTTACTACGACTATGAGATTTGGCAAATGGATGTCAAAACCGCTTTCTTAAATGGGAGCCTTGAAGAGGATGTATACATGATACAACCTGAGGGTTTTGTCGATCCTAAGTTTGTTAAGATGGTTTTTAAGTTACTTCGATCTATTTATGGATTGAAGCAAGCCTCAAGGAGATGGAATCTTCGTTTTGATGAAACAGTCAAAGAATTTGGCTTTATTCAATATAAAGATGAACCATGTGTTTATAAGAAGGTTAGTGGGAGCCATGTGGCATTCCTAGTATTATATGTAGATGACATATTACTAATAGGGACTGACATACCTTCTCTACAGGCTGTTAAGACTTGGTTGGGAAATAGTTTCTCGAAGAAGGACTTAGGTGATGTTACCTATATATTAGGGATCAAGATCTATAGAGATAGATTAAGGAAATTAATCGGCCTAAGTCAGAGTACATACATTGACAAAGTATTGCATCATTTCGGGATGCAAGAGGAAAAAATAGGATATGTCCCAATGTCTCATGGGATACAGATCTCAAAAGACAACTACCCTAAATCGTTAGATGATAAGGGTCGTATGAGCAAAGTTCCATATGCTTCGGTAATTGGATCTATAATGTATGCGATGATATGTACTCGTCCTGATATTTCGTATGCCTTGAGCATGACGAGCAGATACCAGTCTAATCCTGGTGAGGGTCACTGGACAGCTATCAAGAATATTCTTAAGTACTTGAAAAGGACTAAAGATTCATTGTTGGTGTATGGAGGAGATGAGAAGCTGGTTGTAATGGGTTACACTGACGCCAGCTTTCAGAAAGACAGAGACGATTCAGTATCTCAGTCAGGTTTTGTGTTTTGCCTTAATGGAGGTGCTGTAAGCTGGAAGAGTTCAAAGCAAGAGACAGTAGTTGATTCTACAATGGAAGCTGAGTATATTGCTGCCAGTGAAGCAGCCAAACAGACTGTTTGGATATAGAAATTCATAACGGGGCTTGGTGTGGTTCCATCGATCACAGATCCAGTTGATCTTTACTGTGATAATAATGGAGCCATCGCGCAGGCTAAAGAACAAAGGTCCCATTCCCGGGAAAAGCATATACTTAGGAGATATCACCTCATTCGAGAGATTAATGAAAGAGGAGATATACATATATGTAAAGTGCATACTGATGATAATGTTGCAGACCCACTGACTAAGGCTTTGTCGCAGCAAAAGCACGAAGGTTATACTAGTTCCATGGGTATTAGATACATGGGTGTTTGACTTTAGTGCAAGTGGGAGATTGTTAGTGTTTATGCCCTAGAGACAACACTATTATGTTTATATTATGAAACATTTGAATTATTAATTATGATTATATGGATTACTCTTTAGTAATTTATTATATCTTTATTTTCTGCGATAAGATGTTAGATTAATAAATGTCCTTGGAATATCATATGTAAATCTATATCTCTAAGTATGTGACTTAGAAATGAGATTATGAGAATAATATTGATATTCCTAAAGGTCCCTAGTCAGGTATTATTGTTAAGGGACTATAATAAATATATTGAGACTAGTGTGTTTGTTGGCTGATGATAACATCTTATTGATCATAGGTATGGTGATACTAAAGTCAAAATACAGGAACATGTATTAAATAAATGGTGTTGGATTGACCCGTTATGAGATACTACATGTTTATAGTGTCATAAGTTAATCTCACAGTGATAATGATGTATTGGTCCTTTGACCTGAAATCATTTTATTTCTATACGAGAATTAATATACTTTGATACTATTAAAATTTATCCTTGACCGAGTAATAATAAAAGTAGACATTGGATACATTATGAATCGTATGAGAAATATGAATGATCTAGATGGGATTTAGCCCTCCTTTATTAAAGGAGTGATATTATTGGCCTCTTGATTGAGTAAGACTATAAAATGCATGGTTGTGCTCAAATACTGATTTGTTTAACAGTTTACTCATTGATCAAGGAAAGAAGGATTGAATGTTAATAGAGGATGACACAATTCATGCCTCGAGTTTGATCTATAATATAAGGCTAAAGGGATTATATTACATTGTAAATTATTCACAAAAGGTTTAGTTGATCACCGATTTAATTATTATTACTTGGGTAACAATGATGTATTATTACATGCCGCTCATTGTTTATGATTTTAAATTAGATTTAAAATTGTTGCCAACGTAATAATAACCTAAAGGGTCGCACAAAGAATGATTGGAAGATTATTTAATTTAAATTAAATATAAGTAATTCGAATTATTTGTTATTAATTAAGTGTGACTTAATTAATTAAATAAATAGGAAATTCGAATTTAATATTAAATCCGAAATTACGTTATTGGATGATTAAGTGAGACTTATTAATACAATAATTAGAATTTCGGATTTAATAATAATAATAACTCTAAAATTCAGTTTAGGGTTGGAGGCCCATTAGCTCTCGCCTATATAATATCTTTTTCTAATAAAATTAGGGTTACACATTTTATTTGATAAAATATTAACCCTAGCAGCTTGAAGAGAGATAGAGAGAGCAAGAAGGCGGCCTCAAGAATGTGCTAGTACACACCAATCCTCTGGGCGATCATTCGTGTGGATACCTTCAAGGCGTAGATCATTCCAGCGACGGGCTACGTGGTGATCATTCGAGACCTCCATCTTTCCATTAACGTAAAGTTTCTTAAGGTAAACATATTGAACTACGAATTAAATATTTTTTTTCGCATGGATCCTGCGGAGGGTTTCGATTTTTAAGATTTAAATTTACGTTTTTCGTTGCGTTTATGTGCTAAAAACCCTTCAATTTAAACAAATAATTTTTTTTAACAAATCATTTTAAAACAATTGAAATTTTTAATTAAACAGTCTGAACAATATTATCTTAAACATTTCATTTATCCCTTTTTAAAATTAAACAGAATTTAAAAATATGGAAAGACTGTAAAATAGTAAGGTAAAAATAAATGCTGTAAAGACTGGAAATTAAATAAATAAAATAAAAGGGATTAAAAAAGGTTTATTTTATGAAACAAATACCAGCCTCAAGTGTTAATGCTTGATACAAAAGGTCTATCATAACTGGTACCGATACAGATCAAAACGGGTTACTACACACATATCTAGTCTCACTATAACTATAGATGCCTCTATATACATATATCACATATAGTACAAAATCTCGGTCTAACTGGCTGGCCTCAGAAGGACGGTGGAATACGATCTAACTCCTGACGGATCGTATCCAAAACTGACTCAACCAATCTCACTACCGGGTGATACTCTGCATCTGAATGGGGGTCCTCACGGCTCAACGCTCCCATATCCTGAGAAGCTGCCTAGTAAACCTGTCTAAGTCTCTCTCTCTCATCACATAATCTGGCTGTAATGCTGCTACTGGGCCATACTCTCGTCGGTCAAACAACCCAAGGACCTCACAGCAGTGAGCCCTCCAGGAATGTATGTCCTCTTGCATCATCGCATACACATGATATGGAACTGTCCGAGTGTAAGAACCCAAAATTTTAACATCGGTAAAAGATCTTTATGAATAGTAACCTTGCTATTTAATAAAAACTTTTGCGACCACACCATATACGAGTTTTAAATTTAAGATTCCGAGTTAATATCGTGATTATACATACCAAATTAGTGTATGTAAACGCTATTAGTTTTTGAAGAAAATGAACTTTGAAAAATGACCGTATCTACGAACCATCAAGAATTACGGGAATTACAATATAATTACAAATTTAAAATCCTAAGTATTTATATCCAAGAATGATAATTCAAAACATAAAGAATGTATACAAAAGGATTTACTTCACGAACCGTTTACGAGAAATTATTACAAAAACGAATAAGCGACCAAGAAAATGCGTAAATGAATAAATAAACGTATCGAACCAAATTAACTAAACTAACTAAAATAACTAACCATGGTAAGAAACTAACCATGGCTAGGTTACCAAATAGTAACCTAAACTAGGAAGCATGATGACCTAAAGCTAGGAATAGTAAAGCTAAAACCTAAAACTAGATAGTTAGCTTTTAAAACCTAGGAAGCTAGCAAGATACGCACTAAGATATGCCATGATTTTCTAGTCCTGGGTTATATACTAAAAGATATATAATTATACAACACAATCTTTCAAGAGAAGCAATCAAGAAGCAACAAACTTTCTCTCTCTCCCCAAAAACTCAATGCTAATTTCCAAGAACACCATGGGAAGAAAAATTAATATCTCATGATATACTCATACAAAAATCACCAAATTATAACCAAAGCTTCCTCATACCATGTACAAGGTACGTTCAAAATTTCATGGCCATTGAATTAGTATAGCATAGTCAAATCCTTGCTCAAAATTGGTGGTGAATAGTAACTCCGAAAATCTCTTTTTGTTTTCTTGATTTTCATGGCATGATTTAGGATTCTTAAGCATAACCAATCCCTCCCAAGGTTCAACCATAAATAAGAGGACCTCCCAAGCTACCAAGAAAGGTATAAACCTTCATCCAAACTTTTTTTAAATTTTAAATTTCAAGAAAAGTAAAGATCTTGGATATAAGTATGGTTTTGATGATTGATTTGATATTATCTTGATGTTTAGTTAATTAATTTTAAGGTTGATTATTTTTGCCTCAAGAACATGAAGTTATTGAGAGGAGTTAGTGTTGAGATGATTATTTGATGATTGTTGATGGTGGTATAATGATTTAAGACATAAACGAAACTCGGATCGTAATCGTAATCTCGTTAAAACAAACAAAACTCAACTTAAGTTTCTGCAGAAGTTCCTGAATGTATAAACTGTAGTTCTTAAAAAGTGAGACTTTATTATGATAGACAATGTTATTAGGATCATTTAGGCGCTTGAATCTCTTGATTTCAATTTACGGATCAAAAGTTAAGACCGTTTTAGTGAAATGGATTTACGCGACAAAACTGCTACAAATTATGAATTTTGTAAATATAAATGATTAACTTAAAATATTTAAAAATAATGAAATTTTTACAGAGATTAAGAAATAGAGTTTATTAGCTTCCATAGAAATCTCAAGTAAAAATATTGATTGTTCAATTTTATAAAAATGTCGGAGCCGAGATCGCGCGGAGTACGAACGTCAAAAAAAACCCCTGTTAGGAAACTGCCACTTCGGAATTTTCACCCATGTTACCAGAAATCCATTTTCAAATGATGTATTCTAACTGTTTTCTAGATCGCGCACGCAAAAACGGTGCGTCAATTGAGTTAACGGTTTGAGAGATATCAACATTTTAGTGAAAGCGGTTTGAATAGTAAAATTCCGTAGTTGACCGAAATTTTGAAATACTTTTCACCTAATTAAATTCATTTTATCAAAATGAAACTTTAATGATAAATATTACAAGCACTCAAGAAGCTCCTCGAGGTGGTTTCGTATTAAAATACTAATTTTACGATTTATTAAAAATGATAGTGTGAGTCGCATAATAGTAGTAACATTCGGTAAAGTTAACTCTAGAAGACTACTTTGACCGTCCGTTTCGACCAAGGATTGATACTTATTTCGAGTCGGTCGAATATTGAAAATTATGAAGTATTGAACTTATTAGAATATAAGTTGGTGATGAGAGTAGGAATGTTGATTAAGATTATGATATTTGTTGAATAGAAAACCCGAAACGAGAGGAAGTCGGGAAACGTATCTTGGACTTCAGGCAAGTTTTCAAACCCTGCCTTTTAAAAACTGTTGTGTTGTGAATGTTTTCCAAAACCGTGATATATGCATGAGATTGCTTTAAACTATTTTACGAAGTTTGAGATATGTTATATTACTCAATTATTGATAATTTTTAGTATATGTTCATACCGAGTTTGAAAGGTTATATTTAGACAGAGAGTCGGTCGGTGTCAGTTTATAAAATCCCGGAAGTATTCCGGAGGAGTTATATTTGTGAATGTTAAACGCTAGTAAGTAGCGTGGCGTATATATTGTAGACCGAGAATGGGTCGGTATAAATTATTTAAAACCCCGGAACTATTCCAGAGATATTTTGGACGATTAAAGTCCGTATTTATTTTATTCTAAGAGACTCAATGTCCACTTGCGAAACATTAAATACCTCGAACTTTTATTAAACCGATTTCCAAATATCGTATTCCATCAACTATATTTAATTACTCGAATATTGGATACTATTTCATTTATTCATTTAATATAGGAGAATTATTCTCAAATGATTAATTATTTCAAACTCGATTAATTATTAAGGATTACTTTAATTATCTAAACATAAATTAGTTGAGGAATATTATTTCAAATATTATTTTAAAGTATAATTATTCGAGGTTTAATTATTTAATGATTATTATTTAATTAATAATTATTTATTAAATGATTTAATATGATTTAAAAATCATAAAACCTGATTTAAAATACTTTCTGATTTTCGAAAAATCATTCGAATAATTTCAGATCGTCGGAGAATATTATCTCGACTTATTTTAAATATTTTGAATATAGTTTCAAAGGAAACTCTCCCCCTTATTTACTTATCTTTTGACAACGGTCAACCCACATCATTAGTACTTCCTCCGGAAAACTTTCAGAAGTACATATATATATATATAAGATGAGCTGTGCCTATCAACAAGCGAAACGCTTGGCGAACTTTGATATAGTTCAATGATTCCAAGTATATGATAGGATTCTTAAATGGACAAAGGAGGGGTAGAGATCCAGTACTTCGTGGACTAGGGAGACTTCCATATTACTTTTCCGTATGAGAAGGTGCCATGTGTACTGAGGGACATACGAAGTATGAAAAACATACTCGGGTTGAATGGGGGAGCATATAAATCCCGAATGCGGCTAGGGTGACCGGGAGTAAGGAAGTCGTCCCTCTATATGTAGAAAAGGTTATTATTTCCATAGTACGACTGATCATCGTATGCAGTGGCTCCAGTAAATGTCCTATTCTTCCAATTAGAATTGTGATGCAATACCATAACCCAAGGGTGCTGGGTTTACCATTAAGGTATTCGCAGGATAATAAGTCCACAAAAGAATTATTTTTGAAAAGAGGTGTGTATCACCAAGAAAACTATTTTGAATAAATACATATACTTATATGGATTATTATAATTCCTTTAACAGTCTTTTCATACTATTGATTATTATGGCTGAGCATTATTGCTCACTCTTGCTTTCTTTTAAATTTCACAACACAACAGATAACCAGTATGTTGGTGTGGGACTTAGTCGCTTGCAGTCATGGGAGAATCCCTGGCAGCTTTGTCTCAGGCGGGCCAGAGTATCAGATAGGTATAAGATATCGGTCATAATTATTATAACTTCATGTAGAGGCTACGAATAATTGTTTGAGATCCTGTAAAGTACATTTGAGTTTTAATAACAGATGATACTTGTTGTACGTTATTTCTAAGGCTATAACTTGTGAGTGTGTGAGATTGGGGGTCTGTGATATGGAATTATTGGATTATTGAGTTAATACATGTTATATATGATTGAAGGATTGCGTGACGACCCAGATTCCTAACCCAGGATTTCGGGGCGTTACAGAAATGGTATCAGAGCAATAAGTTATAATACTTAGAGACTAGAGTGTTAGAAATCTGTCTAGATGCGAGATTGCGTAAGAGTTCATATAGAGTTCATCATTGGACTACCGGATGTAGCCCCAATGTGTAGGTTAGGATAAGGGTAAATTTGAGGTACTAAAGCATGACTAATAGGACCATTGGAGATTATCATAATGATGAGAAGAAAAATTAGAATCATATATGATTTGGTAATGATGTGGATGTAGAACTCGGAGCTGAGTCTCCAGGGCATTTGGGATAAAGACGGTATTATCAACACCAAATATTTATTTGGACAACACGACCCTTGCTACTCGTAGTTCTTTATAGGTTGCCCAAGAGGGGGCATCACATGTGAGAAGCATGAAGTTTAATTATTAATATACAGTTAAGGTTATTGACCCAAACTAGTTGAAGGTGTCATTTTACCAAGGAGGATGTGAATACTGTATTAATTATGAATTCACCGGAGATAGTGTCCAATATACCCTTAAGGATATTTTCTATTGAGGAAAATTGAATGTAATATAATAATGTTATCGTAAGACGACTACACTACATGATATTATTAGGGTGCTTAACATGTAAGGTTATGATGGTTTAGCACAGAGATCGAGAGCATCAAGAATTGATGGCATGTCTATAATTGAATGGCGTAAGATTACAACGAGCGATAGTTCGATCTTAGAACCTTTTAAAATGATAGACCAATTGCTCTATAGCGGAATTCTTCGGTAGATATGATGTCAGATACTGCGTATATATACTCGTAGACCTCTAATATATTCAAAAACGTATGTTCAATTACACGCACATGCCACCGAACTTATGGACTGCATTGAGATCCCTAAGAGATCTCTTTGATATGTTCCCAGGGAGAACTAGCCACTTGTAGTTAGTAACGGATGCGTGTAGCAGGCCCCGATCGGCTTAAAAGATGCTTTTGGAATATTTCTGATTAAGGTCTTCAAGGTAAAACACTGGAATGACAGAAATACGTGTGAAAGTCAAGATAGTAAGTGATTTTAAAATAATGATTGAGGGAGACACTAGTTGAAACATGGAATTACAAAGATGAAGAGGTGGTATCATCCTCAGATCGGATAATAACGAGAGTTAGGATAATCAGTGAAATATTTTGGCACTTACTCACTGTCATGCTACTCCCTCCAAACTGTTGTTCATTCGTATTGCCTTGATAAGTCATATCAGGCAGTCATTTTTGTTCCCTACTTTGAACTTCTGATATGACCATCTTGAATAGTCTTTCTCCGCATCAGGACTTGTCAATTCTTTTAGTTAATCCATGAACTTTCATTCATAAATTATGATCTTCTTGTTCAACTCAGAGCTATTTATACTTCATTTCAATTATCCAAGAGATTTTTTTATATAAATTTTCCCTCAATTCATCGATGAATATTCATAATGGGTATCTTCAATTGATTCTTCTTTCTTACTTACTCTTCTCAGTCGAGATTGTAAATATCTAACAAATTATTAAAAACATGGATGATCTAATATCCATATATTCCTCGGGAATCCTTTTCTTCTATTCTGGATGAAATTATATATTGAACTTTGAAATTATATTAAGGGTATCAATTTGATATTGGTACTCTGAATTCAATTCTATTTGAGAATCTAATAAAGTATGTGAACAAGGGCACCTCTGAGTATACCATTTTATTGGCAAGAAATATTTGATGAGAGGCTATCGATTGTTCCGATGCCAAGACCACTCGACTCAGAGTTATAATTATCTTTCTCGGCCCAAATTTGAAAACTCTTTATTTTAAAAATCGTCATCCGGGTAGCCACAAATTTCTTCAGTAGTTACGATGTTGAATTTCTTTACAAACAAAATGAAATATGTTTAGTTACATATGTTTTCATTGATGACTAGTTAATTGTCTTAACTAGTCAAAATTTTAATTAATACGACGGAAGCCTAGCTAATTGTCCTAGCTAGTTGCTATGGGCCAAACCGATTAAGCTGGCCATTTTCTTAGTCGGTTGATAATATTGCTTTGTATGGACTATTATTATTTTTCTAGTTCCATTTCCAATAAATTTTTTTATACAATGCACTATATATGCAAGATTAATCGTTGATGATATTTTCAAAGAATGATTTAATTGAAACCTAACTAGGTCGCCCACTCGAACAAGGATTCATACCCAGTTTTTCTGAAATATTTTGTTCATGAAATATTCCATTCTTTTGTTTATATAACGAATATCCATTTAAAATCATAAAGTGATTGAAGAACAATATACTTCCTTGTTTGTTAATTATTGGATATAATTCCTTCTTTCAAAATAGCATCATTTTGAGACCTTAATGGTTAACCTTTGAATTGGGATATTATTCAAAATTTCTTTCATTATTCGATAATAAAGGTATTCTTTTAATGGGAAAATCCTACAAGTACCATTTGTATGATTTTATTATTCAGCAATCATTGCTTCTAAAGGATATTCTCTACAATGTCATAATATGAAATTCTAAGGACATGAAAGGATAATCCTTGTTGTATTCTTCCTTCCAATTTATAAATCTTCTAAGTGCTGCGACTCTTTTATTCAGAGCTCATTATTTCTTCAGATGTTAGATTTTGAAATCTTGTTAAGATTGTCTAAATTACATCGATATTGTGAAAATCATTCTTTCAAGGCTAATTATCTTCCGAACAAATAAAGGTATATTTATAAACCGATTGTTGTAATATGAGACTGAAAACTCAGTCCTACGATGGTGCAATCGGAGCATCATAATGAGTAAGTTATTTTAAAAAGGGAATACCATGTTTAGTTATTATTATAAGGATCTTTAACATGGTTATAGAAGAACGGTAATAGAGATATCGATGGGATTAGTGAGGTACGCTTCTATGAAATTGGGAAAGACCAAGCATGTATGAATTCGATGTATAGAATTTTCAAAAAGTGAAGGTAAGATTAGTACCAACCCCGTGCTAGCAATACTCGATGATAAAAAGAGGATTTTGTGTGAAGTATAATGATATGTATATGAGGCTTAAGGACCGTTACATAAGGTATTCTAATAATAATCTAGAATAATCGCGATAAGGTTCGCACTGAAAGGGACAAAGAGTTTAACTTATGAGGAAATTTTGAATTTTGTTTTTCCTACACTGAACACGAGATAGAAGCTATAGTCAAATTGATTAAGGGATGTGATTGAGAAATCTATTATCATCAAGGAAAGGCCAATGTGGTGCCTGACACTTTAAGTAGGATAAGATATATTGAGAATGATAAAATTTCAGGACAACTGATGAGAAGGAACGAATGAATGAATTTTGAAGTTGAGACAATGTGAAGAGAGCCCTTATTACATAACGGGAAGAATTAACGATGTCTAGAAACTTAAAGAGGATGTTAGTCATGACCAAATATAAAAAGGGATGTCATGGACGTGGATGAAAATAAAAACGGAAAGGCGAGGATTAAAATTTTGGCGATTGCGACTTCTAGATGACCCAAATGAGAGTAAGAGTTTATTATAATAAATTCTGAAGGAGGATTATCAAGAACCAAGTAAGCCATTGTGCTATTTTAGGATTTTGAGTAATAGGTTAAATAAGACCGTTTATTTTATTATGCAAATAATAGATCTCCGCTCTATAAAATTGTTATGAACGTGAAAGAGATAATTGGTGATAGAGAGACCCCGTGATATTACGTCACGCAAGGACCCAAGATATTTCGCGAGAAGGGACAAACAGAGGCACGACTCAGAGTTCTGAAATCGACAAGTAGAATGGGAGGACTATCCAGACTAATGCAGATACGTTTATCAGCTTTCTTTTAATTGGAATGGTTAGGAGAATCGCCTATCGTTGACAGAAAATTCGTATAGATATACTTACCACGCGAGCATATGGAAAATAGACGTCGATATCCCTTATGAAGGATAACGTGGAAGAAAAAGGATGTTATGGTTAGAGCTGACTAAAGGCAATGAAGATCGCACACGCTCTTTAAAGGCCACTGGTAACTGTTCCCAACAAATGCGGATACGTCTAAGGCGCTAGCGAGAATAACGAACACGACCCAGAAGGTATCGTAGTACTATAAATATTATACGAGGAATGATTAAAGAAGTCTGACCGATAGCGGAAGCTGTGCATTCCATGACTCTAAACCGTATCAATCGATTGCGTATGAAATGGTGCTTCCTTCAAGATGGCAACAGGACCCGACGTGCCTTACGTTACTACGGGAAGAAATTTTAAATCTGACGTTAAACATACAATAGGAGACGAGCGTGTAGAAATGCAACGAGAACTTCTTACCTAAAATAATCGATAGATATGATGCGCCGAAATGAGCAAACATTAAGGAACGAAACTCTAGCACTAGTAAGAGTGATGAAAGGGGAAACGATTAAGTGGAAGGAGCATTCCAAATACTAGAAGATGCGCTAATAGTCCATATTATAGATTTTTAAGGAAGATGAAGTGACCAATTGACGTTAATCGAATTACCGACAATAACGAGTTATCATGCGGGCATTGGAACGGCTACAAAGCTTTGTACGGAAGAAAGAATCGTTCTCCCTTAGATTGGGAAGAAGTTGGTAAGCGGAGGATACTTGGACCATAGTTAAGTCAACAGACCAAAGGAATTCCTAGAACTTATCATAACCTGGCTAGTGGCAGCCCAGGATGAACAATAGAGATATTCAGACCAGAACTATAAAGACAGAGAGTACGAAGTAACAGTCCAAGTATTGTTGAAAGTACCACCCGGGGAGGGAGCGATGAGATTCGAAAGGGAAAGAAATATTGAACCCAAGATTTATTGGACCGGTTGAAGAATTAAAGGACTTAGAAAGTTGACTTATAAATTAGCACCATCATCGAACGGTCACCAAGTTTATAATGAGTACCACGAATCGAGGTTAGAAAATTTAACCGTCAACGCCAAGCATATGATTGAAAACGAGCTAATAAACTTGCAGCCAGACTTAGCATTTCTGGAGTAACGTGTAGAAGTCATAGGTCTACAAAGACGAGTACCCGGAAATATATTGGACGGATGAGTGGAAATTTTATGAAGAGATCCAATACTGCGAAGTCAACGTGAGAACTCGAGGTGGTCATGTGAGAAGCGTATCCCTGCCTATTTCTAAACTGATTCCGGGACGGAATTCTTTTAAGGGGGAAGACTGTAAGAACCCAAATTTTTGACATCGGTAAAAGACCTTTATGATAGTAACCTTGTGTTTTAATAAAAACTTTTACGACCACACCATATACGAGTTTTAAATTTAAGATTCCGAGTTGATATCGTGATTATACATACCAAATGAGTGTATGTAAACGCTATTAGTTTTTGAAGAAAACGAACTTTGAAAAATGATCGTATCTACAAATCATCAAGAATTACGGGAATCACAATATAATTACAAATTTAAAATCCTAAGGATTTATATCCAAGAACGAAATTTCAAAACATAAAGAATGTATATGAAAGGATTTACTCCGTGAACCGTTTATGAGAAATTATTACGAAAACGAATAAGCGACCAAGCAAACGCGTAAATGAATAAATAAATGTATCGAACCAAACTAACTAAACTAAATAACCATGGTAAGAAACTAACCATGGCTAGGTTACCAAATAATAACCTAAACTTGGAAGCATGATGACCTAAAGCTAGGAATAGTAAAGCTAAAACCTAAAACTAGATAGTTAGCTTGTAAAACCTAGGAAGCTAGCAAGATATGCCCTAATATATGCCAAGATTTTCTAGTCCTAGGTTATATAATAAAAGATATATAATTATACAACACAATCTTTCAAGAAAAGCAATCAAGAAGGAACAAACTCTCTCTCTCTCCAAAAACTCAATGCTGATTTCCAAGAATACCATGGGAAGAAAAAATAATATCTCATGATCTACTCATTCAAAAATCACCGAATTTTGACCAAATCATCCTCATATTATTTACAAGGTACATTCAAAATTTCATGGCCATTTAATTAGTATAGCATAATCAAATCCTTGCTCAAAATTGGTGGTGAATAGTAACTCCGAAAATCTCTTTTTGTTTTCTTAATTTTCATGGCATGATTTAGGATCCTTAAGCATAAACAATCCCTCCCAAGGTTCAACCATAAAGAAGAGGACCTCCCAAGCTACCAATAAAGGTATAAACCTTCATCCAAACTTTGCTTAAGTTTTAAGTTTCAAGAAAAGTAAGGATCTTGGATATAAGTATAGTTTTGATGATTGATTTGATATTATCTTGATGTTTAGTTAATTAGTTTTAAGGTTGATGATTTTTGCCTCAAGAACATGATATTATTGAGAGGATTTAGTTTTGATATGATGATTTGATGATTTTTTATGGAGGTATAATCATTAAAGACATAAACGAAACTCGGATTGTAATCGTAACCTCGTTAAAACGAACAAAACTGAACTTAAGTTTTTGCAGAAGTTCCTGAATGTATAAACTCTAGTTTCTTAAAAAGTGAGACTTTATTATGATATACAATGTTATTAGGATCGTATAGGAACTTGAATCGCTTGATTTCAATTTACGGATCAAAAGTTATGACCGTTTTTGTGAAAGGGATTTACGCGACAAAACTGCTACAAATTATGAACTTTGTAAATATAAATGATTAACTTAAAAATATTTAAAAATCATGAAAGTTTTACAGAAATTAATAAATAGAGTTTATTAGCTTCCATAAAAATTTCAAGTAAAAATATTGATTGTTCAATTTTATAAAAATGTCGGAGCCGAGATAGCGCGGAGTACGAACATCAAAAACAACCCCTGTTAGGAAACTGCCACTTTGGGATTTTCACCCCTGTTACCAGAAAACCATATTCAAATTATGTGTTCTAACTGTTTTCTAGATCATGCACGCGAAAACGGTGCGTCAATTGAGTTAACGGTTTGAGAGATATCAACATTTTAGTGAAAGTAGTTTGAATAGTAAAATTTCGTAGTTGACCAAACTTTTGAAATGCTTTTCACCTAATTAAATTCATTTTATCAAAATAAAACTTTTATGATAAATATTACAAGCACTAAGAAGCTCCTCGAGGTGGTTTCGTATTAAAATACTAATTTTATGATTTATTAAAAATGATAGAGTGTGAGTCGCGTAATAGTAACATTCGGTAAAGTCAACTCTAGAAGACTACTTTGACCGTCCGTTTCGACCAAAAATTGATATTTATTTTGAGTCGGTCGAATATTGAAAATTATGAAGTATTGAACTTATTAGAATATAAGTTGGTGATGAGAGTAGGAATGCTGATTAAGATTATGATATTTGTTGAATAAAAAACCCGGAACGAGAAGAAGTCGGGAAACATATTTGGACTCCAGGAAAGTTTTCAAACCCTACTTTTTAAGAACTGTTGTGTTGTGAATATTTTCCAAAAATGTGATATATGCATGAGATTGCTTTAAATTATTTTACGAAGTTTGAGATATTTTATATTACTCAATTGTTGATAATTTTTGGTATATGTTCATACCGAGTTTGAAATGTTATATTTAGATCGAGAGTCGGTCGGTGTCAGTTTATAAAAACCCGGAAGTATTCCGGAGGAGTTATATTTGTGAATGTTAAACGCTAGCAAGTAGCATGGCGTATATATTGTAGACCGAGAATGGGTCGGTATAAATTATTTAAAACCCCAGAAGTATTATGGAGATGTTTTGGACGATTAAAGTCTGTACTTATTTTATTCTAAGGGACTCAATGTCCACTTGCGAAATATTAAATACCTCGAACTTTTATTAAAACAATTTCCAAAGATCATATTCCCTCAACTATATTTAATTACTCGAATAATGGATATTATTTCATTTATTCATTTAATATAGGAGAATTATTCTCAAGTGATTAATTATTTCAAACTCGATTAATTATTTAAGATTACTTTAATTATCTAAACATAAATTAGTTGAGGATTATTATTTCAAATATTCTTTTAAAGTATAATTATTCGAGGTTTAATTATTTAATGATTATTATTTAATTAATAATTATTTATTAAATGATTTAAAAATCATAAAACCTGATTTAAAATACTTTCTGATTTTCAGAAAATCATTCGAATAATTTCAGATCGTCGGAGAATATTGTCTCGACTTATTTTAAATATTTTGAATATAGTTTTAAAGGAAACTCTCCCCCTTATTTACTTATCTGTTGACAACGGTCAACTCACATCCTTAATACTTCCTCCGGAAAACTTTCGAAAGTACATATATATAGGGGAATGATCAAATACAAACTAAAATTAAATAGAAACTAGGAACCAAACTAAGCCATTAGATCTACCTAATCTAATGGTCCCCCCTAAATCACCCCACTCAACTACTCTGCACCCTCCCACACCCAATTTGAGCTTTTCCCCTCCGTTTTTAATTTGATTTTTCCCGTCAAACCGTAAGTTTTTTTTTAAAATCCGATTTTACTATATTTTTCTACATCTCTCAACGATCGATTTGCATACCATATGTGTTATATTTCGAATTAGTTTTTTTAAAAAAAATATTTGATTTCTAGTTTCTATTCTAAATTGGTTTCTATAGGAGTAGCCCTTATATATATATATATATATATATAAGATGAGTTGTGCCTATCAACAAGTAAAACGCTTGGGGAACTTCGATATAGTTCGATGATTCCAAGTATATGATAGAAATTTTAAATGGACAAAGGAGGGGTAGAGATCCGGTACTTCGTGGACTAGGGAGACTACCTTATTAATTTTCCGTATGAAAAGGTACCATGTGTACTGAGGGATATACGACATATGTAAAATATACCCGGGTGGAATGGGGAAGCATATAAAGCCCGAATGAGGCTAGGGTGACAACCGGGAGTAAGGAAGTCATCCCTCTACATGTAGAAAAGGTTACTATTTTCGTAGTATGACTGATCATCATATGTGGTGACTCCAGTAAATGTCATATTCTTCTAATTAGAATTGTGATACAATACCGTAACCCAAGTCTAGGTGCTGGGTTTACCATTAAGGTATTCCCAGGATAATAAGTCCACAAAAGAATTATTTTTGAAAAGAGGTGTGTATCACCAAGAAAACTATTTTGAATAAATACATATCCTTATATGGATTATTATAATTTCTTTAACAGCCTTTTCATACTGTTGATTATTATGGTTGAGCATTATTGCTCACTCTTGCTTTTTTTAAGTGTCATAACATAACAGATAACCAGTATGCCAGTGTGGGACTTAGTCGTTTGCAGTTATGGGAGAATCCCTGGCAGCTTTGTCTCAGGTGGGCGAGAGTATCAGATAGGTATAAGATATCAGTCATAATTATTGTAACTTCATGTAGAGGCTACGAATAATTGTTTGAGATCCTGTAAAGTACATTTGAGTTTTAATTACAGATGATACTTGTTGTACGTCATTTCTAAGGCTATAACTTGTGAGTGTGTGAGATTGGGGGCCTGTGATATGGAATTATTGGATTATTGAGTTAATACATGTTATACATGATTGAAGGATTGCGTGACGACCCAGATTCCTGACCCTGGATTTGGGGGCGTTATACCGAGGCTCTCTAATCTCTCCCTGCGATCCCCTAGAAGGTATGGGCATCACAGACTGATCTATCACATGCTCATCCATAACCTCAGCTGGTGGAAACTGATAAATCTCAGGTACAGGAGCACATATCGCTAAAGGAGCTAGAAATAGTACTGGTGGCATCTGGGGCTCAATGATAAATGAATTTTATATCTACTTAGAATGCTTCGTTACAAGCTTAAGTTGGTGTTTTGGACTCAAGTTGTTGGTACTTTTGATATGTTTTTGTGTTATTACATTTCAGGCATCAGTTAAATGAAGAAAGGAGCTTTTTAAGAAAATATGCTAAAAGAGCTTAGAATTGGAAGACCGGGCCATTCTCAAGTTGAATAGAATCTCGTTAGCTTCGTGTGGGCAGTTGAATCACCTAATTCTAACGAGCAGAACTCAAGATACGTCCACAAGAAGAATCGGCAGAAAAATCCAGAAGTCAGGCGCGGCCGCCCCCAAGGCCCGCGCGGCCGCCCCGCCTATCTGTCAAAAAATCAGCGCGCCGCGCTGATTTGAGGGCGACCACCCCACCCTTTTTGCCCCAGAATCCTTATTTTAGTAAAATTTGATGATTTTGAGGGTCCAGGTCCACCAGGGGCTTATATATACCAATAAAAAGATGTTTTTAACAACAAGGAGCGAGGGGAGAGCAATAAGAAGAGCTAGAGAGAACAAGACGGCTACAGATAAGAAGACTTTTGTTTTCTTTAGTATAGTTGATACTTGGATGCTTGTTTTCGATTTTTCTTTGAATCCTAGTACTCTTATATTGTTTATTATCATGTTTTCATTGGAATCCACGGTGACGATGAGTTCGGTTATGAACTAATCGTTGTCGTGGGGTTTTAACGGATTTACTTATGGATTTCTATAGTTAATTTGTTTCAATATCTTGGTGTATGGTGATTGATTGATATCCTAGTATTGGTTGTGCTTATTCGTCTTATGTGCGTAGCTAACATATAAGATAGCATGTTAATCTCTATTGAAGTGATATTAAATATAGAGATTTAGAACTTGCCATGCTAGCATAGGTTCATGTATAATTGTTATGCATGATTTGTAGGTAATTTTAACCATCTTACTTACCCTATGTAATCATGATAGATAACTTGTTCATTAAACCTTTATGTTGTCAGATTCTATAGACATATAGGGTCCCAACATAATTGGTGTTTATTCAGCTTCTATCTCTTTTTTGGATGTCTGGTAGTAGGGTATTCGTACAACAAAAGTTGGCGTTTACTAGTTTCGTGTTATTTGATTAGTTGTCATCACCATTACATGCTAAGGTTAAGAACAATGACTTTGAATGAATTAGTAATAAAGTTAGAATCCCATGTTTGTCTCATATAGTTAATTTAATTACTTTTATTCTTAGTTAATTGCTTGTTAGTTTAATCTTAGTTATAAACATCTCAACTTGTTATTGTCTTAGAATTGAGCGATAGCCATACCATTGTTGCATAGGTGCATAATCTTAAGTTAACTGAAAAGAGTCTCTGCAGGTACGAATCTGATTTATATCTTATACTACTTGTGAACACGTATACTTGCGTGTAATTTTAGCACGTGTTTTCGCCATAACAAGTTTTTGGCGCCGCTGCCGGGGACTCGGTGTTAATTTTTAGTTTATGTGCTTGACATCAGTGGTCGTTAAAGTTCACTGACTCAGACTCTCTTACTTACAAAGTTTACTTTATTCATGTGTTTCGGGTACTCTAGTTATCATTGCAATGGGAGAACCAGTAGCAAATCCGAAACTTTGATGGATTATTCTCAAACGAAGATCAATGACATTTAGTTTAACATTGTCAGACTAGCCATAGCGGCTAATACTTTTGAAATCAAGGCTAGCATGATTCAATGGGTGCAGAATTCAATCCAGTTTGGGGGTGCTCCAACGGAAGATCCCAACATGCATATCAGAGATTTCATCGAGATTTGTGACACTTTTAAGTTCAACAATATTTCTGAAGATGCTATAAAGCTGAGACTTTTCCCATTCTCTCTGAGGGACAAGGCTAAGAGCTGGTTACACTCTCTACCAGTTGTTTCTATCACTACTTGGGAGGATCTTGCTCAGAAGTTTTTTACTAAATTTTTCCCTATGGCGAAGACAGCTGCACTCAGTAATGCTCTTACTCAATTTGCGCAGTAATCGGGAGAAACTCTATGTGAAGCTTGGGAGCGCTACAAGGAGATGCTTAGGAAGTGTCCTCATCATGGCATGCCTGATTGGATGATCATCAATTGTTTTTATAATGGGTTGGGAGCACAGTCTAGACCCATGCTTGATGCTGCATCAGGTGGAGCATTATGGGCAAAGAGCTATGAGGAAGCTTATGGTCTAATTGAACTGATTGCTTCTAATGAATATCATTATCCAACACAGAAATTGCCACAGGGAAAGGTAGCAGGAGTTCTGGAAGTGGATACAGCTATGGCTATCACTGCTCAACTAAAGGCGTTGCCTATGAAGATCGATTCGCTAGCTAACTTTGGTATTAATCAGATAACCAGTGTTTGTGAGCTGGGTACAGGTTCACATGTGATGGAGTAATGCGCTATATCTAGTAAATCAGCTCTATTTTTTAGCAACTTTCATAGATCGTAACAACCAGTTCCAGCCACTTATCATCCTGACAACTGGAATCATCCTAACTTCAGATAGAGCAAAAATTAGAGTGTGATGCAACAACCTTATCAGCAGTATGAAATAAAGCAATTCAACCCTCCTGGTTTTCAACAATCGCAATATGTACCAAGACAACAACTCCAACTTCAACAACAAACTCATGGAGGTGCAGGTCTATCTTCGAATGAAAAGTCTGAATTGGAGGAGTTGTGGCTTATGTGCAAAAACCAGGCTCTTATATGCCAATGCCAGATTGTTTTTATCAAGACTCTGTAGAACCAAATAGGGCAAATTGCTAATGCCTTATTGAATCAATCATTAGGAACGCTTCCTAGTGATACAGAAGCCAATCCAGGCAAGTGGAAGTTAACGAACAGGTGAACGCCATCACCTTGAGATTCGGAAAGGTCACAAGCCCCCAAATAGACGAAGAGTCTAAAAATTCTGTCCATAGTGCAGGTGCGTCTACACCCTTGCCAATTCTAGAAAATGAGGTTGTAGCTGAAAAAGTTATGCAGAAGGATGCCGAGGTGGAACCGAAGAAGAAATCTCTTAAAAGCAATCCTCCTGAGGGTAATACAGGGGATAAACAGGTCTACCCACCTCCGCCATATCTTAAAAGGCTTCAAAAGCATAAGTTCGACAAGCAATTTGCCAAGTTTTTGGAAGTTTTCAAGAAGCTGTATATTAATATACCTTTTGCTGAAGCTTTAGAACAGATGCCGAGCTATGTTAAGTTCATGAAGGGTATTCTATCTCGGAAGCTAAAACTTGAGGAGTTGGAAATCGTTGCTCTAACGGAAGAGTACAGTGCTGTGCTGCAACAGAAACTACCTCCTAAGCTTAAAGATCCAGGAAGCTTCACGATACCTTGCACCATTGGAAATCTGTCATTCGACAAGTGTTTGTGTGACTTGGGAGCTAGCATCAATCTGATGCCCTTGTCAATTTTCAATAAACTTGGACTACCTGATCCAAAACCTGTGAACATGTCTTTGTAGTTGGTTGGTCGTTCCATCACTTATCCGCGAGGAGTAGTGGAGGATATCTTGATTAAGGTGGATAAGCTCATCTTCCCTGCTGATTTTGTCATTCTAGACTTTAAGGAGGATAAGAAGATTCCCATTATCTTGGGAAGACCATTTTTGGCTACGGGCCGAACTATGATTGATGTGTAAAAAGGAGAGCTTATGATGAAAGTTCAAGATCAGAAGGTCACTTTTAGTGTGTTCAAGGCAATAAAGTTACCCACGGATAAAGAGAAGTTCTTTAAAGTTGAGCAGGTAGACTCTGTCGTAAATTCAGAGCTTGAGCAATTGCCAAAGTCAGATACCTTAGAGAGAGCCTTAATAGGGAATCAGTTATTGAAGATGAAGAAGGAGCAGAGCAACTGCAGGATTTGAATGCACCTCTGTGGAAGAGGAAGTTGGATATGCCATTCGATTCTCTTGGGTTAGTAGAGCCGAAAATTTCTCAAGAGCATCTCGAACCGTCGATTGAAGAAGCTCCCACACTTGAACTCAACCCACTGCTAGATCACTTGAGTTATGCATTCTTAGGTGCACCCCCTGAAAAGGGGTTGGAATATATCTATGATAATCTAAAGGGTGACCGGTCGATTCCTCCCCTGCTTACAAAGGGTCCCTCGTGTGCACGCAGGCAATTGATAGGACGGGTGTTGGTGATGCGCAGTATAGAAGGTTGATTCGGCGTATTGAGGCCATGCATGACATCCACCGAAGATTTGCTAAATATTTGACACACGCTCTCGGTACTGTTTTCCGAGACACTGATGTCGAGGTTGATTGACCACGTGATCCTCCACCCGAAGAGGGTGATCCTCCCACTAACTAGGTGTGCCTGAAATCCTTATTATTACCTTCAATGAGGACATTAAAAATTTTAAGTTTGGGGGTGATAATGTAAGGATTAGTTTGTGTGTGTCCATATAGATTCATATAGATTCATGTTGCATGTTTAGTTGTATTTCATTCATATTTTTGCATGATTGTTCATATGGGACATATTTATTTATGTTATTATTTGAGTCCATATAGTTGCATGTGCATGTATTTAACATGATCCCTTAGGTTGAGCTATTTCTAATTGATTGGTTGATGTTAATTTTAGTGTAGTAATGACGAATAGAGGGATGTTTAAGTCTTAATGAATTGATTTGCATGCCAGGAAAAAAATCACAAGTCTTATAGGATTGCTTTTGAACTAGATCATGATCATATTCGTTTAGTTGTTAATATTGAATCACTTGTTTATATCTAGAATTTTTGGTATTCTCGTAATGACAAAAGAACACTGAATTTTAATCTAAAGAAAAACTTGGATTTCATTGCTACTTATGAATAAGGCTAGGCGTTAAATGGCTAGTAGTCGGCTCATAATTTATGAGTAGTATAGGGTTGAATAAGATAGAGCGAAACACACTCATTCAGAAATTGAAAAAAAAGAAGAAAAAAAGAGAAAAAAAGAAAAGAAAAAAGTATGTGTTTATGCATAATTGATCAAAGGTGAGCACTTTAATACTCGAGTTATTAAGTTTTAGGGGACTTTGTGCTTAGTGACCTAAGGCTTTTATAGTCTGGGATCCGCTAACCTAACGCTCGCTACATGGGTAATATTACGTAAGTCTTTTGGGACCTCATTCATTGCACGATCAGATAAGCATCTTTGTTATGTGTTCAATAATAGCGTGAATCCTTGTATAACTCTAGTAGGAAGGAGGTGTTGTGAGTCATTATGCGTTTAACGTCTATTCTGTTTATAAACTTGTGATTGTTTCGATGATAGATAAATTATGGTTATTTGATCTAGTATTGAGAGTATTTCTTTTAAGCATTCCACACACGCACGTTCTGGTTTGTGAGTTGATTTATGAGATTTATTTGAACTCTATTTTGAGTTATTCAATTCTTAGAGGCGTTGGATTATTCATTTGGTTATGGTTATTCTGAGGGGATCGATTGCATTATCATTTAGTTGCATTCACGTAGTTGCATTCATGCATCAGGTTTATTTTATAGATTTGAGTCTGTTTATGCTTGAGGACAAGCATCGATTCAAGTTTGGGGGTGTGATAAGTAGATTTTATATCTACTTGGAACGCTTCATTACAAGCTTAAGTTGGTGTTTTGGACTCAAGTTGTTTGTATTTTTGATATGTTTTTGTGTTATTGCATTTCAGGCATCAGTTAAATGAAGAAAGAATATTTTTAAGAAAATATGCTGAAAAGAACTAAGAATTGGAAGCCTAGGCCATTCTCAATTTGAAGAGAATCTCGTTAGCTTTGCGTGGACAGTTGAATCGCCTAATTCTGACGAGCAGAATTCAAGATACGGTCAGAAAAAGAATCAGCGGAAAAATCCAGAAGTAAGGCGCGGCCGCCCCCAAAGCCGGCGCTGTGGAGCCCTCCAAACCCGGGTCAAAAGTTTGGGGTCCACAACACGTACACAATATATAAACCTGTATAAGAAATATTATTTGCAACGACCCTGCTTTACATAACCACGGACTGCAACAGGTTAAAGTATGAAAACAAGCCACAACCTTGACTTTTATTACAACGTACCGAATCCCAACTAATTTAACTTACAACGGATAATAAAATTATTCTTACAATCTTACTAACTCTCTATCGTATGAAGCTACTTGCTAGCTCGATCCAACTCAACTAAAACCTTAGCCCGCACTTTGGAATGAGGAACTTCACTATCATCCATATCATTTTTAACTGTAAAATATATAAAAAGAATCGCAAGGGTGAGCTAACCAGCTCAACAAGTCATAACAGTGATAACTGAGGTTAAGCAATGTTCAAATGGAATGATTCAGAAGAATCAAGTTTATTGTTAATAATCATTATAATTGGATATTCATTTTAAGTTTTAAAACTAAGGTTAGGCTGCTGATCAGTCACGCACTAACCCCGAGCAAAGCACACAGCACTGCTCTAATTACTGGATCCAAGGCACACATTGGCCTAACTTGACCATTGATATGGTCTGACCACGAATCTGGTCCACATATATAAAAAACTATCCAATTCTAAAGCAGTTCAATATGATAAACAATATAATTCAATAAAACAAGATCATAATCAATGGTGGTTAAATACTTGAATAAGAACGGAAGGAAACTCATGGATACCTCAAGGGTATATCAGGATATGTATAAGAAACCGTTTTCAGTCTGTAAAAGGATCGGGTATTAGACAAATAATGATTTTTCAAGGTATAGTTCTTTAACGTTATAAAGAATGGCCGGAGTATAAAAGTTTCTGTGTTTTCAAACAATTTTGTTCCAGTGTTTGGTGTTTGGTAGTTATACATTTGGGGAGTAGTATCATATTTGTGTGATTTGGTATCTGATGTTCAACAAAAGATGGTTTACAAAGAATAAGGCTTACGGTTCAAGATCAAGAAAAATCAGGGTTCAAGGGTAAATTGTTTATAGCAGCTGCAATATAAAACAGGGGTTATTTTGAATAGTAGCGACATGTTATGAAATAGTTCAAAAATATATTTGCAATATATCTTGAAGAAAAGTTCAAAAGTACTTGCCTTACAGGGCTTTACAACTATTACTGATCAATTCTGGGCCGAGTCTGTTGCTCAGGATTTAACGTCCAACCACTAGATCCCATTGGATTCGACTTCGACACTCAGGTTTTTCCGTTGAAACTCTACTGAGCTCGTCGACTGACCACTAGGTTATCTCTAGTCCATTGTCCACTTTCGGTTTTCCGACTAGAACCTACAGGGTCGAAATACTCTATGTTAGATACCCAGTTATGTTTGACATATCCTCGCTAATCACCTACCCATACGATGGCATATTTCGACTCGTAATCATTCATATTATAATAACAAAAACCACAATTAGAGTTCACGTTCTCGAAATCGGTTCAGTGTTCGTTTTCAGAAAATACGTATACTTGTCATTTTACGAAATTAGGGTTACTAAGTTTTGGACAGAATATTTACCACAACATACAATCACATTCGTATAAAGTATAGGCATATATATATTCATTCGACGTTTCGATAATTACCGGATACGCTCCCGCATTTCCATAGTTGATTTCCCGGAAATCGGGCAGCGTTTTCTTTGTTTATCGGACTACCCGTCGAAACACCAATCGATGTCAAATCTCAAACACAACAACATCAACGACTATTCCAATCACAATCCCAACCACCGATATTATTCAATTATTACTAATATTCGCATTTTATATTTTTATTCGTATTAGGACTTAGAATTGGATCATCACTGTCCACCGTCGACTCGCCGAGGCTCATCGTCGACGGCGGTAAAAAATTTGTCGGTGCCCGATTAATTTCGGGTTTCCATACAAATTTTCACCGATTAATTACTAACAATTCCCGCATAACTTTATTATTTATCTCACGAAAGTCATCAAGATTCGATCCTGCAGAAAAGTATCATAAAAATTTATATAATAATCCTCATTTACAATCTGCAAAAACAAATAGGACCAACAGTAACATCTATACGCGCCGCATGCGCAAGGAACAGAAAGAAAATATAGGGCATCTATATACGCAAACACGAGCCACGCACCACCAAAATCTCCTCGCCGGAACAGCGAGGGACGGCGGCGGCAACTGGGAATAACCGAGCACGGACACACGTACACAAGGACTGACACACACACAGTTACAAATATACATATATCACTTGCATAACAACCAAACTAGCCAAGCCAAGTACTAAGGTGGCGGCTCACCGGAAACAACAGCGGCACAGGAGAATCAAGGAAAGGCACAGAGAACGAACGGGAAGATAAGAAAGGAGGGGAACGAGATGTAATTTACCGAACAGAGAGGCAAAAACGAGAAGAGGGCAGGAGAGATTTGAGAGAGAGACGAGATAGAGAGAGAGAGAGAGAGAGAGGAAAGATCGAGGGATTTGAGAAATGTTAATGTTTCTCCCCCAAAAACAAGCTGATTAACCTCTTGCTAAGCTGTGCACAAGCCACGTGTCCGATTAATAGGACACGTGTTGTCATTTTAATTAACTGCAAGCCCAATTCGATCTGTTTTAATCGAATACAATATGCCGCTAAATATTAATCAAAATAATATTAAAATAGTCTTAAAATTTCATAAATATTCCAAAACTAATAAAATAAATTTCCCGTAATTTTTAAAGTACTTTTGAATCATGCTTTATACCGGCTTTTCATAATTAACGAACCGAGCAACACTTAGAACAATTTCAGAAAATCATGAAAATAGTCTTAAAATGTTATAAATATCCTGAAGTAAATAAAAACATAAATTTCTTAATTTTAAAATAATTTCTAAAACATAATTTATACCCGATTTTAACATTCAAACGAATCGACGCGCGGTTGAAATTAATCCCAAAAATTTCCAAAATAATTTTAAAATTCTCGAAATATTCCAAACATAAATGAATATGAGTTTCATAATTTTTGAAGAATTCTAAAATCAACTATGGAATTTACAAATAAAAGTAATCAGAAAATCATTTAAAGATAAATAATCAATAAAATATTGATTTCTCAATTTTATAAAATTCTAAAAATAATTAATGTAATTGTAAAACCATAAAAACAATTTTAAAGACATTTCAAATATTTATGCAAATAAATTTGCACTAAATCCATTTTTAAAATTGAAAACAATTCAATACGACTCCATAATTAACCACGCGGACAACCCGGTATACCATAAATCACACATATATATAAAAATCAAATAACACATAGCGGTCAAAACTAATACACATATTTTATTTGATTAATACTTCCACAATTACATATTAAATAATTCAAAATACACGAGTCGTTATAGGCGCGGCCGCCCTGCCTTTCTACCAAAAAAATCAGCGCGCCCGCGCTGATTTGAGCGCGGCCACCCCGCCCTTTTCTAGATTTTAGTAGAATTTGATGATTTTGAGGGTCCAGGTCCACTAGGGGATTATATATACCAATAAAAAGACGTTTTTAACAACAAGGAGCGATGTGAGAGCAATAAGAAGACCTAAATAGCACAAGACGGCTACGGAGAAGAAGACTTTTGTTTTCTTTAGTATAGTTGATACTTAGATGCTTGTTTTCGATTTTTCTTTGAATCCTAGTACTCTTATATTGTTTATTATCATGTTTTCATTGGAATCCATGGTGACGATGAGTTCGGTTATGAACTAATCGATGTTGTTGGGTTCTAACGGATTTACTTATGGAATTCTATATTAAATTTGTTTTAATATCTTGGTGTGTGGTGATTGATTGATATCCTAGTATTGGCTCATGTTAATCTCTATTGAAGCGACAGTGAATGTAGAGATTTAGAACTTTCCATGCTAGCATAGTTTCATGTATAATTGTTATGCATGATTCGTAGGTAATTTTAACCATCTTACTTGCCATATGTAATCACGATAGATAACTTGTTCATTTATGTTGTCAAATTCTATAGAAATATAGGGTCTCAACATAATTGGTGTCTATTCAGCTTCTATCTCTTTTATGGATGTCTTGTAGTAGGGTATTCGTACAACGAAAGTTGACGTTTACTATTTTCGTGCTATCTGATTAGTTGTCATCACCATTACATGCTAAGGTTAAGAACAATGACTTTGAATGAAGTAGTAATGAAGTTAGAATCTCATGTTTGTCTCATATAGTTAATTCAATCACTTTTATTCTTAGTTAATTGCATATTAGTTTAATCTTAGTTATAAACATCTGAACTTGTTATTGTCTTAGCATAGAGCGATATTCATATCATTGTTGCATAGGTGCATAATCTTAAGTTAACTAAAAAGAGTCTCTGTGAGTACGAATCTAATTTATATCTTATACTACTTGCGAACGCATATATTTGCGTATAATTTTAGCGCGTGTTTTCGTCTTAACACTCAACCAATATAGGGTCAGGGTATACAACTGGCTGCTGGGGTGGTATCTACGGCTCAAAGTACTGCAGAAACTCAATCAAATCAGGTATCTCAATCATCGGAAACTCGATAGGTGGTGGCAAAGGTATTTCTGGCTCAAAAAATGGAAAATAGTCTATGAGATATGGTAACTCATGAACTGGTGGATCGACAGGTGCTACTGAAAATATCTAAACTGGGACCTCTACTGACACTGGGGGAAACACTGGGGTTAACCATGATGCGATCTAATAATATAATCAAAACACGAGAAAAGAAAAGGTCAATTTCGATCTCCCGATTAAAGATGGTTGGCCTATTAAAGATGGTTGGCGTAACTATTTTTCCCCTCCCGGGATCATTGTGCACTCCTCAATTGAAATATCTATTGGATCATTGAATATCCAAGACTAAATGCTGACCGCTAAGATCATGCTAATTTATTCCGAGGATATACAGGCGACCTACACTTGATTCCTCAATTTTGTAGGATATGTATGTGTTTATTTGAAATTTCAAAGACCTATGACCTTAAAATTTCAACAAACTTCTTAATTTTTTACAATTTAATCAATCAACTTTTTTTTCTCAAATAAACCCAACTAACTTTACAAACTTATGAAAATATTAATCACAGTTAACAATTGTTTTTTAAAGTATACATCTTTATATATAATATATTTGAGACTTAAATTTCATGTTCACAATTATATTAAAATATTAAATACTACAAATATAAATAATAAACTTACTTTCTCACATAGTTTCTTGAGTCAGAGTGAACTGTATTTATCAATTTTATTGATGTTAATTTAATCATTTCAGATTAATTCAGTTAATTTACAAATTAAATTATACACGGGCTTGGATCAAGTTTCCCATAACAATCTCAGTACACATGACACAAGATAATTTCATATACCGAGATCGAAATTCGTTTATAATTTAAAACAATTTTTTATAATTTATAAAATTTAATGGGTTTCGTGAGGAAAAAAAAGAATATGTTTAATTAAATTGCAAAAAAACAAGTTGATTGATTTTTTGGGCTAATAACTCAAATTTTAAACAAGAAAAATCACAAGAGCCTAGAGATAAAAAGCACAAAGAAATAGTCAACTAAGGATCAACGTGTTCGTTTGTTTATACTGGAACAGCTTTAAATTAAATCATGTAAGCTATATATGGACAGAAATTACATGAGGGGCATCTAACAATTTCATCAAATATATGAGAAACTTATTACTTGCTAGTTACCCCTGTAGAGATTACCTTAACATACACAATGTTAAACTAGTGTATAATGCCACTAGTGTATAATGCCAAGTCCTTAATCTTGAGAAGCAAACCCCATCTCCAAGGTATTAATTTTTTTTTTTTTTGCCAGAACTCCAAGGTATTAATAAGCAAGTCTTAACCATTTTTAAATTAATGGTGAACAAATCCTAAAGGTATTTGGCCTCAATCTCTTCCAGAGTGAGGCCTTTTGTCTCCGGTATAATGAAGAATATAAAAACAACAGATAGTAGAGCTATCCCTCCAAAGATGAAGAACAGAATGCCAGCTCCAAGTATTTCCTGAAATCAAAGTCAAATACTGCATACTGAAATAGCCGAAGATTTCATGGCTCTAATATAATGGTAGAGCACACATCATGTTACAGGCTCCACTTGCAACAAATATTGTATATATGAAATAACATAGAGATATCATAACTATAAGTCTATAACAGCAGCTCCTGTACAGATAGATTGCATTACTGTGATTTAAAATTTTACCAAGGATCTGACAAAAGAAAAAAGAATCAGAGAAGGTTGGCACCTTCAAAGGAGAAAAGGCAAATGTCACCACTGCATTTGCACCAAAATTTACAAGAACTGCAATACTCAATCCTTTTCCTCTTAGTCGTAATGGAAAAATCTCTGAAATCATCAGCCAACCGATAGGACCAAATGACAACTGCATAGTCATTATTCAAATATTACTAGGAAAACAAGTCTGACAATTGAGCAGATGCCCAAACATATGCCGTCAATTATTTGGAACTACAATGTACAGTAAACACGCATTTATGTCACCAATATTTTTAAATATAGAGGCCAATTTTCTCAGTTAACAATATGAAGCTGCATGCTGTAAAATATCTGATTTAGCATGTCAGTAATTTACTACAAATCTATATGAGGTCTGCTGATTTCTTTGGAGCCAACTCATTTCTGTAAAAGTTTTGATTTGTTGCAAGCAGAAGATGTGTGTAAGATTGTAATTTATAAAAAAGGAAAGGCTCAACACAGCTCTAATATAATAGCAGAGCACACATCATGTTATAAGGCTCCATATAATATTCACCTGTTGCAACTGGATGGATTACTTTAAACTAAGAAACTCAATATACTAAAGTCTCTAGGGGTAAATATGAATATATAAACAAAAAAAAAAATTGCATGCACCTGATAACATCCAACATAAAACAGCAGCCCGCCTACAGCCACAGCAGGTGCATTATCCAGAAAAGTATAATACGATCCCAGAAGAAATAAAGAGATTACCTGCAGCACAGAAAAAATGTTATGAAACGGCCTCATTGTTACTGTTTGTTAAAGCTGACAAATATAAAGAAGTTATGACCAGTTGTACTTTTTTAATAAATATATGGCCTTACCATTCCGGAAACACCTCCAAGTAATAAAGGCCGTCTCCCAAGTTTATCAACAACCAGCACAGCTATTCCAGTCATAAATAACTACAAAAAGAATCTTCATCAGACCCCATTTTAAAATCAATGAATCAAGTTCTAATCAAAATTGTCTGTGTTGTTTGTTTCTCTTATATTAGGAGGGGAAAGGGGGATAGTATCATCAATACTTATCAATACGAGGAAGGGAATGGGGAGAGGAAGAGAGAGAGGTGGTGGGGGTGGGGATCTTTGAGAGCCCCGGAATCGACCTTCAGCAACCCAAGAAGAATGGAGACCCTTGTTGCATCAGATGCTGCAGAGAATCCTGCACTCTGATACATCATAAAAGTCAAATCAGCATACAAACAAGTAGCAATGCAGATAATATAAATGAAGAGTGAAGGATAAGGAAAGAAACTGGCAAACTGTAGTTCAACAATAAATTAGTCAATTTCATCCACGGTTGGTTGTTTCTAAAGTGCAGAGACGAATTAAAATATATCGTACATTATTACCTGAAATATTGATCCAGCATAGTAAAGCACACTAGGTTGCCCTGTTATCTGCGATGCAAGACAAGGACAAATAAAAAAACAAGTATGATACATATCTTTTCATAAATCCAGGGGAATTTCATAACAGAATTACCTGCTGAAAAAATACTAAGCCAGCACCAATTGTAAGGGCTTTTAAGCATTTTCCCCGGAACATGTCCCCTAGTTTGACGTCATTTTCTTCACTAATTTCTGAAAGGTCAGCCAACATCTCATCTACTTGTTCAGCAGCTGATTCGATAACAGCTTCGCCTCTCAGCTGACACAAACAACAAATGGCCGTCTCTCTTAATCCCTGCATGTCTCCTTTACCTTGTAAAGCACATAGAAGAATCCATCGAGGTGAAGAAGGGAGCCACCACATCCCGGTTCCCATAATTACCGCCAAAGGGACACTAAATCCAAACATGTATCGCCAACCAGCAACAGTTTTTATTAGAAGGCTGCCCACTGTATACCCCAACTGCAAGATACTAAACCTACTAAGTCTTTGCCAATTTCAGGTAAAGTGGATATCTAATATCCACATTACTGCACAATCAATATAGCATATTTCAGAAAAGATCAGGGTACGGGTTACTCACAAGCATTCCAAAAACTATAAGAAATTCTTTCATAGATATTAGTTGTCCTCGTATATGACTTGGAGCAGTCTCAGCAATGTACATAGGAGCAGCATGCATCGCCTATGTCAGTAACCAAAATATACATTGTCACATACACAGCAGAATCCCGGATTCTCTGCACATTGCTACATACTAATAGAGTTCTAACCTCGAATTATTATCATTATAGAACTTTTTCAAGAGATCTATCTTTCGGAAAACTTTTATAACTTTAAGCCTTGAAAGCAAGCGGCCTAATGCAAGCCTTGTACTAATAGCATTGTGGATAAAACGCAAGAAGAATGAATGCTTGCATGTGAAAAGATATCTGACCAATAAAAATTACAAGATTGACAACTGCCTTACCAACCCAATCCCAATACCGTATACCAAACGACCAATCACCATAACAACAAAATTGGGTGCTAGTGCTGTTACAAGGGCTCCAACAAGGTAGAGTGTAGAAGACAATAACAACTCCTTCCTTCTTCCTGTATTTTAATTGAACAATTAACTGACAGTATAATATTAGTTATGTGCAAATCCCATATATTTAGAAAAAACTAACCCAGAAAATCAGCAATCTTAAATGCCAGGACAGAACCAATCAAAGCTCCATATAGCGAGCCACTAGTCTAAAGCAGGAAGTGTCCAAGGAAGTTCATGTGAATGAAAGAAGCACACAAGTGTAGATATTAAACTAAAACAATTTCTACTCCCCAGTGGCAACAAGCAATAAAAGTAGATACTTACTATGAGACCAATTTGCACAGAAGACAGGTCGTACCATGACATTCCGCTTACTGATACTGACTGCAGCATAGAGAGGTGAGAAATATAAGATGAAATACCGGGAGGAAGAAATGTATTTAACGATTATCATACAAGTATTTCTGATGGAATTGGAATAAATAAACATGCCCCTGAAAACCAATTCTCTCATTATGATATGGTAAACTAATTCACGGAAACATAAAAAAAATAACTCTGATAGAGATTATTGTTGCAGAGATATTGATTATATTTAGAAATCAGCATGGAAAATGTACAGCTTAAAAAAATTGGAGTCTCTAAATTGAAGATATATCATAGATGACAGCATATTTGCAAAATGAAAGTAGGGCCTAGCAAGTTTGGTCTTAAATGATGAAGATGTTTAAAAAAGGAGCTGTGAATTTTGTTTATGAATTACAAACAATCAGAAAATTACTGACTTAGTATGAAATTAGAGGTAGGAGGGAGATGCAAAAATGTAGTTGAAACAAATAGAGGCATAAGTACCTGTATAGAAATGGTGGCACTAGACGTGGCACCGATATCATAGCCATAGAGTAGTCCTCCAAAAGCTGGAAAAAGGAATCTGAAACAAAGTGAAGGAATAAGTAGAATATACTACAGTGGGAAAATTACTACAGTAGTAAGAAGAATATGTCCAAGCTATGCGATAAGTAAGTAGATTAAAATGAGGTGTATCAAATACAAATACAAATATTAATACTCACGGGAAGATGACAGAGCGCAAAGAATAATTTGTAGAATTTAAAAGAGGCTCTCCAAGTTGAAGGAGTTTGGCAGAAGGCTGAACCAAAAGATTAAACAAATCATTAGTATAAACCATAATTTAAAGCCTAAAAGGAATTAGATTTTATGATGAATTTATAAGAGAAAAAGCATGGTGTAGTAATAATAATAATAGAACAAAGAAACAAACCTTCGCAATGGAAGAAGAGAGAGGGGGTTTCTCCGGGTCCGATGAACCGGCGGCTGACATAATTGGATTCGGAAGGGTAGCTACTTGCTATTGGTAGGTAGGTAGTTCTCACGGTACCGTGTTCTTGTACTGATGCTACATGTATACGTGTGAGCCGTGTCGGAACGCCGTTCAATTATTTAGTCTCGGTGTTTTAGGCCACGATACTCTATTTTAGCAACCCACTCGCCGTTAAACAATTTAAATATAAATTTTAATTTAGTTGACATATCAAATACTAATAACATTCTTCTCTCCCATCCACAAATTCCATGTATTCCTTCTTTTTTTTAATTAGTAAACTTTTTTCAACATTTTTCTTTGAAAATATCTCTAAAATCTAAATTTTATCTTACATGTATAATTTAATATCAAATAAGCGCATCTCTAAATACATTGTCTATAATTTGTCTATAATTGGTTGACTAAACATTCTACTTCCTGTTGTAAAATACTAGCTATAACAGTATTATATCGAACATCTGTAAAAGTAAATATAGCAGAAAGGGAGAAAGAGAGCAGACTAGAGAGATGAAAGCTGCTTGAGTGTGTTTTCCATCATTCTGAAAAAGGCTATTTATAGCCAAAACAAGTAACATAGAATTTAATGCAATGCAAATATTTCCAAGTCTAAACCTAGCCTTACTATTTAATGTTTGAAAATTACAATCAATTTACAACACTCCCCTTTGATTGTTATTTTAAAATGGATCATAGACTGCCTCGTTAAAACCTTGTCAAAGAAAAACCCCATGGGATAAAAACTTTGACGAAGGAAAAAGAGTACAATCTCCCCTCGAAAAAAACTAATCATTCTCCGAAGTTTTGTTGTAACAAATCCTTGAGTCAACGCATTCCAATGTTATGCCGTAACTTCACAAATGTTGAATTCGGTAATGATTTCGTGAATAAATCAGCAAGGTTGTCACATGACCGAATTTGTTGTACATCAATTGCACCATTCTTTTGAAGTTCATGAGTGTAGAAGAATTTTGGTGAAATGTGCTTCGTTCTGTCTCCTTTGATATATACTTCCTTGAGTTGATCAATGCATGCAGTGTTATCCTCAAACATAACGGTGTGACTTCTAGTGATGTCTTGGAATCCACATGATTCCTGAATATTATTGATGATAGACCGCAACCAAACACATTCTCTACTGGCTTCATGAATCACAATGAGTTCTGAGTGATTTGTTGAGGTTGCCACTGTAGTTTGCTTCGTAGATTTCCAGGAAATGGCTGTACCGCAATATGTAAACACATATCCAGTTTGTGATTTGCCAAAATGAGGATCTGACAAATATCCAGCGTCTGCATATCCAATCAGCTGAGATGTTGAGTTTTTCGGGAAGAATAACCTAAAATCAATTGTTCCACAAAGATAACGAAATATATGCTTGATCCCATTTCAATGTCTGTCCATTGGAGCAGAGCTAAATCTAGCCAATAAATTCACAGCAAATGCAATATCTGGCCTTGTATTATTTGCAAGATACATAAGTGCACCAATTGCTCCAAGATATGGGATTTCAGGGTCGAGAACTTCTTCATCATCTTCTCGTGGTCGAAATATATCTTTATCAGGCTCTAAAGATCTAACCACCATTGGAGTAGTCAATGGATGAGATTTATCCATGTAAAATCTGTTCAAAACCTTTTCTGTATATGTAGATTGGTGGAGGAAAATTCCCGATGACAAGTGCTCGACTTGTATACCAAGGCAATATTTTTTCCTTCCAAGATCTTTCATTTCAAATTCTGTCTTTAGGTATATGACAGCTTTATCAACCTCTGTAGTTGTTCCTACAAGGTTTAAATCATCCACATATACAGCAATAATCACAAAATCAGATTATGGTTTTTTGATAAAAACACATGGAGAAATTTGATTACTAATATACCCATTCTTTTGTAAATAACGAATAAGTCTGTTATACCACATACGACCAGACTGTTTCAGTCCATACAGTGATCGTTGAAGTTTAATGGAATATATATGATGAGGTTTCTTGAACTCGTCCATTTTTAACCCTTCTGGGATTTTCATAAAAATTTCACTATCAAGTGAACCGTACAGGTATGCAGTAACGACGTCCATAAGACGTGTTTCCAATTTTTCTTTAGATGTCATACCTAATATAAAACGAAAAGTAATTCCATCCATCACTGGCGAGTATGTCTCTTGATAATCAATGCCAGGCCTTTGAGAAAACCCCTGTGCTACAAGTCGGGCTTTATATCTCATAATTTCATTCTTTTCATTTCGTTTTCTTATGAATACCCATTTATTTCCAACAGGGTTCACACCGATTGGTGTTTGGACAACAGATCCAAATACTTCTCTTTTACGCAGTGAATTTAATTCTGTTTGGATTGCGTCTTTCCATTTTGGTCAGTCTTTTCTTTGACGACATTCATCCACACTTTATGGTTCAGGATCAGAATTTATGTCTACATCCAATGCTGCGGAATACACAAATACATCATCAATTATGGCTTTACTTCGATCCCATAATTTCATATCATGTACATAATTTATTGAAATTTCATGATTGTTTAATCCCGTATGTTCAGGGACTGGAATCTCTTCAGGAGATAATACCACTTCAGGGGTATTTACTTCTTCTGGAGCATGTGACACTTCAGGGGCAATTTTCTTTATTTTTCTTTTTCGTGGTGCAACATCTTTTGCACCGACCGGTCTACCACGCTTCAGGCGTGGCTTTGATTCTATAACCAATTCTTTTGTATCTGATTTTTGAATTGGTATATCTATTCTAGCTGGAGTATTTACTGCAGGTATATGAGATTTAGTTATATTTCTAGAATCGTTAAATACGTCAGGCATTTGGTTTGCGATATTTTGCATATGAATAATTCTTTTAACTCCAAATTCGCATTGACCAGTACGTGGATCCAGAAAATATAATCCTGACACATTCCATGTTATGTCAGGATTAACTTTATTTGAATGTTTATCTCCCCCTAAAGGAGGAAACATAGACTCGTCAAAATGACAATCTGCATATCTTGCGTTAAATAAGTCTCCGGTTAGAGTCTCCAGATATCTAATTATAGATGTGGAATCAAAACCGACGTAGATACCTATTCTTCTTTGAGCTCCCATCTTCGATCTTTGTGGTGGAGCAATTGGTACACATACAGCACATCCAAAAATTTTGAAGTGAGAAATATTAGGAACTTGACCAAGTACCAGTTGTAGCGGAGAATGTTGGTTGTAGGAAGTTGGTCTAATCCTAATAATATTAGCAGCATGAAGTATTGCGTGACCCCAAATAGATGTAGGTAATTTTGCTTTCAACAACAGCGGTCTTGCAATAAGTTGGAGTCTTTTGATAAAAGACTCGGCTAACCCATTTTGTGTATGTACATGAGGAACTGGGTGTTCAACTGAGATTCCTACAGACATACAATAGTCGAAAAAAGTTGCAGATGTGAATTCGCCGGCATTATCTAAACGAATTGACTTGATGCAATGATCTGGGAATTGAGCTCGTAATTTGATTATTTGGGCAGGTAATTTTGCAAAAACATCATTACGAGTTGAGAGAAGACAAACATGAGACCATCTAGTTGAGGCATTGATTAATACCAAGAAATATCTAAATGGGCCAGATGATGGGTGTATAGGTCCACATATGTCGCCTTGGATCCTTTCTAAAAAAATTGGGCTTTCAAGCTGAACTTTAGTAGGGGATGGTCGAGTAATCAATTTTCCTAAAGAACATGCTGAACATGGAAGGTCATTGTTTGAAAGAACTTTAAATCTTTAAGTGGATGACCATTAGAATTCTCTATAATACGACGCATCATAGAGACACCAGGATGACCTAATCTTTCATGCCAAAGTGTAAAAGATTTTGGATCAATGAGTTTGGAAGCAATGACATTGTGTGACTCAATAGTTCTAATTTTCATCATATATAATCCCGAGGAAAGTGAGTGGAACTTTTCTAAGATTTTCTTGTTGCTAGGATTAGCGGAAGTAATAAGAAGATATTCTCTATCAGCCTCAGAGGTAGTTTCGATGTGAAAATTGTTGAGTCGGATATCTTTAAAACTAAGAAGATTTCTAGGAGACTTACTAGAATATAATGCATTTGAAATGTGTATGTGGGTACCGTTAGGTAGGACAAAACTAGCTTTTCCAAAATCTTCGATTATATTAGATACGCCGGAAATCGTTCCGACTTGAGCTTTGGTTTTGGTTATTTGGGTAAAATACTTTTGGTTCTGTAGAATCGTATGAGTTGTACCATCAGCAATGCATATATCTTCAGAATCCATTCTGTATATAATTAAAAAACATAATTTATTTGATAAAAACATAACACACTACATAGTTCAAACAAAATAAAGTACACAATACACACTACTAATCTTCAGCCTCCCATATGGGAGTTTCGTTAGGTTCATTCGGACCATTAATGTTTATTCCTCCAGTTGTGATTCTCGGGAAATCATCTATGTTATTGTTGGCGAAATTTGTTTCTACCATTTTCTCTTTTGATTTTTGAGAAGATTGGTATAACTTAACAAGATGATCTGGGGTATGACAATTACGTGTCCAGTGCCCATTCATGCCGCACCTATAGCAAACATTTTCAGTTTTTCCTCCTCGTGATGCCTTTCTTTTACTCTGTGATTCAGATTGCCACTTCCGGTGACCAGAGTTGTTATATGGACGAAAATGCCCGTGGCTCCAACCTCGTCCACGGTACCGCCCTTGGCTCCGTCCACCTCTATGCCCTTTTCCACGTACATTCTGCTGGAATGACATGTTATTTACTTCAGGTAATGGGACAGATTCTATTGGACGGGATTGATGATTCTTAATCACCAATTCATGATTCTGTTCAGCAACGAGGAGAGTTGATAGAAGATCCCCGAACTTAGTGAATTTGCGCTCCATGTACATCTCTGCTAAGTTGATATTGTTGGGGTGAAAAGTTGATAGTGTTTTATCGATTTTTCTTTTTTCCGTAACTTTCTCACCACACATAATAAGCCTAGAACTTATTTTGAACAAAGCAGAGCTATATGCTCGGACACTCTTAAAATCCTGAAGTCTTAAATTAGCCCAATCATTTTTAGCTGCAGGTAGATAAACTAGTTTCTGGTGATCGAACCTATCCTTTAGATTTTCCCATAAAATAAAAGGATCCTCGACTTCTAAGTACTCAGATTTTAAATCTTCATGCATGTGGTGTCGGAGAAAAATTATGGAGGTAAAGTTTTCTTCAGCCGTGGATTTATTTTCTGCCTTTATTGTATCGCTTAATTTCTTTGAACCCAAGTGCAACTTTACATCTTGTACCCATGATAAATAATTATCGCCAGAAATGTCCAAGGAAACGAACGACAAGCTTGTAATATTTGTCATACTAAATCTGAATTAACACGAAAATTATTAAATTTTAATTCATCAATGTAAATATTACATAAAATCCTACTTAATCGGGTGCGTTAACAAGTATGCAATAATCAATGTATATATCATTATTATCATTGATAATATAAACAAATCTATATATAAAATGACAAATTGATTTTCACCCGCCATACGGACGTCTGCGTATGCAGGTTATCTCCGACCAATAATAAATTAAAGTGGACAATCCTGCATAAGTTAGTTATGGGCAAAGTTATTATCCGATAATTATGCAATTTATAAATTAAGGTTCCCACTATATTTTGGTATTACCCAAAATTAAATGGTACCGTAAAATAATTTTAATAGGCTGTGTTCCGGCCATATATATTTAAATTATTATTAGAGGGTGTAACCACGTCTACTTCGGTCACATATATATAAATTATATGTAGAGGGTGTAACCACGTATACTCATATATATTCATATTTAAATTAAAATTATACCTTCTCAGTTTCGGCAGGGCTTCCTGCTGATAACGTGTTGTAAAATAGTAGCTATAACAGTATTATATCGAACCTCTGTAAAAGTAAATATAGCAGAAAGGGAGAAAGAGAGCAGACTAGAGAGATGAAAGCTGCTTGAGTGTGTTTTCCATCATTCCGAAGAAGGCTATTTATAGCCAAAACAAGTAACATAGAATTTAATGCAATGCAAATATTTTCAAGTCTAAGCCTAGCCTAACTATTTAATATTTGAAAATTATAATTAATTTACAACACTTCCAAGATATTTACTATATTGGTTAATTATATTTTAAAAATAGTATGTTATTAAAATTTTATGTTATTATAAATAGAATATATTATTTCAATATCGTAATAAATGATTAGGAATCTTTTTACAGATTTCTTAACAAATATAGTCAACATCAAGAGGTTGGTTATATTTATATCTTAGGGGAATGCACTATCGGAGATGGATTCTTTTTATATAATATTTATATTTTTTATTTATAATATATATTAATGATTTTTACATAAGAATTTCACATGGTTGAGATGCCCCAATTACTTAAAACTAAGGAATCTATGATTATCTATTTATCTATTTTATACTAAAAATAAATTACATCTACAGATTGATACTTCTTTCTTAAAATTGAACACATTGCAATTATTAATTTATTTCACTAATACTAAAAAATAAAATATTCAACACTTAATATTAAAAAAAAATATTTAACAATAATAATTTTTATATAATCGGGTATATACGCAGGAACTAATCTAGTTTTCACTAATTTCAAATTCATTATATCCTACGGTAAAATCACCTCCCTTATAATAATATTATGAGTACATTCAACACACAATTATTGAAAATTCCATGATAGTCATTTATCTGGCTTTTTTATCATTTACTTCATATGTCCATTTTTACTTGTTAAAAAAAATACATATTAAGAAAAATTAAATGTTATAAGTTGTTCATAAATGCCTATATTTACTAAATTAAATAATAAGTTATAAGTAAATATATTTGTTGTTGAGTCAAATATTGGAACTCACCATCAATGGTAAATATGAAAAATATGCATTTGAACAAGAATGAGACAATTATTTAGGGATAATTTTATTTTGCAAATGTAATGATTAAAATGGGACGGAAGAAGTATTTTACCAGTTTAGAATCTGTGTGATACACGGATCTTTATTAAAATCTTCTTATATTATTGATATGAATGTAAAGTAATCTGTAAAAATAAAATTAATGTTGAATTAAGTGTGTCCTAAAATTGACTGGTCAAACTCGTGACGTCACGACCCATAAAAGGCTGTCAGGGTCATGGCACAATATGAGTCTTGATAGTTCGAGTAGACTATTGTGACGCCCTCCAAATCCGGGTCTAGATTTGGGAGTCACTGACTGATAAACCATAACATTGAAGGGTTTTTAGCACATAAACGCAGCGAAAACGTAAATTTAATCTTAAAAAAAACCGAAACCCTCCGCAGGATCCATGCGAAAAAATAATATTTAATTCGTTGTTCAGTGTTTTTACCTTAAGAAGCTTTACATTAATGGAAAGATGGAGGTCTTTAATAGCGATCCAAGAACGAAGAACGGAGATCCTTAGCAGCTGCTCCTCAAGTGTGAAGCACTCCACCGGTATCCACCAAGAAAATGATGTAAAGAAGGAGGAGGAGATGGAGAGAATTAGGGTTTTGTAAATCTTTTTGGTTGAGGCAAAAATAGGGTTTATAATAGTATATTTATAGGCAAAATTTTCAGCTGAAAATTTTCCCATAAAATATTATTATTATTAACCCTTTATTATTCTCACTAATAATTAAAACACCTTTTAATTATTAATCCTTTTTCTAAACTCTTTAGAAATAATTCTCTCACTTGATTTAATTTCTAAAAATTAAATTCTTAATTAATAATATTAAGAACCTTTTCTTAATTAATTTATAATTAATTAAATTTCATTTAATCAATTATTAAATTTGCCAATTAATTATTTATTTTATAAATAAATAATTATCAGCCATTATTAATTAATTCCTCCACCATTAAATCATTCTCTTTTATGGTGTGACCCTGTAGGTTCAATATTAAGCCGGTAGTAGAAATAAATAATAATAAAACTATTTTATCATTATTTATATAAATTCTCTAATTCATTAAATATGATTAATTAATTAATCATATTTATTCTACATCGTGAGGGATACTTCTCAGCATATCGCGACTATCCGGATAATACGAATTCACTGCTTAGAATACCAAGAACCTATTCAGTGAGTAGTTACCATACAATTAATTCCTTCTACCCTGCAATGTCACGATTAAATACAAGGCATAGAACTTGTGTCAAGCCTATCTTATTTAATCAGTTGCTTTCCCATTCACTATGCTTAGTTCTATTTAATGTAAATTAGAAACTCCTTTCTAATTTCATTCACTCTGGCCAGAGATTCCTGAACTAACATAAGTGGATCAGCATTGAACATTCTCTTCCTACACTGGAAGGGGTAGATCCTTTATTGATCATACAATATCTTCGTGTACAAATTCCTATACCCAGTAGAGCCCTTATAAATGTTCCTTGAGACTAAGAACTAAACCAAAGCATAGTTCAGTGTACACAAGATGACTATGATGATCTCAAGTCTAAGGATACTTGTAAACTATCACTATGTGAATAAATGCTGACACGTGAGTGAACTCTGTAACACCCCCAAATCCGGGGTCGGGGATTCGGGTTGTCACGAGTTCCATTTCCCTTATCAATACTTAATCTTAACAGTCAACCAACTACTGCGTACTGTGACCCCACAATATACACACACACACCACAAGTTATAGTCTCAGAGATGAATACCAAAAATAACACAAGTCATTTTATTCCACAATTATAAACCATTTCACCTTAAAAAGGGTTTCTGAATAATTTACATATTCCTTGCCATTATTACAATTCATAAATATACATAAGTCTGGTACATCAAAAGTTGAAAGCCTAGCCTATTGGTAGATCCTACCTCAGCTACAACGGCATCAACGCCTACAGGAAACTACGGAACGTTTCCTATCCGCTTGCGAATTGGGAGCTTGATCATGTTCATCTTGTCTATCTGTTATTGTGTGATGAAAGAATAAAGCAAGGGTGAGCAACAAGCCCACCGAAATAATATGTATAATAATTAACAATATATGAACATTCTCATAGTACTCATGAAAGTCTTGGTGAATAAGAAATGAACCAAGTTTGATCTTAACGCGACCAAGTCGCAAAATATTCAGTATATAAGTATATATACTTTTCAAAATCTTTGAAATCCTCTGCCATGCATAATATACACAGAGTTCCAGTTTATAACTGTATAAAAATATCGTTGCAAGGTGATCTCATATATCTAACCTTGTCTCAACGTTTTTTTCTGAAAATCTTTGTCATGCATAAGATAATCATTTACTAGATATAAGTTGAAAAGGTGAAGTTACAAGATACTCCAATATACTTATATCTTTTTCCGAATACTACTTGAACTACCACCGTTCAAGGTATAAATAGTTCATCCCATAGATGAAGCTACAAGACAAAACTTATATAGAATCAATCTTTGAAATATCATCAAAATGAAATGAAGTTACGAGATACTTCATTTGATGAAAACATCAATTTGAAAACTCGACCCTGCCAACACTCAACAATCGCCCAGCCGTAGCCTTTCTATCGAAGTGCTCTGGGTAGTGTTGCAGAAATATCCAATTGGATGATGAACTCATTACAGGAGTTTGCCGCGCCTGGAAGACCACTTACGATGATCAGTCGCAGTGGTGCAACCCCACAATTTTCTACATGTAGAGGAGAACCGTCAGATTTACTTGTCAACCGAACACTGGACTCCTAAGGAATGGACCGTCTTAGCGGAACTTCCGGGCCATTTGGGCCAATATAATAAGGCTGGGCCGGTGCCACTCGACCACTTACGCCACTCCTAGTTCAGATGAAATCCATGACTCTAAAACGTAAAGCTCGTCCCCCCTTTCCCCAAGTAGAAACTTGTTGATACGGCTCCACCAAGAAGTCGTATCTAGTTGGAAAGTAAAACTCACCGATATTTCCCAGGCGATGCCTGTTAATGGATTAACTTATTCCAAGAATTTTACTTCCCGAGTGTTGGGTAAGTAATCAAAAACTCTTTTATCAAAACAACAACCTTGTTGCGAGTATATAAAAATACATTACGAACCCGGATCCCTCAGATTTTTGAACGAGTATTTAAATCCCCTTCAGAAGGAAGATCTTAAATTTGAAAACGAGTTTTGGGATCCGCTCTAACCTTTAAAATCATTTTTAAGACTTGAAAACATTTTTAAGAATGTTTGGAGAAATGCTAATTTAATAAAATAAATCAGTTCCAATATATTAGAAATATCTGAATATTATTGTTTAAATAATATTTCCATAAAGGATGATCTTTATAAAAATAGTTGAAGTAGAAGTTTTAAAACTCATACTTGAAATGAATAATAATAATTAACCAAAGATATACGTATACGAAAGTACGATCTTTTTTTGAATAATCGAAAATAAGTTTGATTATCGAAACATTATTCTTTAATAAAATAAAGAATATTATTTAATAAAATAAGCGGAGTCATAGGTCCTCGAATGAATATTCAAAGTAATATTCATTAAATAAAATAAAGTTATCGAATAAACCTTATTCGATTAATAGTTTTGAAAACTGTTAGGAATATGTGTATTAGTTTGATGATAAGTTAAGCAAAACACTTAAGTAGAAATCTAGTGTTTGTAGCCTCAACGGATAAGACCATCTTGGCTATCTGTTTAAGGAGTAGCTGTACTTAGCAATAAGTTTAGTATTGTAGCACATTTCACTCTCTGGTTTCAAGCTGTAATTCTTAGATGTTGTTAGGAAATAATCAGTCATGTTGACTACTAATGGATGTACAAATAGGAGGGCTAATTATAAATATTTTATGCCTTGTAATTTTGTATAAGTGAAGAAGTGTCAACGGATATTGAAGACCTTCAACGGATAAGAAACAAAGCTTCAACGGATGTCTCTAATGCTTCAACGGATAATATCCATCAACGGATAAGTGCTTCAACGGATAAAGACTTCAACTGATAATGCATCAACGGATAAAGCTTCAACGGATAAAGCCTCAACGGATAAGGCATCAACGGATGAAAGCTTCAACTGATGCTTAGTTCATTAGCAGTTGATAGTGACAATTCACAAGCTGACAGAGGCACATGGGTTGACAGAGACATACTGGAATGTGGAAGCCTCTAGCAGAAATCAAGAAAATGCAGCATTTCCATTCTGATGTAAACAAGGAAGTATTCAAAGATTTACAGATTATCCTAGATTGCATTGGATAGAGAAATGAAGAAGAAACATGTGAAGAATCTTTTCAATTGTATTTTACAGTTTGTCTTCACTGGTAAACTTGGTGATATATAAACCAAGTAGCAGCTAGTAATTAGATATGAATTTTCCTGAGCTGTTTAGAAATATCAAAAGAGAAAATCATCTAGTTTGTACTAGGAAGCAGCTGTGATTTAATTCTTTGAATCAAAAATTTTCTGAAATAACACATCTCTGGTGGAACAACAAATCCACCAGAAAAGTTTTTAAGTTCTTTGTGCTCATTACATTTGTGTTTGAATATATATCTGTCTGCATCAGCTTCAAGCAATTCACACACATTTGATCACTCAAACACTTAGCCTTAGAAACTCCTCAAAACTTGAAAAAGTTTTGAGATTTACATTCAACCCCCTTCTGTAAATCTCATTGTTAGTCCACTGGGAATAACAATTGGTATCAGAGCAAGCTCTTAACATACAAAGAGTTTAAAGATCTATTCTGCTAACATCATGAGTGCACAGAAGAATCCTCCTGCTACCATCATGAATAGGAAGGATATTGGTGTAAAGATCCCAGTCCTGGAAAAAGATAATTATCATCACTGGAAAGTGAAGATGCATTTACATCTTCTTTCTCAAGATGAAAGCTACATCAACTGTATTGAAAATGGTCCTCACATCCCTCACAAAGTAGCCACAGCTGCTATTGCAACAGTTGCTGTTGGACAGTCCATTCCCAAGCCAAAAGCAGAATGGACTATTGAAGACATGGAAGAAATCCGCAAGGATAAGAGAGCCATGAACATCTTGTTTAATGGCTTAGATCAAGATATGTTTGACAATGTCATCAATAGCCAAACTGCAAAGGAAGTTTGGGATACTGTACAAATCATCTGTGAAGGTACTGAGCAGGTCAGAGAGAACAAGATGTAGCTTCTTATTCAGCAGTATGAATATTTTCACTTTGAAGAAGGTGAATCATTAAATGATACCTTCAACAGGTTTCAGAAACTGTTGAATGGATTGAAGCTGTATGGTAGAGTGTACCAAGTCAAGGATTCCAACTTAAAATTTCTTAGGTCTCTGCCAAAGGAATGGAAGCCCATAACTGTCTCTTTGAGAAATTCTCAAGATTATACGAACTTCACACTTGAAAGATTATATGGAATTCTGAAGACTTATGAACTTGAAATGGAGCAGGATGAGCTGTTGGAAAAGGGAAAGAGAAAAGGAGGAACAGTTGCTCTTGTAGCTGACAGTGAGAAGATGGAAGCCAGGAATGAGGAGAAGACAATGCCAAGTCTCAAAATTGGCACAAGCAAATCAGAATCAATCAAGGGTAAAGAGCAAGTTGCTGAGGATGAAGACAATTCCAGTCAGGATGAATCTGATGATATTGAAGAACATTTGGCCTTTCTGTCCAGGAGGTTTGCAAAAATGAAGTTCAGGAAAAACACAAAGTTCACTAAGCCAAACAAAAACATGGTGGACAAATCAAAGTTCAAATGTTACAACTGTGGCATTAGTGGACACTTTGCAAGTGAGTGTAGGAAGCCAAATTCTGAGAAAAAGAAATTTGAGCAAGTTGATTACAAAAAGAAGTATTTTGATTTGCTCAAACAAAAGGAAAGAGCTTTTCTCACTCAAGATGTTTGGGCAGCAGATGGGGTAAATAAAGATGATGATGTGGAATATGTCAACCTAGCCCTGATGGCTAATTCTGATGAAAATGAAACTAGTTCATCAAGCAACCAGGTAATTACTACTGATCTCTCTCAGCTTTCTAAACATGAATGCAATGAAGCCATAAATGATATGACCAATGAATTATATCATTTGCATGTTTCCCTTAAATCACTAGCAAAAGAAAACACTAGGATCAAGGAGAATAATGTGTTTTTAAGTGATAGGAATGCTGTGTTAGAGGATCAGGTAATTGAGCTTGAAAAGATAAAACTTAAATGCTTGACTGTTGAGAGTGAACTAGCAGAAGCTGTTAAGAAAGTAGAAATTCTTTCTACACAGTTAGAAAGTGAGCAAGAGATAATCAAGGCCTGGAAAACATCTAGGGATGTTAGTGTTCAGATTGCAAAGGTTCAGGGAATTGAATCATTCTGTGAGGATGCCTGGAAGAAAAACAAAAAAGAGTTAGAATTAATTGATGGATTGTCAACAGATGTGGAATCAACGGATGATGAAAGTTATCCGTTGAAGGAAGAAAAGGAGCATCCGTTGAAGGCTCATCAATTAAAACAGGCAAGTTCTTTTAAAAATAAAAATCTCAATAAAAAGAATGATTCAACTCTCAAGAACTTTGTCAAAGAAGGAGCTAGCACATCCAGAGATGTCAGTAAGGTGAATATAGGACACATGACTTTAGATCAGCTAAAAGATAGGCTTAAGTTGGTTGAGGATAAGAAGGAAACTAAAAGAAATTCTAAAAGAAATGGGAAGGTAGGGATTAATAAACATAACAATTACACACCTGATAGGTATGCTCCTAGAAAAAGCTGTGTGCATTGTAAAAGTGTTAATCACCTATCTGATAATTGCAAATCTGTTAAAAATGCTCTCATGCCTTCAAATCCCTCCATGCCTAACATGTCTATGTCACCTCTACATGCTATGCCTGTTATGTCTCACCAGAATCCCCATACACATTTTGCAAACATGCCATATATTAACAATCCTTATTTTACTGCATTTAGTTTGCCTCAAATGCCATACAATATGCCTATGTGGAATAACATGTTTGCACAACCTATGCCTTATCAAATTCAATCAAATGTGTTAAATGATTCTGTGACTAACCCTACACTTCAACCAACCACATCTGAGACCAAGGTTGACCCAAAGTTACCTAAGTCAAAAGATGCAGGAGGAATGAAGTCTAGGAAAAAGACTAACAAGGCTGGACCCAAGGAAACTTGGGTACCAAAATCAACTTGATTGATTTTGTTGTGTGCAGGGACAAAGAAGGAATCTATGGTACTTGGACAGTGGTTGTTCAAGACACATGATAGGAGATTTCACCCTGCTCACAGAGTTTAAGGAGAGAGCTGGCCCTAGCATAACCTTTAGAGATGACAGCAAAGGATTCACTATGGGATATGGCTTGATTTCAAAAGAAAATGTCATCATTGATGAAGTTGCATTGGTTGATGGTCTCAAACACAATTTATTGAGCATCAGTCAACTATGTGACAGAGGGAATACTGTTTCCTTCAATTCTGAAGCCTGTATTGTCACAAGTAAAAAGGACAATAAAGTGGTTCTAACTGGAGTTAGAAAAGGGAATGTGTACTTAGCTGATTTCAACTCTACAGATGCAGAATCCATTACTTGTCTTCTCAGCAAAGCAAGTCCAGTTGAAAGTTGGCTATGGTACAAGAAGCTGTCCCATTTGAATTTCAAGACAATGAATGATCTAGTCAAAAAGGACTTAGTTAGAGGAATGCCTCTAGTGGAATTCACAAGGGATGGACTGTGTGATGCTTGTCAGAAAGGAAAGCAAAAGAAAGTATCATTCAGTAAGAAGCTTGAAACTGCAATTGATGAACCACTACAACTTCTACACATGGATCTTTTTGGACCAGTCAATGTATTGTCAATTTCAAGGAAAAGATACTGCCTAGTGATTGTAGATGATTTCTCAAAGTTTTCATGGGTTTATTTTCTTGGATCAAAGGATGAAGCTAGTGAAATCATCATCAATCATATCAAGCAAGTCAACAATCATCCTGATTTCAAAGTAAGGAATATTAGGAGTGACAATGGAACTGAGTTCAAGAATTCAACCATTAAGTTGTTCTGTGAAGAAAGTGGGATCATGCATGAGTTCTCAGCTCCAAGAACTCCACAACAAAATGGTGTGGTGGAAAGGAAGAACAGATCACTAATTGAAGCTGCAAGGACAATGCTTGAAGAGTCAAAACTCCCAACTTATTTTTGGGCTGAGGCTGTTAACTGTGCATGTTACACTCAGAATATTTCTCAAATCAATCAGGCAAAATGCATGACTCCCTATCAATTATTCAAGAGAAGAAAACCAACTTTAAACTTTCTACATGTCTTTGGTTGCAAATGCTACATCTTAAGGAATCAATCTGATCACAAAGGGAAGTTTGATGCAAAGGCTGATGAAGGAATATTTGTTGGTTATTCTGCTGGAAAATCATATAGGGTCTACAATCTAAGAACCAACATTGTCATGGAATCTGTACATGTTGTGTTTGATGATAAAAAGATTGATGGACTAACAGATGAGGGACATCATGAAGGACTCAAATTTGACAACATTGAGATATACTGTGATGATAGTGAAGATGAAAATGATAAAGAAGGCATCTCAAGAAGAATTCAGAATCTGCCTTTGGATAATGCACAGAATGCTGCATCCGTTGAAAGTCATTATTCAGCTTCCGTTGAAAGAAGCAATGCAGCATCCGTTGAAAGACAAAGTGCATCATCCGTTGAAGTTCATAATGAAGCATCCGTTGATCACAGTCTGTCAACGGATAATCAATTCACTTCATCAGTTGATAGAGCTCCCAATTCCTTTCAAAGGATCAGCAACTCAGGGGGAGTTTCAACAAATCAACATTCTATCTCACATCATGACAATACTGAGGCAACCTCATCTAGGGCTAATCTACTACCTCAAAGGAAATGGACCAAGAATCACCCTTTTGAACTGATCATTGGTGATGCTACATCAAAAGTACAAACTAGAAGGCTACTCAAGATGAATGTCTGTATAGTAGCTTTCTATCACAGGAGGAACCTAAGCGAGTGGAAGAAGCTCTATTGGATCCAGATTGGATTTTAGCAATGCAAGAGGAGCTAAACCAATTTGAGAGGAACAAAGTATGGAAGCTGGTACCCAAGCCAAAGAACAAGAGTTCTATTGACACAAAATGGGTATTCAGACACAAGATGGATGAAAATGGCATTGTCATAAGGAATACAGCCAGATTGGTTGCTAAAGGCTATTCTCAACAAGAGGGAATAGATTTTGATGAAACATTTGCTCCAGTTGCCAGACTTGAAGCCATCAGAATCTTTCTAGCCTATGCAGCTAATGCCAATTTCAAAGTCTATCAAATGGATGTCAAGAGTGCATTTCTAAATGGGGAATTGGAGGAAGAAGTTTATGTAAGCCAACCTCCAGGTTTTGAAGATCCAAATTTTCCAGACTATGTGTATTATCTGTTGAAAGCACTCTATGGACTAAAGCAAGCACCTAGAGCCTGGTATGAGACTTTGTCAAAGTTCCTTCTAGATAATCACTTCACAAGAGGTACTGTTGACAAAACTCTCTTCTTTAGAAATGTTAATGGCTCTAAGATACTTGTACAAATTTATGTAGATGATATTATATTTGGATCTACAGATGATAAGCTTTGTAAAAAGTTTGCTAAATTAATGCAAAGTAAATATGAAATGAGCATGATGGGAGAGCTAACTTACTTTCTTGGTTTACAAGTTAAACAAGTTAGTGGTGGAATTTTCATTAGTCAAACTAAATATATTTATGATCTTTTAAAGAAGTTTGACTTAATGGATTGTTCACCTGCAAAAACTCCCATGGCCACTGCCACTAAGCTTGAATTAAACAAGGCTGAAAAGTCTGTGGATATTACAAGTTATAGAGGCATGGTTGGCTCACTTTTATATTTAACTACTAGTAGACCTGATATAATGTTTTCTACATGTCTCTGTGCTAGATTTCAAGCTGACCCTAAAGAATCTCACTTAGTGGCTATTAAAAGAATTTTCAGATATCTCAAGGGGACTCCAAATCTAGGAATTTGGTACCCTAGAGAGTCTGGTTTTGATCTAATTGGCTACTCAGATGCAGATTATGCAGGTTGCAAAATAGACAGGAAAAACACAACAGGCACCTGTCAATTTCTAGGGAACAAGCTTGTATCATGGTTCAGCAAGAAGCAGAATTCTGTTTCCACATCAACAGCTGAAGCTGAGTACATTGCTGCTGGTAGTTGCTGTGCACATATACTATGGATGAGGAATCAACTATTTGACTATGGTCTGACTGTTGACAAAATTCTAATATTCTGTGACAACACAAGTGCCATTGCCATTACTGAAAATCCAGGACAGCACGCAAGAACCAAGCACATTGATATCAAGTACCACTTCATTAGGGAACATGTGATGAAAGGTACAGTGGAACTTCATTTTGTTCCAAGTGAAAAGCAGATTGCAGACATATTTACCAAGCCACTTGATGAATCAACATTCACAAGATTAGTAAGTGAGTTAGGTATGCTTAATTATTCATAATCTATGTCATCTATATAATCTGTCTTGAAGCCTGAAATGAATTTGCTGCAAGAACAAAGCTGGCTTTAATTAAGACTTATCCTATCAACGGATATTCTCTATCCGTTGAAAGCCAAAATTGTTCTATCAACGGATGTTCTTTATTTATCCGTTGAAAGACAAATACATTTCTGGTAATTTTATCCTTCAACGGATAAAATGGTGTTGTTCATCAACGGATAACTATTTCCCTTATCCGTTGAAGTGTCACGTCAGTTACTAGAAGTGAGTCACAGCCGTTGATTCTTTTACTCAACCGTTGGTACAGATATACAGTGTTGTATGTATTTGTATTTAAGGTAGTTTTCAGAATTTCTACAGTTTTATTTATTCTTGAACGGCTGTAACTTACTTAAAAGTATCATTTAATCATTTTATTTACGTTTTAATTCAAGAAAGTATAAAAGCCCAATTGAACTCTTATTCTCACTTTACGCTTTCTTGCAATTCTTATTCTCTTTCTCTCTAAATTCTCAAGTTTTTCTCTGCAACCTCTACTCACAACAATGGCACCAGTAGTCAAAATTATGTCTCAAACAGGATTTGTTTATGAAAAGAATAATTTCATAGCCTTGGTTGAAAAGAATGAAGCCCATTCTGATTATCACAAGATGATGGACTTCATCAAAAACTGCAAACTAAGCTATGCAATGCTGGAAGCCCCAACCATCTACTGTGAAGTGATTGAGGAGATTTGGACAACTGCAGAGTTCAACTCCACAGATATGACTATTGCCTTCTCTCTCAAAGGTAAGGACTATTGCATTAATTGTGATGATATACAATCTTGCTTTAAGTTGCCTGAGAATAATGCCATGACACCACACACTAATAAAGATGTCTCTGCTATGCTAGATTCCATAGGCTATGCTTTTGATTCTGCTAGTTTAGGTAGTATTAGAAGGAAAGGCCTTAGGAAAAAATGGAGTTTTCTTGGAGATGCCTTTATTAAGGTTTTCTCTGGGAAGATTAGCAATTTTGATGTTATCACTTCATCTCTTGTTAATATGCTCTATATGCTAGTTTCTGATAGGTACTTTAATTTTAGCAACTGTGTTATGCTAGAATTAGGTTCCAGATTAGGTAACAAAGCTAATAGACCACATAAAATCTACTATGCTAGATTCTTTATATTATTGGCTAACCATGTTGCTGAAGGTTTGGTTATATCCAATGAGAATAATAAACTCAAATGTTGAGCACAAGAGAAAAGGGTCCTTGCAGACCTTTTGAGAATGAACCTCAACAGCCAGGTGCCATTGGTATACTTGCCAATCATGAATGCACCACAGGTAAGTGAGGTAAATACTTCTATAACTCCTACTATTTCCAACCCCAATATTTCTTTGCCTTCTAGTGTGGCTATGGAACCTGTGTCTTTGTCCAAACAGGCTCCTACCAAAGCCACCAAATCTAAAGTTTCCAAAGTCAAGTCAAAGAAACCTACCTCTGTTGTTTCTCAAAAGACAATAGTTGTAACAACTACCATAAACCCTGAAGGGAGTGAACAGGGTGTGAGTGGTGAGGGGAGGGGTGAACATCAAAAAGCCCCCCAGGATAAGGTGGGAGAGGTGAGTGGTACCCAAACCAGCCAAGCCACAGTCTCTCAAAAGACTGTGGTGGTTCAAAAGGAGTCCAACACATCCCTAGTTTTATCCTCCCAAAAGGTTGTAACTATTGAAAATAGTCCCCAACCAGGGACACAGAACAAAAGAGGGAGGGACACTGAAGCCACACATTCACCATTTAAAGCCTTTTCAAGGAAGAAGAAGGCCAAGACCCTAGTTTCCACACAAGGGACACACACAGCACAGATACATCCACCTGTATCTGAGCCTTCTCAAATTCAGCTTGATGTGATTCCATCAAATGTGGAATCACAGCCCCATTCTCTCAATATAGAAACACACCATTCATTAAACTCTCCAACACCCTCTCTGGATGTGGATATGATATTCACATCAATTCCTGATTCTCCCTCATTAAAACTCAGGGAGGAGCCCCACTCAAAACCTGGTGATCATCATCCTTTAGATGATTTGTTGGATCATCAGCCAATTCTTTCAGATGTAGTTGCAGAATCTGTGTCACCACACTTAAAATAAATCCACACAGATTCAACAATTATGTCACTTTCTATATCTACATCTTTTCCTTCTTCAACGGATATCTCTCATCCGTTGACAAGTGGTTGTTCTTCAACGGATAAGCTTAACAGCAGTTATCCGTTGATACCATCAGTTTCCACTTCAACGGATATTCCCTATCCGTTGATGGTATCTACACACTTAACAGAAACAATTCCAACTGTAGAGGACATGGCAACTGTACAATCACTTTTAGGTTTGAGGGAAGGGAGTGATCTTTTGAGTGAGAGGCTGGGTTGCTCCCAGGCAAAAGGAGAGGTTGAGAGTCACCATATACATGCTATTTCTTCCAGCATGGCAAAAGTGAGTGAGAGGAGTGCCACCTTAGAAGGTGAGGGTGAGGGTGTGAGGGTGTGTGTGAGCCAGGGGGAGCCCCTGATGCAAGAACAGAGAGAAATTGAGAGAAAGGCAGGTACAGAAGCTATAAGGGTGGATCCAGCCATTGCTAGTGAGTTAATGAAAGTGGATGATGCAGAAAAGGAAAGACAATTTCAGCAACATTACAAAGCTGTCATTGATAACATTTCCTTGGATGCTGACACTTTTACTCACCCTGTTTCAGCCTATCAATTATTGGCTGCACAGGGCAATGTGGAGGTAGAACAGACACTACACATTGTACATACTTCAGAATCTCTTCTCAGAGACAAAGCTGCTGTCAACAGGCTGCCTTCTCAAGCTGGTGAGCCATCTGAAGAATTTGGAGTAAATTCTAATGATGATGACTCTAATTCTTTGAATGAGAGCATGAACTTAGGGGGAGTAGCAGGCCTAAGTTCTGTTCCTGATCTTCCTGAATGGGCATGGGCAAAACCATCAACACCAGGAGAGTTTGGTGTCACTTTGGTCAGACAAGGCATGACAATTCAGAAGGCCCTTCAGGAGACTCAAGATGCTGGTACCAAGGCAATTCTTCAAGCTCATCTGGAATCTCTGCATCTCTTGCAGTTGCAGCATTACCAACAAAATCTAAGTGTGGATGAGCTCAAACAGGACATTGCTGATCTGAAATCCTGCAATGCTGAGAAATTGGATTCAGTTATACCCTATGGTACTATGCAAGATTTGTTGGGGAGACTGAGGAAAGCATCTGATGCTGACAAGAGGCTGGCCAGATTGGAAGATAGGGTTCAAATCATTGAAGACTCTATGGTCACCATTCTTCAGAATCAACAAACTCAAACAGATCTACTCATGCAGCTGGCAAAAGCACAAGGCTTGACCCCTACCCTTGATGATAACAAAAAGGGGGAGAATAAAGGGGAAGGGGAAGGAGAGCCATCTACAACAGTTCAGATTTCTCAAGTGCTAGTTCCTGTCATCACAACTTCTCCAACTATTCAAGTCAAAGGAAAGCTAGATGGAATTGATCTAATCCAGATAGCAGCAACTGAATTGCAAGTCAAAGAGCAAAGGAAGAAGATTGATAAAAAGATGCAACTAATATTTGGTTCTACAACTTCTCAATCACAATCTGTGAAACATAGCACAAAAGTGGAATCAATTATTATGGAACTCAAGCCAGTAGGGAGGCATAAGGATGGAGAAACTTCTTCCAAAGATCTGCAACCTATAGTTCTCAAGCCCAATAACAGATCCAATAAGGACTCTACAAAGAATCCTCTAAAAGAGGTGGATTTTCCTCTTCCAAAAGCTGATGAGGACAAGCTTTTAGGTAGAAGTATCGCATATCTCAAAGAGACCATGGATGAGGCTGTAAGGAGAAACATGGATATTATCTTCAGAGAGGGAAAGAGCATATGTGTGATGCAAGGACATCCCAAATTCTCAATAGCCAAGAGGGAAGAAACCAAAAGGTTGAAGGAAGAAGCCAAACAGCTAAAGGCTAACAAAAGAGCACAAGCAAAGCTTGAAAAACAGCTAAAGTCAAGTCAGGCTGAAGAATAGAAAGAAATTGAAGACAAAGGTGAAGATGAAGCTATGGGGGACATGGTTGGTACTGAGATGGAGGAAAGAAGTAAGGAAGAATGGCAGAAAGGGAAAAGAAAGAAGGTCAATGCAAAGAGAAAGAAGGTAGATAAGACTGAAGAAACCCAATCAATATCCAAACCACTACCCTCTATTCTTGAACCCATTGTACCTGACCCCTTCATGAACATTCATGGTGAAACAATCATTCCCAAGGAGGAACCAATTGATTGGGACACCATCAAATTGCCCACCTTCCTAACCTCTTCTCCACCATCAAAGAAGCAGAAAAGAAGAATCAAATCAACACCCTCTAAAGCCTCAATCAAATTCACACAGAAGCCTAAGCCTAAATCTCAAACCTCTAAAGATGATTATGTTCACATCTGTGACATAAAAGAATTTTCAGACATTGAACTCTATCTGGATGAGCTGGAGGAAGTAAGGGGAATAGCTGCCTATAGACAGCTACCATAAAGACTAGTGTTCAAATACAAAGGAGCTGGGGAAAGAATATGGCCTCTTCACAGAATTCTGAATGAAGGCTACTCTACCTTGATTAGAGTCTACTCAGCCATACAAAGGGATTCTGGCTTTACCAGGACTGCCAAGACTGAGATTCTCAACAAGATTGCCAACATAAGGAAAACTTGGAGTGAGCCCAATGCTTTGCCTAGAACTTTACTCATTCAAGAAAGAGGAATTACAATTCACAAATCACCTCATTGGTTGATGGAGTTCAGAGACAACAAAGGAGTCAGAAGATTTTTCAGAATTGAGGATCAGCTAAAGATTGCCAGTAATGAAACTCTCAAGGATATGCAATCTAAGTTAGATATCAATGAAGAAGATGAAGCTGAATTCTAAAGACAACTTCAACTTCAAATAGAGGAGAATGACAGGAGGCTAGGAAAGAAAACCAGGGATCAAAGGAAAAGAAAGTAATTTGCTCAGGCTAAAGGAGCACCCTTGGAAATAATGTAATTCTTCAATTCCATCTCAGCATATACATTTTTGTAGCACTTTTGAAATTCTGCTTTATTACAGTTTATATATTTGTTAAGTGTTTTGTTATCATCAAGCTAAACCTAAATTTATGCCTACAGTTCTAGTAGACATAAATAGGGGGAGATTGTTAGGAATATGTGTATTAGTTTGATGATAAGTTAAGCAAAACACTTAAGTAAAAATCTAGTGTTTGTAGCCTCAACGGATAAGACCATCTTGGCTATCCATTGAAGGAGTAGCTGTACTTAGCAATAAGTTTAGTATTGTAGCACATTTCACTCTCTGGTTTCAAGCTGTAATTCTTAGATGTTGTTAGGAAATAATCAGTCATGTTGACTACTAATGGATGTACAAATAGGAGGGCTAATTGTAAATATTTCATGCCTTGTAATTTTGTATAAGTGAAAAAGTGTCAACGGATATTGAAGACCTTCAACGGATAAGAAACAAAGCTTCAACGGATGTCTCTAATGCTTCAACGGATAATATCCATCAACGGATAAGTGCTTCAACGAATAAAGACTTCAACTGATAATACATCAACGGATAAAGCTTCAACGGATAAAGCCTCAATGGATAAGGCATCAACGGATGAAAGCTTCAACTGATGCTTAGTTCATTAGCAGTTGATAGTGACAATTCACAAGCTGACAGAGGCACATGGGTTGACAGAGACATACTGGAATGTGGAAGCCTCTAGGAGGAATCAAGAAAATGCAGCATTTCCATTCTGATGCAAACAAGGAAGTATTCAAAGATTTACAGATTATCCTAGATTGCATTGGATAGAGAAATGAAGAAGAAACATGTGAAGAATCTTTTCAATTGTATTTTACAGTTTGTCTTCACTTGTAAACTTGGTGATATATAAACCAAGTAGCAGCTAGTAATTAGATATGAATTTTCCTGAGCTGTTTAGAAATATCAAAAGAGAAAATCATCTAGTTTGTACTAGGAAGCAGCTGTGATTTAATTCTTTGAATCACAGATTTTCTGAAATAACACATCTCTGGTGGAACAACAAATCCACCAGAAAAGTTTTTAAGTTCTTTATGCTCATTACATTTGTGTTTGAATATATATCTGTCTGCATCAGCTTCAAGCAATTCACACACATTTGATCACTCAAACACTTAGCCTTAGAAACTGCTCAAAACTTGAAAAAGTTTTGAGATTTACATTCAACCCCCTTCTGTAAATCTCATTGTTAGTCCACTGGGAATAATAAAAACTATATCTTATATATATATAAATAAATATATATAATATACTCGGGAACATCGTCTCCCGGTTTAGAAAATGTTCACCTTTGGGTCCCCTATACCAAGGGTATACGCAACTACTGCTTATCTCTAACATAGGTATTATGCAACTTATAAGCATTTGAATCAATAATTAGATATCAAGATTACGAAACAGGCATGCATATAAACCATATCAGCATGCTCCAATATATCGCAAGATTTGCTAATAACCATCATGCATCTATCACAAGATAATGCATATACATATATACATCACAACAACAGTATAACGGGTAGAAAACTTGCCTGAGTGTTCCCGGATAGACTAAAGCTTAGAGTGGGTCCAATAACCTATGAACAACAACATAAGTCGGAATTAAACCCCAGTCGCTTAAGAAACTAGACTTTAACCAATTGAACCCTAACGTTCGCTTATGGTCACTTCTACGCTTAACGAATCACATAAGTCGTTCAAGTACCCTCGGCTCCACCATTTTTAATAAATTAACCATTAAGAATTTTAAGGAGATTCTTTCGCGAGTACCCTACCAACTGCCTAATTCACTTTACATAATTGTTTCATACTCCAATTAGTCATTTAAGGGCCTTAACCAAGGTTTTAAACTAAGGCGAGGGGTAATGGTTCGTTCACGAAACGCCGTTACTTAAAGCGGTCGTTTCTCCTAAACCGTACATCGGATTCAAGCGAACCACATATCAAAACGAAGCTCGTAACATGAACTATCTAAACATGGTAATGGTAAGTTCATGGCAGTGAGTGTTCGGATGCAAAAATTAAGCACAAAACAGTTTAAGGAAAATTGGGCATTACGACGGCTATAACTTAGAAATTCCCAAATTTTTACCAAATCAATTCAACATCAAACCACCACCAATCAACACCATTCCACCATAATTCAACCACAATACAAGATCATTTAACTATAACTCAAGATCTCAACTTATTCATCTAAACCAAGTCAAAATGTGACCAAGAACATCAAATCCAACAAGTATCACTCCTAACTCCAAAATCAACAAAACCACTTACTAAACAAAGCTCTAAACATGAGTACACACCCATTACACTAACCCATCATCTAAACATTATGAAATCCAAACCAACAAAACTTAAGACTAAGGGTTTGAGAAGTTATACCTTCCTTGGAGAGTGAATAATCACTTATGAAGCCTTAAATAACCACTAATTATCTCTACTAAGCTTGGATCTTGAAGAAAACATAAGAAAACACAAAACTAGTTTCTTGAAAACTTTATTCACCAAGAACTTTGATGAATTGATTAGCTATATTAAACATGGAATCTTGAGCTTAAACTTATGGCTCATCTAAGTTATGAATTATGGAAGCTAAAGAAACAAACCTCATGAATTATGATTAAGTGGAGCTTGGGTTTTAGAATTTTCTTCCTTGCTTTTCTTCAAAAAGCCGAGGCAAAAAGATGGGGGAAGAAGAAAATGTGTTTGGTTTGGTTGCTTTTGATTTTTGTGATTAATTGAATTGTTACCATGGTAAATTTTGTGTGGTTTATAATCAACCAACACTTCCTTCCCTTTTTGGTCATGCTTATATCATCCTCCTATGTCATCTTCCCACACTTGTCCTCTTCTTGTTGGTGTGATGACATCATCATCACTAACCTCTTTGATTAACTCCTAATTACTTGGCTAATGACCGCTGATCTGTTATACGGTTCGCTTAACTTTCGTTCTCGTTTATCGTTTGAGGGATCATACCCGGGATCTTATTACTTGGGTTTCCTTAACCTTTCTCAATACATTATATTCCTTTTATGATCCTCTCTTATACTCCTTGAATTTAAATCCTTTTTATCCTGTTATCTTATACTCAATTCTTTCGGTATCTGGTGGATTTTCGGGAAAAATCAAAGTGTTTCGAATTTGGATTCTGACGATCTTTACATACACTTATGTACCATATAGAGTACTAATAAGATCTCAGAATAACAATAAAAGAACCTCTACAACGTGTGGCATGAAAAGTTTTCTTATTCAGCATAATCAACAAAATCACTATTCATAAGGGTTACAAAAAGTTCAAAATTTTTGGGGTTATTACAGTCTCCCCTCCTTAAAAGGATTCCGTCCCGTAATCAGATAAAAAACAATTGGGGGTACTTTTCTAGCATTGCGCTCTCTAGTTCCCAAGTTGATTCTTCCATATTATAATTCTGCCATAGCACTCTGACTAGCTTGATCACTTTGTTTCGAAGCACCTGTTCCTTCTTATCTATAATCTTTACTGGTTTCTCCACATAAGTCAGATCTGGTTGCATATCCACCTGCTCGTACTCCACTATGTGTCTGGCATCCCGATGATACTTCCTTAGCATTGACACATGGAACACATTATGAACTTGCTACAGTTTCGGGGGGTAGGGCTAGCTCATATGCTAACTTCCCAATACGTCTTAATATATCCAAAGGTCTAACAAATCGTGGACTTAGCTTTCCTTTCTTTCGGAACCTCATCAATCCTTTCCAAGGGAATACCTATAACAGCACTAGGTCCCCTACTTCCTATTCTTTGTCCTTTCGTGTCAATTCAACATACTTCTTATGTCCATCTTGGGCTATTACCAGCCGTCCTCTGATTAGATCTATTATATCCTTGGTCCTTTGGACTACTGCGGGTCCGAGCATCGTGCGCTCTACAACTTCATCCTAACATAAGGGAGATCGACATTGTCTTCCCTCAAGGATCTCATAAGTCGACATCTCGATATTGACATACCATCTATCGTTGTAAGAAAACTCGATACATGCTAAGTGATCATTCCAAATTCTTTCAAGTCTATCGCACAGACTCTCATCATAGCTTCTAGCGTTATAGCTTTTGCTTCTCAATACCCACTCTTTTCCAGTTCGTAATCGTTACTATCTTCCGTACATAATACTATACTGGTTACACCTTTGCTCGTTAGCATTCTATAACCTTTTAATACACACGTCAACCTTAGTATCACGAATGTGTTTCCATTCTGAATACCACTATACTCATACTACTCCTTTTCTAACTACTTCCATCTTTGAAAGCTTGATCCATCATATAGAGGTAAAGGAATTTGTTGAGAGATCACTATGATCATGAACACTTGTTCTATTGCATAGTTAGTACAGAAGGTGGCCAACCTTTAGTACTTGACAAGCAATTAAACAACATGTGGTATCCTACTAGGCTTCTATCACACAGATAGATAGTCATTCGGCAATACCTCCCCTTCTAGAAGGGTTGTTCTTCCCAGCTTATACAAAATGAAAAGGAGAGAAAATAATAAATTGAAGAGAATTGTATATATATAAAATATACTGCCACAAAATATCTGGCTTGGAATCTATCTCTGAACTATAGAGGTTTGTCATGGAGAACAAAACATATACGTATATATATCAACATCAGGTATTATAGCATCGCATTTCACGTGCCAGAATATTTACTATTCCGTCCATCATTCCATGGACCCATGCTCTTGCTCGAGCTCATAAACACTCACTTTTTAAACTCCCTCGACATCGAAACTCGAATAAGGGATTTCATTCTAGATATCATCGTTACTGGAATCCATTGCTACACCGCAACCTTCTTCGTATAGTAATACTACTCTTTATCGATAAGAAGGAATAAATATTCATAGGTAAATAATCGACTTAATTAGTCTATCAATGATAACTTATACATCACCATAACCCGATTAGTGGTACTCAATCTCAACATCCATTCTAATACACCTCTTACGGTTGTAATCAACTCATTACTCGCAGAATCATTGCTGCATTACTATGGTCCATCGCTGACCTATTGTAGTCATTCGCTTTCCTCGGAATCTTAATATCTAATCATACGGAGTCTATATCTGCCATATCAAAATCTTTTAAGGAGTTAACATAATCACCATTCATGATTCATGAAGAACACTCCAGATCCTGACGTACATACATGACATGAAGCAGATAAAATTGCAGAAGAGTTTCAATCAAAGCAACGATAGCAGGTTAATACCATTCTTAATCATATGTCTTTATTAGGAGACATAAATCTCAAAGGTTCATTTAGACCTTTCGTAACATGGTCCTGTCTTATCTCAAGATATGACCTTATAAGATAGATAGCCCGCTCACGGCGATTACATAAATTAAATCTTTACCAAACTACTATCACGGTTGAGTATCGCACAATCATCAGAAGGAATGTCAATCTTCCAAACCATAATACAACTTTCACGGCTTCAACCATCATCACTGTATTCCTCTGGCACGAGCGCCTATAATTATCCTCTTATATTTAAAGTGTCGGCCACCTCTTTGGCCTTTCCTGATAGTAAAATTTCCTTACAATTAATATCTTTTAAATGACCTTCAACTAAATTTTCTACCTCATTTCCAATCACTTCTTGTGTGAAAATGCTCTTCCTTACGCTTTGGTAAAAAAATATATCACCATTTTTCCATAAGTTATTGCCTCGGTCTTTTAGAGGTTAACATTGTCACGACTGACTCTCGATCATACTTCAGACGTCTCTTATCTTGGGTCCTACTTGTTTTCACCAATCTCGACCATCATTGGATCGATCTATAATTTCTTATGGTTCAACACATGCCCCACCTGGCATTATTATAATTACGTCATATTTCCTTTATCAAAATTTCTATGCTTGAGTACTTTGAATACTACCTTTCTCCTTGTAAAACCTCTAAGGTTATCCTTAAATCCTTCATCTGGTACACCCTAGGTACAGGGCATATCAAGATACCATTTACCAATACCAGAATCATTGTCTATATAGTTCTGAAAACTTTATCCACTGATCTTTAAAGGTTGTTGTTACCTTAGTACTTTGTTCCATACTATCAAAACTCATATTGTCCCTATTAAGGGCGAAATGCCAACCTTTATGCATTCCCCTAGGGTTCATCTCAAGTTATCGAAGTTATATCCTTAATTCCACCTTTAAAAAGGTACTTGCATCCTTCCATGGATAAATCAAGTCATATATCCTTGATAGATTATCTTATTCAATCATTCCCCTAGGGTTCAGCTGCATGACTCATGTTCAGTGAACTTATTCTATAATAAGCACCTACATACTAGCTATAGTGTCACCACACAAATGTCTATGAGAATAGACATCCTTCATAATGAAGCAAGCATAGTATGTACCGATCTTTGCGGATTATTAATTACCAGTTAATAATCCTACGACCAGGAACTATTTAAGTTTAGAGTTATCATCTTTTAGGTCTCATTATTATGATCTCATCACAATCCATAAAAAGCTTTACTCTAAACTGTGGTATATCTTATTTAAACATTTAAATAGATAGAGCCCGCAATAAAAATAAAACAAGTCTTTTATTAATATCAATGAAATCAAAACAGATTACATAAAAGTTATTCCTAAATCCTCATACATGATTGGACTTAGGACATATCTCTTTCAATCTCCCACTTGTACTAAAGCCAATCACTCTGGTATCTAATACCCATCTTGTCTTTATGATGATCAAAGTGACTCTGAGAAAGTGGCTTTGTGAGTGGGTCTGCTACGTTGTTATGTGTGTCAACTCTCTCGACGTTGACATCTCTTCTTTTGAACAATCTCCCTAATCAGATGAAAGCGCCGCAGGACATGTTTGGAATTTCTATGAGACCTAGGTTCCTTGGATTGTGCTATTGCTGCATTGTTATCACAATACAACACAATAGGCTCTTCAACGCTAGGAACAACTCCCAACTCAGAAACAAATTTCCTCATCCAAACAGCTTCTTTTGTAGCCTCACTTGCAGTTATATATTCTGCTTCCGCTGTGGAGTCAGCCGTTGTAGACTGTTTGGAACTCTTCCAACTAATCGCACCACCATTCAGAGTAAACACGTACCCTGACATGGATTTGCTATCACTTTCTGATTGAAAACTAGAGTCAGTATAACCCTCTATTTTCAACTCAGATTCACCACCAAAAACAAGAAAAATGTCATGAGTCCTTCGCAAGTACTTAAGGATATTTTTCACTGCTTTCCAGTGGTCTTCACCTGGATTGGACTGATATCTTCTCGTCACACTAATTGAATAAGCAACATCAGGCCTTGTACACAACATCGCGTACATGATAGATCCTATTGCTGAAGCATAAAGAATCTTACTCATACGCTCTCTTTCCTCAGGTGTCTTAGGAGACATTTTTTCGGAAAGGGACACTCCATGGCTCATCGGTATGAGACCTCTTTTGGAGTTTTCCATGCTAAACCTTTTAAGCACTTTCTGGATGTATGTACCCTGGGTAAGACCTATCATTCTTCTAGATCTATCTCTATAGATCTTCATACCGAGAATGTAGGATGCTTCTCCCAAGTCCTTCATGGTGAAGTTCTTTGATAGCCATACTTTGACTGATTGTAGCATCGGTATATCATTTCCTATAAGAAGTATGTCATCTACATACAATACAAGAAATGTTACCGCGCTCCCACTAACCTTTTTGTAGACACATGGTTCATCTATGTTTTTGATAAAACCAAACTCTTTGATTGTCTCATCAAAACGGATGTTCCATCTACGAGAAGCTTGCCTTAAACCATATATGGTTCGCAGTAGCTTACACACTAGGTGTTCATTTCCCTTGGAAAGAAAACCCTATGGCTGTGTCATATACACTTCCTCCTCAAATTCCCCATTGAGGAAGGCCGTTTTCACGTCCATTTGCCAGATCTCATAGTCGTAGTAAGCAGCAATCGCAAGCAAAATCCGAATTGATTTTAACAGGGCTACAGGCGAAAAAGTTTCATCAAAGTCAATCCCTTGCCTTTGTTTGAATCCTTTTGCCACGAGTCTGGCCTTATAGGTCTCCACCTGGCCATCTGCTCCAATCTTTCTTTTGTATACCCACTTGCACCCAATAGGCTTAACACCTTCAGGCGCCTCAACCAGAGTCCATACTTGGTTGGTATACATAGATTCCATTTCGGATTTCATGGCACTATGCCATTTCTCTGAGTCAACACTACTCATAGCCTCATTATAGGTCACAGGGTCGTTATCATCAATGATTGACAACTCATTGTCATTCTCAATGACAAGGCCATAATACCTCTCAGGTTGGCGAGACACTCTCCCTGACCTACAAATGGGCTGTTCCACAGAAGGTTGTTCAGTCTGAACAGGTGTTTCCACTTGATCCGTAGTAGTTTGTGCTTCTTGAACTTCATCAAGTTTAATTTTGCTCCCACTGTTTCCTTCAAGAATAAACTATTTTTCCAAGAAGGTAGCATGTCTGGAGACAAACACCCGATGATCGGTGTAAAAGTAATACCCTAAAGTCTCTTTAGGATATCCCACAAAATTACATTTTACAGATCGAGATTCCAGCTTATCTGGGTCAACTTTCTTGACATAAGCTGGACATCCCCAAATCTTAACGTGTTTAAGACTCAGTTTCCTTTCTTTCCATATCTCATATGGTGTTTGAGGAACAGATTTGGAAGGCACCTTATTCAGTAAATATGTTGAGGTTTCCAATGCATAACCCCATAGGAATACTGGAAGATTCGCATAGCTCATCATGGACCGAACCATGTCTAACAAAGTTTGATTTCTCCTTTTAGATACCCCATTTAATTATGGAGTATATGGAGGAGTCCACTGGGAGACTATACCATTTTCTTTGAGATAATCTAGAAACTCTCCATTCAAGTATTCACCACCTCGATCTGATCGAAGAGTTATAATACTGTGTTTGGTTTGTTTCTCTACTTCATTTTATATTCTTTGAACTTTTCAAAGGCTTCAGACTTGTGTTTCATCAAATACACATATCTGAATCTAGATCTATCATCTATGAAAGTAATGAAGTACGAAAATCCACCCATGGCTTGCGTAAATATTGGTCCACATACATCTGTGTGTACCAATCCTAGCAAATCTGCAGCCCTCTCTCCATGTCCACTAAATGGACATTTGGTCATTTTACCCAATAAAAAAGACTCGCATGTAGGATATGATTCAAAATCAAAGGGGTCAAGTAACCCTTCCTTATGCACTATCCGCAGTCTATTTTCACTAATATGACCTAGCCTACAGTGCCATAAATAGATCAGATTTTCATCATCTCATTTTCTTTTATTAGTTTGTTCAATCTGAAGTAAATCATGCTCTACGTCACATATATATAGGCCATTATTTAAAATGCCACGTCCAAAAAGAACATTATCTCTAAGGATAGAACATTCATTATTCTCAATAATAAATGAAAAACCATCCACATCCAACATAGGAATAGAAACAATATTCCTCACAATAGAGGGAACGTAATAACAATTATTCAAAATAATAGTCTTGCCCGTAGGCATATGTAAACTAAATGATCCTACAAATATGGCCGCAACCCTTGCTCCATTGCCCATATGTAGAATCACCTCATCTTTTTCAAGAGTCCTACTTCCCTTCAGTCCTTGCAACGAATTGCAAATATGAGAACCATAGGCGGTATCTAATACCCAAGTAGAAATTTGACCTAGTGACATATTAACTTTGATCATGAACATGCCTGAATCAGAAGCGATAGTCTTACTACCCTTCTTCTTCTTCAATTCTGTAAGGTAAACCTTGCAGTTCCTCTTCCAGTGCCCCAACTTGTTACAGTGAAAACAAACAGCTAAATTAGGACCAGTCAACTTGTGAGCATCTAGTATGTTCCGGAGTGATAGTGCAGAAGACATGACGAATATATTAAATCTGTAAATGATAAACACATAACAACACTTAGCAAATATCAATTTCATTTCAAAACACTATATGAATCGGGTCTTTATTCATATGTGTCTCCCACTAGTTTATCTAATCTTTTTCAACCCCCTAAGTGAAAATTAAGCATTCATAATGCTAGTGGGAATAGGGATCCTACATTCCATCACACAACCTCGGCTGTGGCACGAAACGTCATGTGATGTTCAATAGACAGACAACTCTTGTCAATTACATCTTATGTTATTCCCTAATATAACTTTAGCCTCTTGAATAATTGAGTCACGGCTGTGGCATGACAAACTCAATATTCTAAGTCAAGTCTAATCCAACATTTCGTACAATTGAATCAGTCTCCAACGGCCCACGGCTGTAGCACGTACCGACCTTTAGATTCTAATTCAATGTACACATCTCTATGTAATAGACAAGTATTTCTTATTTCGAAATCAAAGCCCTCGGCTGTAGCACGAAACAACAATGATTTAAAAATAAGAATCACTTTCTACCATGTTGGAAGGCTATGATCGACACAAGCCCATTATGTCATTGGCCAATTACTACTTGATATTATTTAATATTATAGGAATTATATTACATTACAATCATAATCAGATTATAAAGAGATTCTTCCAATATTGAAAATTCATATTCAATTACGTGTTTCATAAACACAAGAATCTCATGATCGTATTCATAATATTTATTGTTAAGGTAAGAAACGATTCCTATTCTAGATTTTCTAGAGCACGTCTTATATTTATTTAAGTTCACCTAAATCTATCATCGCATGGTAAATATAGGCATATATCTCATATATAAAATTAAATAAACAAGTAAATATAAAGTGCAATAAAGTAAATGTGTTTGGTTATGGCCCCATCCTATGTGATCTTTATCAAGCTCATGATAAAGATCAAGGTCAATCTAGTATGGTGATGGAAATAAATACAACTACTTATTACATAAGTCTTCTTCTTTGTTTAGACTTCTTATATGCCTCATCTTCTTCTTTGTATCACCTCCATTGGATAGCCTTCTTAACTCTTCAATTACATTACATGATTGAAAGTAAAACTAATCTAATGAACTTACAAGAATAACTCGAGTTACATTCGAGATTTATGATTACAAAGATTGACGACATGCAAGTCGTATTTAAAACCAAAATCAAAACCATTACACTAAGGTCGAAAGGCCATAACCATCCACCATGCTCATACAACACATAAAAGCATGTTAAAACACATAATCTGATCTTAACATATCATATTATCCATTATCTAATCATAAAAAGAAAATATGACAAAAATCAAAAAAATCAGAATCAAATCAGAAAAACAAGAATCACTGTTTACGGGCAGTAAACGATGTCAAACGCCTTACAGACGAGTCGTTGATAGATTTAGCTATCAGTTTTGTTCAGACGCTCGTTTACCTATGGAATAGGGTATTCGATTGCGTAAATCGGACACCAAACCCAGATTTCACCAAATCTGCAGCAGCCAATTCAGAATCCGTATCTAATATGATTTTCATAATTAGAACAAACATAAATCATGTATATATCAGTATATATATATAGATTACATAATTATCTTATGATTATACAACTCACATGAATATCATATATTCAAAACCATACATATATAAGCATATTATATCAACATCAAATCATGGCGAATCACGTACATGCTCATATATCGAAAACAGTTAAACACATAAACGAATTAAAAACTTTTCGCAAGTAGCTCTGATGCCATTGAAGGGTTTTTAGCACATAAACGCAGCGAAAACGTAAATTTAATCTTAAAAAAAAACCGAAATCCTCCGCAGGATCCATGCGAAAAAATAATATTTAATTCGTTGTTCAGTGTGTTTACCTTAAGAAGCTTTACGTTAATGGAAAGATGGAGATCTTTAATAGCGATCCAAGAACGAAGAACGGAGATCCTTAGCAGCTGCTCCTCAAGTGTGAAGCACTCCACTGGTATACACCAAGAAAACGATGTAATGAAGGAGGAGGAGATGGAGAAAATTAGGGTTTTGTAAATCTTTTTGGTTGAGGCAAAAATAGGGTTTATAATAGTATATTTATAGGCAAAATTTTTAGCTGAAAATTTTCTCATAAAATATTATTATTATTAACCCTTTATTATTCTCACTAATAATTAAAACACCTTTTAATTATTAATCCTTTTTCTAAACTCTTTAGAAATAATTCTCTCACTTGATTTAATTTCCAAAAATTAAATTCTTAATTAATAATATTAAGAACCTTTTCTTAATTAATTTATAATCAATTAAATCTCATTTAATCAATTATTAAATTTTCCAATTAATTATTTATTTCATAAATAAATAATTATCAGCCATTATTAATTAATTCCTCCACCATTAAATCATTCTCTTTTATGGTATGACCCTGTAGGTTCAATATTAAGCCGGTAGTAGAAATAAATAATAATAAAACTATTTTATCATTATTTATATAAATTCTCTAATTCATTAAATATGATTAATTAATTAATCATATTTATTCTACATCGTGAGGGATACTTCTCAGCATATCGCGACTATCCGAATAATACGAATTCACTGCTTAGAATACCAAGAACCTATTCAGTGAGTAGTTACCGTACAATTAATTCCTTCTACCCTACAATGTCACGATTAAATACAAGGCATGGAACTTGTGTTAAGCCTATCTTATTTAATCACTTGCTTTCCCATTCACTATGTTTAGTTCTATTTAATGTAAATTAGAAACTCCTTTCTAATTTCATTCACTCTGGCCAGAGATTTCTGAACTAACATAAGTGGATCAGCATTGAACATTCTCTTCCTATACTGGAAGGGGTAGATCCTTTATTGATCATATAATATCTTCGTGTACAAATTCCTATACCCAGTAGAGCCCTTATAATTGTCCCTTGAGACTAAGAACTAAACCAAAGCATAGTTCAGTGTACACAAGATGACTATGATGATCTCAAGTCTAAGGATACTTGTACAACTATCACTATATGAACAACTGCTGACACGTGAGTGAACTCCATCAGTTGTTCAGCTGTGTGAGTCATGTTCAGTGAACTTATTCTATAATAAGCACCTACATACTAGCTATAGTGTCACCACATAAATGTCTATGAGAATATACATCCTTCATAATAAAGCAAGCATAGTATGTACCGATCTTTGTGAATTATTAATTACCAGTTAGTAATCCTACGACCAGGAACTATTTAAGTTTAGAGTTATCATCTTTTAGGTTTTATTATTATGATCTCATCACAATCCATAAAAAGCTTTACTCTAAACTGTGGTATATCTTATTTAAACATTTAAATAAATAGAGCCCGCAATAAAAACAAAACAAGTCTTTTATTAATATCAATGAAATCAAAACATATTACATAAAAGTTATTCCTAAATCCTCATACATGATTGGACTTAGGACATATCTCTTTCAAACATAATAGGCACAATAAAATAATATAATAAATATGACCCCTTCCATGCAACTTGATCGATCACAGATTATAGTATGAAACAGGCACTAAAACAAACCAAATGTTATTACAACCCATAAGTCTAATTAGTTTTACAAACTATTCAAATTTTATTACAAACCTCAAGACTAGTCAAGCATCCCAGATAGTCTACCTGAAAACACACCAAGCTATTTACAAGCACACAACTCCTGGTTAAACCTGGAATTTAGGTTTTCTCTGGCCTAGCTGAAAGAATCAGAATAATAAACAAGTATGAGCGAAAGAAATGCTCAACAAGCAGTATATAATTTATAATTGAACAACAATAAAAATATCTGATAAGTGGCATTTTATACCACTTAGAGCGTCTCATAACAGCTTGAATTGGTGTCTTGTACTCAAGTATTTTGTGTATTTGACGCGTTTTCTAGTATTTTTGCAATTCAGGGTATAACTTGCTTAGATAGGCGGTTTTCATCAAATAAAGCTTAAGAAAGTGCTTGGAATCAGTCTAGGGGTGATGAGCAGAGAAATCAGCACAAACAGGAGCAAAATAGAAAATTTTCCAGAAGAATAACATGCGACCGCGTGCTAGGAGCAGGCGACCGCGTGCCAGCACGCTACCGCGTGGAGGGAGCAAGCGGCCGCGTGCATGCGGAATTTCAGATTCTGGTTTTATTTGTTTTTAATTCTGTTTGGGCTTCTGTTGACGCGGTGACTCCTGGACTCTTACATAAACCTTATGGGAAGATGTTTTCTTCAACCAGAGTGAAGGCAAGAAGATTGAGAAGACCTTTTTAGCACGCAACAACGAAGAAGAGGAAGCATTAGTTTATCTTGTGATTATTTTAATTCGCTGTAATAGTGGATGCTAGTTTTCTTTATGCTTTGAACCTTAATACTCTTGTGACGTACTTCATTATTTATTAAGTATTTTCAGCCTTATATCGTTGTGTTATTATCATGCTTTCATGTGAACCCATGATGACGATGAGTTCTATTATGGGCTAATCGTGATCATGGGATTCTAGCAGATTTACTATGGAATTCTTTAGTTAATTGTTTAATACCTAGATATGTGGTAATTGTATGATATCTAGTATAGGTTGTGCTTATTCGTCTTATATGCATCGCGAACATGTAAGATAACCTATTAATCTCTTGTTAGGCGACAGTGGATCTTGAGATTTAGAACTTGCCATGCTAGCATAGGTTCATATGTTGTATGCATGATTAGTGGGTAACTCTAACCGTTTTACTTGCCCTGTATAATCATCATGAATAACTTGTGCTTAAATCGTTATGTTGTCAAATTCGGTAGACATATAGGGTCTCAACATAATTGATGCCTATTCAACTTCTATCTAAATTGTGGATGTTTGGTAGAATGGTATTCGTACAACAAAAGTTGGCGATTATCAGTTTTGTGTTGTTCGATTAATATCATCACCATTACATGCTAAGGTTAATAACAATAACTATTGAATGAAGTAGTAATGAAGTTAGGATCTCATGTGTATTTAATATTGATTAATTCAAGTGTTTAATTCTCGTAGTTAATATTAGTTACCCAACCTTAATTTGTTATAGTCTTAGCATTGAATAATAACCATACATTGTTGCTTAGGTGCGTAATTTAGATAGTTAACCAATACAGTCTCTGTGGGATCGAATCTGATTTATATCTTATACTACTTACGAACTCGTATACTTACATGTAATATTAGCGCGTGTTTAGCGACTAACAATATCTAAGCAAAATAAGAAGCTGATATAATCTTTAATGTTTAAGCGACAATTTTTAAAAACACAATTACGCACTATGTTGTTCCTGATGATCAGTCATGAAACAGCACCGGTATCCCGCCGTCATACCGTAAATATAGGTATCGATATCTCGCAGGCATACCGTACCTATTGGATATTCATAAAAAGGCATATACTCGCCTTGCAAGATATTACACTTTCGTATAATAGCTCATGCTGGACCGGTGCCTTGGCCTCTTACGCTAACCAATAACCAATTCACAAAACAATTTTGATTAAAGGAGTCGTATCAATGACATCCTTTTATATTTAACACCCCATTTCACATGGTCTGGAGTTATCTTAACAATTGATGGTGAAATAACTAGAACAAATAGTTATTCGCTAATCTCATCGCAAAGTTTCACTGTATAGAGTATATCTGGATAGCATAATTATTCACTATCTATCGAATCGAAAGATTTGTTCTAGCAGAATGATTGCTAGAATAAAAGAACTCCAATAAACAAATGACTATTGGTATCTAATGCGCTACCAGTGTATTTATAAACAATTCTAATATTTTGAATATGTAAAATGAAAAACTATTATGAATTTAGAATAGGGAAAAAAAACTTGCATAATAGAGTGCAAAATGGATATCACTTGACCGATAAGTGAAGGTAAGGATACTAGCAATTATACTACAAGAAAGTTCAGAAATACTTGCCTGATATAAGAATAAACAAAGTAATTCGCTATTCTGAAATTAGAATATGGGAGAAAACTTATCTGGTATGCTCGATATCTTCTCACTATAACTCTTGTTTACAACTGCTGGATACTGACTCTGTCTAACACTTGACTCCACTCCTTGCTATTCGATTCTATAAACAAAAGGACTATCTTAATTGACAAAACCAAACTCAATCGATGTAATTATACGTCTACACATACTCATGTTATTCATATAACATGTAATCACATATTTCATATAACACATAACTCATATCGTCAAAAGATAAGTCTCAGTACGTTCAAAATTGAAATCAGGTCAATAACTGTATTTATTGATTAACCGACTCAGAATGACTCGCAATTCAAATGACCTAGCAATACAAAAGAAATTAGGTCTCAAAAGTATTTTTATTAGAAGCGGAATGTTTTTCTGAGTCTATACGCGTTCGTTTCGTATTAAACGGATGAACGATTTATTTATTACGAATAAAATAAGAATAAAATGGGAATAAATCAATTAATATTAATATTAATTGACTTTTAAATACCAAAATATAATGTTTAAAAGTTTAAAAGTGATTTTTTAGGAATTTTTTGAATTAATTATAAATAATTTATATTTTATTTAACTATTTATAAATAAAATCAATTGATTAAATGATTTAATCAATTAATTAAATTCATAAATAATTAACTAAAATAAATTAAACATAATTAAATCAATTTGGGTTTTTGAAAATAATAAAAGAAAATAATTTTTGGAATTTAAAATAATCAGGTAAATAATTTTTATAATTTAAAATAATAAGTAAATGATTTTTGAAAATAAGAAAAAGAATTTAAATAAAATTTTAAAAGAGAAAATCCAGAAACAAGATTCCGAAAATAGAATAGGGTAAAAGGGGATCAAACCCGGGTTGAATAACCGCGTTGAAACTGGGTTAGGGGGAAACCGGGTCGGTATGAAGGTCCACCGGTTTTTGGGAAATCCCCAGATTCCGGCGACCGTCCCGACATCCGGCGGCCTTCCGACGGGGTCAAAACAATCTCCGATCTCGTCGTTTTTCAGTCTAGTTCCAATCTCCAGCATGCCATCTACTCGACTAACACAGAAACATCAATGAACAACCCGAAATCAAACGATTCCGTCCAAACCTCCATTAAACTCGGCGGGACCTTGCTATTTCCGGGGAGAAATCCGATTTCCTTCGATTCTAAACCAAATAATGCGAGGCTAGTATCAAAATGAAGCTGGGAATTCAGGGAACCTATTACTATGATCAAAATTCATCACCAAGACATGAATCATTCAGAAAAACAAATTTTAAAATTAAATAAAATGAAAACTCGGCTATTACTATCCAACAATCAAACCATCAAAATATATACATGCCTCGACTCTAATAATCACAGAGAACATGTTCATATCCTCAAAATCAATCAACAATCATTCAAAGATCAAAAACGATTTCAACATCAAGAACATGAAAATCGATTTTACCCAATACTTCACCTTGATTTGCAAGAGTGATATCAACATAAAGGTCTTTTCAAGAGGATCATTTTGATTACTAGAAGACTTGATTTAGTTCCCTGAATCGATCAAAATCATCAAACAAAGTTTCTGCACAAAATTTTACCCTCAAAACCTTGTTCTTGATTTCTTTCTATTTTCAGAAATTTTAATAAAAATAAATGAATAAATAAAAATTCTGCTGCTATTTGTATTTACAGGAAATAATATCCCAAAAATCAATTTATGGTGTTTTTATTACCATAATTAAAATAATTAAGCTCCAAAATAATAATTATGGGGAATAATTTTAAAAGCAATAAAATATAAAATTTATATCAAAATTCCCCAAAAATTTCGAATAATTCAAAATATAAAAATAACGGTCATTTGAAATACGTATAATTCTATAGAAATAAAAACATGAAGTATGTGGGCTTTGACGTCCCGGTGGGGTCCCGGTCCGTTGAATTTTGAAAAATAGTAACGACTCCTAAATTATCAAAAAACCCCGAAAACACATAAAATACATTCAAATGCACATAAAATGAGATTAAACGAGTACCTCAATAAAAACGCAAATAAATATGAGTCCAGATTGCAGATCGATTCATATAAATGCAGTTTAAACCCATAATAATTACTTGAAAAATTTCTGGTCCACACGAGAATACAAATAGCAGTTATAACACATAATATCATGGAAATAATCAGTTTAAACTCATAACACATATTATATTTATTTATTTAACACAAATATTCACATAATTTTCCCGGATATTACATCCTTCCCCCTTAACAAGATTCTATCCTCAGAATCAGCCTAAGAAAACAAGTGAGGATACTTGGATCGCATTTCACTTTCCAATTTCCATATCGATTCTTCAACCTTGGGCCACAAGACTCGCACTAAAGACATGGACTTATTCCTAAGCACTCTTTCTTTCTTATCTAAAATCTGCGCTGGTTGCTCTACAAAAGACAAATCGGGTTGAATTTCGATTGGCTCATATTCTATCACATGATTCGAATCAAGCAAATAACGCTTCAACATTGACACATAGAACACATTGTGGATATGCTGCATGTGTGATGGTAAGGTTAGCTCATAAGCGCCCTTTCCCACACGCCTTAAAATCTCAAAAGGGCCAACATAACGCGAACTCAGCTTTCCTTTCTTCCCAAATCTTGATAAACCTTTCCAAGGTGAAATCTTTTATAGTACAGCTTCACCAACTTCGAAATCCATATCCTTTCTGGAAAGATCAGCATATTTGTGTTGACGATCTTGAGCTACCACTAATATTTTCCGAATAAGTTCTACTTTTTATTTTGTCTGCTAGATCAATTCTGGACCCAAAATCTTTCTCTCACCAACTTCTTCCCAACATATTGGAGATCTGCATCTTCTTCCGTACAAGGCTTCGTATGGCGGTATCCCAATACTGGCATGATAACTGTTGTTGTAGGATAATTCAACCAATGGAAAATGCTCGTCCCGACTTCCTTCAAAGTCTAGAGCACATACCCTTATCATGTCTTCTATAGTCTGTATTGTCCTTTCACTTTGACCATCTGTCTGCGGATGGTACGTGGTACTCATATTCAACTTCGTTCCGAGATAATCTTGAAAATTTCTCCAAAATTTTAAATTAAATCGAGGATCTCTATTTCAAACTATGGATACTGGAACTCCATATCGAACTACAATTTCCTTCAGGTATACCTGAACCAATTTATCCAACAAGAATCTTTTGTTGATAGGCAGAAAATGCGCAGACTTCGTCAATCTGTCAATAATAACCCAAATAGCATCATGATTTGCCTTGGTCCTCGGTAATCCAACTACAAAATCCATTGCAATATGTTCCTACTTCCATTCTGGAATGTCCAATGGTTGTAACAGTCCACTGGGTCTTTGATATTTTGCTTTGACTCACTGGAAAGTGTAACACTTACTAACCCATTCAACAATTTCCTTCTTCATACTTGGACACCAAAAGTTTTCTATTAAATCTCTGTAAATCTTCGTACTTCCGGGATGAATTGAATATCTGGAGTTGTGAGCGTCTCGAAGATTTTCATCTTTTAGCTCAGCTACGTTGGGTATCCATATTCTGGAAGAAAATCTTAAGATTCCGTTATCATCCTTTTGACTCCCTTTCTCTTCTCCGGTCAACTCTTCTTGTTCATGGCTCATTACTTCTTCCTGACATCTCCTTATCTTCTCCAATAATTCTGGTTGAAAAGACATTGTACATAACATATCAGTAGACATACTTGAAATACTAACCTCTATTTCAAGCTTCTCAAATTCCTTGATCAATTCCTCAGATGAAGTGATCATATTTAGCCTCTCTTTTTTTCTTAGAGCGTCTGCCACCATATTTGCTTTTCCTGGATGATAGTTGATGGTATAGTCATAGTCCTTGATCAATTCGAGCCATATTATCTGCCTCATGTTCAATTTCTTTTGGGTAAAGATATAATTTAAACTCTTGTGGTCTGTGTAGATCTCATACTTCTCTCCATAAAGATAATGCCTCCATATCTTCAATGCAAACACTATAGCTGCCAACTCCAGATCATGAGTTGGATACTTTTCTTCATGTGGTTTCAGTTGTCTTGAAGCGTAGGCTATTACCTTGTCATGCTGCATCAAAACACATCCTAATCCTTTATACGACGCGTCACTGTAGATCAAGAAGTTTCCTTGATCATTTGGTAAGACTAGCACTGGAAAAGATACTAATCTGTTCTTTAATTCTTGGAAACTCTCTTCACATTTCTCATCCCATTCAAATTTCTGGTTCTTTCTTGTGAGCTTTGTCAATGGCGTAGCTATCTTCGCAAAATCTTGCACAAATATTCTGTAGTAACCTGCCAATCCCATGAAACTTCTTACTTCGGTTGGTATTTTTGGTCTCTCCCAGTAGATTATAGCTTCAATCTTTGACTGATCTACTTCCACCCCTTTATTTCTAATTACGTGTCCAAGAAATCGTACTTCTTTTAACCAAAATTCACACTTAAAAAACTTTGCGTACAATTTCCCTTGTCGCAGTGTCTCCAAAACTATTCTCAAATGCTCTGCATGTTCTTCTTCCTCCTTTGAATAGATCAAAATATCATATATGAACACAATCATGAATTTATCCAAATACTTATTGAATACTCGATTCATTAGATCCATAAAAGCTGTTGGTGCGTTTGTTAATCCAAATGCCATTACCAAAAACTCGTAATGCCCATATCTGGTTCTGAATGCTGTCTTCCGAATGTCTTCTGGCTTGATCTTCAATTGATGATATCCGGATCTTAAATCAATCTTAGAAAACTATACAACGCCTTTCAGTTGATCAAACAAATCATCGATCCTTGGCAACAGATACTTGTTCTTAATGGTCAGCTTATTCAATTCCCGATAGTCAATACACAGTCGCATACTTCTGTCTTTCTTCTTAACAAATAAGACTGGTGCGCCCCACGGGGATACACTGGGTCTTATAACTCCTTTCTCCAAAAGATCTTGTAGCTGAGTTGCCAATTCTTTCATCTCCACTGGTGCCATCCGATACCAAGCTTTAGAAACTGGTTCTGTTCCGGGTGCTAAGTCAATCGCAAACTCAATTTCTCTGTCATGAGGTAATCTTGGAAGATCGTCTGGAAAGACATCTGGAAATTCATTGACAACTGGAATTGTTTTTTGTGTTGGAACTTCTTTGTTGGTGTCTATCACATGGGCCAAATATGCCTCACAATTCTAACACAATAACTTCTTTGCTTGAGCTATCATTAAAAATCTCTTTTCCTACTTACTCTCTCGAAATATTACCTTCTCCTTATTATCAAATGTCTGAAGTCTCACTTTCCTATTCTTACAATCGATCTGAGCGTTATTCTCTGACAACCAATCCATTCCTAATATAACATCAAATTCTCCCAACTTAAAAGGTATTAAGTTGGCATAGAAATGATGTCCCGCTATCTCGATATCATACTTCGAGCACACTCGGTCGACGGGAACTTGTTTCTTATTAGCTAATTCTATTATTAACGCTTGTTCTAACAATTCAACTTCGCAATGCAGTTTATCGACAAAATCTTGAGAAATAAATGACCTTGTAGCTCCAGAATCAATTAAAACTTTAGCATCTATGGAGTTGACTGAAAGCGTACCTGCAACCACGTCAGGACTCTGAACTTCATCCTTTATAGTCATATTGAATGTCCTGGCCTTTGGCTGATTCTTTGCTGGTGGTACTTCAATTCTTCCCACACCCTGAGAGGATGGTCCTACAATCCTTGGTACATTAACACCTTGAGCTTGCTCTCTACAGTTGTTGGCATAATGCCTGGTCTTCCCGCATCGGAAACATGTAACTTCTGACATCTGATTACGACACTCATATGCATGTTGTCCTTTCATATTACAATTATAGCAAACATAATTTGCTTTGCAAACCCCAAAGGGCTTTTGGCCACAAAACTTGCAATCTGGCATTAGTGGACGATTGGACCTCTGCTGGTTTGAATTTTGAAAACGGCTACCTTGTCCCCCATTTCCTGATTGTGGTTTTCTGAATCCCACAATTTTGTTACCCTGAAACTTTGGCTTTTTATTGAAGCGGCCCTGAAAATTATGTGATATTCCGTATTTATCAGAATTATTATTATTAATATTTGAATATGTTTATGTGATTTTTTTTTGATTTCAAAGGAATAAAATTGTGGATATTTTATTCTTGTTTGACGAGTTTGTGTTATTAAATGGTAATGTGCTAATTGTTAAGTGTTATATCGATCCTTGTTAATTTCTGAAAATATTTACATAAATGTATTATTTTCAAAAGTTATTTGAACACCGATCTTATTGATATCGGTAAATTGAAATTATTTTAAAATATCTGGGAAATATTGTGTAATTATTTTTTTTATCAATAAAAAAATTATTATGTGATTATTGGGAATTTTGGTGAATTATCTGATGATTGATATTTATATTTGGATGTGTATATGTGATAAAGTGTAAGTATTTTTTATTTTAAATATGTCCAGAATAAAGTATAGATAATTATGTTATTTTTCTGATTAATTTTGGATTGTTATATGATTTAATAATAATTTATAGATTTAATAATTATTTTCCGTATAATTACAAAACTAATTTTATCAAACCGGGAATTGCTCAACTTCAACCATTTTTGCGTTTTTATAACCCGAATTTCTTCGGAAAACTCCTTCCTAACCTAATCTGGATATTCTGGACATTTTCCGTATTTTGACTTTTTCGATCCGGATTACGGTTTGACCCGTACGAGTCCCGACGCAAAATTTTTGATACGATAATCATTTCGATAGATCAATAAAACCCGTATTCTCGAGAGACGGGATATTTTTACATTATTTTCTCATATAATGTTTTATAAGAAGCTCGGTTTTAATAATTATCCAAATCTGGTATTAAATTGTATCGTTTTTATAGTTACTTAGCCGCTAAATAATCTATTTTTGGATCCGATATAAAAGTATAAATTTAGTATTAAATTTCAGAATGTTTCAAAAATCATGAAACTCATATTTTCCTAAGTTTTAAATATTTAGAGGATTTTAAAATTGTTTCGTAAATTTTTCGGGTTCTATTTACCCGCACGTTTGTTCGTTTAATCGTAAAATGCGGGTATAGCGCGCGATTCAAAAATATTTTAAAAAATTATGAAAATTTTATTTTATTGGTTTTTAAATATTTCGATAATTTTAGAAGTATTTCGGTAATTTTTCGAGTGAGTTTCACTTGCAAATATGTTCTTTAAATCGCGAAATGCCGGTCTCGTGTTAAACTCAAAAATATTTTAAAATTATAAAATTTTTATTTTACTAGTTTTTAATTATTACGGGAATTTCAAAATTATTTTGATAATTATTTTGGGTTATTTTTACCCACAATTTGGGTCGTTAAATTTCAAAATGCGAGTCAGGATTGAGCTTCAAAAAGGCTATACTAATCTTTTTCTACTACGTGGCAAGAAAAACAGAGGTGTGGCAATTTATTTGACTAGTGTCAGTGGCTGAGTATGTGATGAAATTAAAAAAAACAACAAAATCCTATCTACCCGCGACCCCCCACTTGCGCCTTCCTCCCCATTTCCTTTTCTCTAACGCGCTAATACACCCTCATTTTTTTTACTTTTCCTTCACTCCCTCTTCACTGTCTACCAGTTCTCACCTGTATAGTTTATTTATTTACTTTTAATTTTCAAAAATTCATATCTTACAAACCGTACATCCAAATTTCAATTGTTATATACATAAACGATCAACGCTTCGAAACCTACGCATAGGTATATATATTGCGAGGTTTTGAGAAGAAAATTTACGGAGCATATTTTCCATTTTAATTTATTTTCAGGGAGTAGAAAAGGAGTTTGACGGTGTTGATTACTCCATATCGCATTTCATCGTGTATATGTTTATGGCTATGAATTTCGGATTTTTCTGGAGATATTTTCCGGACATCAGATATTGGCGTCGGGGTGATCAGAATTTATTTTGGGTAACGATTTCGAAATTCTGCCTTCGTACATGTGTATAATATAGCATGTTAGTGTTTATATAGTTATTTAGTAATTTTTAAAAGTTGTTGGAGAAGTCACTTTTGGCCCGAATTTTGGTTCTGGTGGCCGTGTTTTCATTTCTGGCGTGTTTATACGTGTAAATATAAATTATGGTGTGTTTTAAGTTAACAAATTTTATTAGAGTATAGTTGGTTTGTGTTTTTTGGGATTGATTTTGAGGGGTTATAACCCCAGAAAAAGTCCGTTTTACAAAGACGTTATTTCAAAATTTTTTTAAAAAATATTTGTTTTAATTTCAAATTATTATCTTTAATTATTTTTGAAAATCATAATTTGATTCAATTATTTATAATTTGTTTTGATTAATTATTTATTCATTTAATTAATTGATTAATTCATTTGATCAATTAATTTTATTTAAAAATAGTTGAATGAAGTGTAATTATTTATAATTGAGCCAAATAATATTCTAAAAATTATTTTGAAAGGTATTGAATATTCAATTAATATTATTATTAATTGAATTATTCTTATTTTATTCATAATAAATAGATCGTTTGTCCGTTTAATATGAAACGAACGCGTACAGACTCAAAAAAACATTATGTTTTCAATAAAAATACTTTCGGGTCCTAATTTATTTTGTAGTGAAAGGTCGTTTGATTTGCGAGTCATTCTAAGTCGATTATTGATCGATACATCATATTTTTGACCTGATTTCAGTTTTAAACGTACCGAGTCATATGTGATATGATTTATGTGATACGTGAGTTACGTGTTTACGTGCTATGTGAATTACATGTGTATGTAAGGCAAGAGTCTGGTGCTTGGCTGTTGTTAGGCAAAAAGTATGCGCTAAATAATTCACGCAATATACGCGTTCACAAGTAATATAGAATGATTTCTAGTTCGTTCCCACAGAGACTCTAATTAATTATATTTAATTAACACTTACTCACCAATGTATGATTATTCTTCAATGCCAAGACAATAACAATCAAGATTGGTTAACTAATATTAACTACGAGAATTAAACACTTGAATTAACAATATTAAACACACATGAGATCCTAACTTCATTACTACTTCATTCAATAGTTATTGTTATTAATCTTAGCATGTAATGGCGATGATATTAATCGAACAACACGAAACTGATAATCGCCAACTTTCATTGTACGAATACCATTCTACAAAGCATCCAAAATTTAGATAGAAGTTGAATAGGCATCAATTATGTTGAGACCCTATATGTCTACAGAATTTGACAATATAACGATTTAAGCACAAGTTATTCATGATGATTACACAGGGAAAGTAAAACAGTTAGAGTTACCCACTAATCATGCATATAACACATGAACCTATGCTAGCATGGCAAGTTCTAAATCTCAAGATCCATTGTCGCTTCACAAGAGATTAACAGGCTATCTTACATGTTCGTGACACATATAAGACGAATAAGCATAATCTATACTAGATATCATACAATCACCAAATACCAAGGTATTAAACAATTAACTAAAGAATTCCATAGTAAATCCGCTAGAATCCCATGATCACGATTAGCCCATAATAGAACTCATCGTCACCATGAGTTCATATGAAAGCATGATAATAACACAATGATATAAGGCTGAAAAATACTTAATAAGTAATGAAGTACGTCACAAGAGTATTAAGGTTCAAAGCATAAAGAAAACTAGCATCCACTGTTACAACGAATTAAAAGAATCACAAGATAAACTAATGCTTCCTCTTCTTCGTTGTTGCGTGCTAAAATGGTCTTCTCAATATTCTTGCCTTCGCTCTGGTTGAAGAAAATGTCTTCCCATAAGGTTTATATAAGAATCCAGGAGTCACCGCGCCAATAGAAGCCCAAACAAAATTGAAAACAAATAAAACCAGAATCTGAAATTCCGCATGCTCGCGGCCGCGTGCTTCCTCTACGCGGTAGCGTTCTGGCGCGTGGTCGCGTGCTCGTAGCGCGCGGTCGCGTGCTACCCCTCTGGAAAATTCTTCATTTTGCTCCTGTTTGTGCTGATTTCTTTTCTCATTACCCCTAGACTGTTTCCAGGCACTTCCTTAAGTTTTATTTGATAAAAACCACCTATCTAAGCAAGTTATACCCTGAAATGCAAAAACACTAGAAAATGTGTCAAATACACAAAATACTTGAGTCCAAGACACCAATTCAAGCTATTATGAGACGCTCTAAGTGGTATAAAATGCCAGTTATCACACCCGCAAACTTTAATTGATGCTTGTACTCAAGCATCACAGACTCAAACTCAGAATAAAACATACATGAATGCAACTATATGAATACAGCGATCCCCCCGCGATGACTAAACCAACCAACACATGACATATAAACAAATGCAATTAGGCGACGAAAGATCAATCAAATCACGCAAGCTAATACACAACTAGAAACGTGGTGTGTGCGAATGCTTAACAGATATGCTTCAAAACTAGATCAATCATCATAACTTAATTATCCTCAAGGCAATCACACGCTTAGACGAAGAATATATTCTAGACACAAAATGACTTATAACACTACAAGATTATTGGAGTTTATTACGGATTCATGCTTTTATTCAACACATAAAACAAATGCCTATTTGATCATGCAATGAGTGAGTTCCACAAAAGACTTATGCAATGGTACCCATTTAGCGAGCGTTAGGTTAGCGGATCCCAGACTATATAAGCCTTAGGTCACTAGGCACAAAGTCCCTTAAGAACTTAATAACTCGAATACCAAAGAGCCCACTCGTGATCAATTGTGCATAAAACCATATTTTTTTTTCTTTCTTTTCTTTTTCTTTTTTTTTCTTTTTCACACATATATTTTTTCAATTTATTAGCAAGTGCATTTCGCTCCATCTTGCTTAACCCTAGACTACTCGTATACAATACGAGTCGGCTACTAGCAAATTGACGCCTAGCCACAACTCGCAATGAATTCCAATTTTTTATCTCTAATTTTTATCTTTTCATGTCTTTTATCATTTAGAGCCTATCATGCATTCTAAGTATAAGCAATAGATTAACCTCAAAAACCATCAAACAATGATAACGATCTAGTCCTTAAGCATACTCTAAGACTTAGTGAAATTACAAGTGTTTCTAGCATGCATATCAACCTAACAAGATTCAACATCACTCTAACGATATCACTACACTCACATCAATATCACATATTAATTGGCAAAGCAACACAAAAGGATCATGGTATATGCATGAGCTATATGACATGATAAATAAAGTTATAAATAAAAAAAACTATATGGCAAAAATATGCAACTATATAAACTAAACTATCATGAATATGTAACTACATAACACACACAAATATGTTCCTTAACTATTACCCCCAAACTTAAAATCTTCACTGTCCCCAATGAAGGTAATAGAAAGAAACACAGGGTATACCTACTCAGACGAATCATCATCATCACCCTCAGAGGGTGGAGTGTCAGGAGGTGGATAACCAGAATCCTCACCAAAAATGGGCCACTGGATGTTAGCTCCAAGGCCTCTAAATGCAGTCCCAAGTGCCTGGGTGAGCTCCTGCGCAATACGACTCTGCGACTCATACATCGCGTCCATCCTCCTCGAAAGCCTCCTGTACTGGACATCAGCCAATCCCGAACAATCTCCTCCCTAGGCTCTCAAAGAGCCTGCCTCTCCCCGAGCCTGACTGGGCCTAGCCATAGTAGCACCAGCTGCTGGAACTCCTCCTGGAAGGCGATACCCCAAACCATGTGGCTCGGGCTCTCCACCCGTCCACTCCTGCATCACATTCAAAGTCGATGAATCAATAGGAGCGGCCAGCATCTACAATTGCTCATAAGAAGGCCACTGGTCTCCAACTGCCTTGCAAAGCTTCGTGATAATAGAGGCATACGGGATAGAGTATTGCGATTTCCCCCTTAAAAAATTCAAAATCCCTTGGTAGATGTACTCACCAAGGTCCACATAGTCATCATTCAGAATCCCCCACAACAACCTCGCCCTCTCTACTGTAACCTCATGTGCATGCGAAGAAGGAAGAATTTTAGCACATATAAACGCATTCCAAGCATGAGCATACCTGTTCATCGCGGTAGCAGGCAAAGTATGATAATCATTGGATCCCCTTTTGAACTTCCACACTGTGCCCGACTAACAAATAGTAGCAATAATCAAGTCCAAATCATAGTCCTCAGGCGCCCTTGAATTCCAGTGCTCCTCATGTGGTTCTCTTTGTCGCTGTCGAATCACATGGCGAATCGCCTTGGGCTGATAATCAACAGTAAGCCCACGAACAACAGAAAACCCATTCTTGTTGGCCTTGGCGTTCGCATAGAACTCGTGAACAATACTCATCAGAACCGCCTCAGGTGTATCGCAGAATGTAATCCATCCCTTCCTAGCAATCATCGGCAGTAACTCACCATCCCTTCCTCATGGCAACAACCCCCTCTCCCTTATAATAGGCTTAGTCAGAAGCTTGGCATACTCTTCTTCAGCAGCCCTATCAAACAATCGAGGCCTCACAACAGTATTCCTCGAAGAATCAGTAGCAGTCGGAGAATTGAGAATAAGAGTTGGAGAGTTTGTGTTTGGTGTGTAGGAGAGATTTTGTAGAGTTGAAAATGTGTGGAATGTGTATGGAAAGGTTGTATGTATTTATAGGGAAAGATTAGGGTTAGAATTTGATTAGGACTGGGGATTGTGGCTAAATAGGGGAAGAAATCGTGGGTTAATGGGTGATATAGCTTCTGGAACACTCTTGATAAAAAATTGAATTTTTTTGTGAATTTTTCTTTTTACATTAAAAATGATTTTTCAAAAGTCAGGGTCGCATGCGGTCGCGTGATACTAGCACGCGGTCTCCTGCTGGCACGATGTCGCACGCTCCTAGCACGCGATCGCGTGCTAGGCTACTGGAAAAAAAAATTCTGTAACTTTTTTCGGATTTTTTTGGGCTTTTGGATAAAGTACTATATTTTAAGGTGTCCTATAGTCTCATATCTTGGGTTGCCTCCCAAGAAGTGATTCTTTTAGGTCATTAGTTTGACGTAGAGTTATACGATCAAGTTGATAATAAAACGGCACTAACCACTTCACGGTTTGTCGTATCCCCATAATAGTGCTTCTATCTCTGACCATTTACTTTGAATGCTTGGCCCAGATCATTCTAAAAAATATCCACTGCTCCATGTGGAAACACAGTTTTGACGATAAATGGTCCATACCACCTTGATTTCAACTTTTCAGGAAAAAGCCGGAGACAAGAGTTGAATAGAAGAACTTGTTGCCCCGGAAAAAATGACTTAAACAATAGCTTCTTGTCATGCCACCTTTTTAGCTTTTCCTTGTAAATTTTGTTGTTTTCGTACGTTTGAAGTCAAAATTCATCAAGTTCATTTAACTGAAGCATTCGCTTCTTCCCAGCTGCATCTAGATCAAGGTTTAACTTCTTCAATGCCTAATAAGCCTTATGCTCAAGCTCCGCAAGTAAATGACATCCCTTACCATAGACAAGTTGAAATGGGGACATCCCAAGCAGAGTCTTGTATGCTATTCTATAAGCCCAAACAACTTCATCGAGCTTCAAAGATCAATCTTTCCTTGACGGACAAATGACTTTCTCTAGAATGCGCTTGATCTCTCTATTAGAGACTTCAGCTTGACCATTAGTCTGCAGATGATAGGCACTAGCAATGCGATGATTCATATTGTAGCGTTACATCATAGAAGTGAACTTCCGAATTGCCGAAATGCGACCCTTCGTCACTTATGATAACTCGTGGCGTTCCAAACCTTGTGAATATCTGCTTATGAAGAAAACTCAACACTACCTTTGCATCATTAGTCGGTAGAGCTTTGACTGCTACCCATTTCGAGATATAATCGACTGCCAGTAAGATGTACTAATTATTGCAGGACGAGATAAATGGTCCCATGAAATTGATTCCCCAAACATCGAAGACCTCAACTTCAAGTAGAACATTTAAAGGCATCTCATCCTTTCTGGAAAGATTCCCAACTCTTTGGCAATGATCACACTTTAAAAAGAACTGATGTGCATCCTTAAACAACGTAGGCTAGAAAAAACCTGCTTGAAGAATACGAGCTGCTGTCTTTTCACCACCATAATGTCCACCATAAGGTGTGGAATGAAAGTCTCGTAATATCCCCTCCGTCTCACAGAATGGGATACATCTCCTAATGATCTGGTTAGCTCTCTGTCTAAACAAATATGGTTCATCCCATATTTACCACTTTACCTCATGCAGAAACTTCTTCTTTTGAGCCGCATTCATATTAGGAGGCATTATATTGCTAACAAGATAGTTCACAATGTCTGCGGACCATGGCTCTTTCTCCTGAATTGCGAACAACTACTCATCAGGAAAAGATTCATTGATCAATGTCTTATCATGTGAAGTAGAATCGGGATTCTCCAATCTAGAGAGATGGTCAGCTACTTGATTTTCAGTACATTTTCGATCCTTGATCTCTAACTCGAATTCCTGTAGTAAGAGAACCCAACGAATAAGTCTAGGCTTCAAATCCTTCTTTGAGACCAGATAACGGATGGCAGCGTGATCAGTGAACACTGTCACCTTTGTCCCAAGTAGATAAGATCGAAATTTTTTGAAACCATAAACTATAGCCAAGAGCTCTTTCTCAGTAGTGGTGTAGTTCAGTTGGGCTCCATTTAGCGTCTTACTAGCATAGTAGACCACATGAAAGATATTATTCTTTCGCTGCCCAAGAACTGCTCACACTGCATAATCACTTGCATCACACATCATCTCAAAAGGTTCTCTCCAATCGGGTGCCGTAATAACTGGTGCTGTGATTAAACTCTTCTTGAGAGTCTCGAATGCTGCCAATCATTCATCATCAAATTAGAAAGGCATATCTTTCTTGAGCAAATTGCACAACGGCTTAGATATCTTAGAGAAGTCCTTGATGAAACGCCGATAAAAACCCGCATGACCAAGAAAGCTACGGATTCCTTTCACAGAAATAGGTGGCGAAAGATTTTCAATGACGCCCACCTTGGCTTTATCCACCTCAAGACCTTTACTAGAGACCTTATGTCCAAGAATGATGCCTTGTTACACCATGAAGTGACATTTTTCCCAATTGAGCACCAGATTGGTCTCAACACATCTTTTGAGCACCAAACGGAGATTATTCAGGAATTCATCATACGAAGTTCCAAAGACAGAGAAGTCGTCCATGAACACTTCGATATTATTTCCAATCATATCAGATAATATAGCCATCATGCATCTCTGAAAAGTGGCAGGTGCACCACATAAACCAAAAAAAACTCTGCGAAAAGCAAACATGCCAAATGGACAAGTAAAAGTAGTCTTCTCTTGATCTTCTGGTGTAATGCAAATTTGATTATAGCCGAATATCCATCCAGAAGACAATAATACTCATGAACAGCCAACCTGTCAAGCATCTGATCAATGAATGGAAGAGGGAAGTGATCCTTCCTCGTGGCTTTATTCAACTTCCTATAGTCCATGTATACCCTCCAACTTGTGACTGTTCGAGAGGGGATGAGCTCGTTCTTCTCATTTTCTACCACAGTAATACCTCCTTTATTAGGTACACACTACATGGGGCTCACCCAAGAACTGTCAAAAATAGGATATATGATTCCTGCATCCAGCCATTTTAGAATTTCTTTCTTCACCACTTCTTTCATGATAGGATTAAGCCTTCGCTGTTGCTCAACAGTCGGCTTGCTACCTTCCTCTAGCAGAATTTTATGCATGCAGTACGAAGGGCTGATCCCTTTTATATCTGCTATAGTCCCCCCGATGGCTGATTTGAATTCTCTCAGAATCCTCAAGAGCTTGTCCTCTTCACTACCTGAAAGGTCAGGTGCAATAATAACAGGAAAAGTAGATGCATCACCTAAAAAAGCATAACTCAAGTGTTCATGCAATGGTTTAAGATCCAAAGTAGGTGTTTTCTCAATAGATGGTTTGAGCTTTCCCTAAGCATTCTTGAGATCAGTATTTCCAAGAGATTCAAATGGCATGTCTAGCTTCGGTTTCCAAGGAGAAGCATTTAGATATTGTAACTGCTCATTGCCTTCATCATCTTCACTGTCAAAATCCCCTAATAAGGCTTTTTCTAAGGCATCAGACCTTAGCACATGATCAAGTTCTGAAGTAACTGCAGAATTGACCAAATCCACCTTGAAGCACTCCTCATCTTCCATAGGGAATTTCATCGCATTGAACACATTGAATGTCACATCTTGATCTTGCACCCTCATAGTGAGTTAACCTTTTTGCACATCTATCAAGGTACAACCCTGTAGCCAAGAAAGGTCTTCCCAAGATTATGGGAATCTTCTTATCTTCCTCGAAATCCAGAATGACAAAATCTGCAGGAAAGATGAGCTTGTCCACCTTTACTAGCACGTCCTCCACAATGCCTCATGGGTATGTAATCGAATGATCAGCTAATTGTAGAGACATGTAGGTGGGCTTCAGATCAGGAAAATTTAGCTTTTTGAAGATAGACAACGGCATCAGATTGATGCTTGCTCCCAAATCGCAAAGGCACTTGTCAAATGACAACTTGCCAATGGTGCAAGGAATGGTGAAGCTACTTGGATCCTTAAGCTTTGGAGGTAACTTTTGTTGCAGCACGGAACTGCACTTTTCTGTTAGAGCAACGGTGTCAAAATCATCCGGTTTCACCTTCCTTGAAAGAATACCTTTCATGAATTTTGCATAACTAGGCATTTGCTCTAGAGCCTCAGCGAAAGGTGTGTTGATGTGAAGTTTCTTGAACACCTCCAGAAACTTACCAAATTGCTTGTCCAACTTTTGTTTTTGCAATCGCTTAGGAAAAGGTGGTAGAGGATAAAGTTGTTTCTCCCCTGTATTACCCTCAGGAAAAGTGTGTTCAACAGTAGTTTTCCTTGGTTCCGCCTCTTTCTCATTTTGCATTCCTTCTTCATCTACAACTTCAACTTCTACATCTTTTGCTTTCTCAGCATCAGCAACTTTTCCAGACCTTAAGGTGACAGCTTTGACTTGCTCTTTAGCTTCCTTCCTGCCAGGCACTTCAGTATCACTGGGAAGTGTGCCAGGTTGACGATTGAGCAAGGCATTGGCTATTTGTCCAATTTGATTTTCCAAGGTCTTGATAGAAACAGCCTGACTTTTGCACAACAGCTTTAACTCCTCGAAATCAGCACTAGAAGGTGGAGCAGCACCTCCTTGTTGAGGATATGGTTGCATATGAGCAAATTGCTGAGGTTGCTGGAATCCAGGTGGATTAAACTGTTTATTTACAGCTTGCTGATATGGTTGCTGAACAATATTCTGATTATTGCTCAAGCTGAAATTGGGATGAATTCTGTTATTAGGATGATAAGTAGCGGGCACAGGCTGTTGCGGTCTCTAAAAATTGTTCACATACTGAACATATTCATTAGCAAGAGAACACTGATCCGTAGCATGAGAGCCTGCACAAAGCTCACAGACACTAGCTATTTGGTTAACACCATAGTTGGTTAAAAAATTGACCTTCATAGTCAGCGCCTTGAGCTGCGCTGTAATAGCTGTAGCTGCATCAACTTCCAGAATACCTGCTACCTTCCCAGGCATCATCCTTTAAGTCGGGTTTTGATATTCATTTGCAGCCATAGTTTCAATGAGATTATAGTCCTCAGTATAGCTTTTGTCCCACAAGGCGCCTCCAGAAGCTGCATCGAGCATGGGTCGAGATTGGACCCCCAAACCATTGTAGAAACTAGTGATCACCATCCAGTCAGGCATACCATGATGTGGACACTTTCTCAACATCTCCTTGCAGCGCTCCCAAGCCTCGCACATAGATTCTCCTGGCTGCTGCACAAACTGAGTAAGAGCACTCCTCATAGCTGCAGTTTTGACCATTGGAAAGAACTTCACCAGAAACTTTTGTGCAAGATCTTGCCAAGTAGTGATGGACCCATCTGGTAAAGAGTTTAACCAGTTCTTAGCTTTGTCCCTCAGAGAGAATGGGAAAAGCCTCAGCTTGATAGCCTCATCAATAACACCATTATATTTGAAAGTACCACAGATCTCGACAAAATTCCTGATATGCATGTTGGGATCTTCAGTCGCAGCCCCTCCGAAAGAAACTGAATTCTGCACCATCTGAATAGTGCCCGACTTGATTTCAAAAGTATTGGCCTCAATAGCCGGATGAATGATGTTTGACTGAATGTCATCAATTTTAGGCCGAGAAAAGTCCATAAGAGCTTGATTAGCTTGAGCTAGACGATCACCCATTATTTCAGGTTCTTTCTTTTCACTCTCTTTATCCGGATCTTCAAAAGCTGTCTTCTCCAGAAAGTCAAGAGCTTTATCTGTTTCCTCAGCTTTATCCAGATTTCTCTTGCGAGTGCGAGAACGTGTTTGCATAAACGCTCGCTAGAGTACCTAGAACACAACCGGAAACAGTGAGTAACAAGTGTTAATCAATGAATCCTAATGACCACTGATGGCAAGTACATAAACTAAATAAATTAACACCGAGTCCCCGGAAACGGCGCCAAAAAATTGTTAGGCAAAAAGTATGTGCTAAATAATTCACGTAAGTATATGCGTTCGCAAGTAATATTGAATGATTTCTAGTTCGTTTCCACAAGGACTCTGATTAATTATATTTAGTTAACACTTACTCACCAATGTATAATTGTTCTTCAATGCCAAGACAATAACAATCAAGATTGGTTAACTAATATTAACTACGAGAATTAAACACTTGAATTAACAATATTAAACACACATGAGATCCTAACTTCATTACTACTTCAATCAATAGTTATTGTTATTAAACTTAGCATGTAATGGTGATGATATTAATCGAACAATACGAAACTGATAATCTCCAACTTTCGTTGTACAAATACCATTCTACCAAGCATCCACAATTTAGATAAAAGTTGAATAGGCATCAATTATGTTGAGACCCTATATGTCTACAGAATTTGACAACATAACGATTTAAGCACAAGTTATTCATGATGATTACACAGGGCAAGTAAAATGGTTAGAGTTACCCACTAATCATGCATACAACACATGAACCTATGCTAGCATGGCAAGTTCTAAATCTCAAGATCCACTATCGCTTCACAAGAGATTAACAGGCTATCTTACATGTTCGCGACGCATATAAGACGAATAAGCACAACTTATACTAGATATCATACAATCACCACATACCAAGGTATTAAACAATTAACTAAAGAATTCCATAGTAAATCCGCTAGAATCCCATGATCACGATTAGTCTATAATAGAACTCATCGTCACCATGGGTTCATATGAAAGCATGATAATAATACAATGATATAAGGCTGAAAAATACTTAATAAATAATGAAGTACGTCACAAGATTATTAAGGTTCAAAGCATAAAGAAAACTAGCATCCACTGTTACGATGAATTAAAAGAATCACAAGATAAAGTAATGTTTCATCTTCTTCATTAGTGCGTTCTAAAACGGTCTTCTCAATCTTCTTGCCTTCGCTCTGGTTGAAGAAAACGTCTTCCCATAAGGTTTATATAAGAGTCCAGGAGTCACCGCGCCAACTGATCCCAAACAGAATTGAAAACAAATAAAACCAGAATCTAAAATTCCGCAAGCACGCGGACGCGTGCTTCCTCCACGCAGTAGCGTGCTGGCGCACGATCGCGTGCTCTAGCGCGCGGTCGCGTGCTACGCTTCTGGAAAATTCTTCATTTTGCTCCTGTTTGTGCTGATTTCTTTGCTCATCACCCCTAGACTGATTCCAGGCACTTTTTTAAGATTTATTTGATGAAAACCACCTATCTAAGCAAGTTATACCCTACATTGCAAAAACACTAGAAAACGCGTCAAATACACAAAATACTTGAGTCCAAGACACCAATTCAAGCTGTTATGAGATGCTCTAAGTGGTATAAAATGCCACTTATCAGCTGATATAATTATGTGCGGGCTATCGTATGGGTAGACGATAGAGTTTTGATGCGTAGTTCGTCGAGTAATTATCAGCTAGACGATTAAAATGATATTTTTTAATTATAGATATGAGTCTTTCAAGATGATCAGGACCAGATGGAATGGATGAAGACTATAGTTAAATATTATGGAATAATGGGTTGCAGCACTGCATGAGCAGCTGATCAGAGATTTAGCAAAGTAAAAGACGGTGATGCCTTGAGATGCCAGACTGAGATAATTGCGTTTCTACGGTTGTGACTAACTGCTAAAAAAAAACCAAAACAAGTATCCCTATCATCACTTATTGTTCAAGTGATATTTATTTTGAATCCCATTATGTAAGTGTTGCTTTCCCTATTCTCAGTTCAGAATAGATAAATGTTTTACATATCGCTGAATTAAATGATTCTGTTTACGCAAGTACTCTTCTGCTATTCTATATTCAGAATATTTAAAAGTTTTTACTTATCAAATTAATGGATTTATAAATGTTTTAGTTTTTGAGAAAATGATTTGGTTTCCAGTATTCCTGCCCAAATGAATGGGAGAATAAAAGTTTATAAGGGTGTCGAGTATTATGACCCCTTTCAATAAAATGTTTTTAAGTTTGGATGGTTGCGTAAGAGGCCGTGGCGGAGGTCCAGCGTGAGCTATGTATTATACGGGATATGACACCTTGCTAGGTCGATATGTGCCTTGAGTACCCCTTTGTTTAGTTAGATATGCTCCGGCATACCGGTGTTACTCCGCGGCAGATCACCGGCGGCTACACACCGTCCTCTAAGGATTCCAATCTAAATTATTATAATGCTTTTGATAATCTTATAAGGAATGATTTATCAAGTGTTTTGGTTTTGTACAAAAAGGTGAAATGTGGTTTTGATTGAGTTTTCGATTTATGATGATACTTACGTTGTTGTTAAATATCAAAAGTGGTATTAGTATATATGATTGATGTTGACTTCAGTATGGGATGTTGTGAACATCAAAGTTCATATAGATATCTAATTTGATATGACAACAAAATGAGTATTAATATCAAGAGTTCGGTTTTGAATAAAGGTTGTGATTCAGTCCATAATCATTGTTTCATATTATTGTTGTTTACGATATTTCCGTAAACATAGTTTTACGAGTTTTATTCTCGTCAAGATTTAAAGTATTGATGAAGCATTTCGCTTAAAAATATCAAAAGGGTTTTGAAAATAATTAAGGAACCAATTTTGGGGTTCCTCAACTAAAATTTTCTGATTCAGTAATTATGATTTTAAAGGTTCTGCTCTATTGCAGACGTCGGTTTTATATCAAAAAGACCCTATATATGTTATAATGAACTTGCTGAGCATTTCTTCCGCTCATACTTGTATGTTTTTAAATTTACCCTCCAGTGAGGATTAGCTTGTGCTATTTAGCCGCGTAATTCGAGGAAGTAAAGAAGAAGCTCTTGGAAGGTGGTTGGTCCAGGGTTTGCGGACTAGTGTAAGTTCTGTTATAAAAAGTTGTTTATATTATATTATATTATAATTGTGTTATTTTATAGTTGGGCCTAGTATACTTCTTTTCGATGTTGTACTAGTGGGTTATTATTGAATTGGAATTTGTTGAAAAGAGTTCTAAAAGGAAGTGAAAATTATTTATGGAATTTGGAATTCTTGTTTCTAGAACTGTAACCTTAAAAGATCTTGGATTAGTTTGGGGTCATAGATGCTAAATATCGTCCGCTGGCATTTGCATTTTGATTTAACAGGTTAGTTTGGATTGAGGTTTCATCGTGACGACCAAATCCTCCGACCCCGGATTTGGGGGCGTTATAGGTTGGTATCAGAGCCGAGGTTACAGTAAACTAGAAATGAGAGTGTATAAGAGTATGTATAGCTATGTGAGATGCTTGAGCTCATATCTAGTTCTTGTTGGACTATTGGATATAGTACCAACGAGTAAGTTAAGATAGGCGCATTCGTTTGAGATTGTTGTCTTGAGTTGGACAAAACTTCTGGCAGTTCCAAAGTTCTATTGTAGAATCTTCCGAGGCTACTACGATTCGACGATGATGAAGATTATCGATATTCTTAGAATATGCAGAAGTAGTATAAGATCAAATAACGAGTCAAAAGAAGAGTTCAAATAAAAGATAAGTATAAGACCTTGGCAATACCTTCTTTTCGATAACCTCTTTTGACCTCTCTCAAAATAAGAGGTATCTGTTAGAGGATATATTCCCTAACATTCGTTTAGTCATTTTATGCCAGAATCTTATTTTCTGGATTTCATTTTTCTCCAGAAATACCAGCTTTGTAACTTTTTCAATTTTGATCAAAGGATTGCATTAACATGTCATTTCTCAAAAACCCTTGATTATTCACTTGATTTTGAATTCCTTTCATATTCTTTTACTCTGACTGAGATGAACAACCCTAACTATAGGGGATACAAGGTATACCTGTCTGTGTGATAGGAATTGGATAGGACGCTATCTCTTGTGTGTGTTGTGACTACAAGAAGGTTAACCACCTTTAGTAGTGTCTTAATTTGGGCACGCAATACCAAGTTCAGTTGATCATATTGATCTCTTAGTTATTCTTTCATTTCAACAATACTTTCTCTAAAATTCAGATTTTGGTAACCACAATGGTGGGACACCCGTTATGATATGAAATTCTTTTCTCTTTTAAATTCCATGATTTTATTATCTCAAATATACGAAGGTATGCCAATCAAGTTGAGATGACTTATCCGGGTAAATGGAAAGTAAGACTTTTAGAAGAAATTACCACGAGCGACAGCGGACTACAATGTGATTAGAATATCAGTGGCGTATAACGAAGCCAGTCTATTTCTTTATTTTTCTCTCTATTTAACTTTATCTCTCTTTATTTTTCTTTCTCTCTATCTTTCTCTCTATTATTCATTCTCGCAATCAGTAAAAGTGATTCTATTGAGAAATTGGTCAAAGGATGTGGATGGAACAATGATGCGGAGTGAAGCTCCCGTGATAACTGTTTGGTATAAGGAATTTCAGTGTTATTTGAAATTTTGAGAAAAGTTAAGTATGCAAGATTAGAAAGTTGGCCAGAAATCCCTAATGCTCTCTTCTGCTGATTCCGAGGACGGAATCCTTATACGGGGGGTAGACTGTAATATTCCGTATTTATCAGAATTATTATTATTATTTGAATATGTTTATGTGATGTTTTTTGATTTGGAAGGAATAAAATTGTGGATATTTTATTCCTGTTTGACGAGTTTGTGTTATTAAATGGTAATGTGCTAATTATTAAGTGTTATATCGATCCTTGTTAATTTCTAAAAATATTTACTTAAATGTATTATTTTCAAAAGTTATTTGAATGCTGATCTTATTGATATCGGTAAATTGAAATTATTTTGAAATATCTGGGAAAAATTGTGCAATTATTTTTTTATCAATAAAAAAATTATTATGTGATAATTATGGGAATTTCGGTGAATTTTCTGATGATTGATATTTATATCTGGATGTGTATATGTGATAAAGTGTAAGTATTTTTGATTTTAAATATGTCCAGAATAAAGTATAGATAATTATGGTATTTTCCTGATAATTTTTGGATTGTTATATGATTTTATAATGATTTATAGATTTAATAATTATTTTTCGTATAATTACAAAACTAATTTTATAAAACCGGGAATTACCCAACTTCAACCGTTTTTGCGTTTTTATAACCCGAATTTCTTCGGAAAACTCCTTCCTAACCTAATCTGGATATTTTGAACATTTTCCGTGATTTGACTTTTTCGATCCGGGTTAAGGTTTGACTCGTACGAGTCCCGGCGCACAATTTTCGATACGATAATCATTTCAGTAGATCAATAAAACCCGTATTCTCAAGAGACGAGATATTTTTACATTATTTTCTCATATGGTGTTTTATAAGAAGCTCAGTTTTAATAATTATCCAAATATGGTATTAAATTTTATCATCTTTATAGCGGCTAAGTAAACTATTTTTGGATCCGACATAAAAGTGTAAATTTAGTATTAAGTTCCAGAATGTTTCAAAAATCATGAAACTCATATTTTCTTAAGTTTTAAATATTTAGAGGATTTTAAATTGTTTCGGAAATTTTTCAGGTTCTATTTACCCGCCCGTTTGTTCGTTTAATCCTAATGCGGGTATAGCGCGCGAGTCAAAAATATTTTAAAAATTATGAAATTTTATTTTATTGGTTTTTAAATATTCCAAGAATTTTAGATGTATTTTGGTAATTTTTCAAGTTAGTTTCACTCACAAGTTTATTCTTTAAATCGCGAAATGCGGGTCTCGTGTTAAACTCAAAAATATTTTAAAAATTATGAAAATTTTATTTTACTAGTTTTTAATTATTCCGGGAATTTTAAATTGTTTTGATAATTATTTGGGGTTATTTTTACCCGCAATTTGGGTCGTTAAATTTCAAAATGCGAGTCAGAATTGAGCTTCAAAAAGGTTGTACTGATCTTTTTCTACTACGTGGCAAGAAAAACAGAGGTGTGGCAATTTATTTGACTCGTGTCAGTGGCTGAGTATGTGATGGAATTAAAAAAAAAACAAAATAACAAAATCCTATCTACCCGCGACCCCCCACCTGCGCCTTTCTCCCCATTTCCTTCTCTCACGCGCCACTACACCCCTTGTTTCTTCCTTTTCCTTTACTCCCTCTTCGTTGTCTCCCAGTTCTCTCCTGTAGTGTTTATTTATTTACTTTTAATTTTCAAAAATTCATGTCTTACAAACCGTACATCCATATTTCAATTATTATATACATAAACGATCAGCGCTTCGATACCTACGCACATGTATATATATTGCGAGGTTTTGAGAAGAAAATTTAAGTAGTATATTTTCCATTTTAATTTATTTTCGGGGCGTGAAAAAGCAGTTTGGCGGTGTTGATTACTCCACATGGCGTTTCATCGTGTATATGTTTATGGTTATGAATTTCGGATTTTTCTGGAGATATTTTCCGGACATCAGATATTGTCTTCGGGGTGATCGGAATTTATTATGGGTAGCGATTTCGAAATTCCGCCTTCGTATATGTGTATAATATAGCATGTTAGTGTTTATATATTTATTTAGTAATTTTTAGAAGTTGTTGGAGAAGTCACTTTTGGCCCGAAGTTTGGTTCAGGTGGCCGTGTTTTCGTTTCTGGCGTGTTTATACGTGCAAATAAAAATATGGTGTGTTTTAAGTTTATAAATTTTATTAGAGTATAGTTGGTTTGTGTTGTTTGAGAATGATTTTGAGGGGTTATGACCCTGGGAAAAGTCCGTTATAAAAATACGTTATTTCGATTTTTTCTTCTAAAATATTTGTTTTAATTTCAAATTATTATCTTTAATTATTTTTGAAAATCATCATTTGATTCAATTATTTATAATTTGTTTTGATTAATTATTTATTCATTTAATTAATTGATTAATTCATTTGATCCATTTATTTTATTTAAAAATAGTTGAATGAAGTGTAATTATTTATAATTGAGCCAAATAATATTCTAAAAATTATTTTGGGATTTCAAAAATTATATAAAAGTATTGAATATTCAATTAATATTATTATTAATTAAATTATTCTTATTCTATTCATAATAAATAGACCGTTTGTCCTTTTAATACTAAACGAACGCGTATAGACTCAGAAAAATATTACGCTTTCAATAAAAATACTTTCGAGTCCTAATTTATTTTGTATTGAAAGGTCGTTTAATTTGCGAGTCATTCTGAGTCGATTATTGATCAATAAATCATATTTTGACCTGATTTCAGTTTTAAACGTACCAAGTCATATGAGATATGATTTATGTGATACATGAGTTACATGTTTACGTGCTATGTGAATTACATGTGTATGTAAGGCAAGAGTCTGGTGCTTGGTTGTTATAATTATGTGTGGACTATCGTATGGGTAGACGATAGGGTTTTGACGCGCAGTTCATCGCGTAATTATTGGTTAGACGATTAAAATGATATTTTCTAATTATAGATACGAGTCCTTAAAGACGATCAGGACCAGATGGAATGGATAAAGACAAGAGTTAAATAGTATGGAATATTGGGTTGCAGTACTGCATGAGCAACAGATCAGAGATTTAGCAAAGTAAAAGACGGTGATGCCTTGAGATGCCAGACTGAGATAATTACTTTTCTACGGTTGTGACTAACTGCTAAAAAAAACCAAAGGCAAGTATCCCTATCATTACTTATTGTTCAAGTGATATTTATTTTGAATCCCATTATGCAAGTGTTTCTTTCCCTATTCTCAGTTCAGAATAAATAAATGTTTTACAAATCGCTGAATTAAATGATTCTATTTATGCAAGTACTCTTCTGCTATTCTATGTTCAGAATAGTTAAATGTTTTTACTTATCAAATTAATGGATTTATAAATGTTTTAGTTTTTGAGAAAAATAATTTGTTTGCAAGTATTCCTGCCCAAATGAATGGGGGAATAAAAGTTTATAAGGGTGTTGAGTATTATGACCCCTTTCAATAAAATGTTTTTAAGATTGGATGGTGTGTAAGAGGCCGTGGTGGCGGTCCAGCATGAGCTATGTGTTATACGGGATATAACACCTTGCTAGGCCGATATGTGCCTTGGGTATCCTTTTGTTTAGTTGGATATGCTTCGGCATACCGATGTTGCTCCGCGGCTGATCACCGGCGGCTACACACCGTCGTTTAAAGATTCCAATCTAAATTATTATAATGCTTTTGATAATCTTATAAGGAATGGTTTATCAAGTATTTTGGTTTTGTACAAAAAGGTGAAATGCGGTTTTGATTCAGTTTCTGATTTATGATGATACTTATATTGTTGTTAAATATCAAAGGTGGTATTAGTATAGATGATTGATGTTGACTTTAGTATGGGATGTTGTTGATGTGAATATGAAAGGAAATTTGGTTGAGGATCAGCCTATTAATCTGTTGCTCACTACAATGGGGTTTGACAATGACAAGAGACAAATATGGGTCACAAAGCTTACTTGGACAACAAAGCATGATGAAGGAACGGATGAAGCTTTGCCACTCAGCTCAACAACCAGCATGGGCTGACCTATTTTGGCTTATATAATTAATAATTCGACTTTTGGCTTGCAAGTTTTTACCGTTCAGTTGAAAGGGTTTTTCTTGCTTTAAGCACTTAGGATTTTATTTTCCTATTTGGATTCTGTTTTTATATGTTTTCTATTTGGATTTGGATTTTGAATTTGTTTCCTGAAAGGATTCATATATTGGCTAATTCAAGCTGATATTGAATTTCTCTTGGAATTCTGTAGGGTTTAGGTTATTGGCTAAGCCTATAAATACCCCTCTCATGTAATCTTTTAAGATATATGTGATGATTATGTTTTGAGATAAACTATGATTAGTTTTCTTTCTTCTAAACTTCAATTACTGGATTGTTTTGAAGGTTAGATTCAAATTACTTAGTTTCTGGATTGATCTAAGGAATTTGAGATTCAAAGTTCACGTTTCTGGATTGATCGTGTTCGTTGAAATATCCTTTTCTTCTTGTTTTTGTTTCTTTATGGTGCGATCCACATCAGTTGTGAGCATCAAAGTTTGTATTGATGTCTAATTTGATATGACAACAAAATGAATATTAATTATCAAGAGTTCGTTTTGAATAAAGGTTATGATTCAGTCCATAATAATTGTTTCATATTATTGTTGTTTACGATATTTCCGTAAACACAGTATTACGAGTTTTATTCTTGTCAAGATTCAAAGTATTGATGAAGCATTTCGCTTAAAAATATCAAAAGTGTTTTGAATCCAATTAAGGAACCAATTCTGGGGTTTCTCAACTAAAATTTTCTGATTCAACAATTATGATTTTAAAGGTTCTGCTCAATTGCAGACATTGGTTTTATATCAAAAAATCCTATATATGTTATAATGAACTTGCTGAGCATTTCTTCCTCTCATACTTGCATGTTTTTAAATTTAACCTCCAGTGAGAATTAGCTTGCCTGTTTAGCCGCGTAATTCGAGGAAGCAAAGAAGAAGCTCTTGGAAGGTGGTTGGTCCAGGGTTTACGGGCTAGTGTAAGTTCTGTTATGAAAAGTTGTTTATATTATATTATATTATAATTGTATTATTTTATAGTTGGGCCTAGTATACTTCTTTTCGAAGTTATACTAGCGGGTTAGTATTGAATTGGAATTTGTTGAAAAGAGTTCTAAAAGGAAGTGAAAATTATTTATGGAATTTGGAATTCTTGTTTCTAGAACTGTAACCTTAAAAGATCTTGGATTAGTTTGGGGTCATAGATGCTAAATATCTTCCGCTGGCATTTGCATTTTGATTTAACAGGTTAATTTGGATTGAGGTTTCATCGTGACGACTAAATCCTCTGACCCCAGATTCGGGGGCGTTACAGGTTGGTATCAGAGTCGAGGTTATAGTAAACTAGAAACGAGAGTGTGTAGGAGTGTGTATAGCTATGTGAGGACGCTTGAGCTCATATCGAGTTCCTGTTGGACTATTGGATATAACACCAACAAGTAAGTTAAGATAGGCACATTTGTTTGAGATGGTTGTCTTGAATTGGAAAAAACTTCTAGCAGTTGCAAAGTTCTATTGTGGAATCTTCCGAGGCTACTATGATTCGATGATGATGAAGATTATCGATATCCTTAGAATATGCAGAAGTATCTAGAATCGGATGACGATATAACAGAAGAGTTCAAATAAAAGATAAGTATTAAGACCTTGGCAATACCTTCTCTTTCGATAACCTCTTTTGACCTCTCTCAAAATAAGAGGTAACTGTTAGAGGATATGTTCCCAACTTTGTAACTTTTTCAATTTTGATCCAAGGATTGCATTAACAAGTAATTTCTCAAAAACCCTTGATTATTCACTTAATTTTGAATTCCTTTCATATTCTTTTAATCAGACTAAGATAAACAACCCTAACTATAGGGAACACAAGTATACTTATCTGTGTGATAGGAGTTGGATAGGATGCTATAACTTGTGTGTGTTGTGACTACCAGAAGGTTAACAACCTTTAGTAGTGTCTTAATTTGGGCACGCTATACCAAGTTCGGTTGATCATATTGATCTCTCAGTTATTCTTTCATTTCAACAATACTTTCTCTAATATTCAGATTTTGGTAACCACAATAGTGGGACATCCGTTATGATATGAAATTCTTTTCTCTTTTAAATTCCATGATTTTATTATCTCAAATATACGAAGGTATGCCAATCAAGTTGAGATGAGTTATCCGGGTAAATGGAAAGTAAGACTTTTGGATGAAATTACCACGAGCGACAGCGGACTACAATGTGGTTAGAATATTAGTGGCGTATAACGAAGCCAGTCGTTTTCTTTATTTCTCTCTCTATTTAACTTTATCTCTCTTTCTTTTTCTTTCTCACTATCTTTCTCTCTATTCTTCATTCTCGTAATCAGTAAAAGTGATTCTATTGAGAAATTGGACAAAGGATGTGGATGGAACAATGATGCGGAGTGAAGCTCCCATGATAATTGTTTGGTATAAGGAATTTCAGTGTTATTTGAAATTTTGAGAAAAGTTAAGTATGCAAGATTGGAAAGTTGGTCAGAAGATCCCTAATGCTCTCTTCTGCTGATTCCGAGGACGGAATCCTTATACGGGGGTAGACTGTGATATTCTGTATTTGTAACGACTGGGAAATTTACGTCTGTATTATATCATATTTATAATAAATTATGTGTGTTAATGTGTCATTTATGTGGAATTAACCGTCAAGCCCTAATTGCTATGTGTTACGTGCATTCTGTGTCGTTCTGGTATTTTTAAGATAATTTTCGGGTATTTTATTTTTCATTTATAGCTTTCATTTTAAAAGTTTTACGACCCGAATCATGATTTTAAAGCAGATATTTCAAATAAAATAATGGGCCTTATTTTTCATCAAACGGCTTTTACCATCACATTATTCTGAACATCTAGGCATTTTATAAATTTTCTCGTTTTGCGAAAAATGACTTTTCCGGGCCCCATTGGGTGTTAAAACCCCCACAAAAATTACATTTTTATTTTTTTAAAATTATAGGAATTTCATTCATACCATTTCTTTGTATTTTTGCATTATTCACAATTTTTGGGAAATTTTGGCATATATATTGTATATGTAAAATATTTAATAGTTAAATTTTAATACTCAAAAATTATAAAATTAGGGGCCTATTAATTTTAAAAAGTATAGAATTAGGGCCTTAATTTTATTTAGGAGTATTAATTTCACTACTATAAATAGCCTGATTTTTATTTAATTATAATTAATTAAGTAATTAAAATCCTGGAAATTTACAAAATTCTCTGAAATCGGGTCGAGAAGAACAGGGTCGGGTCAGGAATTCAAGCCGTGATTTCTCACTAATTACAGCTTCAAATCTTGTGATTCAAGTACCCAAATTGAAGTTCTTCATATGTTCTTTGTATTTTTGATATCAATTTCATGTGTTTAATTCGTGGTTTTTGATTTTTGATTTCTAGGGTTAATGTTCGAATTAGGGCTTTTTGATTCTAGGGTAATTATGATGTTTTGATGATTGATATAGCTTCCTGATGTTATTTGCAATTGATTCATGGTGTTTAATTGAACAAACGATTCCTGGATAGTGATTCACGATTATTAGGGTTTATACTCAATTTTCAAAATATAGCTTCGTGATTTCTGTGAATATTTGGTTCTTGTGATGTTAGGGCTTTGATTGTACATGTTCTTAGCTTTGATTTGCACTATACATCATCGAGTTTCATGTACAGATGAGTGATTTCGTATTTTGGCCGGAGTTCATGTCATTTTTGGCCGGAGAAGTGGTTTGAGGGATGATTTTGGTCGTTTTTCAGTTGATTGAAGGTGGAGAAGTAATTTAGAATGATTTGGGATCAAAAATAGTACCAAACGGTGCTTGTTTGGCCGGGAACAGAAGTCGCCGGAGTCCGGGAAACCCACCGGAATCTGGAAATTTTCTGGTGTGTTCATCCCCGACCCGGGATGTTCTTGGTGACCCGGTTGCAACCCGATTTGCAACCCGGGTTTGATCTATTTTTGTCAGGATTGGTTTTCTGACAAATGTTTCTGCAAATTGTTTTTATTTTTATTAATTTAAAAAATCAGTTTTATTTACTTTATAAATTGATTAATTAATTATTTAATTAATTGATTTATATTATAAATAATTCTGAAATATTTTCTAAAAATCAGATTTAATTATTTTCTCAATTATTTTCTCAATTATTTATTATTTATTAATTATTTAAAAATGATTAATCATTTTGATAATTAATCAAATAATTTTCAATAAATCATAATAAATTCATTTTAATTCCAAAAATTATAGAAAAATCATTTTTAATTCTGATTTTTCTTAAATAATTAAATAAAAATTATTTTAAGGTTTAATAATTAGTAATAATTATTTATATTGAAAAATAAATTAAATTATTTGTGTTTAATTGAAAATAATTGAACCGTTAGTCCGATTCGAGCGAAACAAAAGCCCTTTGACTCAGAAAAATGAATTCTTTTATTAAAAATAATATTAAAACCTAATTTCTTCTAGAAATTAGTTGACTTTGTTATTTGTTTGATTATAAGCCGAATCGCGTGTCGAGACGAGTCCGAAAAATTCTGAAAAATAGGAAATGAGTCAGATGATGTTCAGTTAACGATCAGCGAGTCGATTTTGATTCTAAAAATTATTTTAACTATAAAAATGATTATGTGCTTATGTGCTTATGTGTATTATGTGGTTAATCGAGTCTTACTTATTAATATATAATATACGAGTCAGTCATAAGCGCGTGGGTAGACAATATGAACGATGTGAAGTAGGTTCAAGACGCAATTGAAGTACGAATTGACTAAACCAGTCTATTTCCCTAACAGAAGCTAAGCCAACAAGGCAGGTCGAGTCGGTGATAGACGAAGGTGACATATTTGAAGTGAGTCGCGTAGAAGGCAAGTTTTTCCCGTATTCTAAATTCAGAATAGTGATAGTTTTTCAGATTCTTATCACGCTTGCACTCTTTTGATTTTTGTTCATATTCCATTTCAATTCTTGATTTATACTTTTCTTTGAATTCCTTATTCATATTCCAATTTTTATTCATATATATTGATATATTCTGGTGATTAAAATATATCAAAGCATACCGATTGTTCCGGTTGCTACTCAGGGACTGGATAATGACACTTTTGGGGATTAAGCTTACTTAATCCTAAGGATCGGGACATAACCGGATCCTTGAGATGGGCTGTAGTGCCTGGGTGCACGATTGGATCTATATAGTGGGATATAGATTTGCACTGTATTCTGGCTGATCAGCAGGGTATAGATGTGAACTTGTGTCCAGTTTAGTTCGTTTGTACTCGCCAGCAGTGGCCTTCTTTCTATTCTCGCGGGGTTATATCTTTGCAGATATACCCAGGTTACCGATTCATTTAAACTGTTTTAATACTGTTTATATTTGGCGGACTTGTTGAGCAATTTTTGGCTCACCCCTTTTTGTTGGTATCCACCTTATTATTTTCAGTTAAGAAGGAATATGAAACCCATCAGGACTCGAGTGGTAAAGAAGTGGGTCAAGCCTCGGGATCCTCTCATACCCAAGGTGTTGATCCCAATCCAGGAAGAAAGCTTTGAGTTGCCCGAACAGGTAAAGTGCAGATAATTAGTGTGTGTGTGTGTTTGAATAAAAGATGAAATTAGTTTAAAATTGGTTAGACAATGGTTTGTAATAAAGAGAGTTGTAAGATTTTGATTTTGGTTTGTAATAAAGTAGTTAATGGCTCTTGTTTTCATACTTCAACCTAAAAAGATCCTGGTTAGTGTTAAAGTGGTTAAGATTCATTTCCTTATTATTTGTTAATCAGATTTTACAGGTTTGGTGATTAGCTAGTAACCCCCAGACTTATACCCTGGGTCTGGAGGGCGTTACAGTATTTATTAGAACTATTATTATTAATATTTGAATATATTTATGTGATTTTTTTGATTTAGAAGGAATAAAATTGTGGATATTTTATTCCTGTTTGAAAAGTTTGTGTTATTAAATGGTAATGTGCTAATTGATAAGTGTTATATCGATCCTTGTTAATTTCCAAAAATATTTACTTAAATGTAATATTTTCAAAAGTTATTTGAACGCCGATCTTATTGATATCGGTAAATTGAAATTGTTTTGAAATATCCGGGAAATATTGTGTAATTATTTTTGTTATCAATAAAAAATTATTATGTGATTATTATGGGAATTTTGATGAATTATCTGATGATTGATATTTATATTTGGATGTGTATATGTGATAAAGTGTAAGTATTTTTTATTTTAAATATGTCTAGAATAAAGTATATAAAATTATGGTATTTTTATGATAATTTTTGGATTGTTATATGATTTTATAATGATTTATAGATTTAATAATATTTTTTCGTATAATTACAAAACTAATTTTATAAAACCGGGAATTGCCCAACTTCAACCGTTTTTGCGTTTTTATAACCCGAATTTCTTCAGAAAACTCATTCCTAACCTAATCTGGATATTCTGAACATTTTCCGTATTTTGACTTTTTCGATCCGGATTACGGTTTGACCCGTACGAGTTCCGACGCAAAATATTCGATACGATAATCATTTCGGTAGATCAATAAACCCCGTATTCTCGAGAGACGGGATATTTTTACATTATTTTCTCATATGGTGTTTTATAAGAAGCTCGATTATAATAATTATCCCAATCTGGTATTAAATTGTATCGTCTTTATAGTTACTCAGCGGTTAAGTAGTCTATTTTTGGATCCGATATAAAAGTATAAATTTAGTATTAAGTTCCAGAATGTTTCAAAAATCATGAAACTCATATTTTCCTAAGTTTTAAATATTTAGAGGATTTTAAAATTATTTCAGAAATTTTCGGGTTCTATTTACATGCACGTTTGTTCGTTTAATCGTAAAATGCGGGTATAGCGCACGAGTCAAAAATATTTTAAAAAATTATAAAAATTTTATTTTATTGGTTTTTAAATATTCCGAGAATTTTAGAAGTATTTCGGTAATTTTTTGAGTTAGTTTCACTCGCAAGTTTGTTATTTAAATCGTGAAATGCAGGTCTCGTGTTAAACTCAAAAATATTTTAAAAATTATGAAAATTTTATTTTACTAGTTTTTAATTATTCCGGGAATTTTAAAATTGTTTTGATAATTATTTTGGGTTATTTTTACCCGCAATTTGGTTCGTTAAATTTCAATATGCGAGTCAAGATTGAGCTTCAAAAAGTTTGTACTAATCTTTTTCTACTACGTGGCAAGAAAAGCAGAGGTGTGGCACTTAGTATGTGATGGAATTAAAGAAAAAACAAAACAACAAAATCCTATCTACCTGCGACCCCCCACCTGCGCCTTCCTCCCCATTTCCTTTTCTCTCACGCGCTATTACACCCCCTGTTTCTTCCTTTTCCTTTAGTCCCTCTTCGTTGTGTCCCAGTTCTCTCATGTACCGTTTATTTATTTACTTTTAATTTTCAAAATTTCATATCTTACAAACCACACATCCAAATTTCAATTGTTATATACATAAACAATCAGCGCTTCGATATCTACGCATAGGTATATATATTGCGAGGTTTTGAGAAGAAAATTTAAGGAGCATATTTCCATTTTAATTTATTTTCGGGGTGTGGAAAAGGATTTTGAGGGTGTTGATTACTCCACATGGCATTTCATCGTGTATATGTTTATGGCTATGAATTTCGGATTTTTCTGGAGATATTTTCCGGACATCAGTTATTGTCTTCGGGGTGATCAGAATTTATTTTGGGTAATGATTTCGAAATTCCGTCTTCGTACATGTGTATAATATAGCATGTTAGTGTTTATATATTTATTTAGTAATTTTTAGAAGTTGTTGGAGAAGTCACTTTTGGCCGAAATTTTGGTTCAGGTGGCCGTGTTTTCGTTTCTGGCTTGTTTATACGTGAAAATATAAATTATGGTGTGTTTTAAGTTTATAAATTTTATTAGAGTATAGTTGGTTTGTGTTGTTTGGGATTGATTTTGAGGGGTTATGACCCCGGGAAAAGTCCGTTTTACAAAGACTTTATTTCAAAAAAATTTTCTCAAAAATATTTGTTTTAATTTCAAATTATTATCTTTAATTATTTTTGAAAATCATAATTTGATTCAATTATTTATAATTTGTTTTGATTAATTATTTACTCGTTCAATTAATTGATTAATTCATTTGATCAATTAATTATATTTAAAAATAGTTGAATGAAGTGTAATTATTTATAATTGAGCCAAATAATATTCTAATAATTAATTTGGGATTTTAAAAATTATATAAAGGTATTGAATATTCAATTAATATTATTATTAATTGAAATATTCTTATTTTATTCATAATAAATAGACCGTTTGTCCGTTTAATACGAAACGAAGGCGTACAGACTCAGAAAAATATTACGCTTTCAATAAAAATACTTTCGAGTCCTAATTTATTTTGTATTGAAAGGTCGTTTGATTTGCGAGTCATTCTGAGTCGATTATTGAGCGATAAATCATATTTTGACCCGATTTCCGTTTTAAACGTACCGAGTCATATGTGATATGATTTATGTGATACGTGAGTTACGTGTTTACGTGCTATATGAATTACATGTGTATGTAAGGCAAGAGTCTGGTGCTTGGCTGTTATAATTATGTGCGGGCTATCGTATGGGTAGAAGATAGAGTTTTGAAGCGCAGTTCATCGAGTAATTATCGTTTAGACGATTAAATTGATATTTTATAATTATAGATACGAGTCTTTCAAGACGATTATGACCAGATGGAATGGATGAAGACTAGAGTTGAATGGTATGGAATATTGGGTTGCAGCACTGCATAAGCAGCAGATCAGAGATTTAGCTAAGTAAAAGTTGGTGATGCCTTGAGATACCAGACTGAGATAATTGCGTTTCTACGGTTGTGACTAACTGCTAAAAAAAACCAAAGGCAAGTATCCCTATCATCACTTATTGTTCAAGTGATTATTATTTTGAATCCCATTATGCAAGTGTTGCTTTCCCTATTCTCAGTTCAGAATAGATAAATGTTTTTCATAGCGCTGAATTAAATGATTCTGTTTACGCAAGTACTTTTTTGCTATTCTATGTTCAGAATAGTTAAATGTTTTTACTTATCAAATTAATGGATTTATAAATGTTTTAGTTTTTGAGAAAAATGATTTGGTTGCAAGTATTCCTGCCCAAATGAATGGGGGAATAAAAGTTTATAAGGGTGTCGAGTATTATGACCCCTTTCAATAAAATGTTTTTAAGATTGGATGGTTGCGTAATAGGCCGTGGCGGTGGTCTAACGTGAGCTATGTGTTATACGGGATATAACACCTTGCTAGGCCGATATGTGCCTTGGGTACCCCTTTGTTTAGTTGGATATACTTTGGCATACCGGTGTTGCTCTGCGGCTGATCACCAGCGGCTACACACCGTCGTTTAAGGATTCCAATCTAAATTATTATAATGATTTTGATAATCTTATAAGGAATGGTTTATCAAGTGTTTTGGTTGTGTACAAAAAGGTGAAATATGGTTTTGATTTAGTTTCTGATTTATGATGATACTTACGTTGTTGTTAAATATCAAAGGTGGTATTAGTATAGATGATTGATGTTGAGTTCAGTATGGGATGTTGTGAGCATCAAAGTTCGTATTGATATCTAATTTGATATGAAAACAAAATGAGTATTAATATCAAGAGTTCGGTTTTGAATAAAGGTTGTGATTCAGTCTATAATCACTGTTTCATATTATTATTATTTACGATATTTCCGTAAACACAGTTTTATGAGTTTTATTCTCGTCAAGATTCAAAGTATTGATGAAGCATTTCGATTAAAAATATCAAAAGGGTTTTGAATACAATTAAGGAACCAATTCTGGGGTTCCTCAACTAAAATTTTCTGATTCAGCAATTATGATTTTAAAGGTTCTCCTCTATTGCAGACATCAGTTTTATATCAAAAAGACCCTATATATGTTATAATGAACTTGCTGAGCATTTCTTCCGCTCATACTTGCCTGTTTTTAAATTTAACCTTCAGTGAGGATTAGCTTGCACTATTTAGCCGCGTAATTCGAGGAAGCAAAAAAGAAGCTCTTGGAAGGTGGTTGGTCCAGGGTTTGCGGACTAGTGTAAGTTCTGTTATGAAAAGTTGTTTATATTATATTATAATTGTGTTATTTTATAGTTGGGCCTAGTATGCTTCTTTTCGAAGTTATACTAGCGGGTTAGTATTGAATTGGAATTTGTGTAAAAGAGTTCTAAAAGGAAGTGAAAATTATTTATGGAATTTGGAATTCTTGTGTCTAGAACTGTAACCTTAAAAGATCTTGGATTAGTTTGGGGTCATAGATACTAAATATCTTCTGCTAGCATTTGCATTTTGATTTAACAGGTTAGTTTGGATTGAGGTTTCATCGTGATGACCAAATCCTCTGACCCCAGATTTGGGGGCGTTACAGTTGGTATCAGAGCCGAGGTTATAGTAAACTAGAAACGAGAGTGTATAGGAGTGTGTATAGCTATATAAGCTTGAGCTCATATCGAGTTCCTCTTGGACTATTGGATATAGTACCAACGAGTAAGTTAAGATAGGTGCATTCATTTGAGATGGTTGTCTTGTGTTGGACAAAACTTCTGGCAGTTGTAAAGTTCTTGTAATGACTGGGAATTTCGCGACGTAATTAAATGAATAAAGTATAATTTTTGTGGAGTGATTATAAATTATGTGATTAAGTGATGATTAATTGTCTTTAATGTATATTAGTATCTGGGAGCGTAGATAGATGCGTTCCAATTTAAAGAGCCAGCTTAGGGATTAAACTGTGTTGTCGGGCCGTCAGGTAGAACGGAACCCGTCTTAAAAAGGGATTAAAGTGTTTAAATATGAAATATGTGTGTATGTAAAATGAAATGTTTAAGTAAGTATTACGTTCCAGTGATGTGTCGGTTGGTAAAGATAATTGTGAAGCGTAATTGAGACGCTGAGCATTGGGCCGTCAGGCAGAACATGACCCGATACGCGAAAAGAGAAATAATATTAAAAAGGGGAAATTGTATGGTCAAATATGAGTTGCGATGTGTGAATATATGTGTTTTCTTGTATATATGCATGATTGCGTGATCTGCTAATTTTTAAACTGATTTAAGGGAATTATTTGATTTAAAATAAGGATTATTGGACCTTTATGCATTTTTATAAAATTATTCGAGTAAGGTCAAAGCATGAGACTAGTCGTGTTATCCTCAAAATAGTCCTAGAGACTTTCTAAATGTGATAGACGGATTTATTTCGTGATCGTTGCATTTTAAAATAATTTTATGGAGTTAAAATGTTATTTTCAGCATAAACTTGTAAAATCCGTATTAAATCAACCTTTCGCTCAAAAATTATTCTGAAAATATGGCTGGAAAGCTAATTTCAAATCCTATATTTTAAAATTGATATTTCTTCCATTTTCATCTTTTCTGAGAGAGCTATATAATATTCAAATTCGTTTTTAGGAATGAGAATAAAAGAAATGAGAAGTGAAAATTTATTTGTGGCATAATTACCATTCTACCCTTGCCATACCATTATAAAAAGCCACCCACCCTTATCTTTTTCTCCCCTTCTTCCCTCACTTCTCTTCTTTCTCTCTTTTTCCTCTCTCACTCCCGAGTTCTCTCTCTCTCTCTCTCTCTCTCTCTCTCTCTCTCTCTCTCTGCTCTCTCTCCATTTCTCTTCTATCTCTTACGTGAAACAACAAAAACTAATCCAAATTCAAAGATCTTGTCATCTATAGCCCTCATTTTCAATATTCTACTCATACACCATTTGCATGTAAGTGTTTATGTAAGTTTCATAGTCCCATCTTCTTGGTTGTATTCAAGAAAATGTAATTTCTTGATATATGATCATAAGAGAGTCTAAAGTGATTTTTTTGGTTTAAAACTCAAAGAAGAGACCCGTTATGGGCACTCTTGAGTTCGACTACCACCGGCCGTGATCCAAGGAGAGCCGGTGGAATTTTAGGATTGTGATATTCTTGGTGAAATTATGTATTCTTGTTGAAGTATAACTTGCTTGTTTGATTTTTGATTTATTCTTGAGTTTTGATGATAAATGAAGTTTTATGTTTAGAAAATGGGAAATAAAGTTCATTTCTAAGTGATTTTGGTGTTTAGTTGATTGAAATGGGATGCAAGTCATAAGAATCTATATGCATGTCACTAAAAGTCATTGCATGTCAATGTTCTAAGTTTTTTTTTGTCGTGAACCTTTGTTAGGTTCCAATTTTCTTAAAAATTATGGGGGAAGAATGATTTTTATTGTGTGATAGTATGAATGGTAGCATTAAAATGGTTGCAAGTGATTTGATTTGGTTTTGTGCTAATGCTTGGTTCAAATTTGTGTAAATAAAAAGGACAAGAGTAGTTGTTTGCTCAAGGTGTTTAAGGTTTAAGAATCAAGGAACCTTTTGTCTTGATTAAATGATTTTAGTTCGAATTTTTACTTCTTAAAAAGGGATTTTTGATTTTGATTCAAGTTTACAAAAGGGTTTTGATTTGAAAGTTTAAACTTGCTTCGGTTTTTCTATGAAAAAGGGTTTGAAAGGATGAATTTTGGCTTGAACTAGAGATTATAAATGATCCCTATCCTTGCATGTCAATTTGTAGTGTTGCATGTATTGTTTCTTGAGAAATTCAAATGGAATAAGTTGAATTTATAGAAATTAAGATGGATTATGTGCTTAAAGTGTTGCTTATGTGTTTCTATGATGAATTGGAGTTAGATTTGGATGAAATAAGGATTGCATGTTAAGATGTAAAGTTGTATTTGACAAGATTAGATTCTAAAAGAATCATTGGACCTCTTGTTTGTGTTATGTGATAAAGCCGAAATGATTTATGGTTATAAAAGTAATTGATTTGAATCCAATATCTTACCAAGTAAATGCATATGAGATTTCTAAGAATTATATGGATTATTTGTTTGTTTTGGTTCAAATTAAGTAATATAAAAAGGAGGTTTTTGAGTCGTCTTGATATGAGACTATGTATTGATATGGTAACTCGAGTATAGAGTTTGAAATACAAGGATTAGATTCTATATGTCATATTCACATCGTAATACGTGATCTGAAGTCTACATGGTTAAAGTATACGAGTTATGGTATAGACAAGTTGTGTGATTATAATTGAGTATATAAATACTCTTAGAGTATTGCGATTAAGGGAAATGTTAAGCTATCTGGGAACGTCAAGTGGGAATCTAATTAAGGTTTTGGTTTTTGGATTGTAGATCCGGAGCGTAAGGGTTCAGGCTAGGAAAGGGAAAGGTATACTAGGTGGTAGTAGTTCAACCTTTGTGAAACAGGAAAGAGAATTCAGGCAAGTAACTCTATTTACTTGTGTAAATGGTTATAAAGAGGATATTGTTCATGCCATGTAGAGTATTGAACTTTTATAGTAATGTACCCCTGTTATTGATTCTTGAGATACCTTATCATTGATAGTTTATTGATCCAGCCCTTTGGTAACCTTTTCTTATTTTGATCACTTATTATACCATAAACCGTTGTTATAAGTACCTTTACGAACCCCTTGTGTGATAATCCTTCATTCCTTTGTTTACCTTATATTCTATTGATCATTGAAACAGTTTTGATTTCCCTAACTTGAGTACCTTGTTATCATTTGATCAAGATCCCTAAAATTGAACCTTGCTTATCCTTGATTCATTTCCTTAACTTTGAATTCTTGAAATTGAACTTACGAATGAGTTTCAACTTGAAAGAGTCTGAATGATTTCATATTCTTGGTAAAAACGATCTTTCAAATTGGTCAAGACTTTCGAGTCTCTGCACCTATCCCTTTTTCACCTTCTAAAAATGAATTTAGTAAAACCTTTCTTTTCCAACACAAGGTTTTCCAAACGAATTCCTGATGGATTGGATTGAGAAGTAAGAGACTAGTGGGACTAGTCCAGTCATGTTAAGAGGCTAGCGAGGCTAGTCCACTTTAAGGCTAAAATCATGCCATTGGTACCTTAAAGACCGGATGGAGGTCAGTACGGGCTGATCACCCGTATTAATATGAATTGAAAGTTAAAGTAGTCCAATCAAGGGTTCCATAATTACTGAAATTTTATTCAGTGAATGATTCTTTGAAAATGAAATGGTATATAATGTTTTGAAAAGAGTTGATTGTGATATTGATTAGCTTACAGCTTATGAACCCTGATTCTGTTGATATTATCAATCATATAATTGATTCCCAATAATGAAAAGATTATCGCTTTCCATTTGAAAGATCATTTGTGATCCTATTAATAATTTGTGATGAATGTCAGCTTTCACCCTATCTTGAGCCTTGTTCCTTGAAAGCCCAAAGTTTTTCTTCATAACCCCTTCATTGCCCAAAAGACAGAAATCTGCCACCTAGAAATGATAAAGTAGAATGCCCTGAGATCAGTAATGTATATTGTAGATTTTGTATCGTAGAATTGTTTTATAGTTACTTGTTGAGTTTAATACTCATATGTTTTGTTTTAATCTAACCATGGCAGTTAAGCAAGAAGATGGCCAGGCTTAGGCGCACTGCTCGTAAGAGCGTACCTGGTGGTCCCTACCGTGTTGAGGGCTTCCGGTTGCCAAAGCAGGTAGTACAGGTTTTGAGTGAGCAAGCGCTTAGCCGAAAAGTTATTAAGATACAATGGGTTATCTGTCGGTTCCAAGTCGGGATCGACTATGTAAATTGGTTTTATTTTGGGTTGTAAATTATATTCTATGGTTGATAGTTGTAATCTTGTCTCATACTTTGTCCTGTTTGATCCTGTTAGTAGCTAATCGGGGTTTATGCTTATTTAATTCATAGATTAGAGGTGTGTGGGTCCTCATTTCCTAACCCCGAGATTGAGGGCATCACAAGTTGGTATCAGAGCTACATGATCTAGTCCCTGAGACAAGTTAGGAGTAAAAAAGGGTATTCTGGGAATGTATATCTATATCGCGAGAGAGTTCGACTCATATAGAGTTGAGTTAGACTATTAGGTATAGTCTAAGGAAAGTGTTTACAAGCTAAAATGGTGACTCGAGTTAGGGTGTGAGTTAGCTAGAAGCTTTATTTAACCCTGATACTGTTTCTTAGTTGCTGTTTTGTGTTTTCTCTCAGGATCCCAGTAGTGGTAGTGATTCCGATTCAGAGGTTAGTTTGACCGGTACCCTAGTAGACCCCATTCCACCCTCTTTAGAGGAGCCTGTGTATGTTAGTTCAGATCCAGAGGAGGATCCATCTGAGAGTAGTGAGATCCCTATGCAGATATCACCCTTGAGGCTAGAGTCAGAGACCCCTGCCCCTGAGCCAGATTATGAGATTCCTAAGATTGTGCCTGTCAGTGTTGGTGGCAAGTTAGCCCAGGATCGAGACTTTGTTTACTCCCGTTTTCCTGAGTTGGGAGCTTTGGTGGATAGATTGATTCGAGACTCTAGGCAGAGGACTTCAGTAGTGATGGAGGAGTGGAGAGCTAGGATCCAGTTGGTAGAGCAGGTTACCCGGAGGAGATTGGATGAAGGACCATCCACTAGTGATGCTGATGCTGAGGCCCGGAGGCTGCATAAGATCATTCGCTGGATGTTGGTTGTGTTGAGAGAGATTCTGGATGATTAGAGTTAGTGTTGGTCAGGCGGGACTTTTGGTGGAGCCCGTAGTTGTTGTTTTTCAGCGCGGGTAGGCTTTGGGATACTTGGTCAGATGCCGGGATCCCTTTTTCATTTGTTGTATTGTATCTCAGAACTTTGTAATAGAAGTTGTTAGAAGTTAAGGGTAGATATGGGGATGTTTTCCAGTTTTTCCTCTGTCTAACCCTGTTATATTATTTTACCTATTTCTAGAACTTGTGATAATCAGACCTTGTTTATGTACCCTTGGTTTAATAAATCAAATATATATTTTGTTTCCTATTGTGCACCCTGGAAAACCTTTATAAACTGTTTTGTGTACCATGTTTCATACAACTGTGTTTCATATAAGGAAATTATATAGTAATAGGATTGCATGTGCAAATTGGGTAAAGCTAAAACCCGCAAAAGAGATTTCGTAATAAAATATTGTTATATATCTGCCATGCTATCGTATTGCTAAATAATTGCTCAATCAGGTTTTTAAGAAATGGCCAACTCACCAGATCACCAAGAAGAAGAAATCCAAACCCAAGACCCAGAAATAAATCAAGAAACCACTATGATGAGCCGTCTTGCTCAGCTTTTGCAACAACCCGTAGCCCCTAAAGTTGGAAACTTCAAACATTTTCAATCTGTTCATCCCCCAGATTTCTTAGGTTTTCCAGACCCGATAAAAGCTCAGTCGTGGTTAAGAGAAATGGAGAAAGCATTTGAGTTAGCGGAAGTTAAGGATGACAAGAAGGCTCAGTATGCGAGTTATTACCTTAAAGATTAAGCGAGCTTCTGGTGGGAATCTTCGAAGGCGTTGTTGGAAGGAAAGGACTTATCGTGGGAGAAGTTTATTGAAATGTTTCTGGAGAAGTATTTTCCAAGTTATATGCAAGATCAGTTGGAGATGAAATTTTTGGACCTTAGACAAGAAGATATATCGGTAGCAGAATATGAGGTGAAATTTTTGGAGCTGTCTAGATTTGTACCGGAATATGTGAATACGGAGGCAAAGAAGGCCAAAAGGTTCCGACAAGGACTTAGGCCATGGATTATAAGTCAGGTGGCATTGTTGGAGATTAAGAATTATGTCGCCTTGGTGCAGAAGGCAATGATAGTGGATAGAGAGCGTGAAGCTGCAAAAAGAGAAAATGAAGGTAGGAAAAGGAAGTTTGAAAGCTCGGAGCAAGAGCAAGGAAGTTTAAAGTTTAGAGGAAAGTTTGGGGTAGAATGGTGGAGGTTAGAACCAAAAGTTTCAAAAGTTTAAACCCGGTAACGGAGCTCAGAAGAACTGTTTCCAGAAAGCAGGACAATCGGGAAAGGATAATAGACCTCATATTCAAGAGTGCAAGGTTTGTGGGAAGAGACACCCGGGAAGGTGTAGCAAGTTGGATAATAAACTCAATAGAAGTAAAAGTATTGATGGATTCTGGAGCAACTAGATCTTTAATTCCTAAAAGTATTCTTGATAGACTAAATTGTGTTGTGTACCCTCTGGAACCTAATTTGATTATAGAGGTAGCAAATCAAGAGAAATTCATTGTTAATAAGGTTTGTCCCGATTGCGTTGTGGTTATAGAAGGTCGGCGTTTTTCTGCTGACTTAATTCCTTTTAAGTTAGGAGAATTCGAGGTTATATTAGGAATGGATTGGTTGTCAAACCACAAGGCGCAAATAGAGTGTAAAAGTAAGAAGGTGAAATTAAGAACCAAGGATGGTGATGAAGTGATGTTCAAAGGGAAAAGACAAGAGAAGAAATTTTTAACAGCAATTGAGATGAAGAAATTGTTACGTCAAGGATGCGAAGTTTATTTGGCTCATGTTAAGGATGTGGAGAAAGAATCCATAAGGATTGAAGATATTGGTGTAGTAAGAGATTTTCCTGATGTATTTCCAGATGAATTACCTGGACTACCTCCAGATAGAGAGATCGAGTTAAAGATTGATTTGGCTCCTGGAACGGAACCAGTATCGAAAGCTCCCTATCATATGGCGCCAGTCGAGATGAAGGAATTGGCAGCGCAGTTGCAAGAATTGTTGGATAAAGGAGTGATTCGCCCGAGTGTATCCCCGTGGGGTGCACTGGTGTTGTTTGTAAAGAAGAAGGATAGAAGTATGAGATTGTGCATTGATTATCGCAAACTGAATAAGTTGACGATTAAGAATAAGTACCCTCTACCGCGAATCGATGACTTGTTTGATTAGCTAAAAGGAGCTTTGTGTTTCTCCAAGATTGAATTAAGATCTGGGTATCATCAGCTAAAGATTAAAGCGGAAGATATACCCAAGATGGCGTTTCGAACGAGATATGGACACTACGAGTTTTTGGTAATAGCGTTTGGTTTGACGAACGCGCCAACCGCATTTATGGATCTTATGAACAGAGTATTCAAGAAATATTTGGATAAGTTCATCATAGTGTTTATCGATGATATATTGATATACTCCAAGACGGAAGAGGATCACAAGGAGCATTTAAGGATTTCCTTGGAAATTTTGAGAAAAGAAAGGTTGTATGCCAAGTTTTCAAAATGTGAGTTTTGGCTATAGGAAGTGCAATTTCTTGGTCATGTAGTTAATAAGGAAGGAATTAAAGTAGAGCCAGCCAAGATAGAAGCTGTGACGAATTGGGAAAGACCCAAGACTCCTATGGAGGTCAGAAGTTTTCTGGGATTAGCCAAATACTATAGAAGGTTTGTGCAAGATTTCTCTAAGATTGTTGTTCCACTGACTAAATTGACAAGAAAGAACGAGAAATTTGTATGGACAAATAAGTGCGAGGAAAGCTTTCAAGAATTAAAGAAGAGATTGATAACCGCCCCAGTGTTAGTGTTACCAGATGAGAAAGGAGAATTTGTAATTTTCAGCGATGCTTCATATAAAGGACTTGGATGTGTGTTAATGCAACACGGGAAGGTAATAACATATGCGTCAAGGCAACTAAAGCCGCAGGAACAGAAGTATCCCACGAATCATTTGGAATTAGCAGCAATTGTGTTTGCCCTTAAGATTTGGAAGCATTATTTGTATGGGGAAAAGTGTGAGATCTATACAGATCATAAGAGTTTAAAGTATATTTTCACTCAGAAGGAGTTGAATATGAGACAAAGAAGATGTATAGAATTGATCAAAGATTATGACTGTGCAATAAATTATCATCCTGGAAAGGCGAATGTGGTAGCAGACGCTTTAAGGAGCAAGGAAAGATTAAATATGTTAACGTCATTAGAAGAATTGATCAAGGAAAACTTACGCCACTCAACCACTTACGCCACTCCTAGTTCAGATGAAATCCATGACTCTGAAATGTAAAGCTCATCCCCCCTTCCCCAAGTAGAAACTTGTTGATACGGCTCCACCAAAAAGTCATATCTAGTTGGAAAGGAAAACTCACCGATATTTCCCAGGTGATGCCTGTTAATGGATTAACTTATTCCAAGAATTTTACTTCCCGAGTGTTGGGTAAGTAATCAAAAACTCTTTTATCAAAACAACAACCTTGTTGCGAATATAAACAAAATACATCACGGAGCCGGATCCTTCAGATTTTTGAGCGAGTAATTAAATCCCCTTCGAAAGGAAGATCTTAAATTTGAAAATGAGTTTTTGGGATCCACTCTAACCTTCCAAAAATAGTTTTGATAAAGTTTAAAAATAATTTCTGGAAATAATTAAAGTAAGAATGATTTGATCGTACCAATCATTTTCCGAATACTTGGCAAATATCAAAACATTATTCTTTATTAAAATAAAGAATATTATTTAATAAAATAAGCGGAGTCATAAGTCCTCGAATGAATATTCAAAATAATATTCATTTATAATATAAAACTATCGAATAAACATGCATATATATCATATCAACATGCTCCAATATATCGCAAGATTTGCTATTAACATTCATGCACTTATCACAAGATAATGCATATAAATATATACATCACAACAACAGTTATTCGGGTAGAAAACTTGCCTGAGTGACTGGGGGTGGTAAAAGGCCTGGGGCGAGTCTGGTAACCTATAAACAACACATAAGTTGGAATTAACCACGGTCGCTTAAGAAACTAGACTTTAACCAATTGGACCCTAACGTTCGCTTTTGCGCTTAACGATTCGCATAAGTCGCTCGACTACCCTCGGCTCCACCATTTTTATAAAATTAACCGTTTAACTTTTTAAGGCGACTCTTTCGCGAATACTCTACCAACTGACCAATTAGTCTTACATAATTGTTTCGTACTCCAATTAGTCATTTAAGGGCTTTAATCAAGGTTTCAAAGTAAAGCGAGGGGTAATGGTTCGCTCAAGAAACGCCGTTACTTAAAACGGTCGTTTCTCCTAAACCGTACATCGGATTCAAGCGAACCACATATCAAAATGAAGTTTACGACACGATCTAGATAAACATGGAAAAGTTACAGATTAGTCAGTTAGCTTTATGCCCCGAAAACTAAAACAAGCAGTTGAATGAAAACGGGCATTACGACGGATATGTTTACGCGATTACCCATGTTCATACCACTCCAATTAACCACTAACAAACTCATAACCATCAATACAACAAAAATTCACCTAAACCATACCACAGCATTCCATAACCTCCAAGTTTTTCAACTCAAACAACCACAATCAAGACCTATGAACTATAATCAAGCTTCAATTACCAAAACACTTCCAAATCAAACCAAACTACTAATAATCACAATCCATGCTTCTCATTTCAAAAAACCAACCATTAAACTTACTAACAAATAAAGTAAAGGCTAGGGTTTGAAGTTTATACCTTCCTTGGTAGGTGTTAAGTTTCTAGGAAGCCTTAGGGAGCCTTAATCTAGCCTCCTACAAGCTTGATCTTTCCAAAGAAACTAAGAACACAAAGTTAGGTTTTGAAGTTTCTAAAAATCTGATTGAAAGAACTGTAAAAATGAGGGTCTTACCATGCGTATTTAGAAGAGACTTGTGAACAAGAGTTGTAGGTCATCTCAATACCTTTCCATCGAGCTATAGCACAGAACATTTGAGTGTGTATTGAAGGAGATATGGCAGTTTGAAGTTGCTGGTATTGTTTTGGCCGAGAGCTTTTGTTCTTGGAAGCAAAAGTCAACTTCTAACTTTTGTGTTTTATTATATTTTCTTGGTTGCTTCTCCTTTTGTCTTGGCAAATATTTTAGCTTTTTACCATGGTAAATTTTACATGGCCCAAAATCAACCAACAAAACAAAATCCCTTGTCATGCTTATGTCATCCTGTTTGTGTCATCTATTTGCCATATGTCTTTGTCTTGTGGTTTGATGATGTCATAATACCTTTGATTCTTGTACAAGCTTATCTCTTGGTTGCGTATTTGTTTTACGGTTCCCTTAACTTTCGTTCTCGATATCCCTTTGAGGGATAATATCCGGGATCTCATTATTTGAGTTTTCCTAAATCTTTCCTAATAATTTATAATCCTTTAATGATCCTCTCTTATAATCCTTAATTAAAAATCCTTTTAATTATATTACCTTATACTCAATTCTTTCGGTATCTGGTGGATTCTCGGGAAAAACTCAAAGTGTCCGGATTCGAATTCTAACGACCTTTACATACACTCATTTACTTTATGGAATACTAATACGATCTTAGAATTTCCATAACAGTACTCCTATATACCGTGGTCTGATAATTTTCCTTAATCAACATCATCAGTAAAAAGTTACTATTCATCAGTGTTTCAAAAATTCCAAAAATTGGGGTTATTACAGTCTCCCCTCCTTAAAAGGATTCCGCCCCAGAATCAGATATAAAATGAATAGGGATACTCTCTTAGCATTGCACTTTCTAACTCTCAAGTCAATTTTCCCACATTGTGGTTCTACCACCAAACTCTGACTAGTTTGATAACCCTTCTCCTAAGCACTTGTTCCTTTTCGATCTATAACCCTTCCTGGTTGCTCCATATAGGTTACGTCTGGTTGCATGTCTATGCGCTCATATGCCCCTATTTGTCTGGCATCCGGATTACACTTCCTTAACATTGATACGTGGAACACGTTATAAACTTGCTACAGGTTCGGGGGTAGGGCTAGCTCATATGCTAACTTCCTAATACGTCTTAATATCTCTAAGGGTCCAACAAATCATGGACTTAGCTTTCCTTTCTTTCCGAACCTCATCAATCCTTTACAAGGCTTTCCAAGGGGATACCTTTCACAACACTAGGTCCCCTACTTCATACTCCTTGTCCTTTTGTTGTCAAATCAGTATACTTCTTATGTCCATCTTGGGCTACTACCAGCCGTCCTCTGATTAGATCTATTATATCCTTGGTCCTTTGGACAACTACTGGTCTGAGCATCTTGCGCTCTACAACTTCATCCTAACATAAGGGAGATCGACATTATCTTCCCTCAAGGATCTCATAAGGAGACATCTCGATACTGACATATGATCTATTATCGTAAGAAAACTCAATCCGCGATAAGTGATCATTCCAAATTCTTTCAAGTATATTGCACAGACTCTCATCATAGATTCTAGCACTATAGCTTTTGCTTCTCAATACTCCTTCTTTTCTTGTTCATAAGTGTTACTATCTTTCGTTCATAATACCATTCTGGATATACTGTTACTCTATAGCGTTCTATATCCTTATATTTATTTCATCGACCTTAGTACCATGAACACGTTTCGATTTCGGAGACAAACGCACTTACAATACTCCTTGTCTAGCTGCTTCTATCTTTGGAACTTGATCAATCATATAGAAGTAAAAGAATTTTTTGAGAGATCACTATGATTATGAACACTTGTTATATCGCATAGTTAGTACTTAAAGTGGCCAGCCTCTAGTACTTAACAAGCAATTAAATAACATGTGGTATCCTACTATGCTTTTATCACACAGATAGATAGTCATTCGACAATACCTCCCCTTCTGGAAGGGTTGTTCTTCTCAACTTATACAAAATGAAAAGGAGAGAAAAGAACGAATTTAAGAGCATTATAAAAAAATACTGCCACAAAATATCTGGCTTGAAATCTACCTCTGAACTATAGAGGTTTGTCATAGGAGAACAAAACATATATGTATATATCAATATTAAGTATTATAGTATCGCATTTCACATGCCTAAATATTTTTGCTATTCCGTCCATCATTATATGGGTCCATGCTCTTGATCGAGCTTATACACAATCACCCTTGAAACTCCCTCGACAGCGAAAATCGAATCTGGGATTTCATTCTAGACCTCATCGTTACTAGAATCCATTTCTATACCGGAACCTTCTTCGTATAGTAATACTACTCTTTATCGATAAGAAGGAATAAATATATCATAGGTAAATGTTCGGCTTAGTTGGTATATCATTAATAACTTATACATCACCACGACCCGATTAGTTGTACTCAATCTCAACATCCATTCCAATACAACTCTCACGGTTGTAATCGGCTCATTACTCGCAGAATCATTGATGCATTACTATGGTCCACCGCTGACCTACTGTAGTCATTCGTTTTCCTTGGAATCTTAATAGCTAATCGTACGGAGTCCATACCTGCCGTATCAAAATCTTCTAAGGAGGTAGCATAATCACCATTTGTGATCCATGACGGACCTCTCCTGACTTGACGTCTGTAAGACTCAAAGAAGATAAAATTGCAGAAGAGATTCAATGAAATCAACGATAGCAGGTTAATACCATTATTAACCATATGTCTTTATTAGGAGACATAAAGCTCAAAGGTTCATTTAGTCCTTTCGTAACATGGTCCTGGCTTATCTCAAGATAGGACCTTCTAAGATAGATAACCCGCTCATAGTGCTAACATGAATTAAATCTTTACCAAACTACTATTACAGTTGAGTATCGTACAATTATCAGAAGAAATGTCAATCTTTCAAACCATAATACAGCCTTCACGGATTTAACCATCATCACTGTATTCCTCTGGCACGAGCGCCTATAATTGTCCTCTTATACTTAAAGTGTCGGCCACCTCTTTGGCCTTTCCTGATAGTAATATTTCCTTAAACCCAATATCATTTTAACCACCTTCAACTAAATTTTCTACCTCATTTCAAATCACTGCTTATGTGAGAATGCTTTTCTTAAGTCCTAATGACAAAAAAATATCACCATTTTTCCATAAGTCATTGCCTTAGTCTTTAGATGTGAACATTGTCACGATTGACTCTCGATCATACTTAGACGTCTCTTATCTTGGGTCCTTCTTGTTTTTTTACCAATCTTGACCTTCATTGGTTCAGTGTATACTTTCTCATGGTTTAACATATGCCCCACTTGGCATTACTATTATTATGTCATATTTCCTTCATAAAAATTTATATTCTTTAGAACTTTTAATATTACCTTTCTCCTTGTAAAACCTCTAAGGTTATCCTTAAATCCTTCATCCTGTACTCCCTAGGTACATGGCATATCAAGATACCATTTACTAATACTAGAACCATTGTCTATATAGTTCTGAAAACTTTCTCCACTGATCTTTAAAGGTTGTTGTTGCTTTAGTGTTAGGCACAAACACGCGCTAATAATTCACGCAAGTATACGTGTTCGCAAGTAATATAGAATAATTTCTAGTTCGTTCCCACAGAGACTCAGACTAATTATATTTAATTAACACTCACTCACCAATGTATGATTACTTCTCAATGTCAAGACAATAACTCTTTAGATTGATTAACTAATTATTAACTACAATTAACTACGAGATAAAAACACTTAATTAACACTTGAATTGACAATATCAAACACACATGAGATCATAACTTCATTACTACTTCCTTCAGTAGTTACTGTTATTACCCTTAGCATGTAACGGTGATGATATTAATCGAATAACACGAAACTGATAAAAGCCAACTTACGTTGTACTAATACCATTCTACCAATCATCCACAATTAAGATAGAACTTGGATATACATCAGTTATGTTGAGACCCTATATGTCTACAGAATTTGACAACATAACGATTTTAACGCAAGTTATTCATTATGATTACACAGGGCAAGTAAAACGGTTAGAGTTACCCACTATCATGCACACACATATATGAACCTATGCTAGCATGGCAAGTTCTAAATCTCAAGATTCATTGTCGCTTCACAAGAGATTAACGCCCTATCTTATATGTTCGCGACGCACATAAGACGATTAAGCGCAACCTATGCTAGATATCATACAATCATCTCACACTAAGGTATTAAACAACTAACTAAAGAAATCCATACTAAATCTGCTATGACCCCATGATCACGATTAGCCCATGATAGAACTATGAAAATATGATAATAACACACAATATAAACTAATAAAAATACTTATTAAACCAGAGTACGTCACAAGAGTAATAAGTTTCAAAGTAAAGAAAACTAGCATCCACTGTTACAACGAATAAAAGAATCACAAGAAAACGTATGCTTCCTCTTCTTCATTGCGATGTGCTAAAACGGTCTTCTTCCCTCTCTCCTTGCTCCTTGCTTAATACCCCACACTTTGAAACGTCTTTGAAAACTACTTATATAGAAACCCACAAGAACTAGCCGTCTTAGAAGTCCATCAGAATAAGGATTATAAAAATCAGTATTTAATTTTACGCCCCTGAGCGGCCGCCCCAGCTTCCTGGGCGGGCGCCCCAGATCCCAGGCGGCCGGCCCAGCTTCCTGGGCGGGCGCCCCAGCACCTTCTGGAAAATCCTGCATTCTACTCCTGATTTAGCTGAATTTTGCTCCTAACTTCCCACAACCAATGCCAAGCACTTCCCTAGGCTTATTTTGATGAATTCTCCCTACATACACAAGTTATACCCTGATATGCAAAAACACTAGAAAAATGCATCAAATACACAAAATACTTGACTTCAAGACATCAATTCAAGTCATTATAAGACGTTCTAAGTGGTATAAAATGCCACTTATCAGACCCCCAAACTTAAATCGATGCTTGTCCTCAAGCGTCACAGACTCAAAAACAAAGCAAAACATGCATGAATGCAATATACATGAAATGCAGCGATCCCCCTCACAATGACTAAACCAACCAACTCATGACATCTCAATAAATTCAATTAGGCAACTAGAGATCAATCAAATCATGTAAACTAACATACAACTAGAAACGTGGTGTGTGTGGATGCTTAACAGATATGCTTCGAAACTAGATCAATTATCATAACTCAATTATCCTTAAGACAATCACATGATTATATGAAGAATAAATGCTAGGCACAAAATGACTTATAACACGTCAAGATCACTGGAGCTTATTACGGAATCATGCTTTTATTCAACACAACAACAAATGCTTATTTGACCGTGCAATGAGTGAGGTCCACAAAAGAATTATGCAATGGCATCCATTTAGCGAGCGTTAGGTTAGCGGATCCCAGACTATAAAAGACTTAGGTCACTAGGCACAAAGTCCCCTAAGAACTTAATAACTCGAATACCAAAGAGGCCACTCGTGATCAATTATGCATTAAATTATATATTTTTTTCCTTTTTTTTCTTTTTTTCTTCTTCTTTTTTTCAAATTTCTGAGCAAGTGCGTTTCGCTCCATCTTGCTCAACCCTAGACTACTCGCATAAAAATACGAGCCGACTACTAGCCAATTGACACCTAGCCATAATTAGCAATGAATTCCAATTTTTACTCCAATTTTTTTCTTTTCATGCCCTTTATCATTAAGAGCCTATCATAAATTCTAAGCATAATCAATAGATTAACCTCAAGAACCATCAAACCATGACAACAATCTAGTCCTTAAGCATACTCTAAGACTTAGTGAAATTACAAGTGTTTCTAGCATGCATGTCAACCTACAAGATTCAACATTACTCTAACGCTATCACTACACTTACATCAATATCACAAATCAATCGGTAAAGTAACGCAAAAGGGATCATGATATATGCATGAGCTAGATGACATGATAAATAAAGCTATAAAATAAAATAAAAAAAACTATATATAGCAAAAATATGCACTATATGAACTAAACTATCATGAATATGCAACTACATGACACACACCCAAATATATTCCTTAACTACCACCCCCAAACTTAAAATCTTCACTGACCCCAGTGAAGGCAGTAGAAAGGAACACATGGTATACCTACTCGGAGAAATTATCATCATCACCCTCAGAGGGTGGAGTGTCAGGAGGCGGATAAGTAGAGTCCTCACCAAAAATGGGCCACTGGATGTCAGCCCCAAGGCCTCTAAAAGCAGTCCCAAGTACGAGGGTGAGCTCCTGCGCAAACCTACTCTGCGACTCATACATCGCATCCATCCTCCTGGAAAGCCTCCTATACTGGGCATCAACCATCCCTGAACCAACACCTTCCTGGGCTCTAGAAGAACCTGCCTCCTCACGGGCTTGACTGGGCCTAGCCATAGTAGCACCAGCTGCTGGTCGTTCTCCTGGAAGACGATATCCCAAACCATGCTCTTCGGGCTCTCCACCCGTCCACTCTTGCATTGCATTCAGCGTCGCTGAGTCAATAGGAGCAGCCGGCATCTGCAGCTGCTCGTAAAACGGCCAATGAACTCCAACTGCTTAGCATAGCTTCGTGACAGTAGATGCATAAGGGATGTTGCTTTATGTCCTGCCCCTCAAAAACTTCAAAATCCCTTGGTAGATGAACTCACCAAGGTCCACATAATACTCCTCATTCAAGATCCCTCATAATAACCTTGCTCTCTCAACTGTAACCTCACGTGCATGCGAAGTAGGCAAAATATTAGCACAAATAAAAGCATTCCATGCACGGGCATACCTATTCATCGTAACCGCCAGAAAAGAACGATATTCATTAGATCCCATCTTAAACTTCCACATCGTGCCCGACTGACAGAGAGTAGCACAAATCAAATCCAAATCAAAATCCCCGGGGGTCTTCTCATTCCAGTTCTCCTCCTCGGGCTTCCTTTGTCGTTGCCCAATAACACGGCGAATCGCCTCAGGCTGATAATCAACAGTAAGCCCACGAATAACCGTATACCTATTTTTGTCAGCCTTGGCGTTCGCATAAAACTCGCGAACCACACTCATTGGAACCGCCTCCGGCGACTCACTAAAAGAAATCCACCCTTTCTCTGCAATCATTGGTAATAACTCACCATCCCTCCCTGATGGTAAAAATCCCCTCTCCTTCAGAATTGGCTTAGTCAGAAGCCTAGTATACTCCTCCTCCGCAGCCCTATCCATCAAACGGGGCCTCACAGCAGTTCCCCTCAAAAAATCAGCAGTATGAAGAGTGCTGCTTCTATCAATAGTTCGAGATCTCTTAGGTGCCATTGAAACTGAGAAAAAGTGTTTAAGAGTTGTGGTTTGAGTGTAGGAGAGGGTTTTTAAGTTGTAAGTATATGGGAGTGTATATGGAGGTGTTGTGTGTAAATATAAGGTAGGATTTACGGTTAGAATTAAAGTAGGAGTGGGATTTCTGGGAGAGAAATTGTGGGTTTGTGGGTTTTTTGCTTTGTGTTTTATTTTATTTTTGGGTTTTCTGATTTTTTTTGGTTTTTTATAAGGCAGAAAAAAATTTCTGACAGAAGGGTTCCGCGCGGCCGCCCGGGCTTTCCAGGCGGGCGCCCCAGACTCCAGGCGGTCACCCGGGAATTCCAGGCGGGCGCCCCAGGGGTTTCTGGGAAAAAAAATTTCTGCCCAAATTTTCTGTATTTTTTTGGGTTTTTTGGATATGGTACTAACTTCTAAAGGTTCCTAAAGGTTCAAGTCTTGGGTTGCCTCCCAAGAAGCGCTTCTTTTACGTCATTAGCTTGACATAGAGGAGTTCGATCAAGTTGACAATAAAACGGCACTAACCACTTCCCGGTTTGCCATGTCTCCATAGTAATGCTTCAATCTCTAACCATTAGTCTTGAATGCTTGGCCCTGATCGTTCTCAAAAATCTCCACCGCTCCATGTGGATACACAGTTTTGACGATAAACGGTCCAGACCACCTTGATTTCAACTTTCCAGGAAAAAGTCGGAGACGAGAGTTAAATAAAAGAACTTGTTGCCCCGACACAAATGACTTAGGACATAGCTTCCTGTCATGCCACCTTTTTACTTTTTCCTTGTATATTTTGTTGTTCTCGTACGCTTGAAGTCGAAATTCATCAAGTTCATTTAACTGAAGCATTCGCTTCTTTCCAGCTGCATCTAGATCAAGGTTTAACTTCTTCAATGCCCAATAAGCCTTATGCTCTAGCTCCGCAGGTAAATGACATCCCTTACCATAGACAAGTTGAAACGGGGACATCCCAAGTGGAGTCTTGTATGCTGTTCTATATGCCCAAACAGCTTTATCGAGCTTTAAAGACCAATCTTTCCTTGACGGACAAATAATTTTCTCTAGAATGCGCTTTATCTCTCTATATGACACTTCAGCTTGACCATTAGTTTGCGGATGATAGGCAGTAGTAATACGATGATTCACATTGAAGTGCTGCATCATAGAAGTGAACTTACGGTTGCAGAAATGTGACCCCTCATCACTAATGATTACTCGTGATGTTCCAAACCTTGTGAATATCTTCTTATGAAGAAAATTCAACACTACCTTTGCATCATTCGTCGGCAGAGCCTTGACTTCTACCCATTTCGAGACATAATCGACTGCCAGCAAGATGTACTGATTATTGCAAGATGAGATAAATGGTCCCATAAAATCGATTCCCCAAACATCAAAGACCTCGACTTCAAGCATCACATTTAAAGGCATCTCATCCTTTCTAGTAAAATTACCAACTCTTTGGCAGTGATCACACCTTAAAACAAACTGATGTGCATCCTTAAACAACATAGGCCAGAAAAAACCTGCTTGCAGAATACGGACTGCTGTCTTTTCACCACCATAATGTCCACCATAAACTGTGGAATAGCAGTCTCGTAATATCCCCTCCGTCTCACAAAATGGGATACATCTCCTGATGATCTGGTCAGCTCCTTGTCTAAACAAATATGGTTCATCCCACATATACCACTTCACCTCATGCAGAAACTTCTTCTTTTGAGCTGTATTCATATTAGGAGGCATTATATTGCTGACAAGATAGTTCACAATGTCTGCGAACCATGGTTCTTCCTCCTGAACTGCGAACAACTGCTCATCCGGAAAAGATTCTTTGATCAATGTCTTATCATGGAAGTAGAATCGGGATTCTCCAATCTAGAGAGATGATCAACTACTTGATTCTCAATGCCTTTTCGATCCTTGATCTCTAACTCAAATTCCTGTAGTAAGAGCACCCAATGAATAAGTCTAGGCTTCGAATCCTTCTTTGAGACTAGATAGCTGATGGCGGCGTGATCAGTGAATACCATCACCTTTGTCCCAAGCAGATAAGATCGAAAATTTTCAAAACTAAAGATTATAGCCAAGAGCTCCTTCTCAGTAGTGGTGTAGTTCATTTGAGCTCCATTGAGCATTTTACTAGCATAGTAGACCACATGAAAAAGATTATTCTTGCGCTGCCCAAGAACTGCTCCCACTGCATAATCACTCACATCAAATATCATCTCAAAAGGTTCTGTCCAATCAGATGCCGTAATAACTGGTGCAGTTATCAAACTCTTCTTGAGAGTCTCGAATGCCGCCAAACATTCATCATCAAATTTGAAAGGCACATCTTTCTCGAGCAATTTGCACAACGGCTTAGATATCTTCAAGAAGTCCTTGATGAAATGCCGATAAAAACCCGCATGACCAAGAAAACTACGGATTCCTTTCACAAAAATAGGTGGTGGAAGATTTTCAATGACTCCCACCTTGGCTTTGTCCACCTCAAGGTCCTTGCTAGAGACTTTATGCCCAAGAATAATGCCTTCACGCACCATAAAGTGACACTTTTCCCAATTGAGTACCAAATTGGTTTCCACACACCTTTTGAGCACCGAACGAAGATTATTCAAACATTCGTCAAACGAATGTCCAGAGATGGAGAAGTCGTCCATGAACACTTCGACATTGTTTCCAATCATATCATAGAATATAGCCATCATGGATCTCTGAAAAGTGGCAAGTGCACCACATAAGCCAAACGAAACTCTGCGAAAAGCAAATGTGCCAAAAGGGCAAGTGAAGGTAGTCTTTTCTTGATCTTCTGGTGCAATGCAAATCTGATTATACCCCAAATAGCCATCCAGAAGACAATAATACTCATGACCGGACAACTTGTCAAGCATCTGATCAATAAATGGAAGAGGGAAGTGATCCTTCCTCGTGGCTTTGTTCAACTTTCTGTAATCCATGCATACCCTCCATCCTGTGACTGTTCGAGTGGGGATGAGCTCATTCTTCTCATTTGCTACCACAATTATACCTCCTTTCTTAGGTACACATTGCACAGGGCTCACCCAAGAACTGTCAGATATAGGATATATGATTCCTGCATCTAGCCACTTCAGATTTTCTTTCTTCACCACTTCTTTCATGATATGATTAAGTCTTCAGTGTTGCTCAACCGTCGGCTTACTACCTTCCTCTAGCAGAATTTTATGCATGCAATACGAATGACTGATCCCTTTTATATCTGCTATAGTCCATCCGATGGCCGATTTGAATTCTCTCAAGATCCTCAAGAGCTTGTCTTCCTCACTACCTTAAAGGTCAGATGTAACACCCCCAAATCCGGGGTCGGGGATTCGGGTTGTCACGAGTTCCATTTCCCTTAATAACACCCAATCTTAATAAATAATCAACTACTCTGTACTGTGAACCCACAATAAACACACACACCACAAGTTATAGTCTCAGAGATGAACACTCAAAAATAACACAAGTCCTTATATTCCACAATTATAAACCGTTTCACCTTAAAAAGGTTCTGAATAAATTTACATATTCCTTGCCATTATTACAATTCATATTATACATAAGTCTGGTTCATCAATAGTTGAAAACCTAGCCTATTGGTAGCTCCTACCTCAGCTACGGCGGCATCAACGCTTCCAGAAGACTGCAGAACGTTTTCTAACCGCTTGCGAATCGGGAGCTTGGTCCTGTTCATCTTTTCTATCTGTTGTTGTGTGATGAAAGAAGAAAGTAAGGGTGAGCAGCAAGCCCACCAAAATAATATGTATAATGAATAACAATATATGAGCCTTCTCATAGTACTCATGAAAGTCTTGGTCAAAAAAAATGAACCAAGTTTGATATCTTAACGATGAAGTCGCAAAATATTCATATATATACATATATACTTTTCAAAATCTTGGAAGTCCTCTTCCATGAATAATATACACAGAGTTCCAGTTTATAACTGTATAAAAATATCGTTGCAAGGTGATCTCATATATCTACCCTTATCTCAACGTTTTTCTGAAAATCTTTGATATGCATAAGATAATCATTAACTAGATATAAGTTGAAAATATGAAGTTACAAGATACCCCAATATACTTATATCTTTTCCAAATATTACTTGAACTACCACCGTTCAAGTTATAATCAGTTCAAAAGTTCATCACATAGATGAGACTACAAGACAAGATTTGAATAGATTCAATCTTTGAATATCATTATAAATAATGAAGTTACGAGATACTTCATTAAATCCCGATATATATATACACCTATATATATACATTTCATACACTCCTTGAAAACCTCTTTTATGAAAATTATAAACAGAGTTGCAATATCCAATGAATTTGGAAAGGAGAAAACCTTAGCATAAAGCTGATATCTTGCTGATCAGGCAAAGATACCAATAAGTAACCTTTTCTACTAGTAGATGGACGAATTCCCCACTAGTCATCACCCTGGCCGCAATAGGACCTTATGCTGGACTACCACTCAGCCACTTACGCATTTGATGGACTCCCACTGAGCCACTTACACTTTCATGGACGCCCACTGAGCCCATGTTGCTTATGCCGACTCAAATAGATGAACTTACTTCCCGAACGATGGGCAAGTAATCAAGATGTTTTCTCAAAACAGCAACCTCGTTGGGAATGTAAAATACACCACTGAGCCGGATCCCTCAAGTTTTGAATGAGTATTTAAATCCCCTTTAAAAGGAAGATCTTAAATATAAAAATGAGTTTTGGGATCCGCTCTAACTTTTAAAAATCATTTTGAAGACTCGAAAACACTTTAAAGAGTGTTTGGAGTAATGCTGATTTAATGAAATAAATCAGTCCCAATATATTAAAAAATATCTGAATATTATTATTTAAATAATATTCCCATAAAGAATAATCTTTATAAAAATAATTAAAGTAGAAGTTTTAAAACTTATACTTGAAATGAGTATTAAATAACCAAAGATATACTTATACGAAAGTACTATCTTTATTTGAATAATCAAAGATAAGTTTCATTATCGACACCTTATTCTTTAATAAAATAAAGAATATATCTCAGCAAATAATCGGAGTCATAGATCCTCAAATGAATATTCAAATAATATTCATTAAATAATATAAACTGAGTCATAAGCCCTCGAATGAATATTCAAATAATATTCAAATAATAAAATAAAAGGAGTCATAAGTCCTCGAATGAATATTCAAAATAATATTCATTTAATAAAATAAGGAAGTCATAAGCCCTCGAATGAATATTCAAAATAATATTCATTTAATAAAATAAGGAAGTCATAAGCCCTCGAATGAATATTCAAAATAATATTCATTTAATAAAATAAAGAAGTCATAAGCCCTCGAATGAATATTCAAAATAATATTCATTTAATTAAATAAAGAATTCATAAGCCCTCGAATGAATATTCGTAATAATATTCATTAAATAAAATAAAGGAGTCATAAGCCCTCGAATGAATATTCGTAATAATATTCATTAAATAAAATAAAGTTATCGAATAAACCTTATTCGATTAATAGTTTTAAAAACTATATCAATATATATATATATAAATATATATTATACTCGGGAGCCTCGCCTCCCGGTTTTAGAAAAAGTTCACCTTTTGATCCCCTATACTAAGGGTATACGTAAATACCGCTTATCTCTAGCATAGGTATTATGCAACGAATAAGCATTTAAACCAACAGATATATAAATCAAGAATACGAAACAGGCATGCATATATACCATATCACATGCTACAATATATCACAAGAATTTGCTAATAACAAATATGCATTTATCACAAGATCATGCATATACACATATACATCACAACAACAGTATAACGGGTAGAAAACTTGCCTGAGTGACTGGGGGTTACAAATGGCTCGGGACGAGTCTGGTAACCTATAAACAACATATAAGTTGGAATTAAACCGAAGTCACTTGTAAATCTATAGTTTAACCAAATTAGACTCTAACGCTCGCTTTGCGCTTACTGATTCTCTTAAGTCGCTCGAGTACCCTCGGCTCCACCATTTTTAATAAATTAACCATTATGAGTTTTAAGGCGATTCCTTCGCGAGTGTCTTAACAACTACCTATTACACTTTACATAAATGTTTCATACTCCAATTAGTCCTTTAAGGTCTTTAACCTATGTTTCAAAGTAAGGCGAGGGGTAATGTTTCGTTCGCGAAACGTCGTTACTTAAAACGGCCGTTTCTCCTAAACCATACATCGGAATCAAACGAACCACATATCAAAACGAAGCTCGTAACATGAACTATCTAAAGATGGCAATGGTCAAAACCTAGCAGGGAGTTCTCGGGTCCTAATGTTATGAACAAAAGCAGTCTAAAGTAAATCGAACATTACGACGGCTATTTTACGCGATTTCCAAATTTTTTACCATTCCAAATCATATCAATCCAACTACCAATCAACAACAACTCACGATACACATCAATTCTACTGATTTCAGTCATAATAAGCTCAAGGATCTCAATCCAATCATATATTATAACATCTCCAAATTCAACTAAACTACTTAACAATTAAGCTCGAATCATGCTTATCATTCAAATTACTACTCATCCATCCAAACCATCTCCAAACTTCAACATTCAAACTTATTACTAAAGGGTGTGAATATTTATACCTTTCTTGGTGGGTGGAAAGTTACTAGGAAGCCTTATGGAGCCTCCTACAAGCTTGATCTTTCCAAAGAAATCAAGAACACAAAGTTAGGCTTTGAAGTTTCTAAAAGTCCGATTTAAAGAACTGTAAAAATTAGGATCTTACCTTGCTTATTTGGAAGAGACTTGTGAACAAGAGTTGTAGGACATCTCAATACCTTTCCAACGAGCTATAGAACACAACATTTGAGTGAGTATTGAAGGAGATATGGCAGTTTGAAGTTGCTGGGTTTGTTTTAGCCGAGAGCTTTCTTCTTGAAATGGGAAAGTCAACTTTCAATTTGTATTTGTGTTATGAAATTTGTTGGTTGGTTGCTTCCTTTTGTCTTGGAATTAAATTAAATTTTTACCATGGTGAAAAATGTGTGGCTCACAATCAACCAACCAATCCTTCCCACTTGTCATGCTTAGGTCATCAAGCTTAGGTCATCTTGTTACACTTGTCTTCTTCTTGTTGGTTTGATGACATCATCATCCCTAACCTCCTTGATTAACTCCTAATTGCTTGCCTAATGACCGCTGATCTGTTATACGGTTCGCTTAACTTTCGTTCTCATTTATCGTTTGAGGAATCATATCCGGGATCTTATCACTTGGGTTCCCCTAAACCTTCCTCAATATTTTACATTCCTTTTTATGATCCCCTCTAAAAATCCTTGAATTTAAATCCTATTTATCCTGTTACCTTATACTCACTTCTTTCTGTATCTGGTGGATTTCTGGGAAAAATCAAAGTGTTCGGAATTGGATTCTGACGATCTTTATATACACTTATATACCATATAGAGTACTAATAAAATCTCAGAATATCAATAACAGAACCCCTACATAGTGTGGCATGAAAAGTTTTCTTATTCAGCATAATCAACAAAATCACTATTCATAAGGGTTTCAAAAATTCCAAAAATTGCGGTTATTACAGTCTCCCCTCCTTAAAAGGATTCCGTCCCGGAATCAGATTGAAAATGAATAGGGATACTTTCTTAGCATTACACTTTCTAACTCTCAAGTAAATTTTCCCACATTGTGGTTCTTCCATCAAACTCTGAATAGTTTGATAACCCTTCTCCTAAGCACTTGTTCCTTTTTCAATCTATAACCCTTCCTGGTTGCTCCATATAGGTTACGTCTGGTTGCATGTCTATGCGCTCATATGCCCCTATTTATCTGGCATCCGAATTACACTTCCTTAACATTGATACGTGAAACACGTTATGACTTGCTACATGTTCTGGGGTAAGGCTAGCTCATATGCTAACTTCCCAATACTTTTTAATATATCCAAGGGTCCGACAAATTGTGGACTTAGCTTTCCTTTCTTTCCGAATCTCATCAATCATTTCCAAGGGTTTCTAAGGGGATACCTTTAACAACACTAGGTCCCCTACTTCCTATTCTTTGTCCTTTCGTATCAAATCAACATACTTCTTATGTCCATCTTGGGTTACTACCAGCCGTCCTCTGATTAGATCTATTATATCCTTGGTCCTTTGGACTACTGCAGGTCCGAGCATCTTGCGCTCTACAACTTCATCCTAACATAAGGGAGATCGACATTGTCTTCCGTCAAGGATCTCATAAGGCGACAACTCGATAATGACATAAGATCTATTGTCGTAAGAAAACTCAATCCGTGTTAAGTGATCATTCCAATTTCTTTCAAGTCTATTGCACAGACTCTCATTATAGCTTTTAGCATTAGAGCTTTTGCTTCTCAATACCCATTCTTTTCCAGTTCGTAATCGCTACTACCTTCCGTTCCTAATATTATACTGGTTATACTTTTGCTCGTTAGCGTTCTATAACCTTTTAATAACTTCGTCAACCTTAGTATCACAAATGTATTTCCATTCCGCATACCACCACAACTTTACTACTCCTTTTTCAGCTGCTTCTATCTTTGAAAGCTTAGTTCTTCATATAGAAGTAAAAGAATTTATTGAGAGATCACTATGATCATGAACACTTGTTACATTGCATAGTTAGTACAGAAGATGGCCAGCCTTTAGTACTTGACAAGCAATTAAATAATATATGGTATCCTACTCGGCTTCTATCACACAGATAGATAGTCATTCGGCAATACCTCCCCTTCTGGAAGGGTTGTTCTTCTCAGCTTATATGAAATGAAAAGAAGAGAAAAGAACGAATTGAAGAGAATTGTATATGTGAAAAAAAAAATTTACTGCCACCAAATATCTGGCTTGGAACCTACCTCTGAACTATAGAGGTTTGATATAGGAGAACAAAACATATGTGTATTTATATCAACATCAAGTATTATAGCATCGCATTTTACATGCTTAAATATTTACTATTCCATCCATCATTCTATGGACCCATGCTCTTGCTCGAGCTTATACACAATCACCTTTGAAACTCCCTCGACATCGAAAATCGAATCTGGGTTTTCATTCTAGACATCACCGTTACTAGAATTCTATGCTTGCACTGCAACCTTCCTCGTATAGTAATACGACTCTCTATTGATAAGAAGGAATAAGTATTCAATAGGTAGATAATCGACTTAATTAGTCTATCAATGATAACTTATACATCACCACAACCCGATTAGTGGTACTTAATCTCAACATCCATTCCAATACAACTCTTACAGTTGTAATTAATTGGCTCATCACCCGCAGAATCATTCCTGCACTACTAGGGTCCATCGTTGACCTACTGTAGTCATTCATTTTCCTTGAAGTCTTAATAGCTAACCATACGGAGTCCATACATCTCGTATCGAATTCTTCTAAGGAGGTAACATGATCACCGTTCATGATTCATGAAGAACACTCCTGAACTTGACGTACATATGACATGAAGCAGATAAAATTGCAGAAGAGTTTCAATAAAAGCAACGATAGCAGGTTAATACCATTATTAACCATATGTCTTTATTAGGAGACATGAAGCTCAAAGGTTCATTTAGTCCTTTCGTAACATGGTCCTGGCTTATCTTAAGATATGACCCTCTAAGATAGATAGCCCGCTCACGGTGATTACAAAAATTAATCTTTACCCAACTACTATCACGGTTGAGTATCGCACAATCATCAGAAGGAATGTCAATCTTCCACACCATAATACAACCTTCACAGCCTTAACCATTATCACTATATTCCTCTGGCACGAGCGCCTCTAATTGTCCTCTTACACTTAAAGTGTCGGCCACCTCTTTGGCCTTTCTTGATAGTAATATTTCCTTACAATCAATGTCATTTTAACCACCTTCACTAAATTTTCTACCTCATTTCCAATCACTGCTTGTGTGAAGATGTTTTCCTTAAAATCTGATGAGTAAAAAAAAAATATCACCATTTTTCCATAAGTTATTGCCTCAGTCTTTAGAGGTTAATCACTGTCACGACTGACTCTCAATCATACTTGGAACATCTTTTATCCTAGGCCCTAATTGCATTGAACAATTTCGACCTTTACTGGTTTGATCCATACTTTCTCGTGGTTTAACACGTGCCCCACTTGGCATCATTATAATTATGTCATATTTCCTTTATCAACATTTTTATTCTTGAGAATTTTGAATATTACCTTTCTCCTTGTAAAACCTCTAAGGTTATCCTCGAATCGTTCCTCCTGTATTCCCTAGATACAGGGCATATCAAGATACCATTTATTAATACCAGAATCATTGTCTATATACTTCTGAAAAATTTCTCCACTGATTCTTAAAGGTTGTTATTACCTTAATCCTTTCCAATTCATACTGTCAAAACTCACACTATCCCTATTAAGGGTGAAATTCCAACCTTTATGCATTCCCCGAGGATTCATTTTAAGTTACCGATGTTCTATCCTTAATTCCACCTTTAAAAGGTACATGCATCCTTCCATGGATAAATCAAGTCATATATCCCTGATAAGGGTATCTTATTCAATCATTCCCACCTCGATAGTATATGCCTAATTTCACAATAACATCTGTATTCAAAATGAGGTCAATCAATATGGCCTCCAAAAGATAAGAACGGTTATCCGTTTTTCTTGCCTGATTCAGTAATGATAACAGGGATGTTCTAGAAGATGTTTGTCGTGTTCAACGTGAACCTTTTAGTTCTAACTACTCATTTACCTCTTTTATTTATCTCAACAGTCATCTCAATGTTGGGATATCTTTCATACCTGGCGTCTCCCTTTCTGGGTATCATGCCCCCGGTCTTACACTTCACATTCTTGAAGGTCACTTCCTTCATCCAATTTTCCTAATTTCTTACTTTCTTGTCTCCTCAGTCCATTCGTGTTTCCTTATTAATCAATCGATCTATCTCAAATTTTCATCGAATACTGTCAACTTCAAGGGAATTAACTTTACATATCGCTTACGCCTTCAAACCTTAAATTTATCTCATGATCAGTCACCATCGCGCTGATGATGACACACTTCTCTATTTTTATTGCAAGGGTTTCTTAGGGTTTCCCATACCTAACTCCCTTATCACTTCTCAACTCTATTTCCTTTATATCCCTTTATACTCCTTCCCTTTTCAGTCTTTTATTTTCGTTTCCATTACAACCATTACATGAACCAACACAACATAAGCATTAATTTCAAACATCCCGTCACTCTGGATTCGTGTCCTCAGAACGAATCTTGACAACTTTTACAACTTAGATTCATAATTCATCATACTCGTCCGCTTTTGTTCTGGCTCTAAAGCTTTTACACTACCTCCATAACCTTGGGAAGTACTTTCCTGAAAACAATTGTCTGAACTTTAATCAGTTTATTATAACCTCTGGCTCCGTGCCTTTCTTGGCCTTTCACCAACGGGTGGCCCCTCTCTTACGGGGGTAAGTGACAAAAACAGTCTTTTGTGCTTCGTCAATCATTTAAAATCTCAAATAATTCCTATATTTCCTTTAGCCAGGCTCTTGCCTCGACTGGGTCAAACTGTTCCTTGGAACTCTGAGAGCTTAGCGACTTAAAGGTCATGAAAGGATTTCCTACCGCATTGTTTCCTCAAGGTGGTGGTTGGGAATAAAAATATAAGTTCTGTTTAGACAGGTCCATGAATTTCCATATAGGAGTACCGTCTCGGGTCTCCTTATCTTGCTCGACTTCTATTTTCTCAGTATGAAATGTTTCATCCTTCTCCCATACTTGGGGTTATCTTATACGTTAAAATCCTCATTTTCCACTTCATTATGTTATGGGTTCCTTCTATCTTGATGGCGTCCTCCCTGACTATCACATTTAGGGTTTGCCCTAAATCTTATTCCTTGAACTATGACTTTCATCTAGGATCTCATCTTTAAGCTCTTAAACATTTGGAACCCAAATTCTATAGGAATACCTCATTATTCCTTTATCATCTTTCTCGATATTAATCTCATATCTATTTGTTGGCTCTCTGCCTTCATTCATCACTTTTTCTGGCACAATATGTTCTTTTCCAATAATTCGGTTTATCTTCCAATCTCAAACAGCTTTTCGGTACCGGCTCCGGTTACCTTCACTTCTATTTCCATTTTCTCAAAATCTCTTATAAACTCTCTCAAAGACATTATCATCTTGAGTCTCTCCTTTTTACTAAGGGCATCAGCCACCACATTGGCTTTCCCCGAATGATAAAGAATCTCATAATCGTAATCCTTGATTAGCTCTAACCACCTCATTTGGCACATGTTGAGCTCTTTCTGCGTGAAAATGCACTAGAGCACTTATGGCTTGTGTAAATCTCGTACTTCTCTCCATACAAGTAGTGCCTCCAATATTTAGGGCAAAACTATTGCCACGAGCCCAAGCTCATGGGTGGGGATATCGAATTTTATATTCCCTTAATTGTCTTGATGCGTACGCGATTACCTTGTTGTGCTGTATAAGAAGCACCCTAATTCCTTATGCGAAGCGTCACTACACATCACAAAATCTCCTTTTCCATCTGGCAACGCCATCATAGGGGTCGTCACCAATCTTTGCTTCACTTCTTGAAAGTTGTTCTCGTATTTCTCTGTCCATTCAAACTTCTCAGTCTTACGAGTAAGCCGCGTTAAAGGGGGCTACTATCTTTACAAACTTGAACGAACCTCCGATAGTGACCGACCAATTCTACCTCTGGTAGTCGACCTAACCATGGTCATCAATTCATCAGTGGTCCTTTATTCATTCTTATCAGGATCCTCCATGGGATCCTCCTCAGCAACTATCCCTTCTAGGACAACTTCCTCAACATGAACATCATCCGATCCCGCGTTAGGACGCTCTATCGGATCCATAATCTGATCTCCAATAAGTAATAAAACATCATCGCGTTGTTGCTCCTCAACCTCAGGGTTCGGAGTCCCGCTACCATATACGATAATGAACTACACTTCTATCACGATATTTATAAGGGTTCCCATAAGGGTTTTAACTGTCAGTACTACGTTAGGTAGCCCGACTAGGAACTTGGCAAGAGTTCTTATTATCTTAGTGAACTTATTATCTAAACGTCACATCATCTCTGAGGTTTATAACGCTTAGCTCTGATACCACTTCTGTAACACCCCCAAATCCGGGGTCGGGGATCCGGGTTGTCATGAGTTCCATTTCCCTTAATAACACCCAATCTTAATAAATAATCAACTACTCTGTACTGTGACCCCACAATAAACACACACACCACAAGTTATAGTCTCAGAGATGAACACTCAAAATTAAAACAAGTCCTTATATTCCACAATTATAAACCGTTACACCTTAAAAAGGTTCTGAATAAATTTACATATTCCTTGCCATTATTACAATTCATATTATACATAAATCTGGTTCATCAATAGTTGAAAACCTAGCCTATTGGTAGCTCCTACCTCAGCTACGGTGGCATCAACGCTTCCAGAAGACTGCGGAACATTTTCTAACCGCTTGCGAATCGGGAGCTTGGTCCTGTTCATCTTTTCTATCTGTTGTTGTGTGATGAAAGAAGAAAATAAGGGTGAGCAGCAAGCCCACCAAAATAATATGTATAATGATTAACAATATATGAGCCTTCTCATAGTACTCATGAAAGTCTTGGTCAAAAGAAATAAACCAAGTTTGATATCTTAATGCGATGAAGTCGCAAAATATTCAGTATATATACATATATACTTTTCAAAATCTTGGAAGTCCTCTTCCATGCATAATATACACAGAGTTCCAGTTTATAACTGTATAAAAATATCGTTGCAAGGTGATCTCATATATCTACCCTTGTCTCAATGTTTTTCTGAAAATCTTTGATATGCATAAGATAATCATTAACTAGATATAAGTTGAAAATATGAAGTTACAAGATACCCCAATATACTTATATCTTTTCCAAATATTACTTGAACTACCACCGTTCAAGTTATAATCAGTTCAAAAGTTCATCACATAGATGAGACTACAAGACAAGATTTGAATAGATTCAATCTTTGAATATCATTATAAATAATGAAGTTACGAGATACTTCATTAAATCCCGATATATATATACACCTATATATATACATTTCATACACTCCTTGAAAACCTCTGTTATGAAAATTATAAACAGAGTTGCAATATCCAATGAATTTGGAAAGGAGAAAACGTTGGCATAAACCTGATATCTTGCTGATCAGGCAAAGATACCAATAAGTAACCTTTTCTACTAGTAGATGGACGAATTCCCCACTGGTCATTACCCTGGCCGTAATAGGACCTTATGCTGGACTGCCACTCAGCCACTTACGCATTTGATGGACTCCCACTGAGCCACTTACACTTTTATAGACACCCACTGAGCCCATGTTGCTTATGCCGACTCAAATAGATGAACTTACTTCCCGAACGATGGGCAAGTAATCAAGATGTTTTCTCAAAACAGCAACCTCGTTGCGAATGTAAAATACACCACTGAGCCGGATCCCTCAAGTTTTGAACGAGTATTTAAATACCCTTTAAAAGGAAGATCTTAAATATAAAAATGAGTTTTGGGATCCGCTTTAACTTTTAAAATTCATTTTGAAGACTCGAAAACACTTTAAAGAGTGTTTGGAGTAATGCTGATTTAATGAAATAAATCAGTCCCAATATATTAGAAAATATCTGAATATTATTATTTAAATAATATTCCCATAAAGAATAATCTTTATAAAAATAATTGAAGTAAAAGTTTTAAAACTTATACTTGAAATGAGTATTAAATAACAAAGATATACTTATACGAAAGTACTATCTTTATTTGAATAATCAAAGATAAGTTTGATTATCGACACCTTATTCTTTAATAAAATAAAGAATATATCTCAGCAAATAATCGGAGTCATAGATCCTCAAATGAATATTCAAATAATATTCATTAAATAATATAAACTGAGTCATAAGCCCTCAAATGAATATTCAAATAATATTCAAATAATAAAATAAAAGGAGTCATAAGTCCTCGAATGAATATTCAAAATAATATTTATTTAATAAAATAAAGAAGTCATAAGCCCTCGAATGAATATTCAAAATAATATTCATTTAATAAAATAAAGAAGTCATAAGCCCTCGAATGAATACTCAAAATAATATTCATTTAATAAAATAAAGAATTCATAAGCCCTCGAATGAATATTCGTAATAATATTCATTAAATAAAATAAAGGAGTCATAAGCCCTCGAATGAATATTCGTAATAATATTCATTAAATAAAATAAAGTTATCGAATAAACCTTATTCGATTAATAGTTTTAAAAACTATATCTATATATATATATAAATATATATTATACTCGGGAGCCTCGCCTCCCGGTTTTAGAAAAAGTTCACCTTTTGATCCCCTATACTAAGGGTATACGCAAATACCGCTTATCTCTAGCATAGGTATTATGCAACGAATAAGCATTTGAACCAACATATATATAAATCAAGAATACGAAACAGGCATGCATATATACCATATCACATGCTACAATATATCGCAAGAATTTGCTAATAACAAATATGCATTTATCACAAGATCATGCATATACACATATACATCACAACAACAGTATAACGGATAGAAAACTTGCCTGAGCGTCTGGGGGTTACAAATGGCTCGGGACGAGTCTGGTAACCTATAAAGAACATATAAGTTGGAATTAAACCGAAGTCACTTGTAAATCTATACTTTAACCAAATTAGACTCTAACGCTCGCTTTGCGCTTACTGATTCTCTTAAGTCGCTCGAGTACCCTCGGCTCCACCATTTTTAATAAATTAACCATTACGAGTTTTAAGGCGATTCCTTCGCGAGTGTCTTACCAACTGCCTATTACACTTTACATAAATGTTTCATACTCCAATTAGTCATTTAAGGTCTTTAACCTATGTTTCAAAATAAGGCGAGGGGTAATGTTTCGTTCGCGAAACGTTGTTACTTAAAACGGCCGTTTCTCCTAAACCGTACATCGGAATCAAAGGAACCACATATCAAAACGAAGCTCGTAACATGAACTATCTAAAAATGGCAATGGTCAAAATCTAGCAGGGAGTTCTCGGGTCCTAATGTTATGAACAAAAGCAGTCTAAAGTAAATCGGACATTACGACGGCTATGTTTACGCGATTTCCAAATATTTTACCATTCCAAATCATAACAATCCAACTACCAATCAACAACAACTCAAGATACACATAAATGCTACTGATTTCAGTCATAATAAGCTCAAGGATCTCAATCCAATCATATATTATAACATCTCCAAATTCAACTAAACTACTTAACAATTAAGCTCGAATCATGCTTATCATTCAAATTACTACTCATCCATCCAAACCATCTCCAAACTTCAACATTCAAACTTATTACTAAAGGGTGTGAAGATTTATACCTTTCTTGGAGGGTGGAAAGTTATTAGGAAGCCTTATGGAGCCTCCTACAAGCTTGATCTTTCCAAAGAAATCAAGAACACAAAGTTAGGCTTTGAAGTTTCTAAAAGTCCGATTTAAAGAACTGTAAAAATGAGGGTCTTACCATGCTTATTTGGAAGAGACTTGTGAACAAGAGTTGTAGGTGATCTCAATACCTTTCCAACGAGCTATATAACACAACATTTGAGTGAGGATTGAAGGAGATATGGCAGTTTTAAGTTGCTGGGTTTGTTTTAGCCGAGAGCTTTCTTCTTGAAATGGGAAAGTCAACTTTCAATTTGTATTTGTGTTATGATATTTGTTGGTTGGTTGCTTCCTTTTGTCTTGGAATTAAATTAAATTTTTACCATGGTGAAAAATGTGTGGCTCACAATCAACCAACCAATCCTTCCCACTTGTCATGCTTAGGTCATCAAGCTTAGGTCATCTTGTTACACTTGTCTTCTTCTTGTTGGTTTGATGACATCATCATCCCTAACCTCCTTGATTAACTCCTAATTGCTTGCCTAATGACCGCTGATTTGTTATACGGTTCACTTAACTTTCGTTCTCGTTTATCGTTTGAGGAATCATATCCGGGATCTTATCACTTGGGTTCCCCTAAACCTTCCTCAATATTTTATATTCCTTTTTATGATCCCCTCTTAAAATCCTTGAATTTAAATCCTATTTATCCTGTTACCTTATACTCACTTCTTTCTGTATCTGGTGGATTTCTGGGAAAAATCAAAGTGTTCGGAATTGGATTCTGACGATCTTTACATACACTTATATACCATATAGAGTACTAATAAAATCTCAGAATATTAATAACAGAACCCCTACATAGTGTGGCATGAAAAGTTTTCTTATTCAACATAATCAGCAAAATCACTATTCATAAGGGTTTCAAAAATTCCAAAAATTGGGGTTATTACATCAGATGCAATAATAACAAGCAAAGTAGATGCATCACCTAAAAAAGCATACCTCAAGTGTTCTGGCAATGGTTTAAGCTCCATAGTAGGTGCTACCTCAATAGGTACTTTGAGCTTTCCCTCAGCATTCTTGAGATTAGTATTACCAAGAGATTCAAATGGCATGTCTAGCTTCCGCTTCCAAGGAGAAGCATTTAGATATTGTAGTTGCTCATTGCCTTCCTCAACTTCACTATCAAATTCCCCCATTAAGGCTTTCTTTAAGGCATCAGACATTAGCATATGATCAAGTTCTGAAGTTATCGCATAATCAATCAAATCCACCTATAAGCACTCCTCGTCTTCTGTAGGGAATTTCATTGCCTTGAATACATTGAATGTCACATCCTGATCCTGCACCCTCATAGTAAGTTCACCTTTCTGCACATCTATCAAGGTACGACCTGTAGCCAAGAAAGGTCTTCCCAAGATTATGGGAATCTTCTTATCTTCCACGAAATCCAGAATGATAAAGTCTGCAGGGAAGAAGAGCTTATCCACCTTTACTAGCACATCTTCCACGATGTCTCGTAGGTATATAATAGAACGATCAGCCAATTGTAGAGACATGTAGGTGGGCTTTGGATCAGGCAAATTCAAATTTTTAAAGATAGAAAATGGCATCAGATTGATGCTTACTCCCAAATCGCACAGGCACTTGTCGAAAGACAACTTGCAAATGGTGCAAAGAATGGTGAAGCTACCTGGATCTTTAAGCTTTGGAGGTAATTTTTGTTACAGCACAGCACTGCACTCTTCCGTTAGAGCAACGGTATAAAGGTCATCCAGTTTCACCTTCCTTGAAAGAATACTCTTCATGAATTTTGCATAGCTAGGCATTTGCTCTAGAGCCTCAGCAAAAGGTATGTTGATGTGAAGTTTCTTGAACACCTCCAAAAACTTACCAAATTGCTTATCCAGCTTTGTTTTTTGCAATCTCTTAGAAAAAGGTGGTGGAGGATAGAGCTGTTTCTCCCATGTATTACCCTCAGGCAGAGTGTGTTCAACAGTAGTCTTTCTTGATTCCGCCGCTTTCTCCTTTTACTTCTCTTATTCATCTACAACTTCAACTTCTTCATCTTTTGCCTTTTCAGCATCAACAACTTTTCCGGATCTTAAGGTAATAGCTTTGACTTGCTCTTTAGCTTCCTTCCATCCTGGCACTTTAGTATTGCTGGGAAGTGTGCCAGGTTGACGAGTGAGCATGACATTGGCTATTTGACCAATTTGATTCTCCAAGGTCTTGATAGAAATAGCCTGACTTTTGCATAACGGCTTGAGCTCCTCGAAATCTGCAATAGAAGGTGGAGCAGCACCTCCTTTTTGAGGATATGATTGCCTTTGAGCATAATGCTGTTGTTGCTGGAATCCAGGTGGATTAAACTGCTTACTTATAGGTTGCTGATATGGTTGCTGAACAACATTCTGATTATTGCTCCAGCTGAAATTGGGATGATTTCTGTTGTTAGGATGATAAGTAGCTGGCACAGGCTGCTGCGGTCGCTGATAATTGTTCACATACTGAACAGATTCATTAACGAGAGAATACTGATCCGTAGCATGAGATCCTGCATAAAGCTCACAGACCATAGCTATATGATTGACTCCATAGTTGGCTAAATAATCGACCTTCAAATACAGCACTTGGAGCTGCGCTGCAATAGCTGTAGCTGCATCGACTTCCAGAATACCTGCTACCTTCCCATGTATTATCCTTTGAGTTGGGTTTTGATGCTCATTTTCAGCCATAGTTTCAATAAGATTATAAGCCTCAGTATAGCTTTTGGCCCACAAGGCGCCTCCAGCTGCTGCATCGAGCATGGGCCGAGATTGGGCCCCCAAACCATTATAGAAACCAGTGATCACCATCCAGTCAGGCATACCATAATATGGACACTTTCTCAACATCTCCTTGTAGCGCTCCCAAGCTTCGCACATATATTCAGTCGGTTGCTGCGCAAACTGAGTAAGAGCACTCCTCATAACTGCAGTCTTTGCCATTGGATAGAACTTCACCAGAAACTTTTACGCAAGATCTTGCCAAGTAGTGATGGACCCAGCCGGTTCAGAATGTAACCAGTCCTTAGCTTTATCCCTCAGAGAGAATGGGAAAAGCCTCAGCTTGATAGCCTCATCAGTAATACCATTATATTTGAAAGTACTACAGATCTTGACAAAATTCCTGATATGCATGTTGGGGTCTTCAGTCGCAGCACCTCTGAAAGAAACAGAATTCTGCACCATCTGAATAGTGCCCGACTTGATTTCAAAAGTATTAGCCTGAATAGCCGGATGAAGGATGCTTGACTGAATGTCATCAATTTTAGGCCAAGAAAAGTCCATAAGAGCTGGATCTGCTGCTGGAACTATACGATCACCCATGATTACTGATTCATTCTGCTCACTCTCATTATCCGAATCTTCAAAATCTATCTTATCTAGAATATCAAGAACTGAGTCTGTCTCCTCATCCGTATCTAAAGTCCTCTTGCGAGTACGAGAACGTGTTTGCATAAATGCTCGCTAAAGTACCTGAAACACAATCGGAAACTATAAGTAACACGCCTTAATCAATGAGTCCTAATGACCACTGATGGTAAGTACATAAACTAAACAAATATGCCGAGTCCCCGCCAGCGGCGCCAAAAACTTGTTAGGCACAAACACGTGCTAATAATTCATGCAAGTATACGTGTTCGCAAGTAATTATAGAATAATTTCTAGTTCGTTCTCACAGAGACTCAGACTAATTATATTTAAATAACACTCACTCTCTAATGTATGATTACTTCTCAATGTCAAGACAATAACTCTTTAGATTGATTAATTAATTATTAACTACAATTAACTATGAGATAAAAACACTTAATTAACACTTAAATTAACAATATCAAACACACATGAGATCATAACTTCATTACTACTTCCTTCAATAGTTATTGTTATTACCCTTAGCATGTAACGGTGATGATATTAATCGAATAACACGAAACTGATAAAAGCTAAATTTCGTTGTACTAATACCATTCTACCAATCATCCACAATTAAGATAGAAGTTGAATAGATATCAATTATGTTGAGACCCTATATGTCTACAGAATTTAATAACATAACGATTTTAGCGCAAGTTATTCATTATGATTACACAGGGCAAGTAAAACGGTTAGAGTTACCCACTATCATGCATACACATACATGAACCTATGCTAGCATGGCAAGTTCTAAATCTCAAGATTTACTGTCGCTTCACAACAGATTAACACCCTATCTTATATGTTCGTGACACACATAAGACGATTAAGCACAACCTATGCTAGATATCATACAATCATCTCACACTAAGGTATTAAACAACTAACTAAAAAAATCCATAGTAAATCCGCTATGACCCCATGATCACGATTAGCCCATGATAGAACTCATCGTCACCATGGGTTCATATAAAAACATGATAATAACACACAATATAAACTAATAAAAATACTTATTAAAACCAGAGTACGTCACAAGAGTAATAAGGTTCAAAGTAAAGAAAACTAGCATCCACTGTTACAACGAATAAAAGAATCACTAAAAAACGTATGCTTCCTCTTCTTCGTTGTGATGTGCTAAAACGGTCTTCTTCTTTCTCTCCTTGCTCCTTACTTAATACCCCACACTTTGAAACATCTCTAAAAACTACTTATATAGAAACCCACAAGAACTAGCCATCTCAGAAGTCCATCTAAATAAGGATTATAAAAATCAGTATTTAATTTTACGCCCCCGAGCGGCCACCCCAGCTTCCTGGGCGGGCGCCCCAGATCCCAGGCGGGCGCCCCAGCTTCCTGGGCGGGCGCCCCAGCACCTTCTAGAAAATCCTGCATTCTGCTCCTGATTTAGCTGAATTCTGCTCCTAACTTCCCACAACCAATGCCAAGCACTTCCCTAGGCTTATTTCGATGAATTCTCCCTACATACGCAAGTTATACCCTGAAATGCAAAAACACTAGAAAAACACATCAAATACACAAAATACTTGACTTCAAGACATCAATTCAAGTCATTATAAGACGTTCTAAGTGGTATAAAATGCCACTTATCACTTAGTCCTTCATTCCGTACTACCCAAACTCATAATGTCCCTATTAAGGGTGAAATGCCAACCTTTATACATTCCCGCATGGTTCATCTCAAGTTATCGAGGTTCTACCCTTAATTCAACCTTTAAAATGGTACTTGCATCCTTCCAGGGATAAATCAAGTATTATATCCTTGATAAGGGTATCTTATTCAATCATTCCCACCTCAATATTCTATACCTAATTTCACAATAGCATCCTTATTCAAACTGCGGTCAATCCATATGGCCTCCAAAAGATAATAACGGTTATCCATACTTTTTTTGCCTGATTTGGTAATGATAACATGGATGTTCTGAATGATATTGGTCGTGTTCAACGTGAACTTCTTTTTACTAAATCCTCATTTACTTTTGTTGTTGATCTCAACAGTCATCTCAATGTCGAAACATTTTTCTATACTAGGTGTCTCCCTTTTGGGCATCAAGTCACAGGTCTTACATACACTTCACATTCTTGAAGGTCACTTCCTTCATCCCATTTTCCTAATTTCTTGTTATCATGTCTCCTCAGTCCATCCGTGTTTCTTTATTAATCCATCGGTCTATCTCAAAGTTTCATCGAATACTCTCAACTTAAGGAGATTAATTATACGTATCGCTTACGCCTTCAAACCTTGACTTTATCTCATGATCAGTCACCATCGCGTTGATGATGACACATTTTTCTATATATTTATTGCTAGGGTTTCTTAGGGTTTCACATACCTAACTCCCTTATCGCTTCTCAACTCTATTTCCTTTACATCCCTTTATACTCCTTCCCATTTCAGTCTTTTATTTTCATTTCTATTACAACCATTTCATGAACCAACACAACATAAGCATTGGTCTCAAACATCCCGTCATTCTGGATTCATGTCCTTCAGACGAACCTTGACAAATTTCACAACCTAGATTCATGATTCATCATACTTGTCCGCCTCTGGCCTGGTTTTAAAACTTCTACACTATCTCTCTATCTTCCTTAGCCTTCCACCAGCGGGTGGCCCCTCTCTTAGGAAGGTAAGTGACAAAAATAGTCTTTTGCGCTTCGTCAATCATTTAGAATCTCAAATGATTCCTATATTTCCTTTAGTCAGGCTCTTGCCTCGACTGGGTCAACCTGTTCCTTGGAACTCTAAGAGCTTAGTGACTTAAAGGTCATGCAAGAATTTCCCACCGCATTGTTTCCTCAGGGTGGTGGTTGGGGGTAAAAGTATAAGTTTTGTTTAGACAGGTCCATGAATTGCCCCATAGGAGTACCGTCCTGGTTCTCCCTATCTTGCTCGACTTCTGTTTTCCCAGTATGAAATGTTTCATCCTTCTCCCATAATCGGGGTTATCTTATACGTTAAAATCCTTGTTTTCAACTTCATTATGTTATGGGTTCCTTCTATCTTGATGGCGACCTCCTTGAGTATCAAACTCAGGGTTTGCCCTAAATCTTATTCCTCAAACTATGGCTATCATATAAGATCTCATGCTTAAGCTCTTGAACGTTTGGAACCAAAATTCTGTAGGAATACCTCATTATTGCCTTATCATCTTTCTCGGTATTATCTCTTCTCTAGTCATTGGCTCTCTGCCTTCATTCATCACTTTTTCTTGGCACAATATGATATTTTCCAATAATTCGGGCTGCATTACAATCTCAAACAGCTTTTCGGTACAGGCTCCGGTAACCTTCCCTTCTATTTTCTCAAAATCTCTTATCAACTCTTGCGAATACATTATCATCTTGAGTCTCTCCTTTCTACTAAGGGCATAATCCACCACATTGGCTTTCCTGGATGATAAAGAATCTCACAATCATAATCCTTGATTAGCTCTAACTACCTTCTCTGGCGTATGTTGAGCTCTTTCTACGTGAAAATGTACTAGAGCACTTATGGCTTGTGTAAATCTCGCATTTCTCTCCATACAAGTAGTGCCTCCAATCTTTAGGGAAAAACTAGTACCACGAGCCCAAGCTGATGGGTGGGGATATCGAATTTTATATTCCCTTAATTGTCTTGACGCGTGCGCGATTACCATACCATGCTGTATAAAAACGCATCCTAATTCCTTGTGTGAAGCGTCACTACAAATCACAAAATCCCTTTTTCCATCTGGCAACGCCAACATAGGGGCTGTCACCAATCTTTGCTTCAGTACTTGAAAGTCGTTCTCGCATTTCTCTGTCCATTCGAACTTCTCAGTCTTACGAGTAAGCCGCATTAAAGGGGCTGCTATCTTTGCAAACTTGAATGAACCTACGGTAATAACCGGCCAATCCTACCTCTAATAGTCTCCCTAACCACGGTCATCAATTCCTCAACGGTCCTTTCTTCATTCTTGTCAGGATCCTCCACGGGATCCTTCTCAGGAACAATCCTTTTTGGGATAACATCCTTAATTGCTACATCTTTAATATGAACATCATCTGGTCCCTCGTTAGGACGCTCTATCGGATCCACAATCTGATCTCCAATAAGTAATAAAATATCATCACGCTATTGCTCCTCAACCTCAGGGTTCAGAGTCTCGCTACCATATACGATAACGAACTACGCTTCTATCACGATATTTATAAGGGTTCCCATAAGGATTTTAACTGTCAGTACTACGTTAGGTAGTCCGACTACGAACTTGGCAAGAGTTCTCATTATCTTAGTGAACTTATCATTTTAAAGACACATCATCTCTGAGGTTTATAACGCTCGGCTCTGATACCATTTCTGTAACACCCCCAAATCCGGGATCGGGGATCCGGGTTGTCACGAGTTCCATTTCCCTTAATAACACTTAATCTTAATAAATAACCAAATACCGCGTACTGTGACCCCACACTATACACACACACCACAGGTTATAGTCTCATAGATGAATACCAAAAATAGCCGAAGTCATTTTATTCCACAATTATAAGTCATTACACCTCAAAAGGGTTTCTGAATAAATTTACATATTCTTTGCCATTATTACAATTTATAATATACATAAGTCTGGTACATCAACAGTTGAAAACCTACCCTATTGGTAGTTCCTACCTCAGCTACAACGGCATCAACGCGTACAAGAAACCGCGGAATGTTTCCTGTCCGCTTGCGAATTCTTATCTAGCTGTTGTTGTGTGATGAAAGAAGAAAGCAAGGGTGAGCAACAAGCCCACCAAAATAACATGTATAATAATTTACAATATATGAGCATTCTCATAGTACTCATGAAAGTCTTGGTCAAGAAGAAATGAACCAAGTTGATATCTTAACGCGACCAAGTCGTAAAATATTTAGTATATATGTATATATACTTTTCAAAATCTTGGAAATCCTCCTCCACGCATAATATACATAGAGTTCCAGTTTATAACTGTATAAAAATATCGTTGCAAGGCGATCTCATATATCTAACCATGTCTCAACGTTTTTCTGAAAATCTTTGTCATGCATAAGATAATCATTAACTGTATATAAGTTGAAAAGATGAAGTTACAAGATACTCCAATATACTTATATCTTTTTCGAATGCTACTTGAACTACCACTGTTCAAGATATAATCAGTTTCAAAAGTTCATCACATAGATGAGACTACTAGACAAAACTTGTATAGAACCAATCTCTGAAATATCATCAAAATGAAATGAAGTTACGAGATACTTCATTTGATGAAAACATCATTTTGAAAACTCGACCCTACCAACACTCAACAATCGCCCAACCGTAGCCTTTCTATCGAAGTGCTCTGGGTAGTATTGCAGAAATATCCAACTGGATGATGAACTCATTACGGGAGTTTTCCGCACTAGGAAGACTACTAACGATGATCAGTCGCAGTAGTACAACCCCACCATTTTCTACATGTAGAGGAGAACAGTTGGATTTACTTGTCAACCGAACACTAGACTCCTAAGGAATGGACCGTCTTAGCGGAACTTCCGGGCCATTTTGGCCAATATAATAAGGCTGGGCCGGCGCCACTCGACCACTTACGCCACTCCTAGTTCAGATGAAATCTATGACTCTAAAACGTAAAGCTCGTCCCCCCTTCCCCAAGTAGAAACTTGTTGATACGGCTCCACCAAGAAGTCGTATCTAGTTGGAAAAGAAAACTCACCGATATTTTCCAGGCTATGCCTATTAATGGATTAACTTATTCCAAGAATTTTACTTCCTAAGTGTTGGGTAAGTAATCAAAAACTCTTTTATCAAAACAGCAACCTTGTTGCGAATATAAACAAAAAACATCACGGAGCCGGATCCTTCAGATTTTTGAAGGAGTATTTAAATCCCCTTCGAAAGGAAGATCTTAAATTTGAAAACGAGTTTTTGGGATCCGCTCTAACCTTCCAAAAATAGTTTTGATAAAGTTTGAAAATAATTTCTGGAAATATTTAAAGTAAGAATGATTTGATCGTATCAATCGTTTTCCGAATACTTGGAAAATATTGAAACATTTTTCTTTAATAAAATAAAGAATATTATTTAATAAAATAAGCGGAGTCATAAGTCCTCGAATGAATATTCAAAATAATATTCATTTATAATATAAAACTATCGAATAAACATTATTCGTTTAATAGTTTTGAAAACTATATATATATAAATAATATACTCGGGAACATCGCTTCCCGGTTTAGGAAAATGTTCAACTCTGGGTCCCCTAAACTAAGGGTATACGCTAGTACTGTTTATCTCTAGCATAGGTATTATGCACTTTATAAACAATTGAATCGGTAACAAGATATCAAGGTTACGAAACAGGCATGCATATATATCATATCAACATTCTCCAATATATCGCAAGATTTGCTAATAACAATCATGCACTTATCACAAGATAATGCATATACATATATACATCACAACAACAGTTATACGGGTAGAAAACTTGTCTGGGTGACTGGTGGTGGTAAAAGGCCTGGGCCGAGTCTGGTAACACATAATTTGGAATTAACCACGGTCGCTTAAGAAACTAGACTTTAACCAATTGGACCCTAATGTTCGCTTTTGCGCTTAACGATTCGCATAAGTCGCTCGAGTACCCTCGGCTCCACCATTTTTATAAAATTAACCGTTTAACTTTTTAAGGCGACTCTTTCGTGAATACTCTACCAACTGATCAATTAGTCTTACATAATTTGTTCGTACTCCAATTAGTCATTTAAAGGCTTTTATCAAGGTTTCAAAGTAAAGCGAGGAGTAATGGTTCGTTCGCGAAATGCCGTTACTTAAAACGGTCGTTTCGCCTAAACCGTACATCGGATTCAAGCGAACCATATATCAAAACGAAGCTTATGACACGATCTAGCTAAACATGGAAAAGTTACAGATTAGTCCGTGGGCTTTCTGTCCCGAACACTAAAACAAGCAGTTAAATGAAAATGGGCATTACGACGGCTATGTTTACGCGATTACCCATGTTCATACCACTCCAATTAACCACCAACCAACTCATAAACATCAATACAACAAAACTTCACCTAAAACATACCACATCAGTCCATAACCTCCAAGTTTTTCAACTCAAACAACCACACTCAAGACCTATGAACTATAATCAAGCTTCAATTACCAAAACACTTCTAAATTAAACCAAACTACTAATAATCACAATCCATGCTTCTCATTTCACAAAACAAACCATTTAACTTTCTAACAAATAAAGTAAAGGCTAGGGTTTGAAGTTTATACCTTCCTTGGTAGGTGCTAAGTTGCTAGGAAGCCTTAGGGAGCCTTAATCTAACCTCCTACAAGCTTGATCTTTCCAAAGAAATTAAGAACACAAAGTTAGGTTTTGAAGTTTCTAAAAGTACGATTGAAAGAACTGTAAAAATGAGGGTCTTACCATGCTTATTTGGACAAGACTTGTGAACAAGAGTTGTAGGCCATCTTAATACCTTTCCAACGAGCTATAAAACACAACATTTGAGTGAGTATTGAAGGAGATATGGCAGTTTAAAGTTGTTGGTATTGTTTTGGCCGAGAGCTTTTGTTCTTGGAAGCCAAAGTCAACTTCTAATTTTTGTGTTTTATTATATTTTCTTGGTTGCTTCTCCTTTTTATCTTGGCAAATATTTTAGCTTTTTACCATGGTAAATTTTACATGGCCCAAAATCAACCAACAAAACATAACCCCTTGTCATGCTTATGTCATCCTGCTTGTGTCATCTATTTTCCACATGTCTTTGTCTTGTGGTTTGATGATGTCATAATACCTTGGATTCTTGTACAAGCTTATCTCTTGGTTGCGTATTTGTTTTACGGTTCGCTTAACTTTCGTTCTCGAAATCCGTTTGAGGGATCATATCCGGGATCTCATTATTTGAGTTTCCCTAAATCTTTCCTAATATTTTATAATCCTTTAATGATCCTCTCTTATAATCCTTAATTAAAAATCCTTTTAACTATATTACCTTATACTCAATTCTTTCTGTATCTGGTGGATTTTCGGGAAAAAATCAAAGTGTCCAAATTCGAATTATAACGACCTTTACATTCACTCATTTACTTTATGGAATACTAATACGATCTTAGAATTTCCATAACAGTACTCTTATATAGCGTGGTTTGATAATTTTCCTTAATCAGCATCATCAGTAAAAAGTTACTATTCATCAGTGTTTCAAAAATTCCAAAAATTGGGGTTATTACAAGAAAGTTTAGGGACACTTGCCTTATCAATTCACTTTCACTTTACTAGCACTTGTAAATTGGTTCCCACTCACTGACTACCTGCTTTCCCTTTCTACGTCTCGCTTCCTCTGTTAAACATCACATGTACTTATCAATACCCATTCTTTTCTCGTTCTATTCGTTACAAGCTTTTAACTACCTTTCGTTTCATCCAAATCTGACGTACGGATTGAAGTTATGAATAAAACAGTCAAACAATGCACATACAATCACATTATGCATCAATCAGATCACATATAATATGTAGCACGTAAGATATTCAACTAAAATAATTATTCGAAGAAGATTCGGGGTTAAAATATTTTCCAGGTATTTAATATGAATTTTTGAACATTTTTCGGAATTAAAACGGGTCTCCGAATCATTTTATAATTTAATAACAGGGTTTGAATGCCCGAATCTGACTTTAAAATGATTTAATACTATTTATCGAGCTCTGAAAATAATTTTAAATAATATTTTAAAGCTCGAAACTATTTTTTAAAATTTTTAAATCAAATTAAATGATTAAATCTAATTATTAAATCAATTAAAATTAATTAATAATTAATTAAATTAATTAATTAATCAATTAATATTAGATTAATAGATTAATTAAAATAATTAAAAACAATCTTCTAATTTTAAAAATGATTAAATAAACATTTTCTGAATTTAAAATAAATAAATAACATTTTCTGATTTTTAAAAATAACAAAATATTGTTTTTGAAAATACTTAAAACAATAATCTAGTTTTTGCAAACGTTTAGAACTAAAATACTAAATACAAAATTTATGCAAAAAGTCGGGGGCCAAACAGAAGTCTGGTCGTGTTCTCCGACCACCTGGCGGCGCCGGTGGCGGCGACACCGCCGGTCGTCGTCCCCCCTGCCCAGAATCACGTAAAATCGAGTAGATCGGTTGTGTTTCTTGCGAGGAGTCCGTTTCTGTTATCAAACTGAACAACCAACTCGTGGTTTGGCCGGAAAACCTCGTCGAAGTTTTCCGACGTCGCCACGAGCGTTTCTTCGGCGAGAAGCTTCCGAGCATCCTCTGTTGATTTAGCACACACCATTCGAATCATTTTTAAGCGATCTACAAGATAGTACTAACCAATTGTACCCAGAATCAATAGGTTAAAAGTTCCCAATTTTCAATTGAAATTATTCATGAGTATAAACCCTAATTTCATTTATGAGAATCAAACACCCTTTTCTATATGTTATTGAACTCTATTTTTGACATATAATATACCAAATTGACCAGAAAAATATTATCAACACGATGGAATCATCAAATCATATCAACAATATCCACAACAAAAATTTATATATAAATCCTTAATTAATTTGAATTAAAATAAATAAATAAGAAGAAAACCTTGATTTCTGCACTTGAATAGATGGTGGATTCAGAAAGAGTTTTTCGAGAGCTTCGATTTGATATATTGCACGCTTGAATCGGAGTTCGATAACGCCTTTGTTCGTGCGTTTGATTTTCAAGAACGTAATGTTTTAGGGGTTTTCTCTGTAAATTAATAGTTTTGACTGATTGATTGTGATTATACGACTAAATGAAATAATAAAAGGGCTATATATATGGAATATTGGATCGTGTTGGATCGTTAAATTAGTTGCTTAGTCGCCAAGTAACTGCAAAAATGATCCGTTTTGATACCCGTATTGGATAATTATCCAAACCGGGCTTCTTATAAAACACTTTATATAAAAATAATGTAATAATATCCCGTCTTTCGAGAATACGGGTTTTGTCGATATATCAAAATGATTATCGTATCAAAAATTGTACGTCGGGACGCGTACAGGTCAAACCGTAATCCGGATTGAAAAAGTTAAAACACGGAAAATGTTCAGAATATCTAGATTTGGTTAGGAAGGAGTTTTACGAAGAGTTTCGGGTTATAAAAACGTAAAAACGGTAGAGGTTGGACGATTCCCAGTTTTATAAAATAGTTTTGTAATTATTCAGAAAATAATTATTAACTCTGTAAATCATTATAAAATCATATAACGATCCAAAAATTACCAGAACGATATCATAACCATTTATATTTTATTCTGGACATAATAAAATTAACATACTCATATCCTTTCACATATAAACATCTAAATATCAATATCAATCAACACATAATTCACCATAAATCACATAATACTCATATAATAATCATTTATTGATAAAATAATTACACGCGATATCCCGGATCTTACAAAGTACATCTTGACCAACTTCTTCAATGAGATTCTTTCGTTGATTGGTAAGAAATGGGCTGACTTTGTCAGTCGATCGACTATTACCCAAATCACATCATGATTAGACTTGGTCTTTGGCAATCCTACCACGAAATCCATCGCGATATGCTCCCATTTCCATTCGGGTATGTCTAATGGTTGAAGCAATCCACTTGGTCGCTGATGTTCTGCTTTCACTCTTTGACACGTATAATATTTACTTATCCATTCCACGATTTCCTTCTTCATGTTCGGCCACCAATAACTTTCTTTCGAATCCTTGTACATTTTCGTACTTCCGGGGCGAATCGCCTCGAGTTATGCGCTTCGTGCAAAATCTTGTGCTTTAATTCCATAATGTTAGGAATCCAAATATGCGAGCCAACGCGATATATTCCTTTTTCATCCTTTCGAGCTCTCACTTCTTCTCCTGTCAATTTGTCCTTTTCGTGATTCATCACTTGTTCTTGACAACATCGAATGCTTTCCAAAATTTCTGGCTAAAATGTCACTGCATATATTGCTTTATTTACAAGTTCTGGGACTTGCACTTATATTTCCAACTTCTTAAATTCCTTGATAAATTCTTCGGACGAAGTCAACACATTCAACCTTTCCTTGCGGCTCAACACATCCTCTACAACATTTGCCTTCCCGGGATGATAATTTATCGTATAGTTGTAATCCTTGATCAATTCCAACCATCTTATTTTCCTCATGTTCAAGTCTTTCTGCGTAAAGATATACTTTAAGCTCTTGTGATTTGTATAAATCTTACACTTTTGTCCATATAAATAGTGTCTTCAAATCTAAAGAGCAAACATAATTGCTGCCAATTCCAAATCATGAGTATGATACTTCTGTTCGTGCGACTTTAATTGCCTTGAAGCATATGCTATTACCTTTCCGTGTTGCATTAACACACAACCTAGTCCTTTATATGAAGCATCGTTGTAGATTACAAACTCACTAGCTCTAAAAAACTTTCCTCGCACTTATCTGTCCAAACAAACTTCTCGTTCTTCCTAGTCAACTTATTCAATAGGACAATAATCTTGGAAAAATCTTGCATGAATCTTCTATAATATCCCGCTAATCCGAGAAAACTTCTTACTTCCATAGGAGTCTTTGGCCTATCCCAATTCATCACAGCTTCTATTTTTGCGGTATCTACTTTGATACCTTCACTATTTATTACATGTCAGAGAAACTGAACTTCCTTTTTCCAAAATTTGCATTTAAAAGACTTCGCATATAACTTCACTTTCCTTAAAATCTCCAAAGAAATCTTCAAATGTTCCATATGTTCTGCCTCCGTCTTGGAGTATATCAAGATATCATCAATAAACACTATTAAAAAATTATCTAAATATTGCTTGAACACTCTATTCATGAGATCCATAAATGCAGTTGGTGCATTCGTCAAATCGAACGCCATTACCAAGAACACATAGTGTCCATATCTCGTTCGAAATGTCATCTTGGATATGTCTTCCGCCTTGATCTTTAATTGATGATATCCATATTTTAAATCAATATTCGAGAAATAGGTAGCTCCTTTCAGCTGATCAAATAAATCATCAATTCGCGGCAGAGGATACTTACTCTTAATAGTCAACTTATTCAATTCACAATAATCGATACACAATCTCATACTTCCGTCTTCCTTCTTTATGAATAGCACTGGTGCACCCCACGGGGATACACTCGGGCGAATTACTCCTTTGTTTAAGAATTATTGCAATTGAGTCGCTAATTCCTTCATTTCGATATGTGCCATTCGATGGGGAGCTTTCAAAACTGGTTCCGTTCCAAGAGCCAAATACGCTTCGCATCCCTGTCGTAACAATCTCTTCGTTTGGATAGCCGTTAGAAACTTCCTCTCTTGCTTCTTCCCTCTAAATATCACTTCAACTCCATCCTTGTTTCTCAACTTCACTTTCTTTCTTTTACATTCGATTTGCGCATCATGGTTTGACAACCAATCCATCCCTAATATAACGTCGAATTCTCCTAGCTTAAAAGGTATTAAGTTAGCAGAAAAGTGCCGACCTTCTATAACCACATCATAGTTGGGACAAATTCTATTATCAATAACTCTTTCTTGATTTTCTAATTTTATAATTAAATTGGGCTCAGGAGGGTACGCAATGCACTTTAATTTATCAATAACACTTTCAGCAATAAAAGATCTAGTAGCTCCAAAATCCATTAACACTTTGACTTCTACTGAATTGATTATAAGCGTACCTGCTACCACATTCGCATTCTGTACTGTATCTTTCATAGTCATGTTGAATGTTCTTGCTCTTGGCTGGGCTGCTGGTGCTGCTGGGGGTGGTGGTCCAACAATTCTAAGCACATTTTCCTTCTGAACAGGCTCCCTACAGTTCCTTGCCATATGGCCTACCTTTCCACACTTAAAAACAAGTCATCTCTGGTTTTCTTGTACCACTTGGGCATTCTGTTGATTAATGTCCTTTCTGGTTATATTTGAAGCACGTCACATTTAGGTTATTGCACCTCCCTGGGTGTCGCTTTCCACAAATCTTACACTCCTGAAGCTGGGGTCTATTATCCCTTACTGGCTGTCCCGTCTTCTGGAAACGATTCTTCTAATTTCTATTCCTGGGCTTGAACTTCTGAAACTTTTGGTTCTGATTTCCATCCTTCCAAACTTCCCTCCAAACTTAGAACTTCCTTGATCATGTTCAGATTCCTCAAACTTCCTCTTATTTCCTTCACTTTCCCTTTTAGTTGCTTCTCTTTCTCCTTTTACAATCACGGCCTTCTGTACCAACGCAGCATAATTCCTTATTCCAAGATGAGCCACCTAACTTCGAATCCCCGGTTTCAATCCTTTCTCGAATTTTTTGGCCTTCTTTGCTTCGGTATTCACATACTCGGGCTCAAATCTGGTCAACTCCGAAAACTTCACCTCATACTCCGCCACTGTCATGTCCTCTTGTCTAAGATTCATAAACCTCATTTCTAACTGGTCTTACATATAACTTGGCAGATACTTCTCTAAAAATAACTCCGTAAACTTCTCCCAGGTTATAACTTTTCCTTCGAGCAACACCTTAGAAGATTCCCACCAATAACTAGCCTCATCCTTAAGATAATAACTCGCGTACTGCACCTTCTTGTCATCCTTAACTTCTGCTAACTCAAAAGCTTTCTCCATTTCTCTTAACCAACATTGAGCTTTAATCGGATCTGGCTATCCTACAAACTCTGGGGGATGTACGGATTGAAAATGCTTGAAATTACCGACTTTAGGGGCTGAGGGTTGTTGTAAAAGTTGAAAAAGTCAGTTCATCATATGAGTATCTTGGTTTTGTTCTTGATCTTGCGCTTGAGTGTCTTCTTCTTGGTGATTTGGTGAAGTGGCCATTTCTTATAAACCTGATTGAGAAATTATTTAGCAATATGATAGCATGGCATTGTTATAAAATGTTAGGCCTCAATGATACTATAGAAGGGGGTTAAATATAGTATCTATAATCAATTCGATTATAAACACATATATGTAACAGAAAGCTAGTTTATTTAATATATCAAACTCTGTTACAATAGGTTTAATCTACTCTCTCAGTGATATATGATATCACTAAGAGCTTCTAGGGTTACAATGAATAATATTCTCGTGAATGATAACACATATAGTGTAAACCCTAATCTGTGTTTATATAATACACAGTTACAAGATAACTACTAATTGATATGATAATGATTCTATTTCCTAGAATATATCAATCAGAGATTATCTACTGCAATCATATAGCTGTCCAATTCTTCATGCATATCTTTACTTGTTTAATCCAGATCCTCTCCTGTAAATCAGTCGTTTTGATCCCTGAAGTGTATCCGCACTTAAGTTCTGATATAAGTTCTGATGCCTTAAGTTCTGATAACTTCCTATCTTCAGTAAGTTCTGATTTCCAGTTAAGTTCTGATATTCTGATAATAAGTTCTGAAACTAAGCAAATCAGATTAGACATGACATCACAAATATATCTAACAATCTCCTCCAACTTGTAAATTATGAAAAATATACAAGTTAATAGATTTGATGATGTCAAAAACATTTAAGTACAAATGCAATGAGATATTATTTAAAACAGCTAAATACCACTTACAGTACATGTAGCTTTACCAATATCACTGGATCAATCTGAATCCAAAGTGATTCCTTGTAAAGTCTGTTACCAGCTTGTCCTCAGCATTTCTCAGAACTTCAACTAACTGTGCTTTGACTTGCATCAGTTCTTTATCTTCATTATCTCCAATCTGATAAATGGCTGCTCTGAGTGCAGGAATTGATTTTCTTTCAAGTCCATCTCCAAGTCTGATAACTCTGGGATGTGAAGAGTCTTCATTGTAGCATAAGCATCTTCCTTTCAGAATTACTTCTACCTTAGCAGAATTCTTCCTTATAGGAATTTCTCTTCCATCATCCTCAGTGATTTTTGGAATGTAGTCAGAAGCTTTTGACCTATAGATTCTGAGAAGATCTCTTATAGCCTTCAAAATGTAATCTAACCACCTTCTTGTAACATCATATTTTACTTCCAGAAGGTAGTGAATATGTTGAAGCTCTTTGACAGACTTCTTTAGCACATCAGAATCTGCTAGTCTGTAAGTTCTGCCAACATTGAGAAACATGATCAATTTTTCTTTAACTTCTGATTCATCATGAGTATCCATGACAATTTGAGCAGACAGCACTTTGTCAAGGTGCTTTTGTTTGATTTCTTCATATGGTTTGTCTGTCAAAATGAAAGGATCTCTGAGAGTAACTTCTACTCCTGTTTGTATCTTTTATTTGTCAGAACCTAATCCAGACTTGTCTCTAGCTTGCTTGTCTTTTAACCCAAATGTTACAAGTTGATTTAACATTGGATTGGTCTTAGATTCCACTGGAGTAGCTTTGTTCCATAGCAGCTTCTTTTTATCAGCAATTGTCATCTTGCCCAAATCAACTTGAGCTCTGTCAGAGGTTGATGTCCTGATGACTTGTTCAGGATTTACAGATTCTTCTATAGCTTGCTGTTCTGAAATTTCTTCAGGATTTTTCAAGTTATGAACTTCTTCATTCTGAACAACTTGAGCTATGTCAGAGGTTGTCTTAGATTTTTCCGTCACCTTTATTCTTTTCAGAGTTTCAACAGTTTCATCTTCTGCAGCAGCATCATCAAATACTTGAACCATCTTGCACATAGGATCCATCAGAATTTGAGGAATCTTCATTTTCTGCTTTTTGACTGTCTCCCCAACTTTTCCTTTTCCCTTGTCTTTGGGATCAGTAGTAGTTTGAGATCTAGTCCTTGATCTAGGAACCTCTGTGGCAGATCTTTCTTTTATCACAATCCCTTTTTCTTTTGGCCTTGGTGGCTTTTTAGCATCAGAAGCTTTTGACTTTGGTCTGCTCTTCTCAGCAGCAAATTTAGCTTCTTCTTCTCTTAATTCCTCTAAATCCACTCCTGGATTATCCTTAAGGAATAGTCTTTTAGCCAGTTCTTCATCAATAATTTGAATTTTGGGATCTTTGTAAAAGAATGTTGCTTTCTTTCCCTTGAATTTCAGAGTCTGTAAAAACTTCTGTGAATCTTGGCTTCCAGCTTGAATCATTACATCAGAAGTAGTTGTCAGAACTTGATCATCAGAATTTGTGATCAACAAAGGAACATCTTGATTTGTAGGCTTCTTTCCTTCCTTATCCCTCCTTTGAGTAGAACTAGACAATCTCCGATGAGAACCTGTCTATGACCTCTACTCTTATCAGAGTTTCCCTAGTCATCTCCATGATCATCCTTTTTCTTCAGTGTCTTGATTGGTGAGCATTTGGACTTAACTACCTTCTCCCCCTTTTTGGCATCACCTATCAGGAGTAGAGAAGAAGGAGTTCCACTAAAGATTAGATCTCATTTAATTGAGTCTATTGAGCAGCTTGATTTTGTAAGACCTCATCCAGTTGGGCCTGCTGCTTTTCTTGAACAAGCTCAATAGCCTCCACTTTTTCTTGAATTGGTCTGATAAACCTATTCTTGTCTAGTTTGAGCATCAGGTCTAGCTTATCAGCTGTCACCTGAAGTTTATCAACCTTTTCATGAGTCTTGGAGTGTAGACCTTGAAGAGTTTTACTTTAAGTTATGTTTTGAAGTCAGAATTTATCAACAACTCATCAGCTTTTGCAACATGATCTGTCAGAAGATTTGAGCTGGGAATGAAGTCAGGTTCATTCCACTTCTTTGTCCATTCAACTCCTCTAAAGGTTTCCTCCTAAGGAACAGGAGCATCTTCTTCAACAAATTTAAGCAGCGCCTCCTTGCCAAGAATTGGAGCATTGACTGGAGCACTTGCTGGAGCACTGTTTCCAGAATTTGATAAAATTTCATCATCTTCTGATAACACCAGAGTGTGTGTAACTGAAGGAGATTCTGGAGCTTCTGTTTCCAAATTCTGATCTTCAGGTTCTAAATCCAGAATTGGTGTAGTAGGAATTTCAGCATTTAGTATTGGAGAAACAGGTGGAGTTGCCTCTTTTGCTTGTGGTGCTTTCAGATACAAAACAGTTAGAATATTCAACATGTGAATAATAATTTCAGGACTTAACCCTGAATGTCCAACTGAGGCAGTTTCTTTGAATGGAGAGATAGGAGGTGTGATCATTGTGTCTTGAACAGTGTGTTCAGGTTGAGGTGGAGCTGTCAAAGCTTCAATGACTGTAGGTTCTAATGAGATCAGAGATTCCTGATCCCCTTCCTCAGCATTTTCAGCATCCCCAAATTGAATTTGTGCAATATGCACACCTGCTCTAGTCTTCCTTGATCTTCTAGATGGTAGAGTGATATGATTTGTATCAGAATTTGAAGGTCTTTTCCTTTTCAAAATCCCAGAACCCTCAGCTTCATTCTATTTCTGAGGAGTTACCTCTTCAGCTTCTAATGTCACAGGTTCCGATGCAGGAACATGGACTTGTTCTTCCTCATCAGATTCATTTCTCAGAATCATCCTTCTTCTTCTCCTTGGTGGATATTTAGGCACCGAGATAGTTCTTTTGGTTTTGGGCCTAGAGGATATGTCAGATTTTACAACTAGCACCTTTTGAGAAGTACCAGAGGTTGGTTTGGTTTTGGATTTGAGAGGTGAGGTTCTGATAGTAGGTGCTGATGGTTGTGGTTGAGAGGATTGTGTTGGTTGATAGTAGGTTCTGATAGTAGGCCGTGGTTGAGTATTGGAAGGCTGGGTTGGTGGAGGTTGAGATGTAGTAGGGTGTGTAGGTGCAACATCAGGATATATGGTTGTGTATGTGTGAGGATCAGAATTTACTAAGAATTGTTTGACAGATTGGGGAATTTGGAGGGGTCTTAGTATAGCCCTCTTATTATCAACAGATAATAAGTCTGAAAGCCCTTTTGTGAAGTTTAAAGGGTTCAATTAACTCACTAAAGGCTTGGGGCTTATCTGAACAACAAAAACTGTAAATAAGCTGACTGAACCTAGAAAAATAAACAGTATTTGGGTCCTCTTTCATCCTATCCCCAATAAACCCTAGCACAACACTAGCATAATCAAAATGAGTTTGATTAAGAAGAGCATACCCGATTTGCTGACTCAAGATTGGTATAGCATCAAAATTGGAGCATTTGTTGGCAAAGGCTTTGGTAATACAATCAAAAAAGAAGCTCCACTCCCCCCTGATGTAGGACCTCTTCAGTTGTCCCAGCTTGGACAAAGAATTCTCATAGCCAAGATTTTCCATCATGTTTTAAAGAACTGACTCCCCAACTTGTGAACTGTAAGTACAATTTTCTGGCAGATGTAATGCTTGTCGAACAGTTGACAAGGTTACTAAGTGATCATCTTCCCCTATTGTAAAAATGATGACTGGGGACCCATTTTCACCACCATTATCATAGACTCTAGACCTCCAAAACTCCAGAATTTGTTTGCCTGAGAGAGTCTGTGATTGGGTCAGAGCATACCCAATTTCACTTCGAGCAAGAAAATCTTGAATGAAGTGAAGTTCTGAAGGAGCCTCGTCCTTGTTGAGAATAGCCATATAGTTGTTGGGGACAAACTTGGCTCCATTATAGATAAGATCCTTAGGTGCCATTTTTGTGAAAATTAAGTGAAAAGTTGTGTGTGTATAGAGTGTTTGATAAAATGCCTGTGAGAAAATAGCTTCAGAGAATAATAGAGAGTGAGAGAAAATAAGAGAGATTAGAAAAGAGTAAGAAAGTAGGTAAAATATTGTAAAATCTTTTATCTCTCGTATATATATTCTCTCCACTAATTACAATGACTAATTTCTGAAGCAGAACCGACATTTGACACCTGGCAACATGTAAACAGTCAAAACATTATTAGTGGGCACGGTAAACGTGCAGTAATTATTCCTCACATGCGGTTACCAAAACAAACACGCAACCCATTAACCAAATGATTATCACTGTTTTTATCTCACTTAATTATTTTATGATAAAATGACCGTTACAGTAAAAACTAATAATGAATCAACCAATTAAAATATGACACGTAAGCATCAGAGTTTGTATCAGAACTTGACTATTATCAGAATTTAACGGTCATCAGAACATGGCTTCTATACTCAAAAAGTGAATGACTGTTTCTGTGTTTCTTCACACAAATACTGACTGGTTTCTTCAGAGTTAAATCATCAGAACATAATCAAAACTTGTCCTCAGAACCTATGCAAATAATACTTAACTGTTTATCAGAAACAACTTAATCACCACAGTAAGTTTTATCATTCATATGGAGTGATAGTGTGTGTATATGCAAATGATAAGATAAAGATTAAAGTATGATAAACTTCAATATATCATAGAAATAAGGCATAACTAAGAAAAATACTTAAAATCTGTCTTAAATTGTGAAGTCTCTATAAAATAAAGTTATGCAAGAATCAACCTCAACTGTTTATGCTTATTATATGCATATTTTAAAATTCTTTTGACAATGGCTTCTCAGTGTAAATGAGTTACAACTATCATCAGAATTTATGTTGTTATCAGAATATTTCTCCAGTAATCAGAGAATATGAAAAGTCACCAAGAAAAATTAATTTGCTTTTCTAATGCATATTACTTAATACCAGCAATGCACTTGGATCTTTCCTTTCATATATTTACTCTAGATCTCAAAGGAGTACCTGATTTCAATTTTTCTTTTCTTTTATTTTCTTCAGATAAGTGAGGCTTATCAAGCATGTAGTTCATCCTTAAGATTTACTAACATCAGAATTTGACAGATAAAAAGCAATAATCTAGTTTGTGACTTAGTAATAAGATAAATGAAGTAAATTTGACTAAGATCAAAATCAGAATTTGCTTGTGTTATTGATTTCCACATAAATAACTAATTCAAACATGGCATACATAGTTTTTTCCAGACTACTAAGTCAGCATTTAACAAGATAATCCTCATTGGATTGAATAGTCATAGAACATTCAAAACACTTTCAGAGTTTATAGAATCACATCAGATAATAAGCAGTGTTTAGTATGTTACAATTTAGGCACATATTACATTGAGATTAGAAAATCTGTAAACACTGATCATAAAGTCTGACCCATAATCCAGTAACTGATTTATTCAATTACTATAGGTTTAATCTACTCTCTCAGTGATGTATGATATCACTAAGAGCTTCTAGGGTTACAATGAATAATATTCTCGTGAATGATAACACATATAGTGTAAACCCTAATCCGTGTTTATATAATACACAGTTACAAGATAGCTACCAATTGATATGATAATGATTATGTTTCCTAGAATATATCAATCAGAGATTATCTACTGCAGTCCTATAATTGTCCAATTCTTCATGCATATCTTTACTTGTTTAATCCAGATCATCTCTTGTAAATCAGCTGCTTTTCATCCCTGAAGTGTATCCGCACTTAAGTTCTGATATAAGTTCTGATGCCTTAAGTTCTGTTAACTTCCTGTCTTCAGTAAGTTCTGATTTCCAGTTAAGTTCTGATAATCTGATAATAAGTTCTGAAACTAAACAAATAAGATTAGACATGACATCATAAATATATCTAACATACAACAATAATGATTCTATTTTAGAATAATTTTACAGGTTTTAATCTTTACCCAATTTGCACATGCAATCCTATTACTACATAATTCGCTCATCAATTAGGGTTCTCACATGACACGAAGTGTGTTTTTCACAGAATGTTAAGTACGGTTGCATGAAAACATGGTATGCAGAATAGTTTATGAAAATTCCAAGGTCAACAATCTAAAACAAGATGCATGGTTTATTTAATGATTCAAAGTTACATAGATAAAAGTTTCAAGTACAACAAGTGCTGATATAAGGTACAATAATAAAACAGGGTTAAATAGAGGAAAAACAGGAAAATATCCCCCTATCTACCCCCTAACTTTTATCTAACTACTACTACTGAAACTAACACTAAGTTCTGAAATAGAATACAACATGAAAAGAAAAAGGGATCTCGACATCTGACCAAGTATCCCAAAGCCTACCGGCGTAGAAAAGAACCATAACACCACATCAATAATTGTGTTATTATATGTATAACTAATATTTAAAAATCAACCCAATTGAAACCCAGTTTTTTAGATTTATTACTAAAAGATATTTTGTTAACCTTATAAACCTTATCACCTGTTTCAATGATTAAATAATTTTATTTAATTAAACTTTATAATTAGTTAATTTTTAACATAAATATAAAAATATATGTTCAAAAAATTATATAATAATATGTATAATATATATTATTAGAATATATATAATAATGTGTAGTATATAAAATTCTAATATTATATATATAACTAGTATATATATAATAATTCGGGATTTTTTCGGATTTCGGGTTTGGATCGGGTTCGGATAGAGTTTCAGATTTCAGATCGAGTTTCGGATCGATATACTTAATATCCAAATCCAAAAATTTTCGGGTTTAAAAATTAAATCCATATCCAAATCCAAATCCAAAAAATTGGGTTCGGTAAATCTAAAATTTCGGGTTTCGGATCGGGTATTCATCAGATCGGATTATTTTGATATCCCTAAACTACGGGCTTCACCAGATGTCCCGTTCCTTCTCATAACCTCACTAACCATCAAGAATCTCCTTCAACACTGTCAGCATCAAAATAATGATCTTATACACTCTCTGGGTCTCAGTATCATCATCACTAGAATATGAACTCTCCACTCATCCTCCAGCACCGAAATCTGCTTCCTAGACTCACGAGCTAGCCTATCCACCAAAGCTCCCAACTCAAGAATACGGGAGTACACGAAATCTCGATCCTGGGCCAACTTGCCACCAACACTGACAGGCACAAGCATAGGCATAGAGTCCACTGGGGAACCAGGAAAACTATGCTCAGAGTCTGAATCTCTACCATTACCAAGGTCCTGAGCTAAAATAAAAACAACATCCAAGAAATAGCATTAGGGTTAAATAAGACTTTAACTGACTTCACACCCTAACTCTAGTTGCTACCTTAACCTAATCTCTTTACTTAGACTATAACTAACAGTCTAACTCAACTCTATATGAGTCGAAACACTCTCGCAATATATATATATATATATATATATATATATATATATATATATACTCAAATACCCTTTTATCCTAACTTGTCTCAGGGACTAGATCCTGAGCTCTGATACTAACTTTTGATGCCCTCAATCTCGGGGTTAGGAAATAAGGACCCACACACCATCAAACTAATATAACAACAACAGATATAATAAACCCCGATTAAATAATAACAGGATCTATACAAGATTAAGTTTGAGATAAGATTACAACTACCAACCAGCATAAATATATTACAACCCAAAATATTAATAAATTCAAATTCATTCGATTCCGACATGGAACCGACAGATAACCCACTGTATATGTTCCAACTTATACATTCCTTCCAACTATTACACTTATTCACACACACTGCTATTTGCTCTAGCATTTAGAAACCTACGACACGGTAGGGATCGCCAGGAACGCTCTTGCGAATGGTGCGCCTAAGTCTGGACACCTTCTTTCTTAACTGCCATGATTAGATCAAAGCAAATATATGTGCAAAGAAGCTCAGCAAGTAACTATATAAACAGTTCTATAATGCAGTAATAATATCAATATCAACCTGTTAGATATATTTGAGATGTCATGTCTAATATATTTCATGTTTAGTTTTCAGATCTTAACAAACAGGAAATATCAGTACTTACTGGAATCAGTACTTACTGGAAGTCAGAAGTTAAGGATATCAGGACTTAGATTATCAGAAGATATATCAGAAGATTGATATCAGAACTTAAGTACTGGAGGACTAACAGTTAAGGAAGGAAGCTGATTTACAGGAAAGAAGATCGAGACTAATACAAAAAGAAGATATGCATGGAAAGAGTTAGAGGACTTAAACACTTGTATAAGATATCTGATTGATATATTTTAGGAGACAGAATTATATTCCATATCAATTAGAAGTTATCTTGTAACTGTGTACTATATAAACACAGACATAGGTTTACACTATATGTGTTATCATTATCGAGAAGATCATACATTGTAACGTAGCAGCTCTCGTGATATTTGTTCAGCACTGAGAGAGAACAGTTCCATTGTAATAGAGTTTATTATATCGAATATATCTGTTTACTGTTACTTGTGTTCAAAATTGATTTGATTGTATTCTACACTATATTCAACCCCTTCTACAGTGTTGTGTGACCTAACAAGTGGTATCAGAGCCTATCTGTTAACACACATATAGTAAAAATCCAAAACAATCATGTCTGAAGAAGCAGAAAATCCAACCAAGCCCGCCAAAACTGAAGAAACTCAAAAAACTCAAATCCACAGTCGATATGAGACTATAAGGGTTCCCATACTAAGACCTTCTGACTACCCCATATGGAAAGTGAAGATGGCTATGTTTCTGGAAGCTACAAATTCAGAATACCTTGACAGAATTAATGAAGGACCGCATAAGCCAACCAGGCTCTCTGTTGTAGTTGCAGATCAGCCAGCAAAGACCATACCAAAGGAGAAAAGTGAGTACACAGTTGAAGATATCTCATCCATTGCCAAGGGTGCAAAGGTAAGGCATTTGCTGCATAGTGCCATTGATAATGTCATGTAAAACATGGTAATTCACTGCAAGACTGCAAATGAGATATGGGATGCTTTGGAGAAGATGCCAGGGAACTGATGCAATCAAGAAGAACATGAGGACTATACTCACTCAAGAGTATGAGCACTTTGACTCAAAAAGTGATGAGTCATTAACTGACTTATATGACAGGTTTGTCAAACTCTTGAATGATCTGTCACTGGTGGACAAGGAATATGATCTTGAAGATTCAAATCTAAAATTACTTTTAGCTCTTCCTGAAAGTTGGGATTTGAAGGCTACTATTATAAGAGACAACTATGCTCTTGATGAAACTACTCTTGATGAAATTTACGGTATGCTCAAGACTTATGAACTTGACATGGATCAAAGAAGCAAGAGACAAGGGAGAAAGTCAAGGACAGCTACTCTTAAGGCTGAGGAGGAATTCCCCAAAGTGGCTGTCTCAAAGAAAGGCAAAGGAAAAGCTCTCATCACAAAGTCTGATTCAGAATTATCAAGTTCTAATGATGATGATTCAGAAACTGAAAGTTTACCCGAAATAGATGCTGATGAAGAGATGATGAAATTGTGTGCTCTTATGGTGAAGGGTATCAGAAAGATAGCTTACAGGAAATTCAGAAGGGGAAAGAAGTTTTTCAAGAAAGGTTTCAGAAAATCTGAAGGTAAAGGTGCAAAGTCTGACAGAGGAGACAACTCAAAAGTCAAATGCTACAATTGTGGTGAAAGAGGCCACATATCTCCTGACTGCAAGAAAGGAAAAAGTGACAAAGGCAAGGCACTTGTCACAAAGAAGAAAAGCTGGACAGACTCTTCAAATTCTAAAGATGAGGTGAACTATGCCTTGATGGCAAATGCTGATGGCAGCCCTGAAACTGCTGAATTAAAGGTACCTCAAACAACTTATGCCTTTCATACTGATGATATTATTGAGTTGAGATTATATTTTAAAACCATGTTTATTAGCTACATAGATCAAACTTTAACATGTGAAAGATTAACTTCTGAAAATCTTGCTTTTAAGAAAAGGAATGATTATTTAGAAAAGGAGTTAGTTATGTTCCATCAAACTCAGAAAGAGAGAGATGATGATTTTTATGTTAGAGAAGAATTGTAAAATTGAATAAATCTCTCAAAACTGAGTTAGAAAAAGAAAAAGAGATCATCAGGACTTGGACTAACTCTGGCAGAACAACTCAGAACTTATTAAGTAGTGGAAACTGGAAAGAGGGCTTAGGTTATGGAGATGATAAAAGTGAAAAAGGAATTGAATAAATTAAGCCAATTGTTGTTAAACAAATTGTTAAGCCAAAGGTAAATCCTATTAAGTTTGTAGCTAAAACTATAAAGTCTGATTCTGAAAAGATGAAAGAGTCTCTGACAGAAGTTAAGGAGAAGTCAACTTCTGACAAATTAGAACAGGATAAACCAGCTAAAGTCAATATAGGCTTAATGACAAAGAAGCAGCTTAAGCATAAGCTGAAAGAAATAAGGAATGTCAACAAGGTTAAGGCAGCTAGGAAAAATAGGAATGGAAAGGAAGATGTGAATAAAAACAATAACTATATGCCTATTCCTAATGCTCCTAGAAAGAAATGTTATAACTGTGGAAACTCTAACCATCTTGCTTCTTTTTGCAGGAAGAATAAGAATATAAACTCTTTACCTCCTAAGTCAGGAGTTAAGAGTCAGTCTTTAGATTTAAGCCACAAAATCCTTATTTTCATTGTGGAAGTTTATGGCATTCCATTTATACTTGTAAGGAATATCATAGTTTATACTATGATTATTATCAAATAAAACCTTATTTGAAGAAAGTTGCTTTAATTTCTTCTAGTGTAAAGTCTGATGCAAAGTCTTATATAAGTTATGATTAATAGCATGTTAGCGTAAACTCTGATATTAAATCCGCTGCAAATGCTAATAAACTTAAAAAGGCCAAAGGATCCAAGCAAGTCTGGGTCCTTAAAACTAACCATTAGTGGTCTTTGTGATTGCAGGGCAACATGAGAAACATCCTAGTACTGGATAGTGGATGTTCAGGACATATGACTGGAAATAAAGCTCTGCTATCAGACTTTGTGGAGAAAGCTGGCCCAGAAGTTTCTTATGGAGATGGCAACATGGGAAAAACTCTCGGATATGGCAATATTAATCTTGGGAATGTCATCATTGAAGCATTAGCTCTTGTCTCAGGACTTAAACACAATCTGCTGAGTGTGAGTTAAATCTGTGACAGAGGTTATCATGTGGATTTCTTTGAAGAACACTGTAAAGTTGTAAGTAATTCTACAGGCAAAGTGGTTCTGAAAGGTTACAGGCATGGTAACATTTATGAAGCCAGACTTTCAACAAGTCTGATGGTTCTGCAATCTGTCTGTTGAGTAGAGCATCAATTGAAGTAAGCTGGAATTGGCACAAAAGACTCTCTCATTTAAACTTCAACAACATAAATGAGCTTGTAAAGAAAGATTTTGTGATTCATGTCATAAGGCAAAACAAAGAAAATCTTCTTTCAAGAGCAAAACTGACTCATCGATTCTTGAGCCTTATCACCTACTACATGTTGATCTATTTGGTCCAGTCAAGGTCATGTCTATTGCAAAGAAGAAATATGCTATGGTTATAGTGGATGAGTTCACAAGGTACACCTGGGTGTACTTCTTGCATAAGAAGAATGAAACTGCGTTTACTCTAACTGATCATGTAAGACAGCTGGATAAGTTGGTCAAAAATTCTGTTAAAATTATAAGAAGTGATAATGGTACCGAGTTCAAGAATTCAATCATGGAAGAGTTCTGCAAAGAGCATGGAATCAAACATGAATTTTCTGCACCTGGAACTCCAAAACAAAATGGAGTTGTGGAAAGAAAAAGAACATGACTCTCATTGAAGCTGCACGAACTATACTTGATAAAGCAAAGCTGCCAACCTACTTTTGGGCTAAAGCTGTGCAGACTGCTTGTTTTACACAAAATGCAACACTCATAAACAAGCATGGAAAAACACCATATGAGATGGTGAAGAAAAAGAAGCCAAATTTGAAATACTTTAATGTATTTGGATGTATTTCTTAAGACTCATCCTGAATAGTAGTCAAAATTTGATCTAAAAGCTGATGAAGGAATTTTTGTTGGATATCCACTTTCTATAAAAGCCTTCAGACTCTACAATTTAAGAACAAGAGTTGTCATAGAATCTATCAATGTATCTTTTGATGACAAGAAGATTACTGGACTTGAAGATTTCAATGATCACGATCAGCTGAGATTTGAAAATGAAGACTTAAATTCTGATTTTGTAAATTCTGATGACTTAAACTCTGAACCTGTAAGTACTGATGTCATTGAATATGTGGTAACAACTCCAAAGGAAAATACACCTATCCAAGAGGAGCAAGCTGAAGATCCTACCACATCTCAAGACTCTCAAGAAGCATCAGAACCTGTCACTGGCTCTTCAAGTGCTGATTCATCTAGTTCTGATGAGCCAAATTCTGATAATTCTGGAAGCTCTGATACTTCAAATCCTGAAGGATCCAAGTCAAACTCTGAAGTCTCAGAGAGCATAACTACATGGGGCATCAGAAAATGCTGATGGAGACAGCATGGATCATGGGGGAGGATCCAGTTCTAGAAGTCAAATTCAATCTGCAAGGAAGTGGACCAAATCACATACACCTAACTTAATTATTGGAGATCCTGAAGCAGGTGTCAGAACTAGAACTACAACATCAAATGAATGTCTCTATCATTCTTTCCTATCTCAGACTGAACCAAAAAAGTGGAAGAAGTTCTTCAAGATGCTGATTGGGTGCAAGCAATGCAGGAAGAGTTAAATGAATTTGAAAGAAATAAAGTCTGGACCCTAGTGCCAAGACCAAAGAACAGATCAATTGTTGGTACAAAATGATGTTCAGAAACAAAACTAATAGTGATGGCATAATTACAAGGAATAAAGCAAGGCTGGTTGCTAAAGGCTACTCTCAACATGAGGGTATTGATTACGATAAAACATTTGCACCAGTTGCTAGATTAGAGGCCATAAGGATCTTTTTGGCTTATGCTGCTCATAAAAAGTTTAAAGTCTTTCAAATGGATGTGAAAAGTGTTTTTCTTAATGGAGAATTGGAAGAAGAGGTCTATCTTGAACAACCTCCGGACTTTGTAGACTAAAAATTTCCAAATCATGTCTACAGGCTTGACAAAGCACTTTATGGCCTTAAGCAAGCTCTTAGAGCATGGTATGAGACTTTAGCTAAATTCCTTTTGGAAAGTGGATTTCATAGAGGTACAATTGATAAAACACTGTTCTACCTCAACCATGTAAAGGACTTACTTTTGGTATAGATATATATTGATGATATCATATTTGGTTCTACAAATGCCAAACTCTGTGAGAGGTTTGCAAAGCTAATGCAGTCAAGATATCAAATGAGTATGATGGGAGAACTTAATTATTTTTTGGGCCTTCAAGTCAAGAAAAATGAAGAAGGTACTTTTATCTGTCAATCCAAGTACACCAGAAATTTACTGAAGAAGTTTGGAATACAAGATTGTTCAACAGCATCCACTCCCATGGCCACTGCAACCAAGTTAGATAAAGATACTGGTTCATCAGTAGATATTTCTAACTACAGAGATTTTGCAGGATGCAAAATAGATAGGAAAAACACTAGTGGAAGCTGCCAATTTCTTGGAGGCAGATTGGTTTCTTGGTTTAGCAAAAAACAAAAGTCAATTTCCATATCAACTGCAGAAGCAGAATATATTGCTGCAGGAAGTTGTTGTGCACGGATTCTTTGGATGAAGAATCAGTTAATGGATTATGGGTTAGAATTTTCTAAAATCCCTATTTACTGTGATAATCGAAGTGTTATTGCTATGACAGGTAATCTAGTTCAACACTTAATGACAAAGCACATTAGCATTAGGTACCATTTCATAAGGGAACATGTGATGGAAGGTATAGTGGAATTGCATTTTGTTCCAATAGATCAACAACTAGCAGATATCTTCACAAAACCACTATATGAAACTACTTTTACAAGACTGGTAAATGAACTTGGAATGGTTCCGGGTTCTTTCTCTAAATCTGCTTAGTTTTTGTTCTCATGCATCAGACTTTATGATCAGTGTTTACATATTGTCTTATCTTCATGAAATCTGTTCTTTAAGTGAAATTCATTAAATACTGATTGATATATGATGTAGATCTTTAAACTCTGATAGTGTTTTGAATGTTCTGTGACTATTCAATCCAATGAGGATAACTGTGCTAGATGCTGACCTAGTAGTCTTTAACATACTAGAAATCCCATGTTTGAATTAGTTGTTTATATGGAAACTCATTAATACAAGCAAATTCTGATTTTGAGCTTAGTCAAGTTTACTTTGTGTATCTTATTACTAAGTCACAAACTAGATTCTTGCTTCTTATCTGTTAGATTCTGATGTCAGTAAATCTTAAGGATGAACTAAATGCTGATAAGCCTCATTTATCAAAAGAAAAGAAAAGAAAATAAAAGTCAGGTACTCCTTTGAGATCTAGAGTAAATATGTGGAAGGGAAGACCCAAGTGCATTGCTGGTATTAAGTAATATGCATTAGAAAAGCAAATAAATTTTCTTGGTGACTTTTCACATTCTCTGATTACTGGAGAAATACTATGACAACAGCATAAATTCTGATAAGCAGTCGTGACTCACTTATACTGAGAAGCCACTGTAAAAAGGAATTTCAAAAGATGCATAAAATGAGCATAAACAGTTGAGGTGGACTCTTGCATAAATTTGTTCTATAGTAGACTTCATGATTGATGACAGATTTTAAGCACTTTTCTGAGTTATGCCTTATTTCTAAGATGTACTGAAGTTTAGCAGACTTTAATCTTTATCTGATATTCTGCTGAATGCACACACTATCACTCCATATGAATGATGAAAATTACTGTGGTGATTAAGTTATTTTTGACAAACAGTTAAGTGTCATTTGCATAAATTCTGAGGACAAGTTCTGATGGAAGTTCTGATGAATAAACTCTGAAGAAAACAAGTCAGTATTTGTATGAAGAATCACAGAAAAAGATATTCACTTTTTAAGTTCAGAAGCCATATTCTAATGACTATTAAAATCTAATATAAGTTAAGTTCTGATATTAAATCCTGATGGAATCCTTGATGCTTATGTGGCATTATTCTTTACTTGACTTATTTGTGATAGAAACTGAAACAGTCATATTTAAATCATAATATATTTGGGTAAGATAAAAACAGTCATAATCATTTTGGGTTAGTGATAAACGTGTTTGTCTTGAAAAATTGCATGTGCACAGTAATTATTGTTTATTTTACCTGCCCATTAACTCCTGCTTTACTTGTTTACTGACTGTTATTATTACACATCGGTCTAGGGAGACGAGTCATCATTATTTTTACTCTTAATCGTTAAACAATCCTCGCATCCCTTGGTATTCCATTGGCTATTTAAATGACTGATCATTTATCAGTAAAATCACATCTTTTCATTTCTCTCAAACAATGGCACATTTTAGTTGGTTTTACTGCTATGGCACAGACATTATGACCATTTTTCGAAATGGAATTCCGACTTCATATCCTATCAACAACATTCCATTCGACATCTGGATTCAACTTCCAGACAACATTAAAACTGATATGTTGTCTTTCCATAGAGAAGTTCATCTTCGTATTCTTAAATAGAAGGAGAAAATTATTCATCTTGCTATTCTCTTTGTTGAAAGTAGGAAGAAGAATTAAATGTCATCCATCCGTTTCTCTTCACCATCAGCTTTGTCAGGCTTCTTAGACTAAGGCTGTTGATGTTAAGCATCTTAGAATAGGACTATCTTGTAATTTTTTCATGTAATCAATAAATTTCATGAAATGTACTCGTTTGATATATTAATGAAATTTCCTTTAATTACAAGATTTAGTCTCTGTTTCTCAAATTATGTGACTCTGCATGTTTTAATTGCAACTTGTTAATCTTTACTTCATCTATTTTTAACTTTATCCTTTGATGAATGTTTTGATTACAATTATGGTCAATAATAAATTTTGTTGATTTGAGGAAACTAATTAAGCACGGGTTCATGCATCAGAACCTGTGAGATAGTTGAAGCTGAGAATGTTACTTCTCAGAAAGAAACTGCAGCTCAAAGTTCTGATACTTTGAAGAAGAAATCAGTAAGTTTTGAAGCTGTTAAAGCAACTACTTCATTGGCAAGGAGATTGAAGAAAATGAAGGCTAGGAGGTATTTGGCTAAGGCTCCATCAGAAGATACTGAAGAAGCTGAGGAAGGGGATCAGGAATCTCTGATCTCATAAGAACCGATTATCATTGAAGCCCTTCCAGCTCAAGCCAAAGAAACTGCTACTGATATAGTTGTAACCCCTCCTGTCTCACCTATTAAAGCTACAGATGATGCTAAAGAACAAAATAAAAATTCTGAAATAGATATTCATAATTTGAATATACCAAATGTTCTTTATCTGGAAGCTCCATCTACAGAAGCTCAGCAATTTCCAACTCAATTTCCAATTTTAAATGCTGAGATACCATCTACATCAACCACACCAGCTCTGGAGATAAATTTCGATGTTCAGAATTTAAATGAAGTTGTTCCTGAATCTCCAGTTGCTTCACACACTGTTGTGTTGTCAGAACATAATGAGTCTTCCTCAAGTTCTAAAGACAGTGTTTCTGCTGAGACTCCAGTTCCTATACTAGGAAAGGAAGAATTGGTGAAGAAATTTGTTGAAAAGGAAGCACCTATTCCTTGGGAGGATACTCACAGAGGTGTGGAGTGGACCAAGAAGTGGAATGACACTGATTTCATTCCAAGTTCTAACATTCTGACAGAGCATATTACTAAAGCTGATGAGTTGCTCACAAATGCTGATTTAAAGACACAACTCAAGATCACTACTCTATCTACTCTTGAGAAGGTTGATACACTAAAGGAACATGCTGATAAGCTAGATCTACAGCTTAAGCTTGACAAGAACATATATATCAGACCTACTCTTGAGAAAATTGAAGCTATTGAGAAGATTCAAGAGAAGCAACATGCCCAAATTGATGAGGTCCTGGCTAACCAAGTTTCTCAGAAAGCTCAATTGGAAGAAATCCAATCTTCAGTTGAACTTCTTCTTTCTCTCTTACTTCCTGATGATGCTAAAAAGGGGGAGAAGATAGTTAAGTCCAAATGCTCACCTACTGAAATACTGAAGAAAAAGGATGATAAAAGTGATGACCAGGGAAACTCTGATAAGAGTAGAGGTCAAGGAAAAGTTCAAGGAAAATCTTCTACACAGAACAAGTCAAGTTGTGATGCTGTGAATGCTAAAAGACCGAGGTCAAGTTCTAATAAACAAAGTCTGATGTTAAGTTCTGATATTCTGATTCAGTCAGGATCTAAAGACTCTCAGAAGTTTTTACAAACTCTGAAGCTAAAGGGGAAGTAGACTACTGTTTATTACAAAAATCCTAAAATCCAGACACTTGATGAGGAGATAGCTAGAAGATTATTTCTGAAACAAAATCCAGAAATGGATTTGGAAACTCTCATGGAGGAAGAAGCTAGATTTACTGCTAAGAAGACAAATCTTAAGTCTAAAGCTTCTGATGCAAAAAAACCTTCAAGGCCTAAGGAAAAAGTCACTGTGATCAGGGAAAAGTCAAATTCTGAGACTTCAAAGCCCAAGACTAGATCACAAACTGAGATTGATTCTAAATCGAAAGGAAAAGAAAAGGTTGGTGAACCTTTAAAGATTAAGAGAAAGATAAGTTATTCCGTTCCAGTCTATCAAACTACAATGCGTGATGATGATTTGATAGAAGATGAAGCTGGTCAAATTCTGAAGAAAAGAAAGATAGTTGAAGAATCTAAAACAACCTTTGACACTGCTCAAGTTGTTCAGAATGAAGAACAACAAGCTACAGAAGAAACAACAAATTCTGATCAAGTTAATTTGGAAAAGATGACAATTGCTGATAAGAAGAAGCTGTTATGGAAGAAAGCTACTCTAGTTGAACCAAAATCCAATATCTTGATGAATCAACTTGCAACATTTGGGTTGAGATCCAAGCAACCTAGAGATAAAGCTGGATTAGGTTCTGATGAAGAGAAAATACAAACAGGAGTAGAAGTTACTCTTAGAGATCCTTTCATGTTGACAGACAAACCATATGAACAAATCAAACAAAAGCACCTTGACAAGGTGTTGTCTGCTCAAATCGTGATAGATGCTCATGATAAGGAAAATCTAAAGGAGAAATTGATTTTATTTCTCTATGATGGATTAACTTATAGACTAGTTGATACTGATGTGTTAAAGAAGTCTGTCAGATAACTTCAACATATTCACTATCTTCTGGAAGTAAAATCTGATGTTACAAGAAGATGGTCAGAATACATTTTAAAGGCTATAAGAGATCTATTTAAAATCTCTGGTACAAAGACTTCTCAGTATAAAACAATGATTACTGAAGATGATGAAAGAGAAATTCCTATGCTGAAGAATTCTGCTAAGGTGGAAGTTATTCTGAAAGGAAAATGCTTATGTTATAATGAAAACTCTTCACATCCTAGAGTTATCAGACTTGGTGATGGACTTGAAAGAACATCAATTCAAGCTCTCAGAACTGCCATTTATCAGATTGGTGATAGTAAAGATGAAGAACTGATGCAGGTCAAAGCACAGTTAGTTGAAATTCTGAGGAAAGCTGAAGACAAGCTGGTAAAAGATTTTGTTAAGAATCATTATGGATTCAGATTGATCCAGTGAAGTTGGTAAAGCTAAAAGGACTGTAAGTTGTAGTTAATAGTCTTTTTAAACTCTTATTGCATTTGAACTTAAATGTTTTTGACTTCATCAAATCTATTAACTTGTATATTTTGCACAATTTACAAGTTGGGGGAGATTGTTAGATATATTTGAGATGTCATGTCTAATATGTTTCATGTTTAGTTTTCAGATCTTAACAAACAGGAAATATCAGTATTTACTGGAATCAGTACTTACTGGAAGTCCGAACTTAAGGATATCAGGATTAGATTATCAGAAGATAATATCAGAAGATGGATATCAGAACTTAAGTACTGGAGGACTAACAGTTAAGGAAGGAAGCTGATTTACAGGAAAGAAGATCGAGACTAATACAAAAAGAAGATATGCATGGAAAGAGTTAGAGGACTTAAAGACTTGTATAAGATAACTGATTGATATATTTTAGGAGACAGAACTATATTCCATATCAATTAGAAGTTATCTTGTAACTGTGTACTATATAAACACAGATATAGGTTTACACTATATATGTTATCATTATCGAGAAGATCATACATTGTAACCTAGCAGCTCTCGTGATATTTATTCATCACTGAGAGAGAAGAGTTCCATTGTAATAGAGTTTATTATATCGAATATATCTGTTTACTGTTACTTGTGTTCGAAATCGATTTGATTGTATTATACACTATATTCAACCCCCTTCTACAGTGTTGTGTGACCTAACACAACCTCCGAAAGCATTCTACTTTAAAACTCTAGGTGGCAGATCTATATCTTTGACTATGTAAAGGTTTTGAAGAAAGGTTTGGGCTTTAAAGAATCAAGGCTCAGGATAGGGTGAAAGCCGACATTCATCACAAATCAATCGCAAGATTTCAATAAGTTGCTCAATTGAAAGGAAACATGCAATTAAGCTTCGAGAATAAAGTACGAAGTAACAGGGTTCTCAAATTCCACAACTTAAAAAAGATACGATTCAATCCATTTCATTTCATTTCATTTTTAAGGAAGCAACTACTTAGAGAATGTAATTAATTTTTCTTTTATTAAACAAGAGGGAACCCTTGATTAGAATACTCATCTTATTATAATACGGGTGATCAGCTCGTACCAACCTCCATCTGGTCATTATCGTACCTAGGGCATTATTTCAGCCTTATGTCCGCCTAGCCCCGCTTGCCTATTACATGAATGGACTAATCCCACTAGTCTCTTATGTCTCTATCCAATCTATCAGGTATTCATTTGGAAAACCTTTGTGTTGGAAGAAAACCGAACCAAAAATCAAATTTTTGAAGCAAAATCCTTTGTAAAACTCGAATCAAAATTAAACCCCCTTTTCTATTAGTAAAATTCGAACCCAAAACCAGATAATCATATCAAAAGATCCTTAAACCGCTTAAACATCAATTTCCCTTGACAAGCAACCACTCCTCCCCTTTTTATAATAAAAATTCGAACCCCAACATCAAAACAAACTCAAACAAAATCACATGCAACCATTTAAAACTAACATTCATACTACCAAACATCAACTAACTTCAAAAATCATTTTCCCCACACAATTTTTATCAAAAATTCGAACATAACATGTTTTCAAAATCGAATGAAACCTTGAAAATCAACATGCAATTATTTTTAGTAACATGCATAGAGGTTTTGATGACATGCATCCACTTTTATCCAACTAAACACATAATCATCTACCAATAATCCTTATACCCAAACTTCTAAGCATTAAAACATAATTTATATCTAAAAACTCAAGTAAACATCAAATAACCAACATGCAATCTACATCATATCATGTTTATACTAAATCACTTTGAAAATCATATTTTACAACCCACCGGCTCTCATCTGATCACGGTCGGTGGTGGTCGAACTCGTGGGTGCCCTTACACGGGTCTCCCTCCGAGTTTTGAACATCAAAATCACATAATCTAGTATACTATACTCTCTTATGATCATACACCAAAGATTGTGTTTTCTTGGATATAATCAAAGAAATGATGTTGCAAAAACTTGCTTAAAAACTTACATGCAAAGAGTATATATGTAGAGGATTAGGAAAGATGAAGATCAATGGCAAAATCTTTAAAATAATCAAGAAACTTCTTTTCTTTTCTCTCTTTATTCTAAAAATCAATAAATATCTCTTTTTATAAAATATAAAACCTCTTTATAAAATCAGAAAATGTACCAAATCTCATTTTTAAAATAAAGAGCATAAAATTAGCTCTTCTCTCATATCTTAAAATAAATTTTTAAGCGAATAGATTATTTGCTATGGATTTTACAAATAAATCCAAATAATAGAATTAAACATTATAAAATCATTTTAAAAAAAATTAAATCATCAAAATAAATCCAACTATTATTTTTAAGAAGTCTCTTGGACTATTCTAAAGATAATAAAGCAAATATCGCACCTTGATCACATTCGTATAATTTTATAAAAATGATCAAAGATCGAAAAAATCATTATAAAATCATTTAAAATACCACCGAGTGCAATTTGAACACGTATACATCAAATATCATGCAGACACAAAAGATCATCAATAAAATTCATTTTCGCACTCTTAAACACTTTAATCCCTTTTAATACGGGTCCCGATCAACTTGACGGCCCGACAACACACCTTAATCTCTTAGCTGACTCATCAAACTGGAACGAGTTACTTTACGTTCCCAGTTACTATTATACAACAATGAAATTTATCACATAATGACTTAATATTTAATTTATTCACATATATCCACATAATGTATAATTACAGCACAAATCTATACTTTACTCACTTAAATTACATCGTGAAATTCCCAGTCGCTACAGAACATCTTGTTGACAAGTATTTTAAAGGTTACACCGGCATTATATAGTCCCAAAGGCATGGCTAGATAACAATATATCCCCCTGTCAATGATGAATGCTAATTTTTAGAATCAGGAGGCTCCATTTGTATTTGATTGAAACCACTAGTTGTGTCCAAGAATGTAAGTGATTCATGTCCAGCCGTAGAGTCCACCATGGTGTCAATATGGGGCAATGGATAAGGATATTTGGGTCATGCTTCGTTCGGGTGTGTATAATCAACACAAAACCTCCATTCATGTTCTTATTCTGAACTATAACAACATTGGCCAACCATTAATGATCATTCCAGCTTTTAAGAGTCGATCTACTTCATCATTGATTATCTTGATTTTTTCTGCTGCAAACTTTCTTCTTTTTTGGTGGACATGGGTGTAAGTTGGATAAACATTTAGCTTATGCATTATCATTTTTGGATCAATACCTGTGATGTCATCATATTACTATGCAAATGTGTCCAACCTGGCTATCAAGAACTCTACCAAGTTTGCTTCAATAGTTGGGGAGAGGCTTTCTCCTATCAAGACTTTCTTGTCTCATGTCTTTAAGTCTATCTCAGCCAGTTTCTCAGGTCCTGTTATTATGGCTACAGTCACTTCATTCCTTTTGTGTTGGAAAGTTGGCTTCAAGTACGTCTTATAGCACTCTCGTGCCATGTTTTGGTCTCCACGAATCTCTTGTTCTCCCATGGTGTCGGAAATTTAAGTACTTAATGATATATCGAGGGGAAAGGCTTCATGTCATGAATCCATGGCCTTCCTATTATTATTTTGTACATGGAGTCTCCATTAATTATACAAATTTTATGTAGGAAATTGATCCCTTGTACAGATGTAGGCAGTGTGATTTCACCCATTTTACGCTTGGTCTCTCCACTGAACCCCGCAAAAGTTGTAGTCTTCTTGATGATGTCGCTTTCTGCCTATCTCATTTTTTTCAATATACTTAGCATCATAATATTGGAAGCACTTCCATTGTCTACTAAAATCCACTTGATCAAGTAATTTCCCACGGGAAGTGAGATTGACGAGGCTGGCATGTTGTGGTTCTCAGATATTCCTTTTATCTGATTCCTCAAATATCAAAGCTGAAAAGTTGTTGTTACTCACTTCTGCTTAAGCAACCCTTATATCTGCTTCTTTAGCCACCCTTTTAGCTTGTGAATATGTTGATTAGTACATCTCTGAGCCTCTTACAATGAAGTTGACTACTTAATAATGTGGTGGTGATGGTGTTTGTTTTATTTGTATCTTAGATTTTTCATATTCTTAAATTGTTAGGTACGTAATTAACTGTAGAGGGGGTGAATACAGTTTATGCAATGAATTTGATAAAGCTTTAACAGAATCAATAGTTTTAATATTAATTTGACAAAAACTGTTACACTATTAATCTCTCAAAGGATGAACAATTATCCTTGAGAGCTGTTAGGTTATCTGGGAGATATATCAATTCGTAACACATATAGTGTAAACCTAAAATGTGCTTATATAGTTTACAATTTCATAATCAATAAGGAATCCTATTCTAATACAATAAGGAAACCTAATACATATCTGTAATAACCCCAATTTTTGGGAAATTTTGAAACCCTTATGAATAGTGTTTTTGCTGAATGAGAAAACTTTTCATGCCACACTATATAGGGGTTCTGGTATGGTTATTCTGAGATTTTATTAGTACTTTATATGGGATATAAGTGTATGTAAAGATCGTCAGAATCCAAATCCGAACACTTTGATTTTTTCCGAAAATCCAACAGATACGGAAAGAATTGAGTATAAGGTAACAGGATAAAAGGATTTAAATTAAAGGATTATAATAGAGGATCATAAAAAGGAATATAGTATATTGAGAAAGGTTAAGGGAACCTAAGTAATAAGATCCCGGGTATGATCCCTCAAATGATAAACGAAAACGAAAGTTAAGCGAACAGTATAACAGATCAGCGGTCATTAGGCAAACAATTAGGAAGTTAATCAAAGAGATTAGAGAGGATGATGTCACCCAACCAATGAGAAGAGGACAAGGAGGGGAGGATGACATCATGAGGATGACACAAGCATGACATGGGAAGGAAGGAGATGTGGTGGCTTTTTAACCACACAAAATCAAAGGCAACTAGGTAATTTACTAAAACAAACACAAAAATCAAACCAACCAAGCCAAGCAAATCATTTTTCATCAAAATCAAAAAGAAACCAAGGCATTGTTCTTCATGCTCTCGGCCAAAACAGAACCAGCACACTAAAACTGCTGTATCGCCTTCATTTCGCACTAAAATATTGTGTTCTATAGCTCATTGGAAAGGTATTGAGATGACCTACAACTCTTGTTCACAAGTCTCGTCCAAATAATCATAGTAAGACCCTCATTTTTATAGTTCTTTAAATCGGACTTTTAGAAACTTCAAAGCCTAACTTTGTGTTCTTGATTTCTTTGCAAAGATCAAGCTTGTAGGAGGCTCCCTAAGGCTTCCTAGAAACTTAACACCTCCCAAGGAAGGTATAAACTTCAAACCCTAGCCTTTACTTTATTTGTTAGTAAGTTTAATGGTTGGTTTTGTGAAATGAGAAGCATGGATTGTGATTATTAGTAGTTTGGTTTGATTTGGAAGTGTTTTGGTAATTGAAGCTTGATTATAGTTCATAGGTCTTGATTGTGGTTGTTTGAGTTGAAAACCTTGGAGACTATGGACTGATGTGGTATGGTTTCGGTGAAGTTTTGATGTATTGATGGTTATGAGTTGGTTGGTGGTTAATTGGAGTAGTTTAAACATTGGTAATCGCGTAAACATAGCCGTCGTAATGTCCGATTTACTTTAGACTGCTTTTGTTCATAACATTTGGACCCGAGAACTCCCTGCTAGATTATGACCATTGCCATGTTTAGATAGTTCATGTTACGAGCTTCGTTTTGATATGTAGTTCGTTTGATTCCGATGTACGGTTTAGGAGAAACGACCGTTTCAAGTAACGGCGTTTCGCGAACGAATCATTTCCCCTCGCCTTACTTTGAAACATAGGTTAAAGACCAAAAAGGGTTAATTAATGTATGGAACAATTATGGTAAGAGTGTTAGGCAGTTGGTAAGACACTCGCGTAGGAATCGCTTTAAAACTCGTAATGGTTAATTTATTAAAAATGGTGGAGCCGAGGGTACTCGAGTGACTTAAGAGAATCAATAAGCGCAAAACAAGCGTTAGAGTCTAAGTTAGTTAAAGTATAGATTTACAAGTGACTTTGGTTTAATTCCAACTTACTTATTGTTTATAGGTTACCAGACTCGTCCCGAGCCTTTTATTACCCCAAGTCGCTCAGGCAAGTTTTCTACCCGTTATAACTGTTGTTGTGATGAATATATGTATTTGCATTATCTTGCGATAGATGCATGTTGGTTAATTAGCAAATGATGCAATATATTGAAGCATGCTGCTATGGTATATATATATGCATGCCTGTTTCGCATTCTTTCCATATATATCTGTTGATTCAGTTGATAATACCTATGCTAAAGGATAGCGGTAATTTGCATATACCCTTAGTACAGGGACCCAAAGGTGAAAATATTTTCTAAAACCGGGAGTCGAGGATCCCGAGTAGATTTTGTATATATGGATATAAATATATATATATATACTTATATATATATATATATGGTCATAGTTTTCAAAACTATTAATCGAATAAGGTTTATTAGATAACTTTAACTTTATTTTATTATTGAATATTATTTCGAATATTATTCGAAGGCGTATGACTCCTTTATATTAAATGAATATTATTTTGAATATTCATTCGAGGACTTATGACTCCTTTTATTTTATTAATGAATATTATTTTGAATATTCATTCGGGGACTTATGACTCCTTTTATTTATTTATCTGAATATTATTTGAATATTCATTCGAGGGCTTATGACTCTTTTATATTATTTATTGAATATTATTTTGAATATTCATTCGGGGATTTATGACTCCTTTTATTTATTTATCTGAATATTATTTGAATATTCATTCGAGGGCTTATGACCTTTTATTTATTTATCTGAATATTATTTGAATATTCATTCGAGGGCTTATGACTCTTTTATATTATTTATTGAATATTATTTGAATATTCATTCGAGGGCTTATGACTCAGTTTATATTATTTAATGAATATTATTTGAATATTCATTTGAGGATCTATGACTCCGATTATTTGTTGAGATATATTCTTTATTTTATTAAAGAATAAGGTGTCGATAATCAAACTCACTTTTGATTATTCAAATAAAGATAGTACTTTCGTATAGGTATATCTTTGGATATTTAATATTCATTTCAAGTATAAGTTTCAAAACTTCTACTTCAATTATTTTTATAAAGATTATTCTTTATGGAAATATTATTTAAATAATAATATTCAGATATTTTCTAATATATTGGGACTGATTTATTTTGTTAAATCAGCATCACTCCAAACATTCTTAAAAATGTTTTGCGAGTCTTCAAAATGATTTTTAAAAGTTAGAGCGGATCCCAAAACTCATTTTTATATTTAAGATCCTCCTTTCGAAGGGGATTTAAATACTCGCTCAAAACCTGAGGGATCCGGCTCTATGGTGTGTTTTATATTCGCAACAAGGTTGCTGTTTTGTTAAATGAATCGATTACTTACCCAACACTCGGGAAGTAAAATTCTTGGAACAAGTTAATCCATTAACAGGCATCGCCTGGGAAATATCGGTGAGTTCTCCTTTCCAACTAGATACGACTTCTTGGTGGAGCCGTATCAACAAGTTTCTACTTGGGGAAAGGGGGAACGAGCTTTACATTTCAGAGTCATGGATTTCATCTGAACTAGGAGTGGCGTAAGTGGTCGAGTGGCGCCGGCCCAGCCTTATTATATTGGCCCAAATGGCCTGGAAGTTCCGCTAAGGCGGTCCATTCCTTAGGAGTTCAGTGTTCGGTTGACAAGTAAATCCGACAGGTTCTCCTCTATATGTAGAAAATGGTGGGGTTGCACTACTACGACTGATCATCGTAAGTGGTCTTCCTGGCGCGGCAAACTCCCGTAATGAGTTCATCATCCAATTGGATATTTCTGCAACACTACCCAGAGCATTTCGATAGAAAGGCTACGGTTGGGCGATTGTTGAGTGTTGGCAGGGTCAAGTTTTCAAAATGATGTTTGCATCAAATGAAGTATCTCGTAACTTCATTTTATTTTGATGATATTTTAAAGATTTAATCTATTCAAATCTTGTCTTGTAGTCTCATCTATGTGATGAACTGTTGAAAGCTCATTATACTTTGAACAGTGGTAGTTCAAGTAGCTTTATAAATGATATAAGTATAGTGAAGTATTTGGTAACTTCATCCCTTGTTTTTACTTATATCTAGTAAGTAATTATCTTACTCATGATAAAAGATTCTAGTAAGTATCCATTTAGATACTTATATTATTGTTATCACTATATATTATCTTGCGAGCTGTAAGGCTTACTCTTGCTTTATTTCTTCATCACACAACAACAGTTAGGAAAGATGGCCAGACTCCAGCAGACCCAGCGCAAGCGCGTGGGAAGCGTCCCGCGTCTTCCCGATGATGTTGTGGCTGCTATAGCTGCAGAGGTAGATCTATTGGTAGATCAGGCATTCTATTTTTGAGAATCAAATTATGTATAATTATAACTTGTGGCAGATAATGGCAATTAACTGTAAATTTATCAAGTAATCATTTTGGGTTGTAATAACTTTTAAATTGTGGATTCAAAGACTTGTACTTATTTAAATTTCATCTCTGAGACTATAACGGGTTGTGGCGTGTGTTAGTGTGGGGTCACAGCATAAGGTTATTATTATTAATTAAGTAAAGTGATATTGTGGAAAGAAAGACCGTGACGACCCGGATCCCCGACCCCGGATCTGGGGGTGTTACAGAAGTGGTATCAGAGCTAAGCGTTATAAACCTCAGAGATGATGTGACGTTAAAATAATAAGTTCACAAAGATAATAAGAACTCTTGCCAAGTTCATAGTCGGGCTACCTAACGTAGTACTGACAGTTAAAACCCTTATGGGAACCCTTATAAATATCGTGATAGGAGCGTAGTTCGTTATCGTATATGGTAGCGGGACTCCGAACCCTGAGGTTGAGGAGCAACAGCGCGATGATGTTTTATTACTAATTGGAGATCGGATTGTGGATCCGATAGAGTGTCCTAATGCAGGACCGGATGATGTTGATATTGAGGATGTAGCGGTTGAGGATGTTGTCCTAGAAGGGATAGTTGTTGAGGAGGATCCCATGGAGGATCCTAACAAGATTGGATAAAGGACCACTGATGAATTGATGACCATGGTTAGGTCGACTACCAGAGGTAGGATTGGCCGGTCACTACCGGAGGTTCGTTCAAGTTTGTAAAGATAGTAACCCCTTTAACACGGCTTACTCGTAAGACTGAGAAGTTCGAATGGACAGAGAAATGCGAGAACAGCTTTCAAGAACTGAAGCAGAGGTTGGTGATGGCCCCTATGCTGACATTGCCAGATGGAAAAGGAGATTTTGTGAAGTGTAGTGACGCTTCGCACAAGGGCTTAGGGTGCGTGCTTATGCAGCACGGTAAGGTAATCGCATACATGTCAAGACAATTAAGGTAATATGAAATTCGATATCCCCGCCCATGAGCTTAGGCTCGTGGCAATAGTTTTACCCTAAAGATTGGAGGCACTACTTGTATGGAGAGAAGTGCGAGAATTACCTAAGCCATAAGTGCTCTAGTACGTTTTCACGTAGAAAGAGCTCAACATATGCCAGAGGAGGCAGTTAGAGCTAATCAAGAATAATGATTGGGAGATTCTTTATCATTCGGGGAAAGCCAATGTGGTGGCTGATGCCCTTAGTAAAAAGGAGAGAATCAAGATGATAATGTCTTTGGGAGAGTTTTGCTAAGAGATTTTGGAAATAGTAGTGAAGGTAACCGGAGCCGGTACCAAAAAGCTGTTTGAGATTGCAATAGAGACCGAATTATTGGAAAAGAGCATACGGTGCCAGAGAAAGATGATAAGGGAATAATGAGGTATTCCTATAGAATTTGGGTTCCGAAAGTTCAAGAGCGTAAGGATGAGAACTTAGATGAGAGCCATAGTTTGAGGAATAAGATTTAGAGCAAACCCTGAACGTGATAGTCAGGGAGGTCGCCATCAAGATAGAAGGAACCCATGACATAATGGAGTGGAAAATGAGGATTTTAAATTAAAAGATGACCCCAATTATGGGGAGTAGGCTGAAACATTTCATACTAAGGAAACAGAAAGTCGAGTAAGGAAAGGAGACCCGAGACGGTACTCCTATACGGCAATTCATGGACCTGTCTAGACAGAACTTAGACTATTATCCCCAACCACCACCTTGAGGAAACAATGCGATAGGAAATTCTTTCAGGACCTTTAAGTCTCTAAGCTCTCAGAGTTCCAAGGAACAGGTTGACCTAGTCGAGGCAAGAGCCTGGCTAAAGGAAATAGAGGAATCATTTGAGATTCTGAATGATTGACGAACCACAAAAGACTGTTTTTGTCACTTACCCTCCTAAGAGAGAGACCACCCGCTGGTGAAAGACCAAGAAAGGCACGGAGCCAGAGGTTAGAATAAACTGATTTAAGTTCAGTCAATTGTTTTCGGGAAAGTAATTCCCAAAGATATGGAGATAGTGTAAAAGCTTTGGAGCTAGAACAAAAGTGGATGAGTATGATGAATTATGAATCTAAGTTGTAAAAGTTATCAAGATTCGTTCTGAGGACACGAATCCAGAATGACGGGATGTTTGGAATCAATACTTATGTTGTGTTAGTTCATGAAATAATGATAAGAGAAAGGAAAATAAAAAGAAACTGAAGTGGAAAGGAATATAAAGGCAATAGAGTTTGAGGTATGATAAGGGAGTTGGGTATGAGGAAACCCTAAAGACTCATAGCAATAGACATAGAAAAGTATGTAATCGTCAGGATGAGGGTGATTCACCATGAGTTAAAGTTGATGGTTGAAGGCATACGAGTTATGTACATTTTATCCCCTTTAAGTTGGGAGGATTCGAGGAAACCTTGAAATAGTTCGAAGGATAAATAATGAGACGCGAATAGACTGAGGAGACAAGGAAGTAAGAAATTAGGAAAAATTGGATGAAGGAAGTGACCTTCAAGAATGTGAAGTGTAAGACCGGTGGCATGATACCCAGAAAGGGAGACGCCAGGTATGAAAGATATCCCAACATTGAGGTGACTGTTGAGATAAACAACAAAAGTAAATAAGGAATTATTAAGAAGAAGTTCATGTTGAACATGACCAATATCTTCCAGAACATCCATGTTATCATTACCAAATCAGGAAAGAAAAGCGGATGACCATTGTTATCTTTTGGAGGCCATATAGATTGACCTCAATTTGAATAAGGATGCTATTATGAAGTTAGGTATAGACTATCGAGGTGGGAATGATGAAGAAGATAATCTATCAAGGATATATGACTTGGTTTATCCATGGATGGATGCATGTACCTTTTCAAAGGTGGAATTAAGGATAGAACATCGGTAACTTAAAATGAATCCTAGGGGAATGCATAAAGGTTGGCATTTCACCCTTAATAGGGATAGTATGAAATTTGACAGTATGAATTGGTAAGGATTAAGGTAATAACAACCTTTAAAGAATCAGTGGAGAATTTTTTTTTCAAAAGTATATAGACAATGATTCTAGTATTAGTATATGGTATTTTGATATGCCCTGTATCTAGGGAATACAGGAGGAACGATTCAAGGATAACCTTAGAGGTTTTACAAGGAGAAAGGTAATATTCAAAATTCTCAAGAATAGAAATGTGGATAAAGGAAATATGACGTAATTATAGTGTTGCCAAGTGGGGCACGTGTTAAACCACGAGAAAGTATGGATCGAACCAGTAATGGTCGAAATTATTCAGGGCAATTAGGACTTAAGATAAAAGATGTTCTAATTATGATTGAGAGTCAGTCATGACAGTGATTAACCTCTAAAGACTGAGGTAATAACTTATGGAAAAATGGTGATTTTTTTTTTTACTTATCAGATTTTAAGGAAAACATCTTCACTCAAGCAGTGATCGGAAATAGGGTAGAAAATTTGTGAAAGTGGTTAAAATGAAATTGACTGTAAGGAAATTTTACTATCAGGAAAGGCCAAGGAGGTGGCCGACACTTTAAAGGTAAGAGGATAATTATAGGCGCTTGTGCCAAAATAATACAGTGAGGATGGTTAAAACTGTGAAGGTTGTATTATGGTTTGGAAGATTGACATTCCTTCTGATGACTGTGCAATACCCAACCGTAATAGTAGTTGGTAAATGTTTAATTCGTGTAATCGCCATGAGCGGGCTATCTATCTTAGGAGGTCCTATCTTGAGATAAGCCAGGACCATGTTTCAAAAAGGACTAGACGAACCTTTGAGTTAAGTCTTCTATTTAAGGCATATGATTAAGAATGGTATTAACCTGCTATCGTTGCTTTGATTGAAACTCTTCTGCAATTTTATCTACTTCATGTCATGAAAGTACGTCAGAGTTTGGAGTGTTCTTCATGAATTGTGATTGGTGGTTATGTTAACTCCTTAGGAGAATTAGATACGAGATGTATGGACTCCGTATGGTTAGCTATTAAGACTTCATGGAAAATGAATGACTACAGTAGGTCAGTGGTGGACCATAGTAAGGCAGCAATGATTCTGCGAGTAATGAGCTGATTACAACCGTGAGAGTTGTATTGGAATGGGTGTTGAGATTGAGTACCACTAATCGGGTCGTGGTAGTGTATAAGTTATCATTGATAGACTAATTAAGTAAAGTATCTACCTAGTGAATTATTATTCTTTCTTATCAATAGAGAGTCGTATTATTATACGAGGAAGGTTGCGGTGCAAGCATAGAATTCTAGTAACGATGATGTATAGAATGAGATCCCAGATTCGATTTTCGATGTCGAGGGAGTTTCAAAGGTGATTGTGTATAAGCTCGAGGAAGAGCATGGGTCCATAGAATGATGGACGGAATAGCAAAAATATTTAGGCATGTGAAATAGGATGCTATAATACTTGATGTTGATATAAATACATATATGTTTTGTTCTCCTATGACAAACCTCTATAGTTCAGAGGTAGGTTCCAAGCCAGATATTTTGTGGCAGTATATTTTTTTTTTATATATACAATTCTCTTCAGTTCGTTCTTTTCTCTTCTTTTCATTTCATGTAAGTTGAGAAGAACAACCCTTCCAGAAGGGGAGGTATTGCCGAATGACTGTCTATCTGTGTGATAGAAGCCTAGTATGATACCAACTATTGTTTAATTGCTTGTCAAGTACTAAAGGCTGGCCACCTTCTGTACTAACTATGCGAGATAACAAGTGTTCATGATCATAGTGATCTCTCAACAAATTCCTTTACTTCTATATGATTGATCAAACTTTGGAAAATAGAAACAGCTGAAAAAGGAGCAATAAAATTGTGGTAGTATTCGGAATGGAAACACATTCATGATACTAAGGTTGACGTGGTTATTAAAAGGTTATAGAACGCTAACGAGCAAAAGTATAACTAGTATAATATTAGGAACGGAAGATAGTAGTGACTACGAACTGGGAAAAAGGATGGGTAGTGAGAAGCAAAAGCTCTAATGCTAAAAGCTATAATGAGAGTCTGTGCAATAGACTTGAAAGAAATTGGAATGATCACTTAACACGGGTTGAGTTTTCTTACGATAATAGATCATATGTCAGTATTGAGGTATCGCCTTATGAGATCCTTGAGGGAAGACAATGTCGATCTCCCTTATGTTAGGATGAAGTTGTAGAGCGCAAGATGCTCGGACCCGCAGTAGTCCAAAGGACCAAGGATATGATAGATCTAATCAGAGGACGGCTGGTAGTAGCCCAAGATGGACATGATAAGTATGTTGATTTGATACGAAAGGAAAAAGAGTATGAAATAGGGGACCTAGTGTTGTTATAGGTATTTCCTTGGAAAGGAAGGATGAGGTTCGGAAAGAAATGAAAGCTAAGTCCACGAATTGTTGGACCCTTGGATATATTAAGACGTATTGGGAGGATAGCATAGGAGCTAGCCCTAACCCCGAACATGTAGCAGGTCATAACGTGTCTCACGTATCAGTGTTAAGGAAGTGTAATTCAGATGCCAGATAAATAGGGGCATATGAGCGCATAGATATGCAACCCGACGTAACCTATATGGAGCAACCAGGAAGGGTTGTAGAGTGAAAAGGGAACAAGTGCTTAGGAGAAGGGTTATCAAACTATTCAGAGTTTGATGGAAGAACCACAATGTGGGAAAATTTATTTGAGAGTTAGAAAGTGTAATGCTAAGAAAGTATCCCAATTCATTTTCTATCTGATTCCGGGACGGAATCCTTTTAAGGAGGGGAGACTGTAATAACCCCAATTTTTGGGAAATTTTGAAACCCTTATGAATAGTGTTTTTGCTGAATGAGAAAACTTTTCATGCCAAACTATATAGGGGTTCTGGTATGGATATTCTGAGATTTTATTAGTACTTTATATGGGATATAAGTGTATGTAAAGATCGTCAGAATCCAAATCCGAACACTTTGATTTTTTCCAAAAATCCAACAGATACGGAAAGAATTGAGTATAAGGTAACAGGATAAAAGGATTTATATTAAAGGATTATAATAGAGGATCATAAAAAGGAATATAGTATATTGAGAAAGGTTAAGGGAACCTAAGTAATAAGATCCCGGGTATGATCCCTCAAACGATAAACGAAAACGAAAGTTAAGCGAACAGTATAACAGATCAGCGGTCATTAGGCAAACAATTAGGAAGTTAATCAAAGAGATTAGAGAGGATGATGTCACCCAACCAATGAGAAGAGGACAAGGAGGGGAGGATGACATCATGAGGATGACACAAGCATGACATGGGAAGGAAGGAGATGTGGTGGCTTTTTAACCACACAAAATCAAAGGCAACTAGGTAATTTACTAAAACAAACACAAAAATCAAACCAACCAAGCCAAGCAAATCATTTTTCATCAAAATCAAAAAGAAACCAAGGCATTGTTCTTCATGCTCTCGGCCAAAACAGAACCAGCACACTAAAACTGCTGTATCGCCTTCATTTCTCACTCAAATATTGTGTTCTATAGCTCATTGGAAAGGTATTGAGATGACCTACAACTCTTGTTCACAAGTCTCGTCCAAATAATCATAGTAAGACCCTCATTTTTACAGTTCTTTAAATCGGACTTTTAGAAACTTCAAAGCCTAACTTTGTGTTCTTGATTTCTTTGCAAAGATCAAGCTTGTAGGAGGCTCCCTAAGGCTTCCTAGAAACTTAACACCTCCCAAGGAAGGTATAAACTTCAAACCCTAGCCTTTACTTTATTTGTTAGTAAGTTTAATGGTTGGTTTTGTGAAATGAGAAGCATGGATTGTGATTATTAGTAGTTTGGTTTGATTTGGAAGTGTTTTGGTAATTGAAGCTTGATTATAGTTCATAGGTCTTGATTGTGGTTGTTTGAGTTGAAAACCTTGGAGATTATGGACTGATGTGGTATGGTTTCGGTGAAGTTTTGTTGTATTGATGGTTATGAGTTGGTTGGTGGTTAATTGGAGTAGTTTAAACATTGGTAATCGCGTAAACATAGCCGTCGTAATGTCCGATTTACTTTAGACTGCTTTTGTTTATAACATTTAGACCCGAGAACTCCCTGCTAGATTATGACCATTGCCATGTTTAGATAGTTCATGTTACGAGCTTCGCTTTGATATGTAGTTCGTTTGATTCCGATGTACGGTTTAGGAGAAACGACCGTTTCAAGTAACGGCGTTTCGCGAACGAATCATTTCCCCTCGCCTTACTTTGAAACATAGGTTAAAGACCAAAAAGGGTTAATTAATGTATGGAACAATTATGGTAAGAGTGTTAGGCAGTTGGTAAGACACTCGCGAAGGAATCACTTTAAAACTCGTAATGGTTAATTTATTAAAAATGGTGGAGCCTAGGGTACTCGAGTGACTTAAGAGAATCAATAAGCGCAAAACAAGCGTTAGAGTCTAAGTTAGTTAAAGTATAGATTTACAAGTGACTTTGGTTTAATTCCAACTTACTTATTGTTTATAGGTTACCAGACTCGTCCCGAGCCTTTTATTACCCCAAGTCGCTCAGGCAAGTTTTCTACCCGTTATAACTGTTGTTGTGATGAATATATGTATTTGCATTATCTTGCGATAGATGCATGTTGGTTAATTAGCAAATGATGCAATATATTGAAGCATGCTGCTATGGTATATATATATGCATGCCTGTTTCGCATTCTTTCCATATATATCTGTTGATTCAGTTGATAATACCTATGCTAAAGGATAGCGGTAATTTGCATATACCCTTAGTACAGGGACCCAAAGGTGAAAATATTTTCTAAAACCGGGAGTCGAGGATCCCGAGTAGATTTTGTATATATGGATATAAATATATATATATATATACTTATATATATATATATATATGGTCATAGTTTTCAAAACTATTAATCGAATAAGGTTTATTAGATAACTTTAACTTTATTTTATTATTGAATATTATTTCGAATATTATTCGAAGGCGTATGACTCCTTTATATTAAATGAATATTATTTTGAATATTCATTCGAGGACTTATGACTCCTTTTATTTTATTAATGAATATTATTTTGAATATTCATTCGGGGACTTATGACTCCTTTTATTTATTTATCTGAATATTATTTGAATATTCATTCGAGGGCTTATGACTCTTTTATATTATTTATTGAATATTATTTTGAATATTCATTCGGGGATTTATGACTCCTTTTATTTATTTATCTGAATATTATTTGAATATTCATTCGAGGGCTTATGACCTTTTATTTATTTATCTGAATATTATTTGAATATTCATTCGAGGGCTTATGACTCTTTTATATTATTTATTGAATATTATTTGAATATTCATTCGAGGGCTTATGACTCAGTTTATATTATTTAATGAATATTATTTGAATATTCATTTGAGGATCTATGACTCCGATTATTTGCTGAGATATATTCTTTATTTTATTAAAGAATAAGGTGTCGATAATCAAACTCACTTTTGATTATTCAAATAAAGATAGTACTTTCGTATAGGTATATCTTTGGATATTTAATATTCATTTCAAGTATAAGTTTCAAAACTTCTACTTCAATTATTTTTATAAAGATTATTCTTTATGGAAATATTATTTAAATAATAATATTCAGATATTTTCTAATATATTGGGACTGATTTATTTTGTTAAATCAGCATCACTCCAAACATTCTTAAAAATGTTTTGCGAGTCTTCAAAATGATTTTTAAAAGTTAGAGCGGATCCCAAAACTCATTTTTATATTTAAGATCCTCCTTTCGAAGGGGATTTAAATACTCGCTCAAAACCTGAGGGATCCGGCTCTATGGTGTGTTTTATATTCGCAACAAGGTTGCTGTTTTGTTAAATGAATCGATTACTTACCCAACACTCGGGAAGTAAAATTCTTGGAACAAGTTAATCCATTAACAGGCATCGCCTGGGAAATATCGGTGAGTTCTCCTTTCCAACTAGATACGACTTCTTGGTGGAGCCGTATCAACAAGTTTCTACTTGGGGAAAGGGGGAACGAGCTTTACATTTCAGAGTCATGGATTTCATCTGAACTAGGAGTGGCGTAAGTGGTCGAGTGGCGCCGGCCCAGCCTTATTATATTGGCCCAAATGGCCTGGAAGTTCCACTAAGGCGGTCCATTCCTTAGGAGTTCAGTGTTCGGTTGACAAGTAAATCCGACAGGTTCTCCTCTATATGTAGAAAATGGTGGGGTTGCACTACTACGACTGATCATCGTAAGTGGTCTTCCTGGCGCGGCAAACTCCCGTAATGAGTTCATCATCCAATTGGATATTTCTGCAACACTACCCAGAGCATTTCGATAGAAAGGCTACGGTTGGGCGATTGTTGAGTGTTGGCAGGGTCAAGTTTTCAAAATGATGTTTGCATCAAATGAAGTATCTCGTAACTTCATTTTATTTTGATGATATTTTAAAGATTTAATCTATTCAAATCTTGTCTTGTAGTCTCATCTATGTGATGAACTGTTGAAAGCTCATTATACTTTGAACAGTGGTAGTTCAAGTAGTTTTATAAATGATATAAGTATAGTGAAGTATTTGGTAACTTCATCCCTTGTTTTTACTTATATCTAGTAAGTAATTATCTTACTCATGATAAAAGATTCTAGTAAGTATCCATTTAGATACTTATATTATTGTTATCACTATATATTATCTTGCGAGCTGTAAGGCTCACTCTTGCTTTATTTCTTCATCACACAACAACAGTTAGGAAAGATGGCCAGACTCCAGCAGACCCAGCGCAAGCGCGTGGGAAGCATCCCGCGTCTTCCTGATGATGTTGTGGCTGCTATAGCTGCAGAGGTAGATCTATTGGTAGATCAGGCATTCTATTTTTGAGAATCAAATTATGTATAATTATAACTTGTGGCAGATAATGGCAATTAACTGTAAATTTATCAAGTAATCATTTTGGGTTGTAATAACTTTTAAATTGTGGATTCAAAGACTTGTACTTATTTAAATTTCATCTATGAGACTATAACGGGTTGTGGTGTGTGTTAGTGTGGGGTCACAGCATAAGGTTATTATTATTAATTAAGTGAAGTGATATTGTGGAAAGAAAGACCGTGACGACCCGGATCCCCGACCCCGGATCTGGGGGTGTTACAATATCCATGTATGTTTGCTTCTAAAATAAAGTCCGTCACCGATTTGAGTTCTGCAATTCTTTTCCTTCTCGAATATCTACTGAAGTGACTAAATCCTGATGACATCAAATGATGATCATCAAGTACTGATAGAGAAGTACTGATGATGTCACCTTAGTAAATACTGATATTAAGTACTGATCATAAACTCTGATAGTTTACATTCTGATATCATCAGTTATATCTAACAATCTCCCCCAACTTGTGCATTATGTAATGATGTACAAGTTCTAATAGATGATGTCAAAACTATCTAAATGCCGAAATTCAATAAATATATACAATCTTACAGACAGTGATTATCATACTTTATTCTTCATTCCTGAACTCTAACATAGTCTTCAGCTTCTTCAAGGAACTTGATTTAGATATTTTCTTCCATAACATCCAAGTACCATTGCATCCTCTGTTTGATATATTTTATCTCATCTGTAGATTCACCATTTTGATAGATGGCTGCCCTGGGGTTATGTAGCTTTGAATTTCCAAGTGATATATCATCCAGTTCCAGAATTCCAATTACCTTTCCATCAGGATTAAAGGTAAGAACTTCTCTTCCTAAAGACATAATCACCTTGGCTCCTACATTAGGCATATCAACAGCATTTCAGTTTCATCAATTTACTTTGGAATGTAGTTTGACTTGTAAGTTAATCCTTTCTGCTTCAACTGTATTAGGTTCTTCTAAAATGTAGACCATCTGGCAGTTTTAGAGTTGTTTACCTTAAGAATTGTAGAAAAATATTCCAACTCCTGCCATGGTTTGTCTTTCATCTGTTCTTCTGTCAACCTCAACCTCCTCCCATACTCTAGAAAATAAATCAGTTTTTCTCCAACATAATCAATAATAATTTATACTGATATGATCTTCTGCAAGGCTTCAAGCATCACATTATCTCCAATTTCTGTCAGATTTTCATGCTTTCTTAGAATCAAAGCATCAGCTATAAATGGATCAGCACTTAACCTACCCAGACCACTTGTGATTCTAGGTCTTCTAGCATGAGAACTCCCATTGTAAATCTTCTTTAATATTTCAGAAGAATCTCTTCTAGGTGCAGGCTTCTTGCTTCCCCATAACGACTTCCTCTTTTCTTCAAAAGTAAGCTTTGACATATCAGGATTTAGATTCTCAGAATTAGGATTTGTTCTCTCAGCTTGAATTGGGTTTGAAGAATGAACAAAATGAGAAGTATCAGAGTTTGTTATTGCTTGAACATTAGCATTTGCTTCTTTATTAACTTGAGCAATGTCAGAGGTTAATTTCATCTTATTAGCCCAATCAGCTCCATGAATCTTTCATCTTTTCAAAGCTTGACTAACTTCTTCTTCTTTATCTTTTTCTTCATTATCAAAAGCTTGAGCTACTATATAGATTGGATCTATCGGTATTTGTGATTTAGGTGCCTTAGATACTAATTTCCTCTTAGCAACAACTTTGGCTTTAGGCTTTGGAGGCTTAAACTTCTCCCAAATCTTATCATTCCCCTTATATCTCCTATTAGCAGTTAAGATAGCTTGCGACCTTAGAAGTCTTTCAGCATCTTCTTGACTTGCCTCCCTTATAACTACCCCTTTTGTAGGTATATTAGAAGGATCATCTTCATTAGGATCTTGAGAGATAACAACAGCATCATCATTTGCTATCTTCATAGAATTCTTGAACTCTTCCTCCATCCGCCTTAGTTGTTCTAGGTCAGCTCCCGGGTCCTCTTTCTCCAATATTCTTCTACTCACCTCACAGTCAAATGCTTGAATCTTTTTCCTTGTAGAACAAAGTTGTATTTTCCCTTTAACTTTTAAAGTCTGTAAATACTGACTTGCTTCTGCACCAGCTTCTATCTCCAGAATGCCAAGGTCGTCATCAATACTTGTGACTTTCAGAATTTGTTGAGTTGTTGTAGTCACATTCAGTTCCTTTGATTGTTGAATTATCCTCTCACTCTTCCTATTTCCTCCACCTTGTCTAGATTGAGTTCTAATGGCTTTTGATGATCCACTAGTCCCAACTAGATCTTCTCCTCTCATCTTCACAATATCATTTCTTCTTCCCTTATCTCCACCATCAGGATTTGTGTCATCAGCTTCTTTCAAAATCAGTTGTTTGCATTTAGATATAGCAATCTTCTCCCCCTTTTTGGCATCATCACCAAGCAGTAGAGAAAGAATCAACTCCATTGAATTTTAAAACCTCATCAAGTTGTTCAGACATTTTCTCTTGTTTAGCTTCAAATCTAGCCTGATTGGCTTCAATACGTGTCTGTCTTTCAAGAATTGGTCCAATATATTTTTGTATCTCCTGATGAGTAGTCAGTTTTGTAGCCAGGAAAGATTCTTTGATTTGATTGATTTGAGAAGTGGTGGCTTCCTGAGCAGAATGTAGAGATCTTACCAATAGAGTAGATGCTTTTAGATGATTAAGCATATCAGAACTCTGAATGATCTTCTCAGTAGTATCCAGATGAGTGACAACATAAGTCTTTGAAATAGGATACTCAATATCCTTCCACTTCTTGTTCCATATTTCATCAAAGAAATCTTGTTTCTTTTTAGCATCTAACTCTTTCATCTTTTCTTGCCTCACATGTTTAGGCATATCTTCAGGGAAGAATAGATCATCCTCGGGATCTATAATATCATTCATAGTAGAAGTATTGACATCTTCACCATCATTAGATTCTGTTTTATAGACAGATCCTTCATCAATAACTGTATTTTGAACTATCTATTGAATTTCATTTCCAGCTGCAACATTTACGATAGAATCGGAGCTGTATGTGATCCACCTGCCTCAGAAACTTCCATGCCATAAGCACTTAATTTCATATCTTCAAGAATAGTAGACAAATGACATGGAGCTTCTGTATTTATCTCTAGAACCTCAGTACATTGGAGTGCTGTGGTGATATTATACTGAATAGATCTTCATGAATGGACTATTGTGTGACATATTCATCAATAATAGGGAGAATAGAAAGTGATGAAATAGTAGAGTGAATGGACTGCAGGAAAGTATCGGTACTTAGACCTGCAGGGAGATTATCAGCACTTGGTACATCAGAGTTTAACCGAGGGTCTACAGACTGTTGTTCAACAGATGTTTCTTTTAAACTTTGTGCACCTGGAAAATTTAACAGGTAATACTTCATCTCTATATTCTTTTAAAGTAGTCTCACTACTCCTCACACCACACAGCTCATAACTTTAATAGTTAGAGTTTCCTCACAAGGATTAGTAAATCTTGACTCTCATCTACCTCTCCTTTTTCCAGGAAGGATCCTGCCTCTCTTAAATTCTATCTTTACTCTAAATCTTTTCACACAACTCATAGAAAAGGCTAAGACAAATATGCAATCCTACATAAATAAGAGGTGGCTAAAGAAAGATGTCCGTGGTCATACAACTATAGGTAGTCCTTAATTAAAGGTCTAGAGATAATCATACTAGCATGATTTATAACATGAAAATAAATGTTGATAATACAAAATCAGTATTAAAAGTAATGGCTGATAAGGTGAAATCAGTATTTATACCTTATGAATCTGAAGATTCAGCTTCCTTGCAGACATTCAGTGGAGGTACTGATAAGATATCAGTAGATAGTGGTGATGGATGATTTTTTCCTTCAATATCTATTACTGGAGTCACTGTAGCAGGAGTTAAGCAATCATTCAAACTTTGATGCAATGGTTCTTGTGTGGCTGGAGAATTAGGTGTTGCTGGATGACTTTGACACCCAGGTTTTTTGTGTACTCTTCTCCATAATTGCAGTGTTGGACTCCTGTGCATACCCTTTATAAAAAAAAGATGTCTGACTGAAGCTTTCAAGATCTATTTTCTTACATAAATCTTTGATCTGAGAGACTTCTGCATGAATCTTGGCAGTTTCAGCTTCATTCCATTCTTGAGTGGACTTCTGAGAAAGAGTCTCAATTCTTTCAAAATCTGATGCACTACTTTAAAGTGCAGGTTCTTGTGAAATTGGATCAGAATTTGCTGTTGCATCACTTTGAGATACAGGTTCTTGTGTGCTTGATCCAGGGAAAAGACCTTTCCCTTGTAGCCTTTTGACAGTTTCCTCTACATACTCATGAGTAACCTCTATTACTCTTGTCCTTGGTTACTTCATTAGAGAATTAGATAGTTCCACAGGTGCATCATCATTTGTCTAAATTTCAGAATTTATTGAAGTAGATGCACTATGTGTTTCCTCAGCAATTTCCTTCATGATTTTAAGTAGATTATGAGCATAGTAGACTTTGGTTAGCTTCCTCTTCTTTGATCTTGAGCTTGCACCATAATCAGTATTCCTGGAACTTTCAACAACATCAGTAGTTGTGCCCTCCTCAGTTGGTAGTACAACTGATCTTGGAGAAGAATCAGACAAAAAGGTTTGGAAATTTAGAAGATAAGGTAGCATTATCATCATCTTAATCTGATTCTAGTCCAATAAGCACAAGGTTCCTCTTGACAGATTCTGAAGGTTTAGAAGAATAAGGAACTTATGTTATATCAGCTTTTGGCTTTGCTACATCAGGATTTGTAGCCCTCTTAGCCAATTGTTTCTTTCCTTTTACAACAGGTGTCTTTTGGGATACACCTGATATGGCTTCTTTTTGAAGTTGTGGTGGTGGTTGAGTTTGTGTTTGGGTTTATGTTTGATGTTGTGTGTGGGTTGTTGTGCTTGGGTTAGGGGGTTTTCAAAAGTTATGGCCTGGAACTGAGCACTTCGCCTGTTAGGTAAGCCATAAGTCACAGGGAGCCTTGCAATGAGCAAGTTCCTAGCAACCAAAGGCAACCGGAAAGGAGTTAAATTCAACTTATTTTCATCTTGTGAAATTAAGTTAGAAAAGGCCTTTTTGTCAATTTAAATACTGGCACAATTTGATTATGGGGGATAGGGGTATCAGGAAAACAGATATTAAAAACTAACTGACAAAATCTAGCATAGTACATGGTATTCCTATCAGCAGTTAATCTATCACCTATGAAAATAAAACTACTATACTAAAATCATAATTGGTACCATGAATTAGAGAGTACCCTATATGTTGTGTCATGATGGGTAGAGCATCAAAATTAGAAGATTTGTTGTTGAAGGCCTTTGTGATGTAGTCAAATAAGAAATTCCATTCCTTCTGGAGACCATTCCTTTTTAACTGACCAAGGTTCTTCAAATCCTTGTCATAACCGATTTTAGTAAATAACCTCCTCATTTTAATATCTCCCACAAAATTTGTGTAGGAGTTATGAGCACCCAACTGTAATGCATCCCTTACAGTTTGAGGAATAATTATCCTCTTCTTGTTGTCAAACTCAAACATCAAACTTGGAGTTCCATTTGCACCTCCATCATCATACACTCCAATTTTCCAGATAGAGATCACCTGGTCACTTGAGATAGTTGTTGGTGTTGTGAGACACTGGTTCATAGAAAATCTTGAAAACTGTGAAAATCAATGTTCACACTATTATTATCCAAAATAGCAGAATAGTTGTTATTCACAAACTTTGCACCGCCATAAGTAAAAGGTTTTGAAGCAACTTGTGAAGTCATGGTGAATTTGCAAGAAAAATTTTCGAGAAGAAATTAGGGTTTCAATGGGTGAGAGAGAGAATTAGAAGAGAGGAAGATAATAGTGAATTGGTAAAGTATTAATTTGGAATCAAAAGCTGATTTTGTTTAACACATTACTCCACTAACTCAGAAACATTTCAGTTTAATGGGACACATGGCAGCATATAATTGACTATAAAAGCAATCATGTAAACGTGTAGTACTGGTAGTTGCTGCGTGCACAGTTCCCTAGAATAATGTTTTGTGTATACTCAAACAATTTTCATATCCTCACGCCATCAATAGACAACTATAATCATGAAAAAATTACCCACTTGTAAATAACTTTACCACTGTAATTAAAATACCGATTAAAATAATACTTAAATAAATTCAAAAATTATCATCAAAATATAATGGTCAATCAGAGTTTGACCAATATCAGTATTTAATCAACAACTATCAGGATTTATCAGTCAACACAAGTTTGACCAATATTAGAACTTATACACAACTACTATCAGGATTTATCAGTCAACACTAGTTTGACCAATATCAGAGCTTATACAGATAATCAAAGTTTAACATGTAGCTACTGCCTGGGATTAATAGACGCTAATTACATGCTTTCATGGCATCATAGTTTAACACTATAATCAGTATTTAACAAGTACTGATACATAATGATAAGATACCACACTCTAATTATCAGTAGTTATTCCAAATTATCAGAGTTTGAGATATATGTTGATATCATTCCCAATTCATTCAGAAATCTTATAAAGGTAGCTTCATAGAAAGGCATAGTGAATATATCTGCTAATTGCTGATCTGTTGGAACAAAGATCAATTCCATTATACCTTGCATCACATGCTCCCTTATGAAATGGTACCAAATACTGATGTGTTTAGTCATAGAATGCTGCACTGGATTTCCTGTCACTGCAATAGCACTTTGATTATCACAATATATAGGAATTTTAGAATACTCTTACCCATAATCCAGTAACGGATTCTTCATCCATAGAATTTGAGCACAACAACTTCCTGCAGCAATATATTCAGGTTCTGCAGTTGATATGGAAATTGAATTTTGTTTCTCGCTAAACCAAGAAACCAACCTGCCACCAAGAAATTGGCAGCTTCCAGAAGTGCTTTTCCTGTCTATTTTACATCCTGCAAAATCAACATCTGAGTATCTAATTAGCTTAAAGTCTGAATCTCTAGGATACCATAATCCAAGATTCATGGTGCCTTTGAGATATTTAAAAATTCTTTTCACAGCAAATAGACGTGGTTCCCTTGGATCAGCTTAGAAGCTTGCACAGAGACAGGTAGCATACATGATATCAGGTCTACTAGTAGTCAAATATAGGATTGAGCCAATCATACCTCTGTTGTAAGCTATATCTACTGATGAACCAGTATTTAAATCTAACTTGGTTGAAGTGGCCATGGGAGTAGTTTATGTTGAACTGTCTTGGATTCCATTTCTTTTATGCAAATTCCTGGTGTATTTGGATTGATTTATGAAGATTCCTTCATCAGTCTGTTTTACTTGTAAACCCATAAAGTAACTCAATTCTCCCATCATACTCATTTGATAACTTGACTGCATTAGCTTTGCAAAACTCTTGTAGAGGTTATCATTAGTAGAACAAAAAATGATATCATCAACATATATTTGTACTAATAACAAGTCCTTACCATGGTATTTATAAAATAGAGTTTTGTCAATTGTACCTCTTGTGAAACTACTTTCTAATAGAAATAGAGAAAGTATTTCATACCAGGCCCTTGGAGCTTGTTTTAGTCCATAGAGTGTTTTATCCAGTAAGTAGATATGATCTGGATATTTTGGATTAATGAACCCTGGAGGCTGTTCAACATAAACTTCCTCTTCCAGTTCACCATTTAGAAAAGCACTCTTCACATCCATTTGGAACACTTTAAACTTCATGTGAGCAACATAGGCTAGAAAAATTCTCATTGCCTCAAGTCTTGTAACTGGAGAAAATGTCCCATCATAGTCAATATCGTCTTACTGAGAATAGCTCTTTGCAACCAGTCTTGATTTATTTCTTGTAATGATGCCCTCACTATCAGTTTTGTTTTTGAACACCCACTTTGTACCAACAATTGATCTATTCTTTGGTCTTGGCACCAGAGTCCAGACTTTGTTCCTTTCAAATTCATTAAACTCCTCTTGCATTACTGTAACCCAGTTAGCATCCTGAAGAGCTTCTTCCACTTTCTTCGGTTCAGTTTGAGATAGAAAAGAATTATAGATACTTTCATTTTGAGTTGCTTTTCTGGTTCTTACACTAGTATCAGGATTTCCAATGATCAAGTCAGGTGTATGTGACTTGGACAATTTTCTTACAGATGAGAGTTGAGTCCTTGAAGCAGAACATCCCCTTTGATCCATGAACTCTCTAAATTTTTTTTGACTTGTACTACTATCATCTCCTGATGCTCCCCCTAAATCAGTATTTCCAATGCTATCAGTGTTTGATCCATCAATATTTGAGGAATTAGAGTCTGATGAATTATTTACTGATATTACTTAAATCAGTATTTCCAGTGCTTCTCAGCCTAGAAGTAGGTAGGCAGTTTTGCTTCCTCTAGCATGATTCTTGCAGCTTCTATGAGAGTTCTATTCTTTCTTTCAATGACTCCATTTTGTTGTGGAGTTCTAGGGGTAGAGAATTCTTGTTTTATTCCCTTATATTTGCAGAACTCTTCCATAGTACTGTTCTTGAATTCAGTTCTGGTATCATTTCTAATGATCTTCACATTGTATGTTGATCCTTTTTCCAGTTCTCTCACATGATCAAGAAGAATGGATGGAGATTCATCCTTGGTGTGTAGAAAATACACCCATGTGTACCTTGTATAATCATCAACAATTAGAAGTGCATACCTCTTCTTGGCAATTGATATAACATTGACTAGACCAAAGAGATAAATATGAACTAGATGATATGGTTGAAGAATAGAGGATTCATTTTTACTCTTAAAAGATGTTTTCCTTTGCTTAGATTTCTGGCATGAGTCACTTAAGCCATCAAGAGTAAATACTACATTGGGCAATCCTCTTACAAGCTCTTTCTTCACAAGTTCATTGATGTTCTTGAAATTGAGATGAGAAAGTCTTTTATGCCAGTTCCAGCTGTCTTCTACAGATGCCTACTAAGTAGACAAACTTCTAATCTATCAGTACTTGTGGAGACCCTGGCTTCATATAAATTACCATATCTTACACCAGCCATTGCAATCTTGCCATCATACTTACTGACAAATTCACAATATTCATCATAGAAATTTACATGGTAACCTCTGTCACAGATCTGACTCACACTGATCAAATTATTCTTGATTCCTGCAACCAGAGATACATTTTCAATTATTACATTTCCAAGATTTATTTTTCCATATCCCAAGATTCTTCCTAAGTTCCATGTCCATAAGAAACAATTTGGCCAACCTTCTCCTTAAACTCTAATAACAGGGATTTATAACCAGTTATGTGTCCTGAGCATCCACTGTCCAAGACTAGAGAATTTCTCTTATTACCCTGTAATCAGTATTTAAAATTAATTAGTGTTTTTAAGGTCCAAAAATACTTGCGATCCTTTGGCCTTTTTAAGTTTGTTAACATATGCGGCTAAAGACTTCATATCAGAGTTTATGTTAACATTCTTACTATCAGTATTTACACATGTAGAAATAGTTTTTTCTTTATTTAAAGAGGGTTTCAGTTCATAGTAATTAAAATATAAACTGTGATACTTTTTACATGTATAAATAGAGTGCCACACACTACCACAATGAAAATAAGAATTCTGTGGTTTATTTTTAACTGTTCTATTCCTAAACTCTGATTTGGGAGGAACAATATTTATCTCTTTATTCTTCCGGTAATAATTAGCAAGATGATTAGTGCTACCAAAGTTCAAGCTTGTTTTTCTAGGTGCATTGGGAATAGTTTTATAAGTACCATTTTCTTTAAAACCTACTTTACCATTCCTATTTTTCCTAGGCTTTTTCTCCTTGTATTTCATGTGTAATTCCTTCAGCTTTTGCTTAAGTTGTTTTTGAGTCATTAAACCAATATTTACTGATCTTTTGTGAACCTGTTCACTCTTATCAATATTTAAGTTTGATTTAGGTGCTAAGGTTCAACCTACCTCATAATCTGACTTAACAACATCAACACTTGAATTAAACTTAATGGGCTTTAGCTGAACTTTGTTCACTATAACTTTATTATTATTATTTGTTGGTTTAATCTTCTCAGTTTCTTTTCCATTCTGTTTATCATAATTAGATCTATTAGTATATCATAATCCTGATCCCCAACATCCATTCTCTAAAATTTCCTGAGTTGTTTTTCCTGAGTTAGTCCAAAGCTTAATAACCTCTCTTTCTTTAACTAACTCCTTTTCTGAATAAGCATGCTTTTCTAACAGTTTTTCTTTAACATAAACAAAATTATCTCTTTCTTTTTGAATTTATAGCATGGAAAGTAACTCAATTTTTAGGTGATCATTCCTTTTATTTAACTCAGAGTTTTCACTCTTGATTCTATTATTCTCTAAAGTTTAATCCCTATAACTAACATGCAGAGATTTAAGAAACAATCTTAATTAACAGATATTATCAGTATCAAAAGTAAGTGTGGTTTGAGGTACCTTTAACTCATTATTGCCAGCCTCAGTATCAGCATTTTCCATGAAGGCATAGTTCACACCATCATCTAAATTTGATGATTAATCCCAGTTTTTCTTCTTTGTGATTAACGCTTGTTTCTTCTCAGCTTTTAGTTTTCAGCAGTCAGCTGCAAAGTGTCCAATTCCATCACAGTTATAGAACATTTCCTTTGATTTGTCAGATTTTTCAGTCTTTGATTCCTTCCCATCAGTATTTCTTCTGTCATTCCTATTATAAGAGTTTGAGGAACTGGAACCCCTTCTAAAAAACCTTTTCCCTTTTTTGAAGTTCTTGTGGACCGTCTTTTTGAAGCCTTTAACCAATAGTGTATGATAAGTGGCATTTTATACGACTTAGAACGTGTTATAATGACTTGAATTGATGTATTGAAATCAAGTATTTTGTGTATTTGATGCGTTTTTCTAGTGTTTGTGCATTTCAGGGTATTAATTGTATTTCGGGAGAGATTTCATCAATAATAAGCCTTGGCATGTGTTTGGCAATGCAAGCGGGAAGATAGAAGTAGAGCAGCGAAGAAATGGGAGAAAAACAGAGCAGTTTCCAGTAGGGAGCTGAGCGCCCGCTCAGCTCTGCTGAGCGACCGCTCAGGAAGCTGAGCGCCCACTCAGGAATGCTGAGCGGCCACTCAGGGACGGAAAATTAGAATAATAATTTTGGACTCAAAGTTCTGTTTAACTTCCAACTTCTGAGTTAGCTGGGTATTATGGGACTCCTATATAAGTAGTTTTCAGAGACGTTTCACAAAGGTTGGATCGTAGTATTAATCGAAGAGAGAGGAGATAAGGAAGAAGACCCTTTTTGCACACCGCAACAAAGATGAAGCATATTTTCTTATGATTCTTTATCTTCGTTGTAATGTTGGATGCTAGTTTTCTTTACTCTGAACCTATTTACTCTTGTGATGTACTCTAGTTTAATATAAATAGTTTTAGTTATTATTCTTGTGTGTTATTATCATCTTTTCATATGAACCCATGATGACGATGAGTGCTATCATGAGCTAATCGTGATCATGGGGTCGTAACGGATTTACTATGGACTTCTTTAGTTAGTTGTTTAATATCTTAGTGTGTGATGATTGTATGATATCTAGTATTGGTTGTGCTTAATCGTCTTATGTGCGTCGCGAACATATAAGATAAGGTGTTAATCTCTTGTGAAGCAACGGTGGATCTTGAGATTTAGAACTTGCCATGCTAGAATAGGTTCGTGTACGAGTATACATGATTAGTGGGTAACTATAACCGTTTTATTCGCCCTGTGTAATCAAAAGAAATAACTTGTGCTTAAATCGTTATGTTGTCAATTTCTGTAGACATATAGGGACTCAACATAATTGATGCCTATTCAACTTCTATCTTAATTATGGATGTTCGGTAGAATGGTATTGGTACAATGAAAGTTGGCTTTTATCAGTTTCGTGTTGTTCGATTAATATCATCACTGTTGCATGCTAAGGGTAATAGCAATGACTATTGAAGGAAGTAGTAATGAAGTTGTGATCTCATGAGTGTTTTAATATTGTTAATTCAAATGTTAATTAAGTGCTTAATTCTAGTAGTTAATTGTAGTTGATAATTAGTTAATCAAAATTAAGTGTTATTGTTTTAACATTGAGAAGTAATCATAAATTGGTGAGTGAGTGTAATTGAACATAATTAGTCCGAGTCTCTGTGGGTACAAACTAGAAAGTATCCTATATTACTTGCGAACGCGTATACTTGCGTGTATTATTAGCGCGTGTTTTTGCCCTAACAAGTTTTTGGCGCTGCTGCCGGGGACTCGGCGTTTTTGTTTAGTTTATGTACTTACCATCATTGGTCATTAGGACTCAGTGATTAAGACGTGTTGCTTATTGTTTCCAGTTGTGTTTCAGGTACTTTAGCGAGCGTTTATGCAAACACGTTCTCGTACTCACAAGAGGACTTTAGATACGGCTGAGGAGACAGACGAAGTTCTTGATATTCTGGAGAAGATAGATTTTGAAGATTCGGATTCAGGAAGTAAGCAGAAAGAGCCAGTAATCATGGGTGATCGTATTGTTCCAGCAGATCCAGCTGTTATGGACTTTTCTCGGCCTAAAATTGATGACATTCAGTCTAGCATCATGCACCCGGCTATTGAGGCCAATAACTTTGAAATTAAGCCGGGCACTATTCAGATGGTGCAGAATTCTGTTACTTTTGGAGGTCCTGTGACTAAAGACCCTAACATGCAAATAAGGAATTTTGTCGAGATCTATAGTACTTTCAAATATAATGGTGTGACTGATGAGGCTATCAATCTGAGGCTTTTCCCATTCTCACTGAGGGATAAAGCTAAGGACTGGTTACATTCTGAACCAGCTGGGTCTATCACTACTTGGCAAGATCTTGCGCAAAAGTTTCTGGTGAAGTGTTATCCAATGGCGAAGACTGCGGCTATGAGGAGTGCTCTTATTCAGTTTGCGCAGCAACCTACAGAATCTATGTGCGAGGCTTGGGAGTGCTACAAGGAGATGTTAAGAAAGTGTCCACATCATGGAATGCCTGATTGGATGGTGATCACTGGTTTCTATAATGGTTTGGGGGCCCAATCTCGGCCCATGCTCGATGCAGCAGCTGGAGGCGCCTTGTGGGCCAAAAGCTATACGGAGGCTTATAATCTTATTGAGACTATGGCTGCAAATGAGCATCAAAACCCAACTCAAAGGATGATCCCTGGGAAGGTAGCAGGTATTTTGGAAGTTGATGCAGCTACAGCTATTACAGCGCAGCTCCAAGCGCTGTCTATAAAGGTCGATTCTCTAGCCACTTATGGAGTCAATCAGATAGCTATGGTCTGTGAGCTTTGTGCAGGTTCTCATCCTATGGATCAGTGTTCTCTTGTTAATGAATCTGTTCAGTATGTGAACAATTATCAGCGACCGCAACAGCCTGTACCAGCTACTTATCATCCTAATAATAAAAATCATCCAAGTTTCAGCTAGAGTAATAATCAGAATGCTATTCAGCAACCATATCAGCAAGGCGTAAGTAAATAGTTCAATCCACCTGGATTCCAGCAACCACAGCATTATGCTCAAAGGCAATTATATCCTCAACAAGGAGGTGCAGCTCCACCTCTAGTTCTGATTTTGAGGAACTTAAGTTGTTGTGCAAAAGTCAGGCGGTCTCTATCAAGATCTTGGAAAATCAAATTGGTCAAATAGCAAATGCAGTGCTTAATCATCAACCTAGCACACTTCCCAGTGATAATGAAGTGCCAGGTAGGAAGGAAGCTAAAGAAGAAGTCAAGGCTATTACCTTAAGGTCTGGAAAAGTTACTGATGCTGAAAAAGCAAAAGAAGGAGAAGCTGAAGTTGGTGATGAAGAAGCTAAGCAAAAGGAGAAAGCGGCGGAACCAAGGAAGACTACTGTTGAACACACTCTGCCTGAGGGTAATACAGGGGAGAAATAACTCTATCCTCTACCACCATTTCCTTAGAGATTGCAACAACAAAAGCTGGATAAGTAGTTCGGTAAGTTTCTGGAGGTGTTCAAGAAACTTCACATCAACATACCTTTCGCTGAGGCTCTGGAGCAAATGCCTAGTTATGCAAAATTTATGAAGAGTATTTTTTCAAGGAAGGTGAAACTGGATGATCTTGAGACCGTTGCTTTAACGGAAGAATGCAGTGTTGTGCTGTAACAAAAGTTACCTCCAAAGCTTAAAGATCCAGGTAGCTTCACCATTCCTTGCACCATTGGCAAGTTGTCTTTTGACAAGTGCCTCTGTGATTTGGGAGCAAGTATCAATCTGATGTCGTTGTCGATCTTCAAAAAGTTGAATTTACCTGATCCAAAGCCCACCTACATGTCTCTACAATTGGATGATCGTTCTATTATATACCCACGAGGCATAGTGGAGGATGTGCTAGTAAAGGTGGATAAGCTCTTCTTTCCTGCGGACTTTGTTATTCTGGATTTCGAGGAAGATAAGAAGATTCCCATAATCTTGGGGAGACCTTTCTTGGCTACAGGTCGTACCTTGATAGATGTGCAAAAAGGTAAACTTACTATGAGGGTGCAGGATCAGGATATGACATTCAATGTATTCAAAGTAATAAAATTCTCTACAGAAGATGAGGAGTGCTTAAAAGTGGATTTGATTGATTCTGCGGTTACTTCGGAACTTGATCATATGCTAATGTCTGATGCATTAGAGAAGGCCTTAGTGGGGGATTTTGACAGTGATGATGAGGATGGCAATGAGCAACTACAATATCTAAATGCTTCTCCTTGGAGGCGAAAGCTAGACATGCCATTTGAATCTCTTGGTACTTCTGACCTCAAAAATGCTGAAGGAAAGCTCAAACCATCTATTGAAGAAGCACCTATCTTGGAGCTTAAACCATTGCCTGAACACTTGAGGTATGCTTTTTTAGGTGATGCATCTACTTTACCTGTTATTATTGCATCTGACCTTTCAGGTAGTGAGGAGGACAAGCTCTTAAGGATCTTGAGAGAATTCAAATCGGCTATCGGATGGACTATAGCATACATCAAAGGTGTTAGGTCCCAATGTGTTTGTAGAAGGGGGGGTTGAATACAAACAGTACCGAATAATCGAATTAAATGCGGAATAAAAAATGTGAAACAAAATTCAATTTAAATAAAAATATTATTAAACTTGGAAGGTGTTACAACAACTGTATCGATTACAAGGAATTAATCTCAAATTAATTATCACAAATTTAGAATAAATTCGACATGAACTTTTTCTATTTTTGCAATAATTAGAATCAAATGCTAAACGCGATTTGAGATTAAGTTCTAGGGATTTTGATCCGCTAGATTGTTACACAAGAACAAGAGAATGCTTTCTAGTTGATTGGATTTAACTTTGCAAACTAGAAATTGATCTTGAAGTTGCAGATGAGATGAAATATTTGTGTCTGCTTCTTTTTCTTTTTTCTCGAGTTCTGTGTTCTTGATTGGATGATTATTATTCTTTCTGCTGCTTCTTTGTCTTTTTAATTCATTCAACAGAATTGAATTGAACTGGAATGACAATCCTATAGCTGGCAAGACTTTCGGTAGGACAATGGATTGAACTAGCAAGACAATCTGATTGAACTACAATGACTTTCGGTATGACAATCAGTTGAACTAGCAAGACTATCTCCTTCCCAGTAGAACTTTCGGTAGGACAATTGAAATGACTTGGCATGACAATCGGTATGACAATCCTGATTGTCATGCTAGTTCATTTTCAATTGTCTTGCTGATTTAAGACTGTTTTTAATCCAATTTAAATTCTGAAAATCCTTAATATTAATTCTGAATTAATTAATCAATTAATTTAATTAATCAAATAAATTAATCTTTGCAGATATAATTTATTTTCTTAATTAAATTATATGACTTAATTAATTAATAGAGAATTAATACTAACCCTGAGCAGCAACCAATCTTCTGAATATCTTCTGAAAATCACTGAGAATTATGAATCAATTCCACCACTTCAATGTTGACACTCGATGTACTGTCTGGTTCATGAGTGACTAACTTCCATGACGTTTCTTCATGTCTTGACTTTGACACTTTGATTTTCTTCAGATTAAATCCTTGTAATTAATGATACTCTGACGAGATCTCTGTCACTTGATTAAATCCACACTCTTGATTTATATCACTGAGGCATGATCAATTTCTTGAACTTCTTCCAGTGAATTAATTCCTCAAGTCTATAGATGAACCTTGTTTCTGAATCCTTTGACAGATATTACTCTGTGAGATCTCTTTTGACGGTAGATCCACTATTTACTTATTACATTCTTATTTGAGTTGAGTTGAATCCTCGAATATACAAATAGGCTATGACATATGACTTACAATCTCCCCCTATTTATTTGTTAGACAATAACACACAAATACCTAGAGGATAACTCAACTAACAAATAAGAAAAAGATATAAAAAGAAATGCAAAGTAAATAGTAGAAAAGTTCTGGACTAGATTTAACATTTTCCAGATTCCAAGTAGATGTTCCTCTAGACTGAACATATCTTCAAGTAGTTCCATCTTCATTTGTACAACCACATTTCCTGTTGAGAAGCACATATCTCTCTTGCTTCTCCCTCTATGAGAATCAACTGATTAAAGAAGATCACCTTCGTTTACCACCTCTCCCGTACAATAGGATCCGCAGATAAAAACCAATGGTACTCCCCTTTTGAAAACAGCTTCTTTCCTTACTAGAAAATCACCTTGTGTTTACCACCTCTCTCGTATAATAGGATCCGTAGTTACAAACAACAATGGTGTGGTGTAGTGTACATATGATCTTTTTCTTCCTCCCTACTATTTCTCCCCCTTAGTTGAGGAATCCTCCAAACTATTACTTAAGCTTTTATCTCCCCCTTAAAGAAGGAATGTATGCCGTCATCTGAAGGAGTTCTCATATTTCACTTGGTTGGAAAAGAAATAACAAGAAGTTTCTCTTTCTTCCTCACTGTGAGTGTGTGATTCTGTTTAGTGTACCTCACATGTGTTTCACTCTTCTCTCCACTCGTGTTTACACTCATTCTCACAAGTGTATCACTCCTCTCATAGCTCCATACTTCAGCTGTACCTGCAAGGAAAATCACCTTAGCCATCCTTAAGGAGGTCACAGGTGGTGCAATGGGAGTTCACAAATCCCCATCCTTGTTAAACTCGTCAGATGAATCTGAGTCATAATCTACAAGTTGCTAGTTTCCCTTTTAGGGTTCCATATTTGAATTCTGGAAAGGTAAACAATGATCCAAAGAATTTAGCATAAAGATCAAGGTTCCCTTCTAATATCTGTGAAGACATTACCTTGTGACTCATCAGGTAATATCTGAATCATTGTCAACAAGTTGCCGATCTGCACCTATGTCAGATCCACTATCCGCAGATACATCCAGGGGATTTAAGCCTGGGGAGGTAGACACTGACCACTGACATATGGCTTTTGGATCAGTATCCTCTCCTAACACCTGTAAAGGCAATTGGTCCACTAATGAACCTTGAACAATCGAATCTGACCTTAAAATGGTCAAAACTCTTGTTTCCGTCAACTCATCCTTTGTGTGTGTAACCTCTCCTTGTGCATCAAGAATTGTTTATGTTTAAAGTGGTGACACTACATCGGATGCCTTGGCCGACAGGCAAAATTCAATAGACGCACCCTGTTGAGAGAATGAATCTAGTAACTGTTTTTGTGCCTTTTCAGCCATTACATCTTTTTTTTAGAAGATGTATGGGGGCTAGCAGTTGTCTCGGTTTAAATACTACTCATCTATGTAGGAGACAGAGCTACTGGGTTGACTACAGAACCTTCCTTATGTGGTGCACTAAGGCACTATCTCCCTCACGCTCATTTATTCTACATTTAGTGGTAAGAGAGTGTTGGTTGGTTCTGTTTCTGTGTTTGTCTTTACAGTCTGGGATAGATGTTGTGGGTTTTCAACCTCATGACTGTCAATGAAAGAAAGTCATTGGAGACTGAACCTGTATCACAGAACATATGGTAATAGAGAGAAAATGATTTACAATAGTGATTTCAAAAGATTTTACATGAAATAAGAAATCACTAATGTAGAAAGAAGTTTGATTTTGTTTTTCAATCTGAATGAGTTTTTGATAAAACATTGATCACTTAGGGTAAAGTCTAAGTAATTCTCATTCATGTCAAAAGCTTACAAATATCTGCAACATAATGTTAACAACATATCATTGACCGATACTTGTCAAGTACTTTAGATACTAATTGTTATGTTGCATTAAATTTAAAATAAAATAAAATAAAATAATACAATACAGATAATAATAATAAAAACAAATATTAATGAATTAAATACCAAATATCTATCAACAAGATATCAGCATTCAATTTCATATATCATACAATATTTACAATTACAGAAAATACAAATAAAAATTTATATAAATATTGCAAAAATATAGAAACTATTTACAAGTTCAAGATAACATTACCAGCTTGCAAACAGCCATATCCCTCGGATAAACCTTTGCTGTTATCTCCAAAGGTAACCAGGGGGCCAGCTTTCTCAATCCACATTTGATAGCAGGGCTCTATCTCCGGTCATATGTCTTGATGATCCACTGTCAAGAATCCACACTTCCGGTTTCACCTGTTTTAATGCCCTGCAACACAAATGGATTAACCCTTCTTCGGAACCCAAACTTGGTTGGGCCCGGCATACTTGTAGAACTGTCCTTTGTCAGGAAAAACAACATTTTTAATCTTAATTATCTCAACTTTCTCAATGACTGAACATTTGACCTTGTAAACAGCCTTAACAAATTTCTGTTTAAGCCTAGGCACAAATGTCTCCTTTCTAGCCTTAGAAGGACGAGCAGTCTTAGACCTATCATGCTTCTTGTTATTCACATGCTGACGAGGAGTAGTCTTATCATTAGAAACATGCTTACCATTAAAATAAGCATACATCATATTAAAAGCACAGGACATACAATTAGAAACACCACATACTTTATGAGAGATATTAACAGCAGGCAATTTATGCATGGTAGACATGGCATTTTTGTTATCCAACTCATGTGTGTCTGAGTTAGTCTCAGTTGCTTTTACAACTTTGACTGGAACTTTCGACACACTCGACTTGGAAACAACCTTCTCATTAGCAAGATCTTCAGCACGTATTTCTTCTTGAATAATAGAAGAGGTCACATCAAATGGTTCAGCAATTGATGGTTTATAAAGGGGTTCATCAACACCCTTAAGCACATGTTGTACTTCCCTCCCTTTAGCACAGACACGAGGAGGGGAGTTTATGCCTAATTCTCCAATAGCAGCATTGTAATCATAACCTATTCCAGATGTTTGATTAATAGCTTGCTTACTGTAGAACTCTTTAGCCTTCGAACAAGAATTGAAGTAGGCTCTAACCTTAGTCTCAAGACCGGTGATCTTGTCTTTGAGAATAGTTTCGAGTTTTCTGTAACAGTCAACTCTATTCTCTAGAAAAGATACTTGTTCTTTTAATTTGTCTTGATTAATATGCACAAGTCTTAATTCATTGACCTCTTTCTCAAGGTCTTTGATCTGTAAACTTAACAGTTCATTATCACGACGTGCATTATCTAAGTTGCCTCTTAGATGATAAACCATTTCAGCATCAGAAAGTTTTACCTCTATTCTTGACGATGAAGCTTTTCCATCAATAGCCATAAGAGTAAGATTTCCTTCTTCTTCATCTTCACTATCAGTATCATCCCAGCTTCTTCCCTTTGCCAGATATGCCCTTTCAGAGTTCTTTCTTACTTGCTTTGGCTTCCTACATTCTGTGGCAAAGTGTCCCAACTCATTGTAGTTATAGCATCTAATGGTACTCCGATCAACCATCCCTGTTTTGTATCCACCACTACTGGTGTTAGAGGATGAAGATCCACCTTTCTGGAATTTGTTGTAGTTGGACTTGTACTTAAGCTTAGGATTCTTCTTGAATCTGACATGGGAGAATCTCTTGACAATTTGGACCATTGACTCGTCTTCCAATTGCTCCAGCTCTTCCAAGGAATAAAAATCATCACTTGATTGATTTGTAGTAGGAGGATCATATTCTGCTACTAACATATTTTCCTTAGCCTTGGAACACTGTACCATTCTCTCCAATTGTTGAGATTGCTGTTGTTGTTGACCTTCAGCTACAAGTGCAGTAGATGTAGTGACCATTCTATCCTTCCCGTAGACTTCCTTCTGTTGAATCTGCTCCAACTCATAGGTTTTTAACACTCCATAGAGTCTGTCCAAAGAAATCTCACTCAGATCTCTAGCTTCTCTAATGGCAGTGATTCTATGTTCAAGATGAGTTGGCAGTGTTAAAAGGAACTTTTTGTTGACCTCCCTGATTGAATAAAATTTTCCATTGATGTTCAGGTTGTTGATCAACGCATTATACCTCTCAAACACTTCAGTAATTCCTTCTCCTGGATTTGATTTGAAATGTTCATACTCAGAGGTTAGGATCTCCAACTTGTTCTCCCTAACTTCCTCTGTGCCTTCATTGATCACCTCAATAGTTTCCCACATGTGTTTGGAATTTTTACAGTTCATCACATGTCTGTTCATCAAGGGATCAAGGGAATCAATTAAAATTAATTGAAGGCTGGCATCCAAGGAGGCTTCATCTTTTTCAGCAGAAGAAAAATCCTCAGGATCTTTAGGATAGATTCTGGCTTTGGTGATCACAACATCATCTACTATCACCTCCGGTTCAATAACCATCGGAGTTTTTATCCCCTTCTTTAACAAGTTTGAATATTTGGGATTTGTCACTTGTAAAAATAAGAGCATCTTCTTCTTCCACATAATATAATTCTCTTTATCAAATTGTGGAATTTTAACGGTTCCAACTTTTTGTGAAGTCATTATGAATTTTTGAATGAATAAAAATTCAAGGAGTTGAAAAATCACAAAAGTCTAGGATCTTGATTTGTTCGTTAATCAGAAGGCTCTGATACCAATTGTTAGGTCCCAATGTGTTTGTAGAAGGGGGGTTGAATACAAACAGTACCGAATAATCGAATTAAATGCGGAATAAAAAATGTGAAACAAAATTCAAGTTAAATAAAAATATTATTAAACTTGAAAGGTGTTACAACAACTGTATCGATTACAAGGAATTAATCTCAAATTAATTATCACAAATTTAGAATAAATTCGACATGAACTTTTTCTATTTTTGCAATAATTAGAATCAAATGCTAAACGCGATTTGAGATTAAGTTCTAGGGATTTTGATCCGCTAGATTGTTACACAAGAACAAGAGAATGCTTTCTAGTTGATTGGATTTAACTTTGCAAACTAGAAATTGATCTTGAAGTTGCAGATGAGATGAAATATTTGTGTGTGCTTCTTTTTCTTTTTTCTCGAGTTCTGTGTTCTTGATTGGATAATTATTATTCTTTCTGCTGCTTCTTTGTCTTTTTAATTCATTCAACAAAATTGAATTAAACTGGAATGACAATCCTATAGCTGGCAAGACTTTCGGTAGGACAATGGATTGAACTAGCAAGATAATCTGATTGAACTACAATGACTTTCGGTATGACAATCAGTTGAACTAGCAAGACTATCTCCTTCCCAGTAGAACTTTCGGTAGGACAATTGAATTGACTTGGCATGACAATCGGTATGACAATCCTGATTGTCATGCTAGTTCATTTTCAATTGTCTTGCTGATTTAAGACTGTTTTTAATCTAATTTAAATTCTGAAAATCCTTAATATTAATTCTGAATTAATTAATCAATTAATTTAATTAATCAAATAAATTAATCTTTGCAGATATAATTTATTTTCTTAATTAAATTATATGACTTAATTAATTAATAGAGAATTAATACTAACCCTGAGCAGCAACCAATCTTCTGAATATCTTCTGAAAATCACTGAGAATTATGAATCAATTCCACCACTTCAATGTTGACACTCGATGTACTGTCTGGTTCATGAATGACTAACTTCCGTGACATTTCTTCATGTCTTGACTTTGACACTTTGATTTTCTTCAGATTAAATCCTTGTAATTAATGATACTCTGACGAGATCTCTGTCACTTGATTAAATCCACACTCTTAATTTATATCACTGAGGCATGATCAATTTCTTGAACTTCTTCCAGTAAATTAATTCCTCAAGTCTGTAGATGAACCTTGTTTCTGAATCCTTTGACAGATATTACTCTGTGAGATCTCTTTTGACGGTAGATCCACTATTTACTTATTACATTCTTATTTGAGTTGAGTTGAATCCTCGAATATACAAATAGGCTATGACATATGACTTACAAAAGGGATCAGCCCTTCATATTGCATGTATAAGATTCTGCTAGAGGAGGGTAGTAAGCCGACTGTTGGGCAACAGCGCAGACTTAATCCTATCATGAAAGAAGTGGTGAAGAAAGAAATTCTGAAGTGGCTGGATGCAGGAATCATTTATCCTATTTCTAACAGTTCTTGGGTGAGCCCCGTGCAATGTGTACCTAAGAAAGGAGGTATTACTGTGGTAGCAAATGAGAAGAATGAGCTCATCCCCACTCGAACAGTCACAGGATGGAGGGTATGCATGGACTACAGAAAGTTGAACAAGACCACGAGGAAGGATCACTTCCCTCTCCCATTTATTGATCAGATGCTTGATAGGTTGGCCGGTCATGAGTATTATTGTCTTCTGGATGGTTATTTGGGGTATAATCAGATATGTATTGCACCAGAGGATCAAGAAAAGACTACCTTCACTTGTCCATTTGGCACGTTTGCTTTTCGCAGAGTTTCGTTTGGCTTATGTGGCGCACCGGCCACTTTTCAGAGATGTATGATGGATATATTCTCTGATATGATTGGAAATAATGTCGAGGTGTTCATGGACGACTTCTCCATCTTTGGACATTCGTATGATGAATGTTTGAATAATCTTCGTGCAGTTCTCAAAAGGTGTGAGGAAACTAATTTGGTGCTCAATTGGGAAAAATGTCACTTTATGGTGCGTGAAGGCATTATTCTTGGGCATAAGGTCTCTAGCAAGGGTCTTGAGGTGGACAAAGCCAAGGTGGGAGTCATTGAAAACCTTCCACAACCTGTTTCTGTGAAAGGAATCCGTAGTTTTCTTGGTCATGCGGGTTTTTATTGGCATTTCATCAAAGACTTTTCAAAAATATCTAAGCCGTTGTGCAACTTGCTTGAGAAGGATGTGCCTTTCAAATTTGATGATGAATGCTTGACGACATTCGAGACTCTCAAGAAGAGTTTGATAACTGCACTAGTTATTACAGCACCTGACTGGACAGAGCCTTTTGAGACGATGTGTGATGCAAGTGATTATGCGGTGGGCGCAGTTCTTGGGCAGCGAAAGAATAATCTCTTTCATGTGGTCTACTATGCTAGCAAGACCTTAAATGGAGCTCAAATGAACTACACCACTACTGAGAAGGAGCTCTTGCCTATAGTCTTTGGTTTCGAAAAATTTCGATCTTATTTGCTTGGGACAAAGGTGATAGTGTTTACTGATCATGCAGCCATTCGCTATTTGGTTTCCAAGAAGGATTCGAAGACTAGACTCATTCGTTGGGTGCTCTTGCTACATGAATTTTAGTTAGAGATCAAGGATCGAAAAGGTACTGAGAATCAAGTAGCTGATCATCTCTCTAGATTGGAGAATCCTAAGTCTACTTCACAGGATAAAACATTGATCAACGAATCTTTTCCGGATGAGCAGTTGTTCGCAGTTCAGGAGGAAGAGCCATGGTTCGCAGATATTGTGAATTATCTTGTCAGCAATATAATGCCTCCTAATTTGAATACAGCTCAAAAGAAGAAGTTTCTCCATGAGGTGAAGTGGTATATGTGGGATAAACCGTATTTATTTAGACAGGGAGCTGACCAGATCATTAGGAGATGTATCCCATTATGTGAGACGGAGGGGATATTACGAGACTGCCACTCCACAGTTTATGGTGGACACTATGGTGGTGAGAAGACGGCAGCTCGTATTCTGCAAGCAGGTTTTTTCTAGCCTACTTTGTTGAAGGATGCTCATCAGTTCGTTTTAAGGTGTGATCGTTGCCAAAGAGTGGGAAATCTTACGAGAAAGGATGAGATGCTGTTAAATGTGATGCTTGAAGTCGAGGTCTTTGATGTTTGGGGAATCGATTTCATGGGGTCATTTGTCTCGTCCTACAATAATCAGTACATCTTGCTGGCAGTCGATTATGTCTCAAAATGGGTAGAAGTAAAAGCTCTGCCAACGAATGATGCAAAGGTAGTGTTAAATTTTCTTCATAAACAGATTTTCACAAGGTTTGGAACGTCACGAGTAATCATAAGTGATGAAGGGTCGCATTTCTGCAACCGTAAGTTCACTTCTATGATGCAGCGCTACAATGTGAATCATCGTGTTGCTACTGCCTATCATCCGCAAACGAATGGTCAAGCTGAAGTGTCTAATAAAGAGATCAAGCGCATTTTAGAGAAGGTTGTTTGTCCGTCAAGGAAGTATTGGTCTTTAAAGCTCGATGAAGCTGTGTGGGCTTACAGAACAGCATATAAGACTCCACTTGGGATGTCCCCGTTTCAACTTGTGTATGGTAAGGGATGTTATTTACCTGCAGAGCTTGAGCATAAGGCTTATTGGGCATTGAAGAAGTTGAACCTGGATCTAGATGCAGCTGGAAAGAAGCGAATTCTTCAGCTAAATGAACTTGATGAATTTCAACTCCAAGCGTATGAGAACAACAAAATGTACAAGGAAAAAATAAAAAGGTGGCATGACAGGAAGCTATATCCTAAGTCATTTGTGCCGGGGCAGCAAGTTTTTTTATTTAACTCTCGTCTCCGACTTTTTCCTGGAAAGTTGAAATCAAGGTGGTCTGGACCTTTTATTGTCAAAACTGTTTTCCACATGGAGCGGTGGAGATTTTTGAGAATGATCCGGACCAAGCATTCAAGGTTAATGGTCAGCGTTTGAAGCATTACTATGGGGACACGGCAAACCGGGAAGTGGTTAGTGCCATTTTGTTGTCAACTTGATTAAGGTACGCTACGTTAAGCTAATGACGAAAAAGAAGCGCTTCTTTGGAGGCAACCCATGATTTGTTGTTACAGGAACCCTTAGAAGTTAGTAACCTATCCAAAACCACAACAAAATCAGAAAAATAGGGCAAGGGAAAATTTTTTCCAGAAGACCCCTGAGCGCCCGCTTAGCTCTGCTGAGCGACCGCTCAGGGGCCGACTGGCAGAATTTTTTTTAAGCTTTATAAAAATCCAAAAAAAAATATCTGAAAAATAAAAAAACAAAACACACCCCCATTACCCACGACCTATTTCCCCATTATCCCATGTTTTTAACCCTCAAACCCACTCCTAATCAAATTTTATCCTAATCTATACCCTATATATACATACACCTATTCCATATACTCCCCATACACTTTCAAGCCTTAAACTCTCTCCCATATTCAAAAACACAAATCTAAAACACTTTTTCTCAGTTTTGATGGCACCCAAGAGATCTTAGACTATTGATAGGAGCAACGTTGTCCCTACTGCTGATTCTTCGAGGGGTACTGCTGCGAGGCCTCAGTTGTTTGATAGGGCTGCTAAGGAGGAGTGTACTAGGCTTCTGGGTAAGCCGATTTTGAAAGAGAGGGGGTTCTTACCATCGGGGAGGGATGGTGAGTTGTTGCCTATGATTGCTGAGAAGGGTTGGATTGCTTTCTGTGAGTCTCCTGAAGCAGTTCCGATGAGCGTTGTTCGCGAGTTCTATTCGAACGTGAAAGCTGAAAAGAATGGGTATTCTGTTGTGAGGGGCATGACGGTGGATTATCACCCTGCGGCCATTCGCCGTGTGATTGGGCAGTGACAGAGAAAGCCCACGGAGGAGAATTGGAATGAGAATACTGCTGAGGATTTTGACTTAGATTTAATTTGTGCTACTCTCTGTAGGCCGGGCATAGTTTGGACTTTCAAGACTGGGACTAACGAGTATTACCATTTTCCGGTGATTGCGATGAATATGTATGCCCGTGCATGGAATGCTTTTATTTGCGCTAATATTCTTCCTACTTCACATGCACATGAGGTCACAATTGAGAGATCACAGTTGTTATGGGGAATTTTGAATGAAGAGTACTATGTGGACCTTGGTGAGTTCATATACCAAGGAATTCTGAAGTTTTTGAGGGGAGCTAAACACATGAACATCCCTTATGCATCCACAGTTACAAAGCTTTGCCGAGCAGTGGGAGTTCAGTGGTCGTCTCACGAGTAGTTGCAGTTGTCGGCCGCTCCTATTGACTCCGGGACTCTGCATGCGATGCAGGAGTGGACTGGTGGAGAGCCCGAGGAGTATGGGCTGGGTTATCGTCTCCCAGGAGGGCGTCCAGCACGAGGTGCTACCATGGCGAGGCCAAGGCGAGACGAGGCTGGTTCTTCAAGAGCTCAGGAGGGTGCTGGGATGGTTGATGCCCAGCTGTCGAGGAGGATGGATGCTATGTACGAGACGCAGAGCAGGTTTGCTCAAGAGCTCACCCTTCCGCTTGGGACTGCTTTTAGAGGCCTTGGAGCTGACATCCAGTGGCCAGTTTTTGGCGAGGACTCTGTAGATCCGCCTCCTGATACTCCGCCCTCTGAGGGTGATGATGATGATGATCTCTCCGAGTAGGTATACCCTGTGTTCCTTTCTACTACCTTCACTGGGGACAGTGAAGATTTTAAGTTTGGGGGTGGTAGTTAAGGAATATTTTTTGTGTGTGTCATATAGTTGCATATTCATGATAGTTTAGTTCATATAATTGCATATTTTTGCCATATAGTTTTTTTATTATTTACAGATTTATTTATCATGTCATGTAGCTCATGCATATGCCATGATCCCTTTTGCGTTGATTTACCAATTGATGTGTGATGTTGATGCGTGTGCAGTGATAGCGTTAAAGTGATGTTGAGTCGTGTAGGTTGACATGTATGCTAGAAACACTTGTAATTTCACTAAGTCTTAGAGAATGCTTAGGGACTAGATTGTTGTTATGGTTTGATGGTTTTCGAGGTTAATCTATTGATTATGCTTAGAATTTACAATAGGTTCTTAGTGATAAAAGGCATGAAAAGAAAAATTGGAGTAAAAAGTGGAATTCATTGCTAATTATGGCTAGGCGTCAAATGGCTAGTAGTCGGCTCGTATTTTTATGCGAGTAGTCTAGGGTTGAGCAAGATGGAGCGAAACGCACTTGCTCAGAAATTGTGAAAAAAAAGAGAAAAAAAATAGAAAAAAAGAAGAAAAAAAAGAAAAAAAATAGAGAGTTAATTCATAATTGATAACGGGCTCTTTGGTATTCGAGTTATTAAGTTCTTAGGGGACTTTGTGCCTAGTGACCTAAGGTTTTATAGTCTGGGATCCGCTAACCTAACGCTCGCTACATGGATGCCATTGTATAAGTCTTTTGTGGACCTCACTCATTGCATGGTCAAATAAGCATTTGTTGTTATGAATAAAAAGCATGATTCCAGAATAAGCTCCAGAAATCTTGAAGTGTTATAAGTCATTTTGTGCCTAGAATTTTATTCTTCGTATAATCATGTGATTACCTTGAGGATAGTCGAGTTATGGTAATTGATCTAGTTTTAAAGCATATCTGTTAAGCATCTACACACACCACGTTTCCGGCTGTATGTTAGTTTGCATGATTTGATTGATCTTTATTCGCCTAATTGCATTTGTTGAGATGTCGTAAGTTGGTTGGTTTGGTCGTAGTAAGGGGGATCACCGCATTTCATATAGATTGCATTCATACATGTTTTTGTTTTATTTTTGAGTCTGTGACGCTTGAGGACAAGCATCGATTTAAGTTTGGGGGTGTGATAAGTGGCATTTTATACCACTTAGAACGTCTTATAATGGCTTGAATTGATGTCTTGAAATCAAGTATTTTGTGTATTTGATGCGTTTTTCTAGTGTTTGTGCATTTCAGGGTATTAATTGCATTTCGGGAGAGATTTCATCAATAATAAGCCTTGGCATGTGTTTGTCAATGCAAGCGGGAAGATAGGAGCAGATTGCAGCGAAGAAACGGGAGAAAAATAGAGCAGTTTCCAGTAGGGAGCTGAGCGCCCGCTCAGGAATGCTCAGCGGCCGCTCAAGGACGGAAAATTAGAATAATTATTTTGGACTCCTAGTTATGTTTAACTTCCAACTTCTGAGTTAGCTGGGTATTATGGGACTCCTATATAAGTAGTTTTCAGAGACGTTTCACAAAGGTTGGATCGTAGTATTAATCGAAGAGCGAGGAGATAAGGAAGAAGTCCATTTTAGCAACCGCAACGAAAAGGAAGCATATTTTCTTGTGATTCTTTATTTTCATTGTAACGTTGGATGCTAGTTTTCTTTACTTTGAACCTATTTACTCTTGTGACGTACTCTGGTTTAATATAAATAGTTTTAGTTATTATTCTTGTGTGTTATTATCATGTTTTCATATGAACCCATGATGACGATGAGTGCTATCATGGGCTAATCGTGATCATGGGGTCGTAACAGATTTACTATGGAATTCTTTAGTTAGTTGTTTAATACCTTAGTGTGTGATGATTGTATGATATCTAGTATTGGTTGTGCTTAATCGTCTTATGTGCATCACGAACATATAAGATAGGGTGTTAATATCTTGTGAAGCGACAATGGATCTTGAGATTTAGAACTTGCCATGCTAGCATAGGTTCGTGTACGAGTATACATGATTAGTGGGTAACTCTAACCGTTTTATTTGCCCTGTGTAATCAAAAGGAATAACTTGTGCTTAAATCGTTATGTTGTCAATTTCTGTAGACATATAGGGACTCAACATAATTGATGCCTATTCAACTTCTATCTTAATTGTGGATGTTTGGTAGAATGGTATTGGCACAATGAAAGTTAGCTTTTATCAGTTTTGTGTTGTTCGATTAATATCATCACTGTTGTATGCTAAGGGTAATAACAATGACTATTGAAGGAAGTAGTAATGAAGTTGTGATCTCATGAGTGTTTTAATATTGTTAATTCAAGTGTTAATTAAGTGCTTAATTCTAGTAGTTAATTGTAGTTGATAATTAGTTAATCAAATTTAAGTGTTATTGTTTTAACATTGAGAAGTAATCATACATTGGTGAGTGAGTGTAATTGAACGTAATTAGTCTGAGTCTCTGTGGGAACGAACTAGAAAGTATTCTATATTACTTGCGAACGCGTATAGTTGCGTGTATTATTAGCGCGTGTTTTCGCCCTAACAGTGTAACACCCCCAAATCCGGGGTTTGTGATCCGGGTTACCACGAGTTCCATTTCCCTTAATAACACTTAATCTTAATAAACAACCAACTACTACATATTGTGACCGCCCAATATATACACACACCACAAGTTATAGTCTCAGAGTTGAATACCAAAAATAACACAAGTCATTTTATTCCACAATTATAAGTCATTACACCTCAAAAGGGTTTCTGAATAAATTAAATATTCTTTGCCATTATTACACTTCATAAATACACATAAGTCTGGTACATCAAAAGTTCAAATCCTAGCCTATTGGTAGTTTCTACCTCGGCTACCTCGGCTACAACGACATCAACGCCTACAGGAAACTCCGAAACATTTCCTATCCGCTCGTGAATTGGGAGCTTGGTCATGTTCATCTTGTCTAGCTGTTGTTGTGTGATTAAAGAATAAGGAAAGGGTGAGCCACAAACCCACCAAAATAACATGTATAATAATTAACAATATATGAGCATTCTCATAGTACTCATGAAAGTCTTGGTCAAGCAGACATGAACCAAGTTTGATATCTTATCGCGACGAGGTCGCAAAATATCCAGTATATATATATTTCTCAAAAGCTTTGAAATCCTCTGACATGTATAATATACACAAAGTTCCCCTTTATAACTGTATAAAAAATATCGTTACAAAGTGATCTCGTATATTGAACCTTGTCTCAACGTTTTTCTGAAAATATTTGTCATGCATAAGATAATCATTTACTAGATATAAGTTGAGAAGATGAAATTATAAGATACTCCAATATACTTATATATTTTCCGAATACTACTTGAACTACCATCGTTCAAGGTATAATCAGTTTCAAAAGTTCATCACATAGATGAGACTGCAAGGTAAGACTTGAATAGAATCAATCTTTGAAATATCATTTCAAGAAATGAAATTACGAGATACTTCATTAAATCCTGATATATATACACCTATATATATATATATATCTCATACTCTCCTTGAAAACCTCTGTTATGAAAAGTATAAACAGAGTTGTCATTCCCAAAAACTTTGGAAAGTGAGAACGTTGGCATAAACCTGATATCTTGTTGATCAGGAAAATAAATCAATTAAGTCACCTTTTCCAACTAGTAGATGGATTAATTCCCCATTGGTCATTACCCTGACCGCATTAGAACCTTATGTTGGACTACCACTCAGCCACTTACACTTTTATGGACTCGCACTGAGCCACTTACACTTTGATGGACTCCCACTGAGCTCATGTCGCCTATGCCGATGCATTTTGATTGGACTTACTTCCCGAACGTTGGGCAAGTAATCAAACTCTTTTATCAATCAGTAACTTCGTTGCGACAAAAATACACCACGAAGCCGGATCCCTTAGGTTTTGAGCGAGTATTTAAATCCCCTTTGAAGGGAAGATCTTAAATTAAAATCGAGTTTTTGGATCCGCTCTAACTTTTAAAATTATTTTGAAGACTCGAAAACCTTTTCGAAAATGTTTGGATAAGGATGATTCAATAGAATAAATCAGTTATGAAATAATTGAAGAAAATCTTAATATTATTCTTTAAATAATATTTCAATAAAGAATAGCTTTTATCAAAATAAATGAAGTAAAGGTTTTGATAATAATACTTGAAACGAATAATGATTATCGAAAGATATACTTATATCAAAGTAAAATCTTTATTTGAATAATTGAAAATAATATTTAATTATTAATCAAAACTATCGAATATACCTTATTCGATTAATAGTTATAGAAAACTATATATATATATATAGTTATACTCGGGAACATCGCCTCCCTGTTTAGAAAAATGTTCAACCTTGGGTCCCCTGTACTAAGGGTATACACAACTACTACTTATCTCTAGCATAGGTATTATGCATTTATAGCAATAGAGTTGATAAGGAAATATCAAGATTCTGAAACAGTCATGCATATATATATATCAAATCAACATGCTACAATATATGGCAAGACTTGCTAAAAACAACCATGCACTTATCTCAAGATAATGCATAAATATATTTACATCACAACAACAGTATACGGGTAGAAAACTTGCCTGGACGATCTGGGGTGGAAATGGGTCTAGGATGAGTCCAGTAACCTATAAACAACATATAAGCCAGAATCAATCCATGGTCCCTTAAGAAACCATACTTTATCCATTTAGACCCTAAAGTTCGCTTCTGCGCTTAACGATTTTCATTTGTCGCTCGAGTACCCTCGGCTCCATCATTTTTATAAAATTAACCATTAAGCATTTTAAGGCGACTCTTTCACGAGAACTTTACGAACTGCTAATACACTTTATACAATTGTTTCATAATCCAATTAGTCTTTTAAGGATCATAAACAAGGTTTCAAAGTTAAGCGAGGGATAAAGGCTCGTTCGCAAAATGCCGTTACTTAAAATAGTCGGTTCTCCTAAATCGTAAATCGGATCTAAGCGAACCACATACCAAAATGAAGCTTACAACATGATCTAGTAAAACATGGAATATTTAAAGTTTGGTCGGTGAGTTTTCTGGTCCAACTTCTAAGCACAAACAGTCTTAAAGAAAATGGGCGTTACGACGACTATGTTTACGAGTTTTCCAAATTTTCAATACACCAAAACCTCACCAATCCATCAACCATCACCAACACATCAATACTTGACTTAACCAACATAACTTAGTCCACCCTCTCAATATTTTCGACTCATTCAACTATAATCAATTCAAATCAAGAAAAACTAACTAACAAACATGGATCATGCTCCTCATTCACTAATCTAAACATAAAACTCATTAAAATCAAAGTAAAAGCTAGGGTTTTGAAGATTATACTTTCCTTGGATCCTTAAATACAATAACAAGAGCTTGTAATCCTTACGAGAGCCTTGAACTATGTTTATCGTGTTCAAACTTGTAAAGGAGTTCAAGAAATGAGTTAGAACTTTCGGAGTTACTATTAGTCCAACTGAAAGAACTGGAAACATTAAGGTCTTACCATGCTTATTTAGATGAGCATTATGAACAAGAGTTGTTGGTCATCTCAATACCTTTCCAGCGAGCTATATAACACAATAATTGAGTGAGTATTGAAGGAGATAGAGCAGTTTGACGTTGCTTCCTCTGGTTTTGGATGAGAGCATGAATGAAAAGGGGGGGATGCTTCTTTGTTTCCTTGGTTTCTATTTATATTGTGGTTTAACCTTGATTAATCTTAACTTTGGATTAATGAAGGTTAAATTTCTTGTCTAGAAATCATCCCAGCTAAAAGTATTTTTAACCTTGCTTATGTCACTACTTAGCCACTTGTCAATTTCCTATGGTTTGATGATGTCACCCTGATCTTATCCACTTGTTTGATTCCCTTGCTTATTGTACAAGCTTGATTCTTGGTCGCTTATTTGTTTTACGGTTCGCTTAACTCTCATTCTCAATAATCGTTTGAGGGATCATATACGGGATCTTATTACTTGGGCTTCCCTAAACCTTTCTTAATATTTTATATTCCTTTAATGATCTTCTCTTATAATCATTGAATTAAAATCCTTTTAATTATGTTACCTTATACTCAATTCTTTCGGTATCTAGTGCATTTTCGGGACAAATCAAAGTGTCCGAATTCGAATTCTGATGACCTTTATATATACTCATTTACTTTATGGAATACTAATACGATCTCAGAATTTCGATAACATTACTCCTATATAGTGTGGCCTGAAAAATTTTCTTAACCAGCAAAATGAACAAAAGTTACTATTCATTAGGGTTTCAAAAATTTCCAGAAAAGGATTCCGTCTCGGAATCAGATAGAAAACAATTGGGGATACTTTTATAGCATTGCGCTCTCTAGTTCCCAAGTTGATTCCTTCATATTAAGCTTCTGCAACAGAACTCTAACTAGCTTGATAACCCTGTTCATAAGCACTTGTTCCTTTTGGATCTATAACCCTTACCAGTTGCTCCATATAGGTTCAGTCTGGTTGCATGTCTATGTGCTCGTATTCCACTATGTGTCTGGAATCCGGATCATACTTCCTTAACATTGACACATGGAACTCATTGCGAACTTGTTGTAGGTTTAGGGATAGGGCTAATTCATAAGCTATCTTCCCAATACGTCTTAATATCTCAATTGGTCCAATATATCTTGGGTTTAGCTTTCCTTTCTTTCCGAACATCATCAATCCTTTTGAAGGGGATACCTTGAAAAACACTAGGTCCCCTACTTCATACTCTTTCTCCTTTCGAGTCAAATCAACATACTTCTATTAGGGCGAAAACACGCGCTAAAATACACGCAAGTAAATGCGTTCACAAGTAGTATAAGATATAAATCAGATTCGTTCCCACAGAGACTGGTTTAGGTTAAGTTCAATTTATGCACCTATGCAACAATGTATGGTTATCGCTCAATGCTAAGACAAATAACAAATTGGGTTTTTATTAAACTAAGAGATTATACTAACAATTATAACTAAGAGAACAAGAATGGTTAAATTAATATATATGACAAACATGGGATTCTAACTTCATTAAATACTTCATTCAATTGTCTTTTCATTCTTAACCTTAGCATGTGATGGTGATGACACTAATCAGATAACACGAAACTGATAAACGCCAACTTTCATTGCACGAGTACCATTCTACCAGACATCCACAAAAGAGATAGAAGCTGAATAGCCACCAATTATATTGAGACCCTATATGTCTATAGAATTTGACAACATAACGGTTTAAGCACAAGTTATCCATAATGATTACATAGGGCAAGTAAAACGGTTAGAGTTACCTACGAATCATGCATACACATACATGAACCTATGCTAGCATGGCAAGTTCTAAACCTCTATATTCACTGTCGCTTCAATAAAGATTAACACGCTATCTTATATGTTAGCTACACACATAAGACAAATAAGCACAACCAATACTAGGATATCAATCAATCACCACACACCAAGATATCAAAATAAATTAACTATTAAAATCCATAAGTAAATCCGCTAGAACCCTATGATAACGATTAGCCCATAACCGAACTCATCGTCACCATGGGTTCCAATGAAAGCATGGTATAAAGCAAGGTCTTAATCAACTGAATAATAGTTAAAGTACGAATAAACGAAATCTAGGTTCAACAAGAACGAAAACGAGCATCCAAAGTTATAACTAATTCAAAGAATCACAAGTTGAAAACAAGATCTTCTTTTTTGGAGTTCTTCTGTGCTTCTAGGTCTTCTCCTTGGTATCCCAATCTTCCCGGATGATGAAAACCCTTTTTTTTAAGTATATATACGCCCCTAGTGGACCTGGACCCTTAAAATCGTCAAATTCCACTCAAAAAGGCTTTTTCAGCGAAATCAGCGACCAGCCGCGCCCTGAGCGGCCGCTCAGCTCTCCTGAGCGGGCGCTCAGACACCTTCTTGAAAAAATTTGATGAATCTTGTTTTGGCCATAACTTGAGTTCTACTCGTCAGAATTAGGCGATTAAACTGCCCACGCGAAGCTAACGAGATTCTCTACAACTTGACAATGTACTTGGCTTCTAATTCTGATCACTTTTTATCATATTTCCTTTAAAAGCTCTTTTCTTCATATAACTGATACCTGAAATGCAATAACATAAAAGCACATCAAATTACCAACAACTTGAGTCCAAAACACCAATTTAAGCTTGTAATAAAGCATTCCAAGTGGATATAAAATCCACTTATCACACCCCCAAACTTGAATCGATGCTTGTCCTCAAGCATAAAAAGACTCAAAACTACAAAACAAAGATAATGCATGAATGCAACTACGTGAATACAACTAAATGATAATGCAATCGATCCCCTCAGAATAACGATAACCAAATGAATAAGCCAATGCCTCTAAGAATGCAATGACTTAAAACAGAGTTCGAATAAATCCCACAAACCAACTCACAAACCAGAAACGTGCATGTGTGGATGTTTAACAGATATACTCTGGATACTAGATCAATAACCATAACTTATCTATCATCAAAACAATCAAAAGTTTATAAACAGAATAGACAATAAACGCATTATGACTCACAACACCTCCTTTCTACTAGAGTTATTCACACTATTATTGAACACATAACAAAGATGCTTATTTGATCGTGCAATGAATGAGGTCCCAAAAGACTTATACAATAATACCCATGTAGCGAGCGTTAGGTTAGTGGATCCCAAACTATAAAAGCCTTAGGTCATTAGGCACAAAGTCCCCTAAAACTTAATAACTCGAGTATTAAAGAGCTCACTCTTGATCAATTATGCATAAACACATACTTTTTTTCTTTCTTTTTTTTCTTTTTTTTCTTTTTTTTTTCTTTCTTTTTCAACAATTTCTGAATGAGTGTGTTTTGCTCCATCTAATTCAACCCTAGACTACTCATAAAAATATGAGCCGGCTACTAGCCATTTGACGCCTAGCCTTACAACAACTAGCAATGAAATCCAAGTTTTTCCCCAGATAAAAAAATCAGTGTTTTTACGTCATTACGAGAATATCACAAATTCTAAATATAACCAAGTGATTAAATCTCAACAACAAACAAGTATAATCATGATCTAGATCAAAAGCAACCCTATAAGACTTTGTGAAAATATTTGTTTCTGGCATGCAAATCAATTCATTAGGACTTAAACATCCCTCTATTCGTCATCACTACACTAAAATCAACATCAACTTATCAAATATCATACTTCTTCTTAAGGGATCATGCTAAATATGCATGCAAATGCAACTATATGAAATCACATAAAAATAAACAAATATGTCCTAAATGAACAATCATGCAAAAATATGAATAAACTTTAACTAAACATGCAATATGAATCTATATAAATCTATATGGACACACACACTACTAATCCTTACATTATCACCCCCAAACATAAAATTTTCAATGTCCTCATTGAAGGTAATAATAAGGATTTCAGGCATACCTAATTAGCGGGGGAGTCACCCTCGTCGGGTGGAGGATCAGGTGGCCAATCAACCTCGCCACTAGTGTCTCGGACAACAGTACCGAAAGCGTGTGTCAAATCTTCAGCAAAATATCGGTGGATGACATGCATGGCCTCCATACGCCTAGTCAATCTTCTATACTGTGCATCACCAATACTAGTCCTATCAACTACTTGTGGCGCATGAGAAGAACCCTCTATAGGCACTGGAAGATCCGTCCAGCCACTCTCTACATCATCAAAAATATATCCCAACCCCTTATCATTGGGTGCACCGAAGAATGAATAACTCAAGTGATATGGCTTTCGGTTGAGCTCAAGTATGAGAGCTTCTTGAGTAAATGGTTCAAAACGCTCCTGAGAAATTTTCAGCTCTGCTAACCCAAGAGAATCAAATGGCATATCCAACTTCCTCTTCCATAGAGGTGCATTCAAAACCTACAGTTGCTCTACTTTAAAGCACTCCTCTTTAGCTGTGGGTAACTTTATTTCCTTGAACACATTAAAAGTGACCTTTTGATCGTAAACCTTCATCGAAAGCTCTCCTTTTTGCACATCGATCATAGTTTGGCCTGTAGCCAAGAATGGTCTTCCCAAGATAATGGGAATCTTCTTATCTTCCTCGAAATCAAGAATTACAAAGTCAGCAGGAAATATGAGTTTATCCACCTTGACCAAGACATCCTCCACTATACCTCGTGGATAAGCGATGGAACGATCAGCTAGTTGCAATGACATGTATGTTAGTTTTGGATCAGGCAGACCAAGCTTCTTGAAGATAGATAAGGGCATCAGATTGATGCTAGCTCCTAAATCACATAAACACTTGTCGAACGACAAGTTTCCGATGGTGCAAGGAATAGTGAAGCTTCCAGGATCTTTAAGCTTCGGAGGCAACTTCTGTTGCAGCACAGCACTGCATTCCTCCGTTAGAACAACGGTCTCTAAGTCATCGACCTTCACTTTTCGAGAGAGAATACCTTTCATAAACCTCACATAGCTAGGCATCTGTTCAAGAGCTTCAGCGAAAGGCATGTCAATATGAAGTTTCTTAAACATCTCTAAAAACTTCTCAAACTGCTTATCCGTCTTTTTCTTCTGCAGCCTCTTAGGAAAAGGAGGTGGAGGATAGATTTGTTTCTCCCCTGTATTACCCTCAGGAGGAGTGTGTTCCATAGTGGTCTTCCTTGGTTCCACCTCTACTTCCTTCTGCACATCTTCTTCAGCCAAAACTTCAGATTCTGGAACTTGAGACTTTTCAGGCTGTTCGTCTTGCTAAATTTGGGGGCTTGCAACCTTTCCAGACCTTAAGGTGATGGCGTTCACCTGTTCTTCAACTTCCCTCTAGCCTGGATTGGCTTCTGTATCACTAGGAAGCATTCCTGGTGGCCGATTCAATAAGGCATTAGCAATTTGCCTTATTTGGTTCTCCAGAATCTTGATAGAAATAGCCTGGCTTTGGCATATAAGAGCCTGGTTTTTGCACATAAGCCATAACTCCTCCAATTCAGATTTTTCATTCGAAGATAGACATGCATCATGATTTTGTTATTGAATTTGGAGTTGTTGTTTTGGTGCAATTTGTTGCTGAAAACTAGGAGGGTTGAATAGCTTATTTCCAAACTGCTGGAATGGATGTTGCATCGCATTTTGATTGTTGTTCCAGCTGAAGTTAGGATGATTCCAGTTGTCAGGATGATAAGTGTCTGGAACTGGTTGCTGCGATCTCTGAAAGTTGCTCACAAACTGAGTTGAGTCATTAGATATAGCGCATTGCTCTATCGCATGCGAACCTGCACACAGCTCACAAACACTAATTATCTGCTTAACACCACAGTTAGCCAGAGAATCGATCTTTATAGACAATGCCTTTAGTTGAGCAGTGATAGCCGTAGTTGTATCCACCTCAAGAACTCCTGCTACCTTGCTCAGTGGCAATCTCTGGGCTGGATACTGATATTCATTAGCAGCCATCAGTTCAATTAGATCATAAGCTTCCTCATAGCTCTTTGCCCATAATGCTCCACCTGCTGCTGCATCGAGCATGGGTCTGGACTGTGCTCCCAACCCATTATAAAAACAATTGATGATCATCCAATCAGGCATTCCATGATGAGGACACTTCCTAAGCATCTCCTTGTAGCGCTCCCAAGCTTCATATAAAGATTCTCCTGATTGCTGCGCAAATTGAGTAAGAGCATTCCTGATTGCAGTTGTCTTCGCCATAGGGAAGAATTTAGTAAGAAACTTCTGAGCAAGATCTTCCCAAGTAGTAATCGAACCAGTTGGTAGAGAGTGTAACCAGCTCTCAGCCTTGTCCCTCAGAGAGAATGGGAACAGTCTCAGCTTCACAGCATCTTCAGAAACACCATTGAACCTGAAGGTGTCGTAGATCTCTATGAAATCCATAATGTGTGTATGGGGATCTTCCGTTGGAGAACCCCTAAACTGGACTGAAGTCTGTACGCATTGAATTATGCTAGGCTTGATCTCAAAGGTATTAGCTGTGATAGCTGGCCGGATAATGCTAGATTGAATGTCATTGATCTTGGGTTGAGAAAAATCCATCAAGGCTCTTGTTCGTGCTGCTGGATCTCCCATTGTAATGAGTACCTGAAATACAAACAAATAAACCGTGAAAGTAAAAGAATCCGAGTCAGTGAACTTTAACGACCACTAATGACAAGCACATAAACTAAAAATTAACACTGAGTCCCCGGCAGCGGCGCCAAAAACTTGTTAGGGCGAAATCACGTGCTAAAATACATGCAAGTATACGTGTTCACAAGTAGTATAAGATATAAATCAGATTCATTCCCACGGAGACTGGTTTAGGTTAAGTTCAATTTATGCACCTATGCAACAATGTATGGTTATCGCTCAATGCTAAGACAAATAACAAATTGGGTTTTTATTAAGCTAAGAGCTTATACTAACAATTATAACTAAGAGAACAAGAATGGTTAAATTAATATATATGACAAACATGGGATTCTAACTTCATTAAATACTTCATTCAATAGTCTTTTCGTTCTTAACCTTAGCATGTGATGGTGATGACACTAATCAGATAACACGAAACTGATAAACGCCAACTTTCATTGCACGAGTACCATTCTACCAGACATCCACAAAAGAGATAGAAGCTGAATAGGCACCAATTATATTGAGACCCTATATGTCTATAGAATTTGACAACATAACAGTTTAAGCACAAGTTATCCATAATGATTACATAGGGCAATTAAAACGGTTAGAGTTACCTACGAATCATGCATACATATACATGAACCTATGCTAGCATGGCAAGTTCTAAACCTCTATATTCATTGTCGCTTCAATAGAGATTAACACGCTATCTTATATGTTAGCTACGCACATAAGACGAATAAGCACAACCAATACTAGGATATCAATCAATCACCATACACCAAGATATCGAAACAAATTAACTATTGAAATCCATAAGTAAATCCGCTAAAATCCCATGATAACGATTAGCCCATAACCGAACTCATCGTCACCATGGGTTCCAATGAAAGCATGGCATAAAACAAGGTCTTAATCAACTGAATAATGGTTAAAGTACGAATAAACGAGATCTAGGTTCAACAAGAACGAAAGCGAGCATCCAAAGTTACAACTAATTCAAAGAATCACAAGTTGAAAACAAGATCTTCTTTTTCGGAGTTCTTCCGTGCTTCTAGGTCTTCTCCTTGGTATCCCAATCTTCCCGGATGATGAAAACCCTTTTTTTTAAGTTTATATACGCCCGTAGTGGACCTGGACCCTTAAAATCGTCAAATTCCACTCAAAAAAGGATTTTTCAGCGAAATCAGCGACCAGCCGCGCCCTGAGCAGCCACGCCCTGAGCGGCCGCTCAGCTCTCCTGAGCGGGCGCTCAAATAGCTTCTGGAAAAAATTCTGATGAATCTTGTTTTGGCCATAACTTGAGTTCTGCTCGTCAGAATTAGGCGATTCAACTGCCCACGCGAAGCTAACGAGATTCTCTACAACTTGACAATGGCCTTGGCTTCCAATTCTGATCACTCTTTATCATATTTCCTTTAAAAGCTCTTTTCTTCATATAACTGATACTTGAAATGCAATAACACAAAAGCACATCAAAATACCAACAACTTGAGTCCAAAACACCAATTGAAGCTTGTAATAAAGCATTCCAAGTGGATATAAAATCCACTTATCAACTTTTTATGTCCATCCTGGGGTTGACCAGCTGTCCTCAATTTTAATTTAATACGTCCTTGGTCCTTTGGACCACTGCTGGTCCGAGCATCTTGCGCTCTCCAACTTCATCCTAATTCAAGGGAGATCGACAGTGTCTTCCCTAATGGGCCTCATAAGGAGACATCCCGATACTGACGCATTATCTATCGTCATAAGAAAACTCAATCCGTGCTAAATGATCATTTTAAATTCCCTTCAAGTCTATCGCACAGACTCTCATCATTCCTTCTAGCGCTACAACTTTCGATTCTCAATACTCATTCTTTTTCTGTTCATAATTGTAATGACTAGGAAAAATTACGCTTGTATTATATCGTAATAAAGATAAATTAAGTATTTTATTGTGTCATTTATTTGTAATTAGTTATAAAACCCTACTTGTTACGTGCTATGTGTATTCTGTATTGTTCGGGTATTTTCAGGGTATTTATCGGATATTTTGTTTCTTATTTAAAGCCTTTGTATCAAAAGTTATACGACCCGGACTATATTTTAATAACTAATATTCCAAATAAAATAATTGGTTTTATTTTTTTCAGAACAGCTTGTACCATCGCGTTATTCTAAATATCTAGATATTTTATAAATTTTCTTGTTTCGCGAAAAATGATTTTTGCGGGCCCAATTGGGTGTTAAAAACCACAAAAATCATATTTCTATTTTTATAAAACTATAGGACTTTCATTTATACCAATTCTTTTCATTTTTGAATTATTCATAATTTTTGGGAATTTTTGGCATATATATTGAATATATTAATTATTTAAAAATTAAAATTTAATACTCTAAATTATAAAATTAGGGGCCAATTAATTTTAAAAGATGTGTAATTTGGGCCTTAATTTTAATTAGGAGTATTATTTTACCAACTATAAATAGCCTAGTTTTTATTTAATAATTATTAATTAATTTTTAAAAATCAGAAAATTATCAAAAATTCTCTGCACTCGGGTCGGGTTTGTTAGAATTGGGTCGAAGAATTAATCGGTGATTTTGATCCATTTTATGCACCAAATCAAGTGATTCAAGTACTCAAATCAAATGTTTTGATCTGTTCTTTCTGTTTTTACAATCAATTTAAAGTTTTAATTCGTATATTTTGATTTTTGATTTCTACGGTTTATGTTCGAATTGGGTCTTTTTGATTCTAGGGTTATTAGGATGATTTGATGATTGATATAACTTCTCTATGATGTTTACAGTTGATTCATGGTATTTAATTGAACGAACAATTCCTGGATGGTGATATTCGATTATTGGAGTTTATACTTAATTTTTGATTTACACATTTTTGATTTTGGTGAATATTTGGTTCTTGAGATGTTAGGGGTTTGATTGTAGAGTTCATAATGTAATAACCCCAATTTTTGGAATTTTTGAAACCCTTATGAATAGTGATTTTGCTGATTATGCTGAATAAGAAAACTTTTCATACCACACTATGTAGGTGTTCTTTTATTGATCTTCTGAGATCTTATTAGTACTCTATATGGTATATAAGTGTATGTAAAGATCGTCAGAATCCAATTTCGAACACTTTGATTTTTCCCGGAAATCTACCAGATATAGAAAGAATTGAGTATATAAGGTAACAGAATAAAAAGGATTTAAATTCAAGGATTATACGAGAGGATCATAAAAGGAATATAATGTATTGAGAAAGGTTAAGGAAACCTAAGTAATAAGATCCCGGGTATGATCCCTCAAACGATAAACGAAAACGAAAGTTAAGTGAACCGCATAACAGATCAGCGGTCATTAGCCAAGTAATTAGGAGCTAATCAAAGAGGTTAGTGAGGATGATGTCATCAAACCAATAAGAAGAGGACAAGAATGGGAAGATGACATTGGATTGATGACCTAAGCATGACAAAAAGGGAAGGAAGGGTGGTTGATTTCAAGCCACACAATTTTACATGGTTAAAAGATAATTAAACAAAACAAAAGCAAAACAACCAACCAAACAAATCACAAATCACAAAAACACATTTTCTCCACCTTTCCAAGCAAGAGCTCTCGGCCTCTTCCTTAAGAAATGGGAAGTCCAAGCTCCTCCACTTGCTAATTTACAAGGTAATTATCCTAGCTTCTCCTAGTTAAGTTACATACTTCCTAGGAATCTTAGCTTCAAAATCCTTTCCTAGCATTTCCTATAAATCATTCAAGAAGATGGTGAATAGTACTTTCTTCACATTAATTTTTGTGTTCTTGATTTCTTTGAAAGATCAAGCTTGTAGGAGGTTAGATTAAGGCTTCCATGGGCATTCCAAGCATGTTTCATGGATTAAAAGCTTCAAGGAAGGTATAACTCTTCATGATCTTAGTCTTAAGTTTTGTTGTTTGGATTTCCTAATGTTTAGATGATGGGTTAGTGTAATGGGTGTGTAATCATGTTTAGAGCTTTGTTTAGTAAGTGGTTTTGTTGATTTGGGAGTTAGGAGTGATACTTGTTGGATTTAAAGTTCTTGGCCACATTTTTGACTTGGTTTAGATGAATAAGTTGAGATATTGAGTTATGGTTGAATGATATTGTATTGTGGTTGAATGATGGTGGAATGGTGATGATTGTGGGTTGTTTGTGAATTGAATTGGAGTTGTACGAAATTGGTAATCGCGTAAACATAGCCGTCGTAATGTCTGATTACCCTAGACTGTTTTTGTTCTTAACATTAGGACCCGTGAACTCACTTTTAGGTTTTGACCATTGCCATGATTAGATAGTTCATGTTACGAGCTTCGTTTTGATATGTGGTTCGTTTGAATCCGATGTACGGTTTAGGAGAAATGACTGTTTTAAGAAGTGGCATTTCGCGACCGAACCATTACCCCTCGCCTTACTTTGAAACCTTGGTTAAGGCCCTTAAATGACTAATTGGAGTATGAAACATTTATGTAAAGTGGACTAGACAGTTGGTAAGGTGCTCGCGAAAGAATCGCCTTAAAACTCTTAATGGTTAATTTATTAAAAATGGTGAAGCCGAGGGTATACGAGCGACTTAAGTGAATCGTTAAGCGCTAAAGAGAACGTTAGGGTTCAATTGGTTAAAGTCTAGTTTCTTAAACGACCGGGGTTTAATTCCGACTTATGTTGTTTTTCATAGGTTATCGGACCCACTCTAAGCTTAAGTCTATCCGGGAGCACTCAGGCAAGTTTTCTACCCGTTATACTGTTGTTGTGATGTACACATATGTATATGCATTATCTTGTGATAGATGCATGATGGTTAATTAGCAAATCGTGCGATATATTGGAGCATGTGATATGGTATATATGTATGTCTGTTTCGTAATCTTGATATATATCTGTTGATTCTAATGCTTATAAGTTGCATAATACCTATGCTAGAGATAAACAGTAGTTGCGTATACCCTGAGTATAGGGGACCCAAAGGTGAACATTTTCTAAAACCGGGAGTCGATGTTCCCGAGTATAATATATATATATACATATATATACTTATATATGGATATAGTTTTCAAAACTATTAATCGAATAAGTTTTATTAGATAACTTTATTTTATTTAATGAATATTAGTTGAATATTCATTCGAGGACTTAAGACTCCGTTTATTTTAATTAATGAATATTAGTTGAATATTCATTCGAGGACTTTAGACTCCTTTTATTTTAATTAATGAATATTAGTTGAATATTTATTCGAGGACTTATGACTCCGTTTATTTACTAATTAATATTCTTTATTTTATTAAAGAATAATGTTTCGATAATCAAACTTATTTTCGATTATTCAAATAAAGATCATAATTTCGTATAAGTATATCTTTGGTTATTTAATATCCATTTCAAGTATGAGTTTTAAAACTTTTACTTCAATTATTTTTATAAGGATTATCCTTATGGGAATATTATTTAAATAATAATATTCAGATATTTTCTAATATATTGGGACTGATTTATTTTATTAAATCGGCATTACTCCAAACATTCTTAAAAATGTTTTCAAGTCTTCAAAATGATTTTTAAAAGTTAGAGCGGATCCCAAAACTCATTTTTATATTTTAGATCTTCCTTTTAAGGGGATTTAAATACTCGCTCAAAACCTGAGAGATCCGGCCCTGTGGTGTATTTTATATTCGCAACGTGGTTGCTGTTTTGAGATAACAATTTGATTACTTGCCCAATGTTCGGGAAGTAAGTCCATCTGATTGAGTCGGCATAAGCAACAGGCCGGGGTACGGTCTATGAAGGTGTAAGAGGCTGGGTGACAGTCCATCCACGCGTGAGTGGCCGGGTAACGGTCTAGCGCGAGGTCCGAATACGGCCAGGGTGATGACCGGCGAGGAATTCATCCATCTACAGTAGAAAAGGTTACTTATTGGTATCTTTGCCTGATCAGCAAGATATCGGGTTTATGCCAAAATTCTTTTCTTTCCAAATTCATCGGATATTGCAACTCTGTTCATACTTTACATGACAGAGGTTTTCAGGAAATGTATGAGAGATGTATATGGATATATATATATATATATATATATATATATCGGGACTTAATGAAGTATCTCCTAACTTTATTTCATTCAATAATATTTCAAAGATTGAATCTATTCAAGTCTTATCTTGTAGTCTCATCTGTGTGATGAACTTTTGAAACTAATTATAACTTGAACGGTGGTAGTTTAAGTAGTATTCAAAAAAGATATAAGTATATTGGAGTGTCTTGTAACTTCATCTTTTAAACTTATATCTAGTAAATGATTATCTTGTGCATGTCAAAGATTTTCAGAAAAACGTTGAGACAAGGTAATATATATGAGCTCACCTTGCAACGATATTTTTATACAGTTATAAACTGGAACTCTGTGGATGTTATACATGTCAAAGGATTTCAAATATTGTGAAAAGTATATATATGTATATATATACTGAATATTTTGTGACTTGATCGCGTTAAGATGTCAGCTTGGTTCATTTCTTTTGACCAAGACTTTCATGACTACTATGAGAATGCTCATATATTGTTAATCATTATACATATTATTTTGGTGGGCTTGTTGCTCACCCTTGCTTTCTTCTTTCATCACACAACAATAGATAAACAAGATGAACAGGACCAAGCTCCCAATTCATGAGCGGATAGGAAATATTCCGCAGTTTCCTGTAGGCGTTGATGCCGTTGTAGCTAAGGTAGGAACTACCAATAGGCTAGGCTTTCAACTTTTGTTGTACCGGACTTATGTATATTTATGAATTGTAAAAGTGGAAAGGAAATGTAAACTACTTAGAAACCCTTTTTATGGTGAAATGGTTTATAATTGTGGAATAAAATGACTTGTGTTATTTTTGGTATTCATCTCTGAGACTATAACTTGTGGTGTGTGTATATTGTGGGGTCACAGTACGCAGTAGTTGGTTGACTGTTAAGATTAAGTATTGATAAGGGAAATGGAACTCGTGACAACCCGAATCCCCGACCCCGGATTTGGGGGTGTTAAAGAAATGGTATCAGATCTAAGCGTTATAAACCTCAGAGATGATGTGACGTTAAGATAATAAGTTCACTAAGATAATAAGAACTCTTGCCAAGTTCATAGTCGGGCTACCTAACGTAGTACTGATAGTTAAAACCCTTATGGGAACCCTTATAAATATCGTGATAGAAGCGTAGTTCGTTATCATATATGGTAGCGGAACTCCGAACCCTGAGGCTGAGGAGCAACAGCGCGATGATGTTTTATTACTTATTGGAGATCAGATTGTGGATCCAATAGAGCGTCCTAACGCGGGACCGGATGATGTTCATATTGAGGATGTAGCGGTTGAGGATGTTGTCCTAGAAGGGATTATTGTTGAGGAGGATCCCATGGAGGATCCTGACAATAATGAATAAAGGACCACTGAGGAATTGATGACCATCGTTAGGGCGACTACCAGAGGTAGGATTGGCCGGTCACTACCGGAGGTTCGTTCAAGTTTGTAAAGATAGTATCCCCTTTAACGCGGCTTACTCGTAAGACTGAGAAGTTCGAATGGACAGAGAAATGCGAGAACAACTTTTGAGAACTGAATTAAAGATTGGTGGCGACCCCTATGATGGCGTTGCCGGATGGAAAAGGAGATTTTGTGATGTGTAGTGACGCTTCATATAAGGAATTAGGGTGCTTCTTATACAGCACAACAAGGTAATCGCGTACGCGTCAAGACAATTAAGGGAATATAAAATTCGATATCCCCACCCATGAGCTTGGGCTCGTGGCAATAGTTTTTCCCTAAAGATTTGAGGCACTACTTGTATGGAGAGAAGTGCGAGATTTACACAAGCCATAAGTGCTCTAGTGTATCTTCACGCAGAAAGAGCTCAACATGCGCCAGAGGAGGTGGTTAGAGCTAATCAAGGGTTACGATTATGAGATTCTTTATCATCCAGGGAAAGCCAAAATGGTGGCTAATGCCCTTAGTATAAAAGAGAGACTCAAGATGAAATTATCTTTGGAAGAGTTGATAAGAGGTTTTGAGAAAATGGAAATAGAAGTGAAGGTAACCGGAGCCGGTACCGAAAAGCTGTTTGAGATTGTAATACAACCCGAATTATTGGAAAAGATCATATTGTTCTAAAAAAAAGTGATGAATGAAGGCAGAGAGCCAATGAATAGAGAAAAGATTAATATCGAGAAAGATGATAAGGGAATAATGAGGTATTCCTACAGAATTTGGGTTCCAAATGTTCAAAAGCTTAAGGATGGAATCTTAGATGAAAGCCGTAGTTCGAGGAATAAAATTTAGGGCAAACCCTGAATATGATAGTCAGGGAGGTCGCCATCAAGAAAGAAGGAACCCATAACATTATGAAGTGGAAACCAAGGATTTTAACGTATAAGATGACCCTGATTATGGGGAGTAGGAGGAAATATTTTAGACTGAGAAAACATAAGTCGAGCAAGGAAGGGAGCACCAAGAAGGTACTCTTATATGGCAATTCATGGACCTGTCTAAACAGAACTTAGACTATTATCCCCAACCACCACCCTGAGGAAACAATGCGGTGATAAATTAATTTTTTTTTCAGGACCTTTAAGTCGCTAAACTCTCAGAGTTCCAAGGAACAAGCTGACCCAGCAGAGGCAAGAGTCTGGCTAAAGGAAATATAGGAATCATTTGAGATTCTAAATGATTGACGAATCACAAAAGACTATTTTTGTCACTTACCCTCCTAAGAGAGAGGCCACCCGCTGGTGAAAGGCCAAGAAAGACATGGGGCCAGAGGTTATAATAAATCGATTAAAGTTCAGTCAATTATTTTGGGAAAAGTACTTCCCAAGCTTATAGAGATAATGTAAAAGCTTTAGAGCCAGAACAAAGGCAGACGAGTATAATGAATTATGAATCTAAGTTGTAAAAGTTATCAAGATTCGTTCGGAGGACTAGAATCCCAGAACGACGTGATGTTTAAAGTCAATGATTAGTGGGTACGTGAAATGATTGTAAGAGAAAGGAAAAAAAAAGAAACTGAAGTGGAAAGGAGTATAAAGGCAATAGAGTTTGAGGAATGATAAGGGAATCGGGTATGAGGAAACCCTAAAGACTCGTAGCAATAGAAATAGAAAAGTATGTAATCGTCAGGATGAGGGTGATTCACCATGAGTTAAAAATTGATGGTTGAAGGCTTGAGAGATACATATATTTTATCCCCTTTAAGTTGGGAGGATTCGAGGAAACCTTGAGATAGTTCGAAGGATAAACAATGAGACGCGGATAGACTGAGGAGACAGGAAAGTAAGAAATTAGGAAATTGGATGAAGGAAGTGACCTTCAAGAATGTGAAGTGTAAGACCGGTGGCTTGATACCCAGAAAGGGAGACGCCAGGTATGAATGATATCCCAACATTGAGATGACTGTTGAGATAAACAACAAAAGTAAATAAGGATTTATTAAGAAGAAGTTCACGTTGAACACGACCAATATCTTCCAGAACATCCCTGTTGTCATTACCAAATTAGGAACGAAAAGCGGGTAACCATTGTTATCTTTTGAAGGCCATATTGATTGACCTAATTTTGAATACAAATGTTATTGTGAAATTAGGCATATACTATCGAAGTGGGAATGATTGAATAAGACACCCTTATCAGGGATATATGACTTGATTTATCCATGGAAGGATGCATGTACCTTTTTAAAGGTGGAATTAAGGATAGAACATCGGTAACTTAAAATGAATCTTAGGGGAATGCATAAAGGTTGGCATTTCACCCTTAATAGGGATAGTATGAGTTTTGACAGTATGAATTGGAAAGGATTAAGGTAATAACAACCTTTAAGGATCAGTGGAGAAATTTTTCAGAAGTATGTAGACAATGATTCTGGTATTAATAAATGGTATCTTGATATGCCCTGTATCTAGGGAATACAGGAGGAACGATTCAAGGATAACCTTAGAGGTTTTACAAGGAGAAAGGTAATATTCAAAATTCTCAAGAATAGAAATGTTGATAAAGGAAATATGATGTAATTATAATGATGCCAAGTGGGGCACGTGTTAAACCACGAGAAAGTATGGATCGAACCAGTAAAGGTCGAAATTGTTCAGGGCAATTAGGACCTAAGATAAAAGATGTTCTAAGTATGATTGAGAGTCAGTCGTGACAGTGATTAACCTCTAAAGACTGAGGCAATAACTTATGGAAAAATGGTGATATTTTTTTTTACTCATCAGATTTTAAAGAAAACATCTTCACATAAGCAATGATTGAAATGAGGTAGAAAATTTATTTGGAGGTGGTTAAAATGACATTGACTGTAAGGAAATTTTACTATCAGGAAAGGCCAAAGAGGTGGTCGACACTTTAAAGGTAAGAGGATAATTATAGGCGCTTGTGCCAAAGGAATACAGTGATGATGGTTAAAGCTGTGAAGGTTGTATTATGGTTTGGAAGATTGACATTCCTTCTGATGACTGTGCAATACCCAACCGTAATAGTAGTTGGTAAAGGTTTAATTCGTGTAATCGCCATGAGCGGGCTATCTATCTCAGAAGGTACTATCTTGAGATAAGCCAGGACCATGTTTCAAAAAGGACTAGACGAACCTTTGAGTTAAGTCTTCTATTTAAGGTATATGATTAAGAATGGTATTAACCTGCTATCGTTGCTTTGATTGAAACTCTTCTGCAATTTTATCTGCTTCATGTCATGAAAGTACGTAAGAATTTGGAGTGTTCTTCATGAATTATGAATGGTGATTATGTTAGCTCCTCAGAAGAATTCTATACGACATGTATGGACTCCGTACGGTTAGATATTAAGATTTCATGGAAAGTGAATGACGACAGTAGGTCAGTGGTGGACCATAGTAATGTAGCAATGATTCTGCGAGTAATGAGCTGATTACAACCGTGAGAGTTATATTGGAATGGATGTTGAGATTAAGTACCACTAATCGGGTTGTGGTGATGTATAAGTTATCATTGATAGACTAATTAAGTCGATTATCTACCTATTGAATATTTATTCCTTCTTATCAATAGAGAGTCATATTGCTATACGAGGAAGGTTGCGATGCAAGCATAGAATTCTAGTAACGATGATGTCTAGAATGAGATCCCAGATTCGATTTTCGATATCGAGGGAGTTTCAAAGGTGATTGTGTATAAGCTCGAGGAAGAGCATGGGTCCATAGAATGATGGACGAAATAGCAAAAATATTTAGGGATATGAAATACGATGCTATAATACTTGATGTTGATATAAATACATAACGTTTTGTTCTCCTATGACAAACCTCTATAGTTCAGAGGTAGATTCCAAGCCAGATATTTTATGGCAATAATTTTTTTTACGTATATACAATTCTCTTCAGTTCGTTCTTTTCTCTTCTTTTCATTTCATGTAAGCTGAGAAGAACAACCCTTCCAGAAAGGGAGGTATTGCCGAATGACTATCTATCTGTGTGATAGAAGCCTAGTAGGATACCAGATGTTGTTTAATTGCTTGTCAAGTACTAAAGGCTGGCCACCTTCTGTACTAACTATGCAATAGAACAAGTGTTCATGATCATAGTGATCTCTCAACAAATTCCTTTACTTCTATATGATTGATCAAACTTTGGAAAATAGAAACAGCTGAAAAAGGAGTAGTAAAGTTATGGTGGTATTTGGAATGGAAACACATTCATGATACTAAGGTTGACGTGGTTATTAAAAGGTTATAGAACGCTAATGAGCAAAAGTATAACCAGTATAATATTAGGAACGGAAGGTAGTAGCGATTACGAACTGGAAAAGAATGGGTATTGAGAAGCAAAAGCTCTAATGCTAAAAGCTATAATGAGAGTCTGTGCAATAGACTTGAAAGAATTTGGAATGATCACTTAGCGCGGATTGAGTTTTCTCACGATAATAGATCGTATGTCAGGTATCGAGATGTCATCTTATGAGATCTTTGAGGGAAGACAATGTCGATCTCCCTTATGTTAGGATGAAGTTGTAAAGCACAAGATGCTCGGACCAGCAGTGGTCCAAAGGACCAAGAGTATAATAGATCTAATCAGAGGACGGCTGGGAGTAGCCCAAGATGGACATAAGAAGTACGCTGATTTGACAATGAAAGGACAAAGAGTATGAAGGAGGGAACCTTGTATTGTTAAAAGTATTCCCTTAAAAAGAATTGATGAAGGTTGGAAAGAAAGGAAAGTTTAAGTCCACGAATTGTTAGACCCTTGGATATATTAAGACGTATTGGGAAGTTAGCATATGAGCTAGCCCTACCCCCGAACATGTAGCAAGTCATGACGTGTTTCACGTATCAATGTTAAGGAAGTGTAATTCGGATGCCAGATAAATAGGGGCATATGAGCGCATAGACATGCAACCAGACGTAACCTATATGGAGCAACCAGGAAGGGTTATAGATTGAAAAAGGAACAAGTGCTTAGGAGAATGGTTATCAAACTATTCAGAGTTTGATGGAAGAACCACAATGTGGGAAGATTTACTTGAGAGTTAGAAAGTGCAATGCTAAGAAAGTATCCCTATTCATTTTCTATCTGATTTCGGGACGGAATCCTTTTAAGGAGGGGAGACTGTAATAACCCCAATTTTTGGAATTTTTGAAACCCTTATGAAAAGTGATTTTGCTGATTATGCTGAATAAGAAAACTTTTCATACCACACTATGTAGTGGTTCTTTTATTGATCTTCTGAGATCTTATTAGTACTCTATATGGTATATAAGTGTATGTAAAGATCGTCAGAATCCAATTTCGAACACTTTGATTTTTCCCGGAAATCTAACAGATACAGAAAGAATTGAGTATAAGGTAACAGAATAAAAAAGATTTAAATTCATGGATTATATGAGAGGATCATAAAAGGAATATAATGTATTGAGAAAGGTTAAGGAAACGTAAGTAATAAGATCCCGGGTATGATCCCTCAAACGATAAACGAAAATGAAAGTTAAGCGAACCGCATAACAGATCAGCGGTCATTAGCCAAGTAATTAGGAGCTAATCAAAGAGGTTAGTGAGGATGATGTCATCAAACCAATAAGAAGAGGAAAAGCATGGGAAGATGACATATGATTGATGACCTAAGCATGACAAAAAGGGAAGGAAGGGTGGTTGAATTTAAGCCACACAATTATACATGGTTAAAAGATAATTAACCAAAACAAAAGCAAAACAACCAACCAAACAAATCACATATCACAAAAACACATTTTCTCCACCTTTCCAAGCAAGAGCTCTCGGCCTCTTCCTTAAGAAATGGGAAGTCCAAGCTCCTCCACTTGCTAATTTACAAGGTAATTATCCTAGCTTCTCCTAGTTAAGTTACATACTTCCCAGGAATCTTAGCTTCAAAATCCTTTCCTAGCATTTCCTATAAATCATTCAAGAAGATGGTGAATAGTACTTTCTTGAAATTAACTTTTGTGTTCTTGATTTCTTTGAAAGATCAAGCTTGTAGGAGGTTAGATTAAGGCTTCCATGGGCATTCCAAGGATCTTTCATGGATTAAAAGCTTCAAGGAAGGTATAACTCTTCATGATCTTAGTCTTAAGTTTTGTTGTTTGGATTTCCTAATGTTTAGATGATGGGTTAGTGTAATGGGTGTGTAATCATGTTTAGAGTTTTGTTTAGTAAGTGGTTTTGTTGATTTTGGAGTTAGGAGTGATACTTGTTGGATTTAAAGTTCTTGGCCACATTTTTTACTTGGTTTAGATGAATAAGTTGAGGTATTGAGTTATGGTTGAATGATATTGTATTGTGGTTGAATGATGGTGGAATGGTGATGATTGTGGGTTGTTTGTGAATTGAATTGGAGTTGAACGAAATTGGTAATCGCGTAAACATAGCCGTCGTAATGTCCGATTACCCTAGACTGTTTTTTTTCTTAACATTAGGACCCGTCAACTCACTGTTAGGTTTTGACCATTGCCATGATTAGATAGTTCATGTTACGAGCTTCGTTTTGATATGTGGTTTGTTTGAATCCGATGTACGGTTTAGGAGAAACGACCGTTTTAAGTAACGGCGTTTCACGACCGAACCATTACCCCTCGCCTTTGAAACCTTGGTTAAGGCCCTTAAATGACTAATTGGAGTATGAAACATTTATGTAAAGTGGATTAGGCAGTTGGTAAGGTGCTCGCGAAAGATCTCCTTAAAACTCTTAATGGTTAATTTATTAAAAATGGTGGAGCCGAGGGTACACGAGCGACTTAAGTGAATCGTTAAGCGCTAAAGCGAACGTTAGGGTTCAATTGGTTAAAGTCTAGTTTCTTAAGAGACCGGGGTTTAATTCCGACTTATGTTGTTGTTCATAAGTTATCGGACCCACTCTAAGCTTAAGTCTATCCGGGAGCACTCAGGCAAGTTTTCTACCCGTTATACTGTTGTTGTGATGTACACATATGTATATGCATTATCTTGTGATAAATGCATGATGGTTAATTAGCAAATCTTGCGATATATTGGAGCATGTGATATGGTATATATGTATGTCTGTTTCGTAATCTTGATATATATCTGTTGATTCTAATGCTTATAAGTTGCATAATACCTATGCTAGAGATAAGCAGTAGTTGCGTATACCCTTATTATAGGGGACCCAAAGGTGAACATTTTCTAAAACCGGGAGTCGATGTTCCCGAGTATAATATATATATATATATATATATATATTTATATACTTATATATGGATATAGTTTTCAAAACTATTAATCGAATCAGTTTTATTCGATAACTTTATTTGTTTAATGAATATTAGTTGAATATTCATTCGAGGACTTAAGACTCCGTTTATTTTAATTAATGAATATTAGTTGAATATTCATTCGAGGACTTAAGACTCCGTTTATTTTAATTAATGAATATTAGTTGAATATTTATTCGAGGACTTATGACTCCGTTTATTTACTAATTAATATTCTTTATTTTATTAAAGAATAATGTTTCGATAATCAAACTTATTTTTGATTATTAAAATAAAGATCATACTTTCGTATAAGTATATCTTTGGTTATTTAATATCCATTTCAAGTATGAGTTTTAAAACTTTTACTTCAATTATTTTTATAAGGATTATCCTTATGGGAATATTATTTAAATAATAATATTCAGATATTTTCTAATATATTGGGACTGATTTATTTTATTAAATCGGCATTAGTCCAAACATTCTTAAAAATGTTTTCGAGTCTTCAAAATGATTTTCAAAAGTTAGAGCGGATCCCAAAACTCATTTTTATATTTTAGATCTTCCTTTCAAGGGGATTTAAATACTCGCTCAAAACCTGTGGGATCCGGCTCTGTGGTATATTTTATACTCGCAACGTGGTTGCTGTTTTGAGACAACAATTTGATTACTTGCCCAATGTTCGGGAAGTAAGTCCATCTAATTGAGTCGGCATAAGCAACAGGCCGGGGTACGGTCTATGAAGGTGTAAGAGGCTGGGTGACAGTCCATCCACGCGTGAGTGGCCGGTTTACGGTCTAGCGCGAGGTCCGAATGCGTCCAGGGTGATGACCGGCGAGGAATTCATCCATCTACAGTAGAAAAGGTTACTTATTGGTATCTTTGCCTGATCAGCAAGATATCAGGTTTATGCCAAAATTCTTTTCTTTCCAAATTTATTGGATATTATAACTCTGTTCATACTTTACATGACAGAGGTTTTCAGGAAATATATGAGAGATATATATGGATATATATATATATCAGGAATTAATGAAGTATCTCCTAACTTTATTTCATTCAATAATATTTCAAAGATTGAATCTATTCAAGTCTTATCTTCTAGTCTCATCTGTGTGATGAACTTTTGAAACTAATTATAACTTGAACGGTGGTAGTTCAAGTAGTATTCGAAAAAGATATAAGTATATTGGAGTGTCTTGTAACTTCATCTTTTAAACTTATATCTAGTAAATGATTATTTTGTGCATGTCAAAGATTTTCAGAAAAATGTTGAGACAAGGTTAAATATATGAGCTCACCTTGTAACGATATTTTTATACAGTTATAAACTGGAACTCTGTGGATGTTATACATGTCAAAGGATTTCAAATATTGTGAAAAGTATATATATGTATATATATACTGAATATTTTGTGACTTGATCGCGTTAAGATGTCAGCTTGGTTCATTTCTTTTGACCAAGACTTTCATGAGTACTATGAGAATGCTCATATATTGTTATTCATTATACATATTATTTTGGTGGGCTTGTTGCTCAGCCTTGCTTTCTTCTTTCATCACACAACAACAGATAGACAAGATGAACAGGACCAAGCTCCCAATTTGTGAGCGGATAGGAAACATTCCGCAGTTTCCTGTAGGCGTTGATGCCGTTGTAGCTGAGGTAGGAACTACCAATAGGCTAGGCTTTCAACTTTTGTTGTACCGGACTTATGTATATTTATGAATTGTAAAAATGGCAAGGAAATGTAAACTATTTAGAAACCCTTTTTATGGTGAAATGGTTTATAATTGTGGAATAAAATGACTTGTGTTATTTTTGGTATTCATCTCTGAGACTATAACTTGTGGTGTGTGTATATTGTGGGGTCACAGTACGCAGTAGTTGGTTGACTGTTAAGATTAAGTTTTGATAAGGGAAATGGAACTCGTTACAACCCGAATCCCCGACCCCGGATTTGGGGGTGTTACAATAAGCTTGTATTTGAGCTATTAAAATCGAAAATTTATGTACATATGAGTGATTTTGATAGTTGGCTGGAGTTTTGATCGATTTCGCTGGAGAAGTTGATTCAGGGATGTTTTTCTGTTTGTTTTGGCCGGAGATAAACTGTTGTAGTGATTTGGAATTGGAACCCTATAAAGACTACATCAAATTATGTTGTTTTTGGCCTGATTTAGGCTGGCCGGTGGCCGGATTCTGCGAATTTTCCGGTCATGTTCTTCATGACCCAGAAATTGACCCTGTTGGTCGGTTTAGATTACCCGGTTTTGATCCATTTTTGTGATAGATTGGTTTCTGACAAATGTTTCTGAATTTTTTTTTAATTTTTTTTTATTAATTATAAAATCAGTTTGTATTTAATTTATAAATTGATTATTTGATTATTTAATTAATTGATTTATATTATAAATAATTCTGAAATATTTTCTAAAAATCAGAATTACTTATTTTTTAATTATTTATTATTTATTTATTAACTATTAATTATTGAAAAATGATTAATTATTTGATATTTAATCAAATTATTTTCAATAAATCATAATAAATTCATTTTAATTCCAAAAATTATGTAAAAATTATTTTTAATTCTGATTTTTCCCAAATAATTATTTAAAAATATTTTTAGAGTTCAATAATTAGGAATGATTATTTATTTTGAATAATAAATTAATTTATCTATATTTATCGATTAATAATTGAACCGTTTATCTGATTTGAGCGAAACGAAAGCCCTTTAACTCAGAAAAATGATCTATTTTCATTAAAAATAGTATTAAATCCTAATTTCTTTTAGAAGCGAGTCTACTTTCGATATTTATTTACTTATAAGCCTTATTATGTATAGTGACGAGTCCAATAAATTCCGAAAAATAGGAAACGAGTCAGATATTGTTCAGCTAAGCGAATAGTGAGTTGATTTCAATTCTAAAAATTATTTTAAACCTAAAATGACTATGTTACTTATGTGTTTATGTGAATTATGTGGTTAATCGAGTCTTATTCGTTAATAATTAATATATGAGTTAGTAATACCCATACGGGTAGACGATAAGGGCTGTGTGAAGTCGATTTGAGACACGATTGAGATGCGGGATGACTAAATAAGTCTATTTCTTTGATGGAAGCGAAGCCAATAAGGCCAGTCGAGCCGGTGTTAGAGGACGGTGAAGTACATGTGATAGATCGTGTGAAAGTCAAGTTTTTCCCCTATTCTAATTTCAGAATAGTGAAATTATTTCAGATTCTTATCGTAGTTGCACACTTATAATTCCTGTTCACAAACACTGATACACAATTATTATTCCTTTTTCATATTTCAATTCAATTCCTGATTTCTCCTAATGCGTTGAATCCCCTATTCATATTCCAATAATTATATATATATATATATTGATATATTCTGGTGTTGGAATATATCAAAGCATACCAATCGTTCCGGTTGCTCCTCTATGGACTGGATGGTGATGATTGGGATCAGGTTTACACTTGATCCTAAGGACCGAAAATTAACCGGATCCTTGTATTGGGTCGTAGAGCCTTGGTACCCGAATGGATCTATACATTGATATATAGATCTGCACTGTATCCTGGCTGATCAGCAGGATATAGGTGCGAACTTGTGTCCAGTTTAGTTTATTGTTACTCGCCGATAATGGCCTTTATTCTTTGTTGCGAAGTTATATCGTTGCAGATGTAACCAAGTTACCGGTTCATTTAGTATATTATAAAACAATTGATATATTGTGGACTTGTTGAGCAACTTATGGCTCACCCCTTTCTTGTTATTATTCACATTATTGTTTTCAGTTAAGAAGGAAAATGAAACATATCAAGACTCGAGTGATAAAGAAACGAGTCAAGCAGCGGGATCCTCTCATACCCAATGTGTTGATCCCAATTTAGAAAGAAAGCTTTGAGTTGTCTGAGCAGGTGTAGTGTAGATAGTTAATGTGTGTGTTTGAGTAATTGAGATAAGTAGTTTAAAATTTGCTAGACAATGGGTTGTAATAAATAGAGTTTGTAAGATTCTAAATTTGGTATGTAATAAAGTTAGATTGTGATTCTTATTTTCATACTTTAACCTAAAAAGATCCTGGCTAGTGTGAAAGGGGTTAGATATATATATTTGTTTAATTGTTACGCAAGTTTGTGCAAGTTTGGTAATTAGTTAGTAACCCCCAGACTTATACACCGGGTTTGGAGGGTGTTACAAGTTTGGCATCAGAGCTGTAAGTTTAGGTCCCTGAAAATAAGAACATTAGGATTAAGATAAGATAGGGAGATCAAATAAGATATGAATAGTAGTGTTAGGGTTTAGATAAGTTTAGCTTAGGAAGTTATAAGTTCTAGGATTGCTAAGTGACCCTTTCTCTTTCCTTGTTATGTTATTAGATGGCATCGACAACATCTTCCGATAGGACTGTTACTGTGCCAGTTACACCAATTATGCCGCCAGTGTCCGTTGATATACCAGTTCGGGTACCACCAGCACAGATATTTCCACTACTTCCACCTCCACCACCATTGCCCCAGGAGCCAGCACCACCAGCTCTAGTGCTATGACCAAATCCAATAGAGATGTTTGATCCTTTAGAATTCTTTGAGCCGTTACTTCCACTTCCACTTCAGGTAGATGGAGCCAGAGATTCCACCAGCAGTACTACCCCCTTTGCATGTGTATGCTCCAGAGCCAAAGGTGTTTTAGATTGCCCCGGTTGAAGGGATGGATGAGCACGACGTGGGATTACAGTTGGGTTTACCATATCAGGGTATTGCAGGGATACCTAGTATAATATCCCATATATTTTCAAATATTATTATTATTATTCGGAATTGTTTATGTGATTTTATGTGAATTTTGGTGAATTATCTGAAAAGTGGAATTTATATCTGAATGTTTATATGTGACATTATTTGAATATTTGAATTTTTATATGTCCAGAATAAAATATAGATAATTGTGGCATTTTTCTGGTAATTTTTGGAGTGTTATATGATTTTATAATGAATTATAAATTATTAATTATTTTTAGAATAATTATAAAATTATTTTATAGAGCCGGGAATCTTCCAACTTCAACCGTTTTGCGTTTTTACCACCCGAAACTCTTCCGAAAACTCCTTCCTAACTTAATCTGGTAATTCCGGACATTTTCCGTGTTTTGACTTTTTCGATCCGGATTACGGTTTGACCCGTGCACGGCCCGACGCAATATTTTCAATACGCTAATCATTTCGGTAATCAACAAAACCCGTATTCTTAAAAGACGGGATATTTTTACGTTATTTTCGTATATGGTGTTTTATAAAAAGCCCAGTTTTGATAATTATCCAATTCTGGTATTGAATTGTATCATTTTTACCGTTACTTAGCGGCTAAGCAACTAATTTAACGATCCAAAACGATCCAGAACGATCCAATATTTCATAAATATAAATAGCCTATTTATTATTTTGTTTATTCCGTTTATTCATTTGCAACCAGTTAAAATACCGTAAATACAGAGAAAAACCCGAGAAACCGATACGTTCACGAGAATCAAAAACACGAACGAAGGCGTTATCGAACTCCGATTCGGGCGTGCAGCATATCAAAACGAAGCTCTCGAAATCTTCTTTCTGAATCAATCATCAGTTTCTGCCAAGAAATCACGGTAATTTTCTTATGTAATTATTTATATTCGAATTATTTGATAGTTAAATTATGAAAATTTGTTCTTGATGTTGTTGATGTGATTTGATGCTTCCATGTTGTAGAGTATGTTTTTCTGGTCAATTTGGTATATAATATGTCAGATTTTGAGTTCTGCATCATGTAGAAAAGTTGGTTTGATTCTCGAGTTTGAGTGTTCTTGGTGTTCTTGAATGAACTCACCGGGAAACTTAAATTTTTGGTTGGATTTTTGACTCGTTAAACCTGGGAACGTATGACTTATACCATTAAACAGATCGTGTGATAAGCAATCGAGTGATATGATTGGATTAAACAGAGGATGAACATTCGTGCTCGCCGGAGTTTTAAAACTCGACGGCGGCGGAAACTTTGGTCGCCTTTTTCGGACAAACGAAGTGTTGTTTGCAAGAACGAACCCTGCAGATGTGTTTCTGGGATTGCATAGATCATACGCCTGTGTTTTGGTTGAATTCTGGACTGATTTTGGCTCACCGGAAAAGCTCGGAATGCCGTTAATGGCGTCCGACCGGCAACCGGCGACGGGGACGGGGAAGGTGGCAAAAATGCAGGTTGGTACCTGTATTTTTGCTAATCTTGCAAAGCATGGATTTCTGTTTTAAAATATTACAAAAATTAGATTTCTGTTTAAAAATATTTAAGAAATGATAGTTTATTATTTTTAAAATTAGAAAAAAATTATTTATTTAATTCAGAAAATTATTTTAATTATTTATTTATTTAAAAATAATTCGAAATTATTTTATTAATTAATTTTAATTAGTTTTTAATTATTTTAATTAATCAATTAATTTATAATTAATTAATTTAATTAATTATTAATTGATCTTAATTGATTTAATAATTAGATTTAATTATTGAAAATTGATTTAAAAATTCCGAAAAATAAATTCGAGCTTTAAAATATTATTTTAAATTATTTTCCAAGCTCGATAATTTTTATAAAACTATTTTCGAGTGTTCGAGCCTTATTATTTAATTATTAAATGATTCAGAGACCCATTTTATTCTGAAAAATGTTCAAAAATTCATAATAAATCAACCGTTTGTCCGTTTAATACGAAGCAAACGCGTACAGACTCAGAAAAATGTTGCGCTTCCAATAAAAATACTTTTAAGACCTAATTTCTTTTGTATTGCAATGTCATTTGATTTATGCATCAGTTTGAGTCTGTATTTGATCGATAAATGCTAATATTGACCTGATTTTAATTCTGAACGCCTTAGAATGTATCTTTTAATGATCTGACTTATGTGTTACATGAAATATGTGATTATGTGTTATATGAATGCCATGACTAGGTGTTGTATGATATGCATGCTATATGTTTATAGTTTTAAAATGCCATGCTAATTATAAACGATCGGATAGATGTCCAGACGTATAATTACAAGTATCTCTATCTTCATTTATCATTTCATTGGTATTGACTCTGAACTTTATTCTTTCAATTTCCATACTATTCTAAGTTCAGAATAGTTCAACGTTTTATATTTCGCTATAAATTACTCTATACAGTAGAACATTGAATTGAGATTAGCGAATAACTAATTGTTCTAGTTATTTCGCCATCGATTGTCGAGATAACTCTGGACCATGAGAAATGGGGAGTTATATGGTTAAGGATGTCCTTTGATTTGGCTCCTTTGATCAAAATGTTTTATGGTTTGGATGAATGCGTAAGTGACCGGGATGGACGGTCCAGCGGAGGGCTATTTCTATGTGTTGTATGAAATATTATGACACCATTTTTGCCACAGGAAGGTATATTGCCTTTTTATTTGAGTACTCGTATTTTGGGGACATGTTTCTATGAATCATGACCTTGTGCTATCACACGCGCTGATCAGCATGTGATAGTACATCCGTCGGAGTTAGATTCTAATCTAAAAATTATCATTTATTGTTGATAGCTTGTGAAGCTTTATTATTGATCAAATATTACTGCTTTCATCCCTTTTGTTCAGTTATTATCAGAATGTGGTTTATCATTTCAAGTACATTTTATATTGCTTGCTGAGCATTTCTTTCGCTCATACTTGTTTATCAATCTAATCTTTCAGCTAAGCCAGAGCAGGCTTGAGTTCCAGGTTTGGTCAGAAGTCGAGTGCTTGTAAATAGTGCTGTGTATTCCAGGTAGACTGTTTTGGGACGCTTGGATAGTCTAGAGGTTTGTAATAAAATTTGAATAATTTGTAATACTAATTAGACTTATGGTCTGTAATAACAGTTGGTTTGTATTAGTGCCTGTTCCATACTATAACCTGTGATCGATCCAGTGCAGGTAAAGGGGTCGTATTTATTATATTATTCCACTGTGATTATTTTATTACAGTTTAGTTGCAAGTGACCCCCAAATCTAGTACCCGGGTTTGGAGGGCGTCACAGGTTGGTATCAGAGCTACAGGTTATGGTCACTGAAACAGGCTTAGGATTGTCATAAATGAGTCATAGGAAGATTACATAAGATAGGCGCATGTAGTTTAGCTTTTATAGGATTAAATTTAGGTTATTGGGTTATGTTATAGTTAAGTTATTTAAGTTTCCTGTTTTGCGTTTAGCTTTAGGCCTTGTGTCATTGCCCTGCTATTTTGTTGGTTTAGTTAAGATTTTAAGCAAGGATTTAAAAGGTTTGGATAATTCGGAGTAATTTTCTTTGTGTTATTATTCTTGAGATAATAAGCAGGATTATGTGATAATCATGTCGCTTGTGTTAATATGGTAGCAAGTTCATGATATTTTGGGAAGAGATACTGTTTGCAAATTTTGATATGCTAAGAAATTGCTACATATTTGACACAATGCTTGACAGATTATTATATATGTTGCTTGTTTCTTACCAGAGTAATGGCACCAAAGAGAAGGAATAATTCAGGAGAGGATAGTACCGAGAGCCGTACAGATCCAGTGATTATCCAGATTTTGGGACTAATGCAGCAGCAGATGTTACATCTTACGCAACAGCAACAACAGCAGCATCAGCAACAACAGCAGCAAGCAGCAACACCACCTGCAGTGACTTTTAAGCAGTTTCAAGCAGTGAAGCCACCTGAGTTCAAGGGAAGTGCTGATCCTGTGGAAGCCAATGCATGGCTCAAGGAAATGAAAAAGGCTTTTGAATTAGTCGGAGCAGGAGCTGAGCAGAAGACAAAGTTTGTAAGTTACTTTTTGAAGGGTGAGGCGAACTATTGGTGGGAATCCATACGAGCATTGGAAGGAGGTGAGTTTATAACCTGGGAGCGATTCAAAGAGTTGTTTCTGGAAAAATATTTCCCGAGGTATATGAAGAACCAAATGGAGATCAAATTTTTGAATCTGACCCAGGGTGATCTTACTGTGGCTGAGTACGAGGCTAAGTTTACTGAATTGGCAAGGTTTGTGCCAGACCAGGTCGATACAGATGAAAAGAAAGCAATAAGGTTTGAGCAGGGATTGAAATTTTGGATTCAGAACAGAGTGGCCATGTTTGAGTTGACTTCATATGTGGCAGTGGTTCAGAAAGCAATGGTGATCGAAAGTAAGAGTGACATGTCTCAGAAAGGAAAAGATGGGAAGAAAAGAAAGATAGAAACCTCAGAAGGAGGTCAGCAGCTAAGTAATTTCCAGAGCCGTTTTAACAGAAGGCCAGAATTTCAGGGTAATAGGAATATGGGATTGAGAAGACCACAATCAGGAAATGGAGGACAAGGCAACCGTTTTCAGAATTCAAATCAGCAGAGGCCCAATCGTTCACCAATACTAGATTGCCAGTTTTGTGGTAGGAAGCACTTTGGGAATTGTAATGCTAATGTGACGTGTTTCAAGTGCGGCAGGAAGGGACACTTTGCTAATGTGTGTCAGAATCAGACTCAAGGTCAAAATATTGGAACTGGATGTTATAAGTGTGGAAAGCCAGGACATATCGCCAGGAATTGCCCAGCACAAGGTATGACGAGCAACACCCTAAGGCTTACAAGTGCTCCATCTCAGAATGTGCCAAGGATTGAAGGACCACTAGCAAAGGACCAGCCAAAGGCCAGAACATTCAACATGACTATGAAAGATGTTGTTCAGAGTTCAGACGTGGTTGCAGGTACGCTTCCAGTCAACTCTGTAGATGAGAAAGTTTTATTTGATTCTGGAGCTACAAGGTCATTTATTTCTCAAGATTTTGTCGATAAACTGCATTGCGAAGTTAAATTGTTAGAACAAGCATTAATGATAGAGTTAGCTAATAAGGACCAAGTTTTTGTTGACCTAGTATGCCTGAGGTGTGATGTTGAGATAGGAGGACATCATTTCTATGCCAACTTGATACCTTTTAAGTTGGGAGAATTTGATGTTATTTTAGGAATGGATTGGTTGTCAGAAAATAACGCTCAGATTGATTGTAAGAATAGGAAAGTAAGACTTCATACCTTGGATAGTAAGAAGAAGGTATATTTCGAGGAAATAGGCAAGAGAAGAAGTTCTTAACGATAGCTCAAGTGAAAAAGTTATTGCGTCAGAATTGCGAAACATATTTGGCCCATGTGGTAGACACCAGCAAAGAAGTTCCAGCACTAAAAGCGATTCCAGTTGTCAACGAATTTTCAGATGTCTTTCCAGACGATCTACCAGGATTACCTCCCGACAGAGAAATTGAATTTGCGATTGACCTAGCACCCGGAACAGAACCAGTCTCTAAAGCTCCGTACCGGATGGCACCAGTGGAGATGAAGGAATTGGCAACTCAGCTGCAAGATCTTTTGGAGAAAGGAGTTATAAGACCCAGTGTATCCCCATGGGGCACACCAGTACTGTTTGTCAAGAAAAAGGACGGGAGTATGTGACTGTGTATTGACTATCGAGAATTAAATAAGATGACCATTAAGAACAAATACCCATTGCCGAGGATCGATGATTTGTTTGACCAATTGCGAGGCGCTGTATGGTTTTCTAAAATAGATTTAAGATCCGGATATCATCAACTGAAGATCAAGCTTGAAGACATTCCGAAGACCGCATTTAGAACCAGATATGGGCATTATGAGTTTCTAGTGATGGCATTTGGATTAACCAACACACCAGCAGCTTTCATGGATCTGATGAATCGAGTATTTAAGAAGTATTTGGATAAATTCGTGATCGTGTTCATAGACGATATTCTGATCTATTCCAAAACAGAAGAGGAGCATGCAGAGCATTTGAAGATAGTTTTGGAGATACTACGACAGGAGAAATTGTACGCAAAGTTTTCTAAGTGTGAATTTTGGTTAAAAGAAGTACGATTTCTTGGGCACGTGATTAGCAATAAAGGAGTGGAAGTGGATCCAGCAAAGATTGAAGCCATAATCAACTGGGAGAGGCCAAAAACACCAACGGAAGTAAGAAGTTTCATGGGATTGGCAGGTTACTACAGAAGATTTGTGCAAGATTTTGCAAAGATAGCTACGCCATTGACAAAGCTTACCAGGAAGAACCAGAAATTTGAATGGGATGAGAAATGCGAAAAGAGTTTCCAGGAATTAAAGAATAGATTAGTATCTTCTCCAGTGTTAGTCTTGCCAGATGATCAAGGAAATTTTGTGATTTATAGTGACGCGTCGTACAAAGGATTGGGATGTGTTTTGATGCAGCATGACAAGATGATAGCCTACGCTTCAAGACAGTTGAAACCACATGAAAAGAAGTATCCAACTCATGATCTTGAATTGGCAGCTATAGTGTTTGCATTGAAGATTTGGAGGCATTATCTTTATGGGGAAAAGTGCGAGATCTACACGGACCACAAGAGTTTGAAATATATTTTTACCCAGAAGGAATTAAACATGAGACAACGAAGATGGTTAGAATAATCAAGGATTACGACTGTACTATTAACTATCATCCAGGTAAAGCAAATGTGGTGGTCGACGCTCTGAGCAAAAAAGAAAGGTTAAATATGATAACTTCATCAGAAGAGTTGATCAAGGAATTTGAGAAACTAGAAATAGAGGTTAGTATCCCAAGTTTGTCTACAGAGGTATTGTGTGCAATGTCTTTTCAACCAGAATTATTGGAGAAGATAAGAAGATGTCAGGAGGAAGTAATGAGCCATGAATGAGACAGTTTGACAGAAGAAGAGATAGGGAGTCAAAAGGATGATAAAGGGATATTAAGATTTTCTTCCAGAATATGGATACCCAACGTAGCCGAGCTGAAAGATGAAATTCTTCGAGACGCTCACAACTCCAAATATTCTATTCATCCCGGAAGTACGAAGATGTACCGAGATTTAAGAGAAAACTATTGGTGGCCAAGCATGAAGAAGGAAATTGCAGAATGGGTAAGTAAATGTTATACTTGCTAGCGAGTTAAAGCGGAACATCAAAGGCTCAGTGGACTGATACAACCGTTGGACATTCCAGAATGGAAGTGGGAACATATCGCGATGGATTTCATAGTTGGATTACCGAGAACCAGGGCAAATCATGATGCTATTTGGGTTATTATCGACAGATTGACGAAGTCAACGCATTTTCTTCCTATCAACGAAAGATTCTCAATGGATAAATTGGTTCGATTATATCTTAAGGAAATTGTGACACGACATGGAGTTCCAGGATCCATAGTTTCAGATAGAGATCCTCGATTTAATTCAAGATTTTAGAGAAGTTTTCAAGATTGTCTCGGAACAAAGCTGAATATGAGTACCGCGTATCATCCGCAGACGGATGGTCAAAGTGAAAGGACGATTCAGACTATTGAGGATATGCTAAGGGTATGTGCGCTAGATTTTGAAGGAAGTTGGGACGAACATTTGCCATTGGTTGAATTCTCCTACAACAACAGTTATCATGCCAGTATTGGAATGCCGCCTTATGAAGCTTTGTACGGGAGAAGATGCAGATCTCCAATATATTGGGAGGAAGTTGGTGAGAGAAAGATTTTGGGTCCAGAATTGATCCAGCAGACGAAGGAGAAGATAAAACTCATTTGGAAAAGATTAACAGCAGCTCAAGACCGTCAACATAAATATGCAGATCCTACCAGAAAAGATATGGAATTTGAAATTGGAGAAGCAGTGTTATTGAAGGTTTTACCTTGGAAGGGTTTATCAAGATTTGGAAAGAAAGGAAAGCTGAGTCCGCGTTATGTTGGCCCTTTTGAGATTTTGAGGCGTGTGGGAAAAGTTGCGTACAAGTTAGCGTTACCACCTCACAGTATATTCACAATGTGTTCCATGTGTCAATGTTGAAGCGTTATTTGCCTGATTCGAACCATGTGATAGAATTCGAGCTAATCGAGATCCAGCCAGATTTATCTTTTGTAGAGCAACCAGTGCAGATTTTAGATAACAAAGAAATAGTACTTAGGAATAAGTCTGTATCTTTAGTGCGAGTCTTGTGGAGGAATCCCAAGCTTGAAGAGTCGACTTGGGAATTGGAAAGCGAAATGCGATCCAAGTATCCTCATTTATTTTCCTAGACTGATTCTGAGGACAGAATCCTGTTAAGGGGGGTAGATTGTAATATCCCATATATTTTCAAATATTATTATTATTATTCGGAATTGTTTATGTGATTTTATGTGAACTTTGGTGAATTATCTGAAAAGTGGAATTGATATCTGAATGTTTATATGAGACATTATTTGAATATTTGAATTTTTATATGTCCAGAATAAAATATAGATAATTGTGGTATTTTTCTGGTAATTTTTGGAGTGTTATATGATTTTATAATGAATTATGAATTATTAATTTTTCAGAATAATTATAAAATTATTTTATAGAGCCGGGAATCTTCCAACTTCAACCGTTTTGCGTTTTTACCACCTGAAACTCTTCCGAAAACTCCTTCCTAACCTAATCTGGTAATTTCGGACATTTTCCGTGTTTTGACTTTTTCGATCCGGATTACGGTTTGACCCGTGCACGGCCCGGCGCAATATTTTCAATACGCTAATCATTTCGGTAATCAACAAAACCCGTATTCTTAAAAGACGGGATATTTTTACGTTATTTTCATATATGGTGTTTTATAAAAAGCCCAGTTTTGATAATTATCCAATTCTGGTATTGAATTGTTTCATTTTTACCGTTACTTAGCGGCTAAGCAACTAATTTAACGATCCAAAATGATCCAGAACGATCCAATATTTCATAAATATAAATAGCCTATTTATTATTTCGTTTATTCCGTTTATTCATTTGCAACCAGTTAAAATACCGTAAATACAGAGAAAAACCGGAGAAACCGATACGTTCACGAGAATCAAAAACACGAACGAAGGCGTTATCGAACTCCGATTCGGGCGTGCAGCATATCAAAACGAAGCTCTCGAAATCTTCTTTCTGAATCAATCATCAGTTTCTGCCCAGAAATCACGGTAATTTTCTTATGTAATTATTTATATTCGAATTATTTGATAATTAAATTATGAAAATTTGTTCTTGATGTTGTTGATGTGATTTGATGCTTCCATGTTGTAGAGTATGTTTTTCTGGTCAATTTGGTATATAATATGTCAGATTTTGAGTTCTGCATCATGTAGAAAAGTTGGTTTGATTCTCGAGTTTGAGTGTTCTTGGTGTTCTTGAATGAACTCACCGGAAAACTTAAATTTTTGGCCGGATTTTTGACTCGTTAAACCTGGGAACGTATGACTTATACCATTAAACAGATCGTGTGATAAGCAATCGAGTGATATGATTGGATTGAACAGAGGATGAACATTCGTGTTCGCCGGAGTTTTAAAACTCGACGGCGGCGGAAACTTTGGTCGCCTTTTTCGGACAAATGAAGTGTTGTTTGCAAGAACGAACCCTGCAGATGTGTTTCTGGGATTGCATAGATCATACGCCTGTGTTTTGGTTGAATTCTGGACTGATTTTGGCTCGCCGGAAAAGCTCGGAATGCCGTTAATGGCGTCCGGTCGGCAACCGGCGACGGGGACGGGGAAGATGGCAAAAATTCAGGTTGATACCTGTATTTTTGCTAATCTTGCAAAGCATGGATTTCTGTTTTAAAATATTACAAAAATTAGATTTCTATTTAAAAATATTTAAGAAATGATAGTTTATTATTTTAAAAATTAGAAAAAAATTATTTATTTAATTCAGAAAATTATTTTAATTATTTATTTATTCAAAAATAAATCAAAATTATTTTATTAATTAATTTTAATTAGTTTTTAATTATTATAATTAATCGATTAATTTATAATTAATTGATTAATTAATTTAATTAATTATTAATTGATCTTAATTGATTTAATAATTAGATTTAATTATTTAAAATTGATTTAAAAATTCCGAAAAATAAATTCGAGCTTTAAAATATTATTTTAAATTATTTTCCAAGCTCGATAATTTTTATAAAACTATTTTCGAGTGTTCGAGCCTTATTATTTAATTATTAAATGATTCAGAGACCCGTTTTATTCTGAAAAATGTTCAAAATTTCATAATAAATCAACCGTTTGTCCGTTTAATACGAAGCAAACGCGTACAGACTGAGAAAAATGTTGCGCTTCCAATAAAAATACTTTTAAGACCTAATTTCTTTTGTATTGCAATGTCATTTGATTTGTGCATCTGTTTGAGTCGGTATTTGATCGATAAATGCTAATATTGACCTGATTTTAATTCTGAACGCCTTAGAATGTATCTTTTAATGATCTGACTTATGTGTTACATGAAATATGTGATTATGTGTTATATGAATGCCATGACTAGGTGTTGCATGATATGCATGCTATCTGTTTACAGTTTTAAAATGCCATGCTAGTTATAAACGATCGGATAGATGTCCAGACGTATAATTACGTCGATTGAGTTTGGTTATGTCAATTAAGATAGTTCTTTTGTTTATAGAATCGAGTAGCAAGGAGTGTAGTCAAGTGTTAGATGGAGATAGTAGCCATCAGTTATAAGCTGAGTTATAGTAAGAAGTTATCAAGCATACCAGGCAAGTACCCCTAACTTCACTTATTGTTCAAGTGACGGTAATTTTGAATCATATTATGCAAGTATCTCTATCTTCATTTATCATTCCATTGGTATTGACTCTGAACTTTATTCTTTCAATTTCCATACTATTCTAAGTTCAGAATAGTTCAACATTTTATATTTCGCTATAAATTACTCTATACAGTAGAACATTGAATTGAGATTAGCGAATAACTAATTGTTCTACTTATTTCGCCATCGATTGTCGAGATAACTCTGGACCATGAGAAATGGGGAGTTAAATGGGTAAGGATGTCCTTTGATTCGACTCCTTTGATCAAAATGTTTTATGGGTTGGATGAATGCGTAAGTGACCGGGACGGACGGTCCAGCGGAGGGCTATTTCTATGTGTTGTATAAAATATTATGACACCATTTTTGCCACAGGCAGGTATATTGCCTTTTTATTTGAGTACTCGTATTTTGGGGACATGTTTCTATGAATCATGACCTTGTGCTATCACACGGGCTGATCAGCATGTGATAGTACGTCCGTCGGAGTTAGATTCTAATCTAAAAATTATCATTTATTGTTGATAGCTTGTGAAGCTTTATTATTGATCAAATATTACTGCTTTCATCCCTTTTGTTCAGTTATTATCAGAATATGGTTTATCATTTCAAGTATATTTTATATTGCTTGCTGAGCATTTCTTTCACTCATACTTGTTTATCAATCTAATCTTTCAGCTAAGCCAGAGCAGGCTTGAGATCCAGGTTTGGTCAGAAGTCGAGTGCTTGTAAATAGTGGTGTGTATTCCAGGTAGACTGTTTTGGGACGCTTGGATAGTCTAGAGGTTTGTAATAAAATTTGAATAATTTGTAAAACTAATTAGACTTATGGTCTGTAATAATAGTTGGTTTGTATTAGTGCCTGTTCCATACTATAACCTGTGATCGATCTAGTGCAGGTAAAGGGGTCGTATTTATTATATTATTCCGCTGTGATTATTTTATGACAGTTTAGTGGCAAGTGACCCCCAAATCTAGACCCCGGGTTTGGAGGGTGTCACACCTAGAGTTCCATCGCAGGAGTTTGTGGGACAGGTTGTAGAGCCACACATGGTACCGTATCATGAGTACAATGTTGCGAGAGGGGGATGTTGAGTATTGGAGATCTCAGTGCAGGGAGATCATGGGATTGTTGATCAGAGTTATAGGACTTTATCTATTCAGTTGAAGATATGTATCAGTTTCAGTTAGCTTTTGATAATGCATATCTTAGATTGTTTAGTTGTAGTTGTGTAGTATATAAGCACAGTTTAGGTCATCACATAGTGAATCGATCTCGAGCATCATACAACCTAGAAGCTCTCAAGAACATCAGTATTTCTTGAAAGAGTTTTATAACAGTTTTTATCAGAAATATAAAAAGCTGTTATATTTTATTACTTGTTCGAAACATTTATACAATTGTATCCAACCCCCCTTAAACAATTGTATCTTTACTAGGCAAAAATTGGTATCAGAGCAAACTGATAAACTTACAATCAGAAGCGATCTAAATGTGTCTCTAAATAAGTATGAAAGTATTAAAATCCCCATTCTGAAAAAGACTGAATATCCTACATGGAAGGTGAAGATGCTCATGCATCTGGAAGCTACAGATCCAGATTATCTTGATGTAATTAATGATGGACCCTACATGCCAACAAAACTGGTGCCTGCAACTCCTACTGTTGCTGAACATTATCAGTTGAAGGAGAAGAGTGAGTGGACACCAGAAGAGAAATTAGTTGTGCTGAAAGATGCAAAGGTAAGAAATGTTTTGCATAACAGTCTTGATACTGTGATGTCAAATAGGGTTATAGCCTACAAGACTGCCAAAGAGATCTGGGATGCTCTTGAAACTCAATGTCAAGGAACCATGGCCATCATGAAGAACAGAAGGGCTGTTCTGATTCAAGAATATGAACACTTTGAGGCCAAGCCTGATGAAAGTCTCTATAATGACTCGTGTATTTTTTTGAATTATTTAAATATGTAATTGTGGAAGTATTAATTAAATAAAATATGTGTCTTGGTTTTGGCAGCAATATGTTGATATATACTATTTGTCTGTGATTCATTGGTGTAAAGGATTGGAATGTGTAGTTAAAGATTGAGTTTTATTGTTTTGTTTTATTTTTAAAAGGTGATTTTATTACAGTTTTAAATCCGTAAATATTTGGATTGTCTATAAAATTAGTTTTATGATTTTATAATTTCAATAATTATTTTGGGATTTTACAAAATTTAGAAATCAATATTTTATCAATTATTTAACCATGTATAATTTTCTGATTACATTTATTTGTAAAATTTGTATTTAATTCCCGAATTCTTCAAACATTATGAAACTCATATTTATTTAAGTTGGGAATATTCCAGGAATTTCATAATTATTTTGGGGAATTTTGAGATTAATTTCACCCGCGCGTTGATTCATTTATTTGTTAAAAGCGGGTATAAATTACATTTCAAAAATTGTTTTAAAATTTCAAAATTTATGTTTTTATAAACTTCGGGATGTTTTTAACATTTTAAGGCTATTTTTGTAATTTTATGAAATTGTTTTATGTATCGCTTGGTTCGATAAATTGTGAAAATGCGATTCAGAATTAAGTTGTTAGGCGTTATAAGGTACACATGTTGTTTTCCTATTAAACGAATAACATGTGGCTGCAGAGTAAATTTTTACAGATTATACTCATTTCTCAATTTCAATCCAACAACTCTTTAATCTCTTTCTCTGCTAATCTCACTCAATTTCGTCTCTCTCTCTCTCTCTCTCTCGGTGCCTCACATCTCTCTCGTTCTCTCCCACTATTTCCTCGTTTCCCCTATTTCTTTTCTCCATTTTCTGGCCGATTTCCGGTGCCGCCTTGCCTTCTGTTCTCCGGTTTAATTCCGGTGTTTTTTTCCCGGCTTTATCCCTGTTGCTCTACATGTATATATATGTGTGTCTCTGTGTATATGCTTATGTGAGTGTGTATGTTGTAGTGTGTGTGTTTTGTGCGTGTGTGTGAATGACAGTATGTGTGTGCTGTGTAGGTTCTGTGATTGTGATTTTCTGGTTGGGCTTTGGTTGGGCCTGGTGTGATCCGTCTATGTGCAGTGGTTTTGGGCTGATGTAATTCTAATTTGGATTTCTTCTTTTTGTGGAGAAAACTTTGATTAATATTTCATGATATTAAATTCAATGCGCATGGATAATGGTTTTAATAATCGGTGGAATTTATTTGGAAACCCGACACGTATCGGGCACCGATAAATTTTACCGCCGTCGACGGTGGACGATGATGATCTAATTCTGAGTCCTAATATCTTAAAATAATTAAATAAATAAAATACGATTAATAATTATATTTAATTGGTATTGGTGGATTTGTGAATTGACATTGTTAACTGAAATTGGTAGTTTGGAATTGAATTGTAGTTGGTTTGGATCTGGTTGTGATTGATTTGACGTCGATGATGTGTCGACGGGTAGTCCGATAAACAAAGGGGACGTTGTCCGATTTCCGGGAAATCAACTATGGAAATGCGGGAGCGTATCCAGTGATTATCGGGATGTTAAGTGAATATATATACTTATACTTTATACGAACCTGATTGTATGTTATCGTGAATGTTCTGTCCAAAACTCGGTAACCCTAATTTTATAAAATGATGAGTATACGTATTTTCCAAAAAGGAACACTGAACCGATTTTAAGAACGTGAACCCTAATTGTTGTATGTGGTATTATAATATGAATATTTACGAGTCAAAATATGCTATCGTATGGGTAGGTTGTAGCGAGGATATGTCAATCATAACTGGGTATCTAACATAGAGTATTTCGACCTTGTAGGTTCTAGTCGGAAAACCGAAAGTGGACCATGGACTAGAGATAACCTAGTGGTCAGTCGATGAGCTCAGTAAATTTTCAACAGAAAAACCCGAGTGTCGAAGTCGAATCTAATGTGGTCTAGTGGTTGGACGTTAAAGCCTGAGCGGCAGAGTCGGCTCAGAATTGATCAATAATAGTTGTAAAGCCCTGTAAGGCAAGTACTTCCGAACCTTTCTTCAAGATATATTGCAAATATTTTCGGACTGTTTTGTAACATGTCACTATTATTCAAAATAATTTCTTTTTTATATTGCAAGTGCTTTAAACTATTTACCCTAGAACCCTGATTTTTCTTGATCTTGAGCCGTAAGCCTTATTCTTTGTAAACCATCCTTTGTTGATCCTCAGACATCAAAACACTATAACTTGAAAAATCATTACTGGTCTAATACCTGATCCTTTTACAAACTGGAAACGGTTTCTTATACATACCCTGATATACCCTTGTGATACCCATGAATCGCATTATGCTTTTATACCAATGATTTATCGTTGTTGATTATGATCTTGCTTATTGAATTACATTGTTTATTACACTGAATTATTTTAGAATTGGATAGTTTTCTTTATGTGGACCAGATTCGTGGCCAGACCAGATTCGTGGTCGAATTAGGCCAATGTGTGCCTTGGATCCAGTTCATAGAGCAGAGTTGTGTGCTTCGCTCGGGGTTAGTACGTGACTGATCAGCAGCCTAACCTTGGTTTTTAAAACTTAAAATGAATATCCAATTCTAATGATTAGTTTAAAAGAAACTTGAGTCCTCTAAATCATCTCATTTGATCATTGTTTAGCCTCTGTTATCGTTATTATGACTTGCTGAGCTAGTTAGCTCACTCTTGCGAATCTTTTTATATATGTTGCAATTGAAAAGGATATGGATGATAGTGATGTTCCTCAGTCCAAAGTGCGGGCTAAGGTTCCAGTTTGAGTTGGATCGAGCTAGCAGGAGCTTAATTCGGTAAAGAGATAGTAAGATTATAAGAATAATTTTATTATCAGTTGTAAGTTAAATTAGTTGGGATTTGGTACGTTGTAATAAGAGTTAAGGTTGTGGCTTGTTTTCATACTTTAACATGTTGCAATCCGTGGTTGTGTAAAGCAGGGTCATTGTAAATAGTATCTTATATACAGGGTTATATGTTGTGTTTGTGTTGTGGACTCCAAACTTCTGACCCGGGTTTGGAGGGCGCCACAGGTTGGTATCAGAGCTACAGGTTATAAGTCACTGAAATAAGCCTAGATTATCGGGATTGGATAGAGGGTTAGGATTAGGAATAGGAAATAGAAAGATAAGACGTTGTGAGGATGAGTGCGACTATATAGTAGGTCTCCGACACGGTTCGTGTTGCAATTCGGGATTCTTAGCTTGCGACGTGATTTCCAGACAACGGTAATGGAAGATCCTGATTTCCCTGTATCATCTAATCATTTAGAGCTTTCCGTTCAAGGATCGACATCTCCTCCCAGATTTGATTTGCACCTTGGTGTTACCCTCTGTTATGACAGTTGCACCTCTTCGAATTATTCTACGTTATTCTACCACCTCTTGATATGAGACTATCTATTTAAGAACCTTCATCTGTTTATTCTTGTTTTACTGGACATTCGGCTGTGAGTATATCTCTTTAGTTTACCCTACATCCTGTTCTATACCCTCGGTTTAAAACTTGTCCTATGACGTGACAGTACCTACGAGGATGGGTTTGAGAGCTATTGTGAATGGTGGGTACTTGAGATATAAATAAAGGTGAGAAAAAGTTTGGAAAGAAGATTCAAGTGTTCAGGAGGATAGCTATTATCGGGTTAAAAGAAGTCATTAGTAGTTAGGCCACCCATGACTAGATTTTGGAATGGACTAGATATGTTTTGAAAGAGAATTAGAGAAGAGTATGGATCTGGGGCTTTCCTAGGAGTTAGATAATGATGTTATGTCGATGTGATATATTTATAGTAACAATGTGATGTGTCGTCAGTGGACTTGTTGACTATTGGATAACCTGTTCTACTTTACGACTGTAAAGTTGATGACGGGAGCATTACCAGTATGAAAGTGTTGATGTGAAGCTATGAATACAATAACATGCAACGACAATTGAAGTGATCGTCGATTAAGGAAGGCGAATGGACCCAATAAAGGAGATAAGGTAGATTGAAGTAAATGGACATTTATGTGATCGTTCCTTTAATTTGGTACCTTGTTATAGGTCGGAAGGACAACAACCAACTCATATAGTAAGGACAACCAGATTTATGATTTTCAAAATTTTAACAAGTTTTCAAAAAAGATTTTTCCTTACAAAATTTCTAAAAGCCTTTTTGAATAAAAATAAGTTTTAAACATTGGTTGTCAAGTTAGCAATTGAGTTTCTTGTTTGTCAAAAAGACCCGGATTGCCTGAAAGGATACTTATTTTAGATTTAGTATTCTTAATTCAGAGGACAAAGTGATCCGTGATTATGAAGAAGTTGATTATTCCTAACAGAAAGGTACAAATAATGTTCGATAAGATTAACAACAGAATTAGCGTATGGAGCCATTACTCATCCAATTACTAGGACTATACAAGTTCAAAGAATTCATTGATCTAACAGAAGCCTGAGTATGACTGAAGGAGATTGAGAAGATTTCTAGATTTTTCTAAAAGAAGAATATTATTAACAAAAGGATCGCTATGTTGAATGATTCGGGGTTATTTTAAATTGAAAAGTGGAAACTCGAGGTTATCTGGTAGGGACGCCATTATGATTGAATTGTTAAAGTATTATACATGTAGGTGCGATGTTAAAGACACAAGACGTGACAAGTAAGAATCTACCATAATGCTTAATTTATGAAGGCATTTCAACGTACTTTCTAAAGTTATACGGAATAATGGGAATATGATCAAACAAGCTCGAAAGATGAATACAAGTGAAATGTGGATGGTGACCAATGGTATCGTTCTTGTCTTCAATATTAAAGCATATATTCCTTTTTAATTCCTAAAAATGTATGAACTTCTTTTCTTAATAAACTCCTTATGATGATATCAAAAAGGAGGATATTGCATTCCTTTCAAATTTAATTGTTCCCCTCAAGTTTTGCTCTCTAATAGGGATAAACAGTGTTATGGTGAGACGCTTTGTCCGGATGATGAAGAGTTAGGTGGGACGCCACCTAATCATGTGCTGTATACCATATGGTACGAAAGACTGGCCATCTTAAGTACCAATGTGGTTATTGTCACACCCCCAACTTAACAAACAAAATAAATATAACTATTACAATATTTAGAAGAAAGTAAACATAACCAAATCCAAGATCTTACAGTTTAGGGTTTGGAACAGCCCAACACTACCATCTATTACAACTGATATTAATATCGAGTCCTCACACAAAACTATCTCTTATTCTACCTGAGCTCGGACATACGCATCAGCATCACAGGTCTTACGTGCTGTCTGCTTGAATCTAACCATAGCTGCTAGCTGTAATATCAGGGTAAAGCAAGGAGTGAGCCAAATGCTCAACAATTGCTAGACAATACGATACAAAACATAAATCGAGATATATATTAAAGAATGACAATGTGAAGAGATAACCAATAATAACAAGAGATAAAACTTTGGGTGATGGCATCATTTGCTTGTATCAAAACATTTTCAAAATCATATCTTAATCAAAATCATTTTATGACGCTACGGATTACAGCCGGTGATCAGCCGTGAAGTAATCCCGAACCTCGCTGGGTTCTAAAATATTAATGGGATCCCTAGGCAACTTTTAAGCCTACAATATAAGTGTGGAAAGGACTCGCGTCTCAGTCCAGATCCACTATTCAAAGAAAACATTTATCCCCCAATATGAAAGAGTATTGCCAAACTAGGCTTAAAGCAATGGTTTTCAACAAGGTATAAGTGCTAGAACATCAAGAAGATAAGCTTCATGAATACTAAGGGTGTTAAGGTTTGAAGAAATGATCTTTAGCTCAAGGTATATCAGGATTTTTAAACTTTTAAGGTAAGAAAGAGTGGTATCAATCAATTATTGACAACTTTGATGAATATCTGGCTTTTAGATATCAAGGTAAAGTTTCAATAGGGGTTGAAGCATCAGGGTGAGATATCAATACTTTAGGAATCATTAGCATGTTAATCAAGAGGATCAATCAAGTATTATAACAACTCTTTATTTTATCATGGCATTCCAATTACTTTAATATACTAACGTGATAAGACCTTTGATCTACTTGCAATATGTACTTGAGGGTTCAAGGCATTTCTATATAATTCAAAGATAGACTTAAGAATCGCTTGGTTCAAGTATATCAAAATGACTCAGGATAATCGCATAAATATATATGAACTAATTGTTACACATTTGCAGTGAATACGAAAGACAGGTTGAATCACTTGCCTTGAGAAAGGATGGTCTGGTCTGGCTGGTAGGAGCAACTAGAAGCTTCACTCGACCTTTATGGCAAGTTTACCCTCGTCTCGAGATCCTACACAGTTAATAATAACCTCATTATATTATACTCTCACCAACTCAACCTATTTACAACACAAATGGCACTTAGGCCTATATGCACGCAATTTATATTCACCTTATATATATAATTATACACATAGCCACATATACTCACATATCATATTTTAATACCAAATAATATCACATACACCATAATGCAACACTTGGCTTGGATGATCTCGATCCCCAACTTAAGTCACTTGGTCGCTAAACTAGACAATGTTCCCAAATTTTGGCTTTCTTACTCAATGTGCCTTTACTAAGATATCCAAATCCTATTGACCCTCACTTGGGCCTTTCACTCTAATGGATTTATACTATCTTGCAACCATAGTGGTCAACCTAGATCTTACTCCTAAGTGTTCTAAAACTATGTGATAAGTGAAAGTACTCACTGGAGTAAATTTCAGAATGACATCAATGGTTTCTTGAGTGCATTAGACACTCTTAAACTACAAGTTTACCTCAAAAACTTTTACACTAGACTCTTCTGACCATAAGGCATCTCCCAAACTTGATGTGGCTCAAAGGTCTAGCTTGGGCCTCCTTGGGCCTAAGCTCAAAGTTCTTGGTTCCCCTGTTTTTCTGGGCAGAAAATGCCCTGACTCGAACTAACTTGTGACACATGGTTCTAACTCAAATTCTATGAACTATGGTTGGAAAAACTACTCTGACACTCCCTCCAACTAAGGCCCAACAGGGCCTAATGAGGGCCCACCCATGACATGGTCAAAACTTCCTATTTCTATGTTGCAACAAAACTGTCCCCTGCTGGACAGATTTTGTGATTCTACTTGTGCACCTAAGCAAACGACTTATAAACCTCCAAAAAACACCTAAAACCTTTTATATACTCCTAGTGCTAGCTTCTGGTGGTTTGGGCCTCAAAGTGCACAACAAATGCTCATTCAAAACTTCCCCATAAACTAGTGCATCAAATCTGGAAAAATGAAAACACCAACTAATCCCTTTCCACCTTAACTCCCACTTAATAACCAAGCACCCAACTCTTTCCAAAGCAAAACTAGTGTCTTAATGTCCTAAAATAGTGCCTCAACAGAAGGGGAGATCATCCATGCCCAAAAATTAACAACATGCAACTAAAAATATGACATGCAACTCATGGAAAACACATAACAAGATTTCGGCTAGGGATAAAGTTTAAATGCTTGCAAATCGACTTGTACCTATTACTCATCCTTAATAATCATGAAATATAACTTCTTTTAACTATTGGAAACAATCTATTTTAAACACACATTTCGAATTTATAGATTTTTAAACATAACAACATGATTTCGAAAAGAGTAGCATGCAAAACATGGTTGATCATCATTTTAATATCTTAAAACTAGCATAAATGGCTAAACATAAATATATAATGAAATTTCAGTAGAATGCAAAGGATTTTAAAGCATTATATCTCCATAAAACACTTAGTTAGCACATATATATAATATATCTCATAGAGAGCTCTTGAATTCACAAGAATCAAGAGTTTCTCTTTGGAGATCACATAAGAACTACACATGCATCCATGGAACTTCAACTTCCAAGTCACAAAACTCTTGGAAAGTATATAAGATGAATGTAGGAAGAAGATTTACACTTAGGAAAATGAAGAATGAATTGAAAAATGGAAGGGGGCGGGGAAATAGGCCTTTGGCCGAGACCAATGGTGGGATGGGGAGGAGAGAAAATTTGTGGTGTGTTGGAGTGTGGAATGAGTGGAATGACTTCTCCCACTTTGATTTTTGTTTTATGCTTTTTGGTTGACAAATAATGAGTGGAAATGAGAACTTACAAAAATATCCTTTAGCTAAAGTTAGGCCATTTTGCATGCAAGGCTAATGTAGTAATTTGGTAATAATCAACTGAGTTAGTGGGGTTGGAAAAGTCTTATTTGCCCTTTGAGAGAATAGAAGGGTGATTTGCATGCAAGGTCTCTTATGTAATTTGATAATTATAATAAATAAAATTTGTAAAGATTTATTTTTATAAAATAAAATACAAGTTCAAAAATTATAAAATTTATACCATAAAATAACTTGAATTTTTAGAAATTTTATAAAATCACTTTCGAAATTTGTGAACAAAATAACTTTTGAAAGAAAATTTTTTCAAGGTTTAGAATATTTCTTAAAAATAAAAAATAAGGGAAATAAATAAACTTTTGCTTTGAAAAATCATATACTACATAAAGCAAAATTTATAATGCAGAAATTTTCATTCACACAACGTACAACCATTTAGTATATTTACATTCGGCTATAATATTATACCAAGTCCACAAATAATATTACACAAAATACCGGTCGTAACATCCTCTCCCCCTTAAGGGATTCTGTCCCCAGAATCTAAGAGAACAGATGAGGATACCGGGAACGCATATCAGACTCTAATTCCCAAGTTGATTCTTCGACCTTGGGGTTCCTCCAAAGTACTTTCAATAACTTTACCGACTTATGCCTAAGACTTTTTACTTGCCAATCGAGTAATTTTACAGGTTGCTCCACAAATGACAAGTCTGCCTGAATTTCTACAGGTTCATATTCTATCACATGGCTGGCATCAGGATTGTACTTCTTAAGCAACGACACATGGGACACATTATGCACATGCTGATATTGAGGTGGTAAGGCTAACTCGTAGGCCACCTTCCCCACTTGACTCAAAATTTCAAAAGGACCTATATATCTAGGTGCTAACTTCCCTTTCTTGCCAAATCTGGCAACCCTTTTCTTGGTGACACCTTCCACAAAACGGCTTCGCCTATGTGGAATCTAACATCCTTACACGCTGGATCTGCATACTTCCTCTGTCTATCTTGAGCAGCAAGAAACCTTCTCTGAATTAGGTTGACTGAGTCATGCAACTGTTGTACCAATTCCGAGCCTAGATTCCTCCCTTCTTCTACTTCATCCCAACTTGTCGGTGATCTACATTTTCGCCCGCACAAAGCTTCGTATGGTGGCATGCCAATATTGGAGTGATAGTTGTTGTTGTAAGAGAATTCAATCAATGGCAAGTGGTCATCCCAACTTCCTGTAAAATCGATTGCACAACTGCGCAACATGTCTTCGATTGTTTGAATTGTCCTTTCGCTCTGACTATCAGTCTGCGGGTGGTACGCCGTACTCATGTTCAACTTCGTGCCAAGACTTTCTTGAAATTACTTCCAGAATCTCGAGTTAAATCGGAGATCTCTATCCGAAACTATCGATACGGGTACTCCATGCCTTAGTACGATTTCACGCACGTACAGATGAACTAATTTGTCCAATGACGACTTCTCATTAATTGGAAGGAAATGCGTCGACTTCGTAAGGCGATCAACTACAACCCATATAGCGTCATGTCCGGATTTCGTTCACGGTAGTCCCACTATAAAGTCCATAGCAATATTTTCCCATTTCCATTCTGGAATCTTTAGAGGCTGAATTAATCCGCTTGGTCGTTGATGTTCTGCCTTCACTTTCTGACAAGTATAACACTTTGCAACCCATTCTGCCACGTCTCGCTTCATATTTGGCCAACAAAAATTCTGCTTTAAGTCCCGATACATCTTGGTGCTCTCCGGGTGGATTGAAAATCTTGAATTATGGGCTTCTTGCAGGATCTCATTCTTCAATTCAGGTACATGAGGAATCCAAATTCTCGAGGAAAACCTTAGTATACCTTGCTCATCCCTTTGACTGCCAATCTCTTCTCCAGTTAGCTGACTCTTTTCTTTCTCCATTACTTCTTCCTGACATTTCCTTATCTTTTCCACTAGTGTTGGCTGAAAAGTCATTGCACGACAAACTTCTTCAACCATTCCATAATTACAAAGTTCTAATCCGAATTTTTTAATATCTTCAGACAATTCCTTTGGTGTTGCCATCATATTCAATCTCTCCTTCCTACTTAAAGCATCGGCTACAACATTCGCCTTTCCAGGATGGTAATTTATCGAGCAATAGTAGTCCTTGATCAATTCCAACTATCTCCTTTGCCTCATATTGAGCTCCTTCTGAGTGAAAATGTACTTTAAACTCTTGTGATCCGTGTAGATGTTGGATTTTTAACGCAGCGGGGGAATGGCAAAACACTTTTACACATACAAAATCCAAATAAAAGCATATAAATCGTGAATAAAAATTCAAGGGATCGAATCTAACCTTTTAAAATAATTCGGAGACAACGATCAGAGATCCATAGCAGTTGCTCCTCAAGTGTGAAGCACTCCACCGGTATCCACCAAGAAAACGATGTTAAGGAGGAGGAAGGAGGTGAAGAGAATTGGGTTTTCCAAACTTTTTGGGTTTTCGGGTTTGATGTGGGTTAGAATAAAATAGGGTCTATAATAGTGTATTTATAGGCAAAATTTTCAGCTGAAATTTTCCCATAAATAATATTATTATTATCCCATTTATTATTCTCATTAATAATTAAAATACCTTTTAATCATTAATCCTTTTTCTAAACACTTTAGAAATAATTCTCTCTCTTGATTTAGTTTCCAAAAATTAAATCCTTTAATTAATAATATTAAGAACTTTTCTTAATTAATTTATAATCAATTAAATCTCATTTAATCAATTATTAAATTTGCCAATTAATTATTTATTTCATAAATAAATAATTATTTAGCCATTATTAATTAATTCCTCCACCATTAAATCATTCTCTTTTTATGGTGTGACCCTGTAGGTTCAATATTAAGCCGGTAGTAGAAATAAATAATAATAAAACTATTTTATCATTATTTATATAAATTCTCTAATTTATTAAATATGATTAATTAATAAATCACATTTATTCTACATCGTGAGGGATACTTCTCAGCATATCGCGACTATCCGGATAATATGAATTCACTGCTTAGAATATCAAGAACCTATTCAGTGAATAGTTACCGTACAAAAAACTCCTTCTACCCTACAATGTCCTGATTAAATACAAGACATGGATCTCGTGTCAAGCCTATCTAATTCAATCACTTGCTTACCATTTACTATGCGTAGTTCTATGCAAATTAGAAACTCCTTTCTAATTTCATTCACTCTGGCCAGAGATTCTTGAACTAGCATAAGTGGATCAGCCTTGAACATTCGCTTCCTTCACTGGAAGGGGTAGATCCTTTATTGATCATACACTATCTTCGTGTACAAATTCCTATACCCAGAAGAGCCCTAATAATTGTCCCTGGAGACTAAGAACTAAACCAAAGCATAATTCAGTGTACACAAGATGACTATGATGACCTCAAGTCTAAGGATACTTGTACAACTATCACTATGTGAACAACTGCTGACACGTGAGTGAACTCCATCAGTTGTTCAGCTGTGCGAGTCATGTTCAGTGAACTTATTCCATAATAAGCACCTACATACTAGCTATAGTGTCACCACACAAATGTCTATGAGAACAGACATCCTTCATAATGAAGCAAGCATAGTATGTATCGATCTTTGCGGATTATTAATTACCATTTAGTAATCCTATGACCAGGAACTATTTAAGTTTAGAGTTATCATCTTTTTAGGTCTCACTATTATGATCTCATCATAATCCATAAAAAGCTTTACTCTAAACTATGGTATATCTTATTTAAACACTTAAATAGATAAAGCCCGTAATAAAAACAAAACAAGTCTTTTATTAATATCAATGAAATCAAAACAGATTACATAAAAGTTATTCCTAAATCCTTATACATGATTGGACTTAGGACATATTCCTTTCAATCTCCCACTTGTACTAAAGCCAATCACTCTGGTATCTAATACCCATCTTGTCTTTATGACGATCAAAGTGACTTTCATAAAGTAGCTTTGTGAGTGGGTCTGCTATGTTGTTATGTGTGTCAACTCTAATTCAATACAATACAAAAAATGTTACCGCACTCCCACTAACCCTTTTGTAGATGCATGGTTCATCTTCATTTTTGATAAAATCAAACTCTTTGATTGTCTCATCAAAACGGATGTTCCATCTACGAGAAGCTTGCTTTAAACCACATATGGTTCGAAGTAGCTTACACACTAGGTTTTCATTTCTCTTGGAAAGAAAACCATCTGGCTAATTGCCAGATCTCATAGTCGTAGTAAGCAGCATTCGCAAGCAAAATCCGAACTGATTTTAACAGGGCTACAGGTAAAAGGTTTCATCAAAGTCAATCCATTGCCTTTGTTTGAATTCTTTTGCCACAAGCCTGGCCTTAAAGGTCTCCACCTGGCCATCTGCTCTAATCATTCTTTTGTATCCCGTATACATAGATTTCTTTCCGGATTTCATGGCACTATGTCATTTCTCTGAGTCAACACTACTCATAGCCTCATTATAGGTCACAGGGTCGTCATTATTAATGATCGACAACTCATTGTCATTCTCAATGACAAGGCCATATTACCTCTCAGGTTGGCGAGACACTCTCCCTGATCTATGAATGGGCTATTCCACAAAAGGTTGTTCAGTCAGAACAGGTGTTTCCACTTGATCCGTAGTAGTTTGTGCTTCTTGAACTTCATCAAGTTCAATTTTGCTCCCACTATTTCCTTCAAGGATAAACTCCTTTTCCAAGAAGGTAGCATGTCTGGAGACAAACACCCGATGATCGGTGCAAAAGTAATACCCTAAAGTCTCTTTAGGATATCCCACAAAACTACATTTTACGGATCGATATTCCAGCTTATCTGGGTCAACTTTCTTGATATAAGCTGGATATCCCCAAATCTTAACGTGTTTAAGACTCGGTTTCCTTTCTTTCCATATCTCATACGAAGTTTGAGGAACAGATTTTGGAAAGCACCTTATTCAGTAAATATGCTGAGGTTTCCAATGCATAACCCCATAGGAATACTGGAAGATTTGCATAGCTCATCATGGACCGAACTATGTCTAACAAAGTTCGATTTCTCCTTTCAGATACCAATCTGGAGGAGTCCACTGGGAGACTATACCATTTACTTTGAGATAATCTAGAAACATTCCATTAAAGTATTCACCACCTCGATCTGATCGAAGAGTTATAATACTATGTTTGGTTTGTTTCTCCACTTCATACTTATATTCTTTGAACTTTTCAAAGGCCTCAGACTTGTGTTTCATCAAACACATATCTGAATCCAGATCTATCATCTATGAAAGTAATGAAGTATGAAAATCTACCCATGGCTTGCGTAGACATTGGTCCACATACATCTGTGTGTACCAATCCTAGCAAATTTGCAGCCCTCTCTCCATGTCTACTAAATGGAGACTGCAGTGCCACTATAAAGTAAGATTTTCATCATCCCTTTTCTTTTATTAGTTTGTTCAATCTGAAATAAATTATGTCACATACATACAGACCATTATTTAAAGTACCACGTCCATAAAGAATATTATCTCTAAGAATTGAACATTCATTATTCTCAATAATAAATGAAAAATCCAGCCAAGTCTAACATGGGAATAATATTCCTCACAATCGAGGGAACAAAATAACAATTATTTTAAAAGCAATAGTCTTGCCCGTAGGCCTATGTAAATGAAATGATTCTACATCTACAGCAGCAACTCTTGCTCCATTTCCATCAATAGAATCACCCCCTCTTCCTCAAGAGTCCTACTTCTCCTTGGTCCCTGCAACAATTACAGATATGAGAACCACAGGCGGTATCTAATACCCAAGTAGAAATTTGATTTAATGACATATTCACTTCTATCATGAACATACCTGAATCAGAAGCGGTAGTCTCACTACCCTTCTTCTTCTTCAATTCTGCAAGGTAAACCTTGCAGTTCCTCTTCCAGTGCCCCACCTTATTACAGTGAAAGCAAACAACTTTGCTCTTGGGGTCTTCAGCTTTTGGTGGAACCGGCGTTTTCTCACCTACTTTCTTCTTCTGGGAAGAGTTCCTCTTCCTTTTCTTAGGATTGGAACCTTCACCAATTAGAAGAACAGAACTCTTCTTAGGGGGGAAATTCGATTCCGCAGTCTTCAACATGTTGTGGAGTTCAGGCAGGCTGACATCCAACTTATTCATGTGAAAGTTCACAACAAACTGCGAGAACAAACTCGGAAGCGATTGCAAGACCAAGTCTTGGCTCAGCTCCCCATCCATGGCAAAACCAAGTTGTCCAAGACGTTCAATCAAATTGATCATCTTAAGTACATGGTCATTCACAGATGATCCCTCAGACATCCTACACCCGAACAGCTCCTTCGATATCTCATATCGAGCTGTCCTCCCTGCCACATCATACAACTCTTGTAGATGCAGGAGGATAGTGTGAGCATCCATATGCTCATGTTACTTTTCTAGTTCAATGTTCATAGAAGCTAGCATGATGCATTGAGCAACATTTGTATCATCTATCCACTTACGATACACAACATGTTCATCATTATGTGCATCACTAGCAGGTTCAGTAGGCTTAGGTGAGTCAATCACGTATTCCAGCTTCTCAATCCTGAGAACAATTCTCAAGTTTCGAAGCCAGTCAGCATAATTAGGACCAGTCAATTTGTGACCATCTAGTATGCTCCTGAGTGATAGTGCAGAAGACATAACGTATAAAGTAAATCTGTAAATGATAAACACATAACAACACTTAGCAAATATTCGATTTCATTTCAAAACACTATATGAATCGGGTCTTTATTCATAAGTGGCTCCCACTAGTTTTCCTAATTTATTCAACCCCCTACGTGAAAAATTAAGTATTCATAATGCTAGTGGGAATAGGGATCCTACATTCCATCACACAACCCCGGCTGTGGCACGAAACACCATATAATGTTCAATAGGCAGACAACTCTTGTCAATTACATCTAATGTTATTCCCTAATCAAACTTTAGCCTCTTGAATAATTGAGTCACGGCTGTGGCACGACAAACTCAATATTCTAAGTCAAGTCTAACCCAACATTCCGTACAATTGAATCAGTCCCCAAAGGCCCACGGCTGTGGCACGTAACGACCTTTAGATTCTTATTCAATGTACACATCTCTATGTAATAGACAAGTATTTCTTATTTCGAAATCAAAGCCCTCGGCTGTGGCACGAAACGACAATGATTCAAAAATAAGAACTACTTTCTACCATGTTGGAAGGCTATGACCGACACAAGCCCGTTGTATCATTGGCCAATTACTACTTGATATTATTTAATTTTAGAGGGATTATATTATGTTACAATCATAATCATATTATAAAGAGATTCTTCCTTTTAAATTAAATATTTCAAATCAATAATCAATAATCAGATGATTCCCAGATCGGGTGGAGCATTGTCAAGAGGCGTTACTTAATAACCCTTTCTTACAGATAGAAATCTGTTGTTGACAGAATCATCCTTTCTCTCATATCGACAATTCATATTCAATTACGTGTTTCATAAACACAATAATCTTATGATTGTATTCATAATATTATTATTAAGGTTATGAAACAATTTCACTATACTAGGTTGTCTAACAAACGCCTTATGTTTATTTAAGTTCACCTAAATCTATCATCACATGATAAACTAAGCATATATCACATATATCAACATGAATAAACATCAAGGTAGGCATCTTACATCATCTAGCACATTAGAACAAGCAATATACATCTCTATGTATCACAAGAAGCATTTAAAATCAATTCAAATAGTTAAAAATAGCTTTAAAACACTTCATGGAAATATAAACAGTTCAAAACTTTTATATAAACTAAAATTGATCACTCCATTAGATCCGCCTCGAAAAAACGAATCCAAGGGTATATTGCATGCCTAAAACGGAGTTACGAAACTCCCAGAAAATTAATTTTAAAATCAACAGAAGGGCTGTAACGCATTACAGGAACGCGTTACAGGACCTGTAACGCATTCCGGTGATGCGTTACACCCCTTTTAAGCCATTAAAGGGTGTAACGCATTCCGTGAATGCGCCACAGGTGTGTAACGCATTCCCGGAATGCGTTACACCCCTATTTTTTTTTTCAGCAGCCGCCGCCTTTTCTCGGTTTGCGCGCCTGACATCACCTGTCTCTTTCTTCCGTGCAAACAACAGAGCAGACAGTACAAGCAACAGAGGATACAGATATATACATACATACAATTCATATATATATATATAAGATTTATTTAATTACGAATTTTAATTACAAGAACTTCAAAAATTCATAATAAAAAATCTATACATCCTAAAATTATGAAAAAAATACCCAGACGATCTACAACACTTGTAGAACCCAGATCAACATTCAAAATTATTCTGAGAAACGATTTCTCATCAGACAAAATTAATCGATAATATAACTTGTAAAAATCATAATTAATTCATACAAGCACATAAAATTCTGAAATTTTTACCACAGATCTATATGAATACAACCTATGCTCTGATACCATTGTTGGATTTTTAACGCAGCGGGGGCATGGAAAAACACTTTTACACATACAAAATCCAAATAAAAGTATATAAATCGTGAATAAAAATTCGAGGGATCGAATCTAACCTTTTAAAATAATTCGGAGACAACGATCAGAGATCCATAGCAGTTGCTCCTCAAGTGTGAAGCACTCCACCGGTATCCACCAAGAAAATGATGTTAAGGAGGAGGAAGGAGGTGGAGAGAATTGGATTTTCCAAACTTTTTGGGTTTTCGGGTTTGATGTGGGTTAGAATAAAATAGGGTCTATAATAGTGTATTTATAAGCAAAATTTTCAGCTAAAATTTTCCCATAAATAATATTATTATTATCCCATTTATTATTCTCATTAATAATTAAAACACCTTTTAATCATTAATCCTTTTTCTAAACACTTTAGAAATAATTCTCTCTCTTGATTTAATTTCTAAAAATTAAATCCTTTAATTAACAATATTAAGAACTTTTCTTAATTAATTTATAATCAATTAAATCTCATTTAATCAATTATTAAATTTTCCAATTATTTATTTATTTCATAAATAAATAATTATTTAGCCATTATTAATTAATTCCTCCACCATTAAATCATTCTCTTTTTATGGTGTGACCCTGTAGGTTCAATATTAAGCCAGTAGTAGAAATAAATAATAATAAAACTATTTTATCATTATTTATATAAATTCTCTAATTTATTAAATATGATTAATTAATAAATCACATTTATTCTACATCGTGAGGGATACTTCTCAGCATATCGCGACTATCCGGATAATATGAATTGACTGCTTAGAATATCAAGAACCTATTCTGTGAATAGTTACCGTACAAAAAACTCCTTCTACCCTACAATGTCCCGATTAAATACAAGACATGGATCTCGTGTCAAGCCTATCTAATTCAATCACTTGCTTACCATTTACTATGCGTAGTTCTATGCAAATTAGAAACTCCTTTCTAATTTCATTCACTCTGGCCAGAGATTCCTGAACTAGCATAAGTGGATCAGCCTTGAACATTCGCTTCCTTCACTGGAAGGGGTAGATCCTTTATTGATCATACACTACCTTCGTGTACAAATTCCTATACCCAGAAGAGCCCTAATAATTGTCCCTGGAGACTAAGAACTAAACCAAAGCATAGTTCAGTGTACACAAGATGACTATGATGACCTCAAGTCTAAGGATACTTGTACAACTATCACTATGTGAACAACTGCTGACACGTGAGTGAACTCCATCAGTTGTTCAGCTGTGCGAGTCATGTTCAGTGAACTTATTCCATAATAAGCACCTACATACTAGCTATAGTGTCACCACACAAATGTCTATGAGAACAGACATCCTTCATAATGAAGCAAGCATAGTATGTACCGATCTTTGCGGATTATTAATTACCATTTAGTAATCCTATGACCAGGAACTATTTAAGTTTAGAGTTATCATCTTTTTAGGTCTCACTATTATGATCTCATCATAATCCATAAAAAGCTTTACTCTAAACTATGGTATATCTTATTTAAACACTTAAATAGATAAAGCCCGTAATAAAAACAAAACAAGTCTTTTATTAATATCAATGAAATCAAAACAGATTACATAAAAGTTATTCCTAAATCCTTATACATGATTGGACTTAGGACATATTCCTTTCAGTAGATTTCACACATTCTCCATAGAGGTAATGTCTCCAAATCTTAAGTACGAACATTATGGCCGCTAGCTCCAAGTCATGCGTCGGGTACTTCAATTCATGTGGTTTCAACTGTCTTGACGCATACACGATCACCTTACTGTGTTGCATTAACACACAGCCCAATCCTTTATGTGAAGCGTCGCTGAATATCACAAAGTTTCCTTGGTCATCTGGTAGTACTAACACCGGAACTGTTACCAATCTCTGTTTCAACTCTTGAAAGCTATCCTCACATTCTGCACTCCATTCGAACTTCTGATTCTTCCTGGTTAACTTGGTCAATGGCGTGGCGATTTTTGAAAAATCCTTGACAAACCTTCTATAGTACCCTGCCAATCCTAGAAAACTTCGCACTTCCGTAGGTGTCTTTGGCCTCTCCCAACTCATAATCACCTCAATCTTTTCTGGATCTACTTTAAATCCTCCATCTCCAATGACGTGTCCTAAGAATTGAACTTCCTTTAACCAAAACTCACATTTAGAAAACTTGGCATACAACTTCTCTTGCCGGAGTATCTCCAATGCTATCCAGAGGTGCTGCTTATGTTCTTCTTCCGTGTTAGAATAAATAAGGATGTCATCAATAAATACTACTACGAACTTGTCCAAATACTTTTTAAATACCCGATTCATCAGATCCATAAATGCGGCCGGGGCATTAGTCAATCCAAACGGCATTACTAAGAATTTAATTTTTCCGTATCTGGTCCTGAATGTTGTCTTTGGAATATCTTCTTCCTTGATCTTTAATTGATGGTATCCTGATCTCAAGTCAATCTTTGAAAAGCACTTTGCTCCCTTCTGCTGATCAAATAGGTCATCTATTCTTGGTAGCGGGTAGCGGTTCTTGATCGTTACCTTATTCAACTCTCGATAATCTATACATAACCGCATACTTCCATCTTTCTTCTTTACGAACAGAACAGGTGCTCCCCATGGCGACGTACTTGGACGTATCACTCCCTTATCCAACAATTCTTGTAGTTGGCTCGCCAACTCTTTCATTTTTGCTGGTGCCATCCTATATGGGGCCTTTGAAACTGGTTCTGTGCCCGGAGCAAGGTTGATCTCGAACTCGATTTGTCGATCTGGTGGTAAGCCTGGTAGTTCATCTGGAAACACATCTGGGAACTCGTTAACTACGGGGATATCTTCTATGTTGGGGTTGCCCTTTTCTGAATCCACTACATAAGCTAGGAACGACTCAACCTTTTCTATGTAGCTTCTTAGCCTGAACGATTGTAAGAAATAGTTGCTCTTGCCTCTGTCCCTTAAATACTACCTTCTCTCCGCTCTTCGTCTTTAAATACACTTTCTTGGTCTTACAATTAATCTGGGCATTATTCTTCCCTAACCAATCTGTACCTAAAATTATATCAAACTCTCCCAACTTGAAGAGTATCAAGTCGGCTGAAAACTTATGCCCCGAAATATCAATCTCACACTTCGGACAGAATTGATTCACAGGAATCTTCTCTTGGTTCGCAATTACCACATTTACTACCTCGCTCATAATCATTTTATCAAATTGAAGTTTATCAACAAAAGTTTCTGATATGAAAGATCTTGTCGCTCCCGAATCAATCAATACTTTAGCTTTGACATTATTGAGTAAAAGTGTACCTGCTATCACCTCAGAGTTCTGAACAGCGTCCTTCATTTTCAGATCGAATGTCCTTGCTGTTGCTTGCGGAGTTGTTGTAGGTGGTGGAGGTAATTCCAATACCTCGGCTGGCACGCTTGCACTGGTACCTGCCACATTTATTAAGGCTTTGACTGGTCCGGTTGCCTTGCACTACCTAGCTATGTGTCCAATCTTTCCATATTTGTAACATTTAACTCCTGGCTTCAGCATCTTGCACTCATTTGCCAAATGTCCCTTCTGGTTACCCCTATAGCATGTCATGCTCAGCTTATTACACACTCCGGGGTGTCTTCTTCCATAGTGCTTGCATTCCGGTCTCTGGAACCTGTTTTCTCCAACTTGCCCTTGGCTTGTCTGGTCGTTCCCCTTTGATTCTTGTCTTTTGCCCAAATTTCCCTTCTTGTGAAAATTTCCACCCTTATGAAATCCAATCCTCTTAACATTCCGATCTTGTGAATTTGCGGTTTCAGACTTCTCTCCATAAAATGGAACATTTCTCTTCTTGTTATCCCTTTCCTTCCTTGACTGCATCCCATTATTCTCAATCAGAGCAGCTTTCTGTACTACTCCCGCATAAGTATCAAGCTCAAACATAGCCACTCTATCTCTGATCCAAGGCTCCAATCCTTGTTGAAATTTCTTCGCTTTTTCCTCCTCAGTGCTGGTATACTTTGTCACAAACCTTGACAACTCAGTGAACTTCTTCTCATACTCCAGTACAGTCATTTTCCCTTGCTTCAACTCAAGAAATTTAAGCTCCATCTGATTCTGCATGTACTCAGGGTAATACTTTTCCAGAAATAACTTCTTGAATCTCTCCCAAGAAACTTGCTGAGTTGCTTCCATAGCTTTTACTGATTCCCACCAATAGATGACTTCGCCCTTCAGGAAGTAAGTAGCATATGGCGTCTTATGATCATCCCCTAACTGTACCAACTCAAAGGCTCTTTCCATTTCCTTAATCCATGTGTTAGCTATTACTGGATCAATGGTATCATGAAATGCAGGTGGATTCACATTCTGAAAAGCCTTGAAAGTGACAACTTGTCGAGGTGGTACTGGTGGTTCAGGTGGTTGGTTTGGTTCACGGTTATCTTGGTTTTCAATTCGTTATTGAAGAGTTAGTTGTTGTTGAGCTATAACATTGGTTTGCTGTTTCAAAGTTTCCAGTAATCGAAGAATATTTGGATCTGTGGTAGATGTGGTTGTTGGGTTCTTCTTTTTGGGAGGCATGATCATGAAATAAGAGTTATGTCAAAACAGGTATGAATGATGAAATAATTCGAGGGTATCGCATGGCATTCTTATTTACATATGAGGTCAAGTTTCAAATTAAGCAGATATGGTGATGCATATAAAAGCGTAAAATAACAGTTGAGAGCAAAAGGAACGATAGTGCATAATATTTGAAATTTTAAAGGTCACAATACATAGGATTAGGACAAAGTCTGATTCTAGGAACAACATGCTTATTTAAAGAAAACAACGGGGAATTCTACAAAGTCTGATAGTACAACAACATGAAAGGTAAATAATGGAAAGAACTAAGGCTCCACTCCATCAGAACAGGGTTTGGTAGTCTTCTCCTCTCGAAGCGTCTTCACAATACTCTGGAGCTCATCTGCCACCATCTGGATGACATACTGGCTGGTTCGGTCTCGGTGCGATGGCATCTCCTCAAGCTTAGTGTTGACGTACTGAACCAAAGTCTCAAGTCTCGCAGTCATCTGCTCCTTGGGCTTCCCTTCATAGTTTCGGTTGTCCGGGTACACGTTCTTCAGTCGGTCTATCAGTCGGTCGTATTTGCCCTGAAGCATGTCAAACTCGCGCCTCAACTCAGCATACACGGAGAAAGCAATAGTGTCGTCCGACCCAGAGGATGATGAGGAGTGCGCCCTTTGCTGACAAACCAATAAGAGGGGTATTAATAATAATTTACTTAACCTAGTCTCTCACATATTATCTATAACCTATACATAAATCCTATAACCTATTTGGGCTGTCCAGGGACTCTAAACCGTAGCTCTGATACCAAAACCTGTCACACCCCCAACTTAACAAACAAAATAAATATAACAATTACAATATTTAGAAGAAAGTAAACATAACCGAATCCAAGATCTTACAGTTTAGGGTTTGGAACAGCCCAACACTACCATCTATTACAACTGATATTAATATCGAGTCCTCACACAAAACTATCTCTTATTCTACCTGAGCTCGGACATACGCATCAGCGTCATAGGTCTTATGTGCTGTCTGCTTGAATCTAACCATAGCTGCTAGCTATAATATCAGGGTAAAGCAAGGAGTGAGCCAAATGCTCAACAAGTGCTAGATAATACGATACAAAACATAAATCGAGATATATATTAAAGAATGACAATATGAAGACATAACCAATAATAACAAGAGATAAAACTTTGGGTGATGGCATCATTTGCTTGTATCAAAACATTTTCAAAATCATATCTTAATCAAAATCATTTTATGATGCTACGGATTACAGCCGGTGATCAGCCGCGAAGTAATCCTGAACCTCGCTGGGTTCTAAAACATTAATGGGATCCCTAGGCAACTTTTAAGCCTACAATATAAGTGTGGAAAGGACTCGCGTCTCAGTCCAGATCCACTATTCAAAGAAAACATTTATCCCCCTTTAGGACTGAAAATCCACATTTTAATCATTTCAAAAACTGATGCCGAATTATGATAAAATCTCTTAAGTAGTGAACATTTTTATCAAGGGATTATAAATCAACTTTGAAACACTGGAAATATGACACTAAATCTCAGGGCCATGATCCACTAGACTTTACTATATTAGGGTAATTGAGAGGTTTCCATAAACAAGAACTTTGACAAGGAAATTGAGCAAGGCTTTTGGATAATATGAAAGAGTATTGCCAAACTAGGCTTAAAGCAATGGTTTTCGACAAGGTACAAGTGCTAGAACATCTAAGCTTCATGAATACTAAGGGTGTTAAGGTTTGAAGAAATGATCTTTAGCTCAAGGTATATCAGGATTTTCAAACTTTTAGGGTAAGAAAGAGGGGTATCAATCAATTATGGACAACTTTGATGAACATCTGGCTTTTAGGTATCAAGGTAAAGTTTCTATAGGGGTTCAAGCATCAGGGTGAGATATCAATACTTTAGGAATCATTAGCATGTTAATCAAGAAGATCAATCAAGTATTATAACAACACTTTATTTTATCATGGCATTCCAATTACTTTAATATACTAACGTGATAAGACCTTTGATCTACTTACAATACGTACTTGAGGGTTCAAGGCATTTCTATATAATTCAAAGATAGACTTAAGAATCGCTTGGTTCAAGTATATCAAAATGACTCAGGATAATCGCATTAATATATATGAACTAATTGTTACACATTTGCAGTGAATACGAAAGACAGGTTGAATCACTTGCCTTGAGAAAGGCTGGTCTGGTCTGGCTGGTAGGAGCAACTGGAATCTTCACTCAACCTTTATGGCAAGTTTACCCTCGTCTGGAGATCCTACACAATTAATAATAACCTCGTTATATTATACTCTCACCAACTCAACCTATTTACAACACAAATGGCATTTAGGCCTATATACACGCAATTTATATTCACCTTATAAATATAATTGTACACATAGCCACATATACTCACATATCATATTTTAATACCAAATAATATCACATACACCATAATGCAACACTTGGCTTGGATGATCTCGATCCCCAACTTAAGTCACTTGGTCGCTAAACTAGACAAAGTTTCCAAATTTTGGCTTTCTTACTCAATGTGCATTTACTAAACTATCCAAATTCTATTGACCCTCACTTGGGCCTTTCACTCTAATGGCTTTATACTATCTTGCAACCATAGTTGTCAACCTAGATCTTACTCCTAAGTGTTCTAAAACTATATGATAAGTGAAAGTGCTCACTGGAGTAAATTTCAGAATGACATCTATGGTTTCTTGAGTGCATTAGACACTCTTAAACTACAAGTTTACCTCCAAAACCTATACACTAGACTCTTCTGACCATAAGGCATCTCCCAAAATTGATGTGGCTCAAGGGTCTAGCTTGGGCCTCCTTGGGCCTAAGCTCAAAGTTTATGGTTCCCCTGTTTTTCTGGGCAGAAAACGACCTGACTCGAACTAACTTCTGACACATGGTTCTAACTCAAATTCTATGAACTATGGTTGGAAAAACTCCTCTGACACTCCCTCCAAGTAAGGCCAAACATGGCCTAATGATGGCCTACCCATGACATGGTCAAAACTTCCTATTTCTATGTTGCAACAAAATTGTCCCCTGCTGGACAGATTTTGTGATTCCACTTATGCACTTAACCAAACGACTTATAAACCTCCAACAAACACCTAAAACCTTTTATATACTCCTAGTGCTAGCTTCTGGTGGTTTGGGCCTCAAAGTGCACAACAAATTCTCATTCAAAACTTCCCCATAAACTAGTGCATCAAATCTGGAAAAATGAAAACACCAACTAATCCCTTTCCACCTTAACTCCCACTTAATAACCAAGCACCCAACTCTTTCCAAAGCAAAACTAGTGTCTTAATATCCTAAAATAGTGACTCAACAGAAGGGGAGATCATCCATGCCCAAAAATTAACAACATGCAACTAAAAATATGACATGCAACTCATGGAAAACACATAACAAGATTTCGGCTAGGCATAAAGTTTAAATGCTTGCAAATCGACTTGTACCTATTACTCATCCTTAATAATATGAAATATAACTTCTTTTAACTATTAATAAGAAATTAATCATGGGAACAATCTATTTTAAGCACACATATTTCGAATTTATAGATTTTTAAACATAACAACATGATTTCGAAAAGAGTAGCATGCAAAACATGGTTGATCATCATTTTAATGTCTTAAAACTAGCATGCATGGCTAAACATAAATATATAATGAAATTTCAGTAGCATGCAAAGGATTTTAAAGTATGATATCTCCATAAAACACTTAGTTAGCATATATATATAATATATCTCATAGAGAGCTCTTGAATTCATAAGAATCAAGAGTTTCTCTTTGGAGATCACATAAGAACTACACATGCATCCATGGAACTTCAACTTCCAAGTCACAAAACTCTTGGAAAGTATATAAGATGAATTTAGGTAGAAGATTTACACTTGGGAAGATGAAGAATGAATTGAAAAATGGAAGGGGGGTGGGGAAATAGGCCTTCGGCCGAGAGCAATGGTGGGAGGGGGATGAGAGAAAATTTGTGGTGTGTTGGAGTGTGGAATGAGTGGAATGACTTCTCCCACTTTGATTTTTGTTTTATGCTTTTTGGTTGACAAATAATGAGTGGAAGTGAGAACTTACAAAAATATCCTTTAGCTAAAGTTAGTCCATTTTGCATGCAAGGCTAATGTAGTAATTTGGTAATAATCAAATGAGTTAGTGGGGTTGGAAAAGTCTTATTTGCCTTTTGAAAGAAGGGTGATTTGCATGCAAGGTCTCTTATGTAATTTGATAATTATAACAAATAAAATTTGTAAAGATTTATTTTTATAAAATAAAATACAAGTTCAAAAATTATAAAATTTATACCATAAAATAACTTGGATTTTTAGAAATTTTATAAAATCACTTTCGAAATTTGTGAACAAAATAACTTTTAAAAGAAAATTTCTCCAAGGTTTAGAATATTTCTTAAAAATCAAAAATAAGGGAAATAAATAAACTTTAGCTTTGAAAAATCATATACTACATAAAGCAAAATTTATAATGCAGAAATTTTAATTCATACAACGTACAACCATTTAATATATTTACATTCGGCTCTAATATTATACCAACTCCACAAATAATATTACACAAAATGCCGGTCGTAACAGTTGTCTCATTCATATTTAAATCCTTATTTCTTCTTTCTTTTCAACTTTAATTTTTGTTGAATTGTGAATCCTTCTAGTTGTTTCGTTGTACTATCGTTATTTGCAAGAGTTTTCAAACAAAAATCAACGTATTACGAATCAAGCGGGCAAACTTCCATCTACCTCTCACGCATGGGAAAAAACAAGGGCATATGGCGAGAATTTCAAATCACTAGCCCAGTCAGGGATGCACTAGGAGTCGAGGGAATGTATTCCAATAAGGAATACGTCTCCAAGAATGAGAGTTTACGAGTTGTCTGTAAAATATGTTATTCAGAATACGGACGTGATGACATAGATGATTATGGTGAATATCTTATGCGTTAAAGTACTGAGAGATGTGAAAGCAACTTGATTATTTATTCCCCCCAAGGTATTGTTGATAAGATGATCTATCTCGTTGAATTGATAAGATTATGACTAAAGGACTAGCAAATTTAAGAACATGTATTTGTTAAATAAATGAGTACCAATGGTGGAATTGAGATTTCTGGAAATAAGTTGTGAAGAATCGATATCGTTTAAGATAAGAGGATTTGACATTATTCTACGGAATGGATTAACTATTTAAGCATGATGTCCAGACAAACCGTCGTGATGAAGAGATAATCCTGAAGACGTCAAATGAGAATATGATGAGGTATAAAGGAAGAAGGAGGGTAAAGAATTTGTTAACGATGATTACCTGTGATCAAGATATGAGCATTATGGTGATTATGAGATAAATAAAAGTCAGAAGTAAATAAAATTTGAAGATCTTATGGCAATTAAGGAGTTTCAAGATATGTTTCCAGATGAGTTATCAACATTTCCTCCAGATAAAAAAAAGTAAAGTTCACGATTAATTTAGCACCTGAGACAAAGTCAGTGACCAAGGCCTTACACCGAATGGCACCAGTTAAAATGGAAAAGTTAGCAAAGCAGATGCAAGGGATGTTAGAAGAAGAAGCGATTAGACCCGGTGTATTCCATAAGGTGCACCGGTATTATTTGTTATATAGAAGTAGGAGATTATGTGTCGACTAGTGAAAGCTCAACAAGTTTACTATCAAGAGCAAGTATCTGTTACCTCGAAGTAATGATTTATTTGATCATATAAAGGAAGCTGAGTATTTTCTAAGATAATTTAAGTTTTGGATGTTATCAATTGAAGATTGAACCTATAGACATATTAAAGATAATTTTCAGAACTACGTACTGTTGTTATAAAATTCTTGTATTATCATTTGGATTAACCAATATACCAGTAATATTTAAACTTGATGGACAGAATCTTTAAGAAATATCTGGATGAGTTGTATTTGTGTTACTTAAAGTCAACGGAGGACCATGCGAAGCATTTAATGACAACTGGGGAGTCGGAGAAGAAAGAAGTTGTATGTAAAGTTTAAAAGGTGAAAGTTTTGATGGTAGAAAGCATAAGTAATCAGTGAGGAGGAGACCAAAGGAGATCCAGTAGAAATCAAAGTTACTATGAATAAAGAAAGGCCAAAAAAGCACCAATAAAAGTAAGAAGTTTTACCATGGACCGGTTATTATTGAAAATTTGTGCAAGATTTCTTGAAAGTTGCAATACCTTTGACAAAGCTAACCAGGAAAAGCAAGAAGTGTATATGAAATGGAGAAGGGTAAAAAAAGTTCTGCAGAGTTAAAGGAGAGAGTGGTTACAACACCTGCTTTATCACTTTGAAAGTATCAAGGAGATTTAGTAGTTTATAGTGATGCTTCTCATAAGGGAGTAGGATGTGTGTTGATGCAGCACAATAAAGTTATTGTATATGCACCCAGACAACCAAAACCTTATGAGCAGAAGTATCCTACTCATAATTGGGACTAATAGTAATAATAGTTATTTTGAAAGATTGGGAAACATGATATGTATGGAGAAAAGTGTAAGATCTCTATAGACCATAAAAGTTTGAAATATGTACTCACGAGGAAAAGCAAATGTAGAGGCAGACAATAAGCAAAAAGGTGAGAACGAACATAGAAACGGTACCAGAAGAATTATCTATGGAATTTTAGAAGTTGGAATTTGAAGTCAGATATATAATCCCAAGGAAAGAAGGATGGGTAGTATAACCTTTCAGTTAGAATTGTTTAGAAAAGATACGAAGATGTCAAGGGAAGATAATGGATTACAACTTTAATGATTAGTAAGAGGAAGATTATGCACCCAGAAGAACGATCACAATATTTCTAAGTTTTCCTCCAGCATATGGATGTTACAAGTAAAAGAATTAAGAAATGAGATCCTACCGGGAATTCGCGATATAAAGTATTTAATTTATTGAAGAAATACCAAGATATATGGAAATTTAAAGAAAAATAGTGATAACCAGGCATAAGAAGGAAATTTCAAGATGGATTAGGAAGTGTTAGACATGTCAAAGGATTAAGGCGAAATATTGGAGGCCTAGTGGATAAGGCAGGCCCAGGGAGTGGTTTTATAAAAAGCAAATCGTGAAGTGTACCAGTGATGTTAAGGGAGAAAATGAATGAAATTATGAAAATATGTACTGATTATCGAGAGTTTAACGAAACAACGAATAAGAATAAGTGACCCCTATAAAGAATTGATTACTTACGAGACCTAATTCAAGAAGTATATTATATCTCAGGAGTTAACTTAAGAACCGACCTGAGAACATATCAGAGATTATGAAAGTGAGTTAAGAGCATTGCAAGCTCTGGTGATATTATGTGAAATAACAAGTGTATCAGGTAACTATAAGGAATTAAGGAACGTGGTTTATAAGGAGTACTTGGATAAGCAAATTGTATTTATTAATAACATCCTCAGCTATTCAAGGAATAAGAAAGTCTGTGTGGAATGCCCAAGGATTTTTTTTTCTTTAAAGATCAGAAGGAAAGCAATTATACGTTGAGTCTTCAAGAATGAAATTTTGACTAAGGTTAACAAAAGATTTCAAAGTAATCCATTAACAACTACCTAAGCAAAGTCGTAGGGTAACATATGCTTTATGCCAACAGGAAGGATTTGGATGTAATTAAGACCACCGAGGAGTTAATAAATGAATTGGAAAGAGCGAAATCTGAAGTTCAAATACTTAAAGGTGATAATACGTGAATATATGATATTACTTTTCAGCCTTAACTGATGGAAAAGAGTAAGAGATGTTTAAATGTTTGGAAACCAATTTGAAAACGAGCACCGCCTATCATCCTTAAACGGAGAGTCAAAGTACGGAAGTGATTCAGGAAATGTAAGATATGTTGAGAGGTTGAGTTTTAAGGAAACACTGGAATGATCATTTATCATCGATGTCAGCTTTGGAATGTCACTTTACCAAGCTTCATGTGAACGCAAGTGTAGGTCCCTATTTTTATTGAGATGAAGTGGGAGAAAGAAAGTTGTCAAATTCTAAGTTAATTCAGCACACTAAGAGCGTAGTGATATTGATTGGAGCAGCTCGGAGTAAACAAAGAAAGAAGGAGAAATTGTATCGAGAGAGAATATGAGTATAGAAATAGGACCAGTAGTGTTAGTATAAGTTTCATCTTGAAAGAGACTAGATCAGTCTAAGTAGAAAGGACAGGTTAAGTCCTAAAAATTAGGGAACCATTCGAGGTATTGATAAATATAGATAAAGTTATTCATGAGTTGATGTTACCGTCACAACAGTGTGTACATATAATGTGTTTGGCCTGTTAATGTTAAAGCAATAAGTATCTGGTTTGAATTAAGTGATTGATTAGAAGCCAATGGGCTCTTGTCGAAGTTTGTTCTGCATATAGTGATCGATCCAAATTCTTGATCGTTAAAGGCGAGTTCTTGAAAATGAAAGTATATCCATAGTAAGTACGTTTGAAATCCTCGAGTAAGAGAGTCTACTTGGAAACTAGAGTCAGATATGCTTGACAAATATCCTCACATATTTAGTTAGACCAGATTCTGAGGACAGAATCTTTTTAAGGGGGAAGGATATAACGACTCGTGTATTTTTTTGAATGATTTAAATATGTAATTGTGGAAGTATTAATTAAATAAAATATGTGTCTTGGTTTTGGCAGCAGTATGTTGATATATACTATTTGTCTATGATTCATTGGTGTAAAGGATTGGAATGTGTAGTTAAAGATTGAGTTATATTGTTCTATTTTATTTTTAAAAGGTGATTTTATTATAGTTTTAAATCCGTAAATATTTGTATTGTCTTTAAAATTAGTTTTATGATTTTGTAATTTCAATAATAATTTTTTGGATTTTACAAAATTTAGAAATCAATATTTTATCAATTACATTTCAAAAATTGTTTTAAAATTTCAAAATTTATGTTTTTATAAACTTCGGGATGTTTTTAACATTTTAAGGCTATTTTCATAATTTTATGAAATTGTTTTATGTATCGCTTGGTTCGATAAATTGTGAAAATGCGATTCAGAATTAAGGTGTCAGGCGTTATAAGGTACACGTGTTGTTTTCCTATTAAACGAATAACACGTGGCTGCAGAGTAAATTTCTACAGATTATACTCATTTCTCAATTTCAATCCAACAACTCTTTAATCTCTTTCTCTGCTAATCTCACTCAATATCGTCTCTCTCTCTCTCTCAGTGCCTCACATCTCTCTCGTTCTCTCCCTCTATTTCCTCGTTTCCCCTGTTTCTTTTGTCCATTTTCTGACCGATTTCTGGCGCCGCCTTGCCTTCTGTTCTCCGGTTTAATTCTGATGATTTTTTCCCGGCTTTATCCCTGTTGCTCTACATGTATATATATATGTGTGTCTCTGTGTATATGCTTATGTGAGTGTGTGTGTTGTAGTGTGTGTGTTTTGTGTGTGTGTGCGAGTGATAGTATGTGTGTGCTGTGTTCGTGCGGCGCGTGGCCGTGTAGGTTCTGTGATTGTGATTTTCTAGTTGGGCTTTGGTTGGGCCTGGTGTGGTCCGTCTATGTGCAGTGGTTTTGGGCTGATGTAATTCTATTTTGGATTTCTTCTTTTTGGGCAGAAAACTTTGATTAATATTTCATAATATTAAATTTAATGCGCATGGATAATGGTTTTAATAATCGGTGGAATTTATTTGGAAACCCGACAGGTATCGGGCACCGATAAATTTTACCACCGTTGACAGTGAACTTCGGTGAGTCGACAGTGGACGATGATGATCTAATTCTGAGTCCTAATATCTTAAAATAATTAAATAAATAAAATACGATTAATAATTATATTTAATTGGTATTGGTGGATTTGTGAATTGACATTGTTAACTGAAATTGGTAGTTGGGAATTGAATTGTAGTTGGTTTGGATCTGGTTGTGATTGATTTGACGTCGATGATGTGTCGACTGGTAGTCCGATAAACAAAGGGGACGCTATCCGATTTCCAGGAAATCAACTATGGGAATGCGGGAGCGTATCCAGTGATTATCGGGATGTTAAGTGAATATATATACTTATACTTTATACAAACCTGATTGTATATTGTGGTGAATGTTCTGTCCAAAACTCGGTAACCCTAATTTTATAAAATGATGAGTATACGTATTTTCCAAAAATGAACACTGAACCGATTTAAAGAACGTGAACCCTAATTGTTGTATATGTATTATAAAATGAATAATTACGAGTCAAAATATGCTATCGTATGGGTAGGTTGTAGCGAGGATATGTCAATCATAACTCGGTATCTAACATAGAGTATTTCGACCCTGTAGGTTCTAGTCGGAAAACTGAAAGTGGACCATGGACTAGAGATAACCTAGTGGTCAGTCAACGAGCTCAGTAAAGTTTCAATAGAAAAACCTGAGTGTCGAAGTCGAATCTAATGTGGTCTGGTGGTTGGACGTTAAAGCCTGAGCGGCAGAGTCGGCTCAGAATTGATCAATAATAGTTGTAAAGCCCTGTAAGGCAAGTACTTCCGTACCTTTCTTCAAGATATATTGCAAATATTTTCGGACTGTTTCATGACATGTCGCTATTATTCAAAATAACTCATGTTTTATATTGCATGTGCTTTAAACTATTTACCTTAGAACCCTGATTTTTCTTGATCTTGAGCCATAAGCCTTATTCTTTGTAAACCATCCTTTGTTGATCCTCAGACACCAAACCACATAAATATGATACTACTCCCCAAATGTATAACTACCAAACACCAAACATGGAACAAAATCGTTTGAAAACACAGAAACTTTTATACTCCAACCATTCTCTATAACATCAAAGCACTATACCTTGAAAAATCATTACTGGTCTAATACCTGATCCTTTTACAAACTGGAAACCGTTTCTTATACATACCCAGATATACCCTTATGATACCCATGAATCGCATTATGCTTTTATACCAATACTTTATCGCTGTTGATTACGATCTTGCTTATTGAATTATATTGTTTATTACACTGAATTGTTTTAGAATTGGATAGTTTTCTTTATGTGGACCAGATTCGTGGTCAGACCAGATTCGTGGTCGAATTAGGCCAATGTGTGCCTTGGATCCAGTTCGTAGAGCAAAGATGTGTGCTTCGCTCGGGGTTAACGCGTGATTGATTAGCTGCCTAACCTTGGTTTTTAAAACTTAAAATTAATATCCAATTCTAATGATTAGTGTAAAACAAACTTGAGTCCTCTAAATCATCTCATTTGATCATTGTTTAACCTCAGTTATCGTTATTATGACTTGTTGAGCTAGTTAGCTCACTCTTGCGAATCTTTTTATATATGTTACAGTTGAAAAGGATATGGATGATAGTGAAGTTCCTCAGTCCAAAGTGCGGGCTAAGGTTCCAGTTTGAGTTGGATCGAGCTAGCAGGAGCTTCATTCGGTAAAGAGATAGTAAGATTGTAAGAATAATTTTATTATCAGTTGTAAGTTAAATTATTTGGGATTAGGTACATTGTAATAAGAGTTAAGGTTGTGGCTTGTTTTCATACTTTAACCTGTTGCGATCCGTGGTTGTGTAAAGCAGGGTCATTGCAAATAGTATCTTATATACAGGTTTATATGTTGTGTTTGTGTTGTGGACTCCAAACTTCTGACCCGGGTTTGGAGGGCGCCACAGTCTCACTGACATCTTTGACAGATTTCTGACCCTGCTCAACAATCTGTCTTTGGTGAGAAAGGTGTATGATCGAGAGGATTCAAACATCAGTATGATTTGGAAATAATTACTCTGGATGAAGTCTATGGCATGCTGAGAACTCATGACTTGGAAGTCCAGCAAAGGAAAGAGAGGAAAGATAGCAAAGGAAAATTAGTTGCTGTAAAAGTGAATGATAAAGCTTCAAAAGAAAGTTCTGTTGAAGTTGTAGGGAAGTAGTACAATCTTCCAGAATCAGATACTGATGATTCATTATCAAATCCTGATGATGATACTGATCCTAAAACTGATAAGAACATGACATATTCTGATGTCATGCAAATGGCTGCATTACTGTTAAGGGATTCAAGAGGATGCAATTCAGGAAGTCTAAGAAGAATAGAAGTTTCAGGAAGAAGTTCACTGGAGGTGAAAGGAAGTCAACTGGAAGAAGAGATGGAAAGGACTCTAAAGCTGGAAAGGTAGACAGGACAAAAATCAAGTTCTACAACTGTGATGAACCTGGTCACTTTGCTACAGAGTGCAAGAAGACAAAGCATGAAAAAGGGATGAACAAAGCCCTAATTACATCAAGCAATAATTGGATGGACTACTCTGATTCTGAAAATGAAGATACATGTTATGCACTGATGGCTAGCTTTGATGATCCTACTTCCTTTGAATCCAAGGTATTAACTCCTTTCTTCTCTTTTGATATTGAAGATATATATAAATTGAAATCTATTCTTAAATCTTTGCATGGTAATTTTAATAATAAGACTCTAGAAAATGATAGACTTATAACTAAAATTGAGATCTTAAAGTCTAGGAATGTACAGTTAGAGTCTGACTTAATAAATCAGATTGATTTGAAGAAAGAATGTGAGAGAGCTACACATACAATAAGGATCCTTGAGGCTAGATATAGTATGTTAGAAAAAGATTTAGAAAATGATAGAAAAACCCTTAAATCCAGGACTGATTCAGGCAAAAAGGTTCATGAAATGATCTCAAAGAAAAACTGGAAAGAATGCCTTGGCTATAAAGATGGACTTAAAGATGTTGACACAAAAAATAAAATTCCCTTTAAGACTCTTGTTAAGTTTATCTCTTCAGAAGCTAATGGACCTAAATCTATCTTTGAAAAGGGTTCAACATCAGGATCACAAGAAAAATTAGTAAGTAATAAATCTCAAAGAAAGGAAAGCAAGGAAACCATTAAAACTGTTAAGAAAGAAAAGAACATAGGACTTTTGTCTACAAGATAATTGAAAAAGAAATTATTTGGGGTTACCGACAAACCTCAAGTAAAAAGTCCTAAAAGAAACAGGAATGGTAAGCAAGGTATTTCTAAGGATTCTAATTATAAGGTTGTTCCCAATGCTCCTAGAAAATCTTGTTTTAACTGTGGAAATACTAATCATTTTGCTATTGATTACAGGACGAATAAGAAAATGAAAACTGCTATTCCTAAGTCTGATGTTAGGGGTAGATCAGTATTTTATAAACCACAAAATCCTTGTTTTCATTGTGGTAGTAGTTGGCATTTGATTTATACTTGTAGTTCCTATCATAAGCTGTATCACAACTATTATGAACCTTTTCCTAAATTTAATAAAGTTGCTTGTGTGCTTAATTCTTTTGGTTATACCAAAACTGCTTCTGACAAGACAAATCCTGCCAAAGGAAAAACTGTCAGAAGTACTCCTGACACACAAAGGCTTAAGTTGTCCAAAAAGAGGGCCCAACAAGTGTGGGTCCTTAAAACTCCTTCTAATTAATTATTCTTCTAATTGCAGGGTAACAAGAAAAATACGCTTGTATTGGATAATGGATGTTCAGAACACATGACTGGAAATAAATCCCTGCTATCAGAATTTGAGAGGAAGGCTGGCCTAGATGTATCTTATGGTGATGGAAATATATGACACACTCCGGGATATGGCAACTTGATAATTGGAAAGGTAGCAATAGAGAATGTAGCTCTGGTGGAAGGACTAAAGCATAATCTTCTCAGCATCAGTCAAATCACTGACAGAGGTTATCATATGGTATTATATGACTCACACTGTGAAGTTGTTCATAACAAGTCAAAGAAAATTGTATTTATAGGATACAAACATGGTAACATATATAAAGCAAGGCAACATGAAAGTCTTGAGAAGGAAGGTACTTGCCTTATCTCTAAGGCATCAGTAGATGAGAGCTGGAACTGGCCCAAGAAGCTCTCACATCTCAACTTCAATCCAATCAATGAACTTGCCAAGAATGAGCTGGTAAGAGGATTACCAAATATACTATACTCATCTGATGGTCTTTATGATGCTTGCCAAAAGTCCAAACAAAGAAGAGTATCTTTCAAAAGCAAAACATAATTCTCTATTTCTGAGCCATATCACATGCTACACTTGGACCTCTTTGGACCAGTGAACTTAATGTCCATCAACAAGAAAAGGTACACACTCGTAATTGTTGATGATTTCACTAGATATACATGGGTCTATTTTCTACACAGGAAGGATAAAACTCCAGAAATTCTTCTGGATAACATAAGACAAATTGAAATTGGATCCACTCATAAAGTGAAAATTCTGAGAAGTAATAATGGCACTGAGTTCAAGAATTCAAAAATGGAGGAATTCTGCAAGTACAAAGGCATACAACAACAATTCTCAAATCCTGGTACACCTCAACAAAATGGTGTTGTTGAGGGGAAGAACAGAACTTTGATTGAAGCTGATAGAACTCTGCTAGAAGAAGCAAAACTGCCTACTTACTCTGGGCTGAAGCAATAAACATAACATGTTATACTCAGAATATCACTCTGATAAACAGACATGGTGTTACTCCTTATCAGATGCTGAAAGAAAAGAAGCCCAGTCTCAAATATCTTCATGTATTTGGATGTAAGTGCTTTTTTTTTAGAACTCATTCTGATCAGCTAGGAAAGTTTGAATCAAAAGCTGATGAAGGAATCTTTATTGGATATTCACCATCAAGAGCATACAGAGTCTTTAATCTGAGAACAAATACTGTAGTTGTCTCCATAAATGTATCTTTTGATGATAGGAAGATTCCTGGTTTTGAAGAAGACACTCATGAAAATCTAATCTTTGCAAATGAAAATGCATTATTGGAATCTGGATCAAACTCTAATGAACTGTCAAATCCTGATACTCCTTCAGATTCTGAAGATAATCATTATACTAATGAACCTGCACATGTTGAGGGGGAGCAACAACAAGGGTCAGCTGATGGTACTAACACTGAAGAATCATCTCAAGGTTCTTCTCAATCTAATCTCTTAGAACCCAAGGTTGATTCAATATCAGATGAACATGAGTCAAGTCCCAATATTTCATCAGGAGATAACACAACAGATTCAGGGGGAGCCTCAAATGCATTTGATGAGGAATACAATTCAGGGGGAGCATCTAGCTCCAGAAGGACACTTCCCAGTGCCATAAAATGGACTAAAGATCATACTCCTGATCTGATCATTGGAAATCCTGATGATGGTGTAAAGACAAGGAGTGCAACTCAGAATGAATGCTTATATCACAATCTACTTTCAAAAGAAGAACCAATGAAAGTAGAAGATGTACTCAAGGATGCAGATTGGGTCATGGTTATGCAAGAAGAATTGAATGAGTTCGAAAGAAATGAAGTATGGAAGCGGGTGCCTAGACCTAAGAACAGGTCAATTGTAGGCACAAAGTGGGTCTTCAGAAATAAGACTGGTTCTGATGGAACAATCATCAGGAAACAAGGCAAGATTGGTGGCTAAAGGTTATTCCCAACAGGAAGGTATTGACTATGATGAAATATTTGCCCCTGTTGCTAGGCTAGAAGCAATCAGAATTTTCTTGGTATATGCTGTTTACAAGAAGTTTAAAGTCTTCCAGATGGATGTCAAGAGTGCATTTCTCAATGGAGAACTTGAAGAGGAAGTCTATGTTGAACAGCCACCAGGATTTGTGGATCCTAAACATCCTTACTATGTTTAAGACTTGATAAAGCACTCTATGGACTGAAGCAAGCACCTAGAGCATGGTATGAAACACTTGCTCAGTTTCTACTTGAAACTGGATTCACAAGAGATACAATAGATAAAACCTTATTTTATCTGAATAAAGGTAAAGATTTGCTTTTAGTTCAAATTTATGTGGATGATATCATATTTAGATCAACTAATCAAACACTGTGTGATAAATTTTCAAAGTTGATGCAATCAAGATATCAAATGAGTATGATGGGAGAGATGCGCTATTTCTTGGGTTTGTAATTAATCAGACTGATAATGGCATCTACATTAATCAGTCCAAGTATACAAGGAATCTACTGAAGAGATTTAATATGCAAGAAAGTGCAACTGCAAGTACTCTTATGGCAACTGCTACAAAACTTGATCCTCATGAAGGTACAGCAGTTGATGTCACAAGCTAGAGAGTAATGATTGGTTCTCTTTTATACCTAACTGCTAGTAGGCCAGACATTATGTATGCCACTTATTTGTGTGTAAGATTTCAGGAAAATCCAAAGGAGCCACACCTAATTGCAGTAAAGAGAATTTTCAGATACCTCAAGGGTACTGTTTCACTTGGTCTCTAGTATGCAAGGGAAGCTAATTTTGTATTATGTGGTTATTCAGATGCTGATTTTACTGGATGCAAAATAGACAGGAAAAGTACATCTGGGAGCTGTCAGTTTTTGGGAGGCAGATTAGTCTCATGGTTCAGCAAGACGCAGAAATCTATTTCTACTATGACTGCTGAGGCTGAATATATTGCAGCTGGGAGTTGTTGTGCTCAGTTGGTATGGATGAGAAATCAGCTCATGGACTATGGATTATCATTTTCAAAAATTCCTATTTATTGTAATAATCAAAGTACCATTGCTATGACAGGAAATCCGGTGCAACACTCTCTTACTAAACATATCAGCATCATATATCATTTTATAAGAGAGCATGTTATGGAAGGAACAATTGAGCTTCATTTCGCAGCAGCTGGCTGATATCTTCACAAAGCCATTACCTGAAGCAACATTTACAATGCTTGTCAATGAACTCGGTATGGTTAGTTGGGACAAATAAATTCTTTTCAATTTATATTTGATCAAATCCTGATGTATATTGATCAAATCCTGATATGTCCTAAATGTTGATTTAGATATTAAGCCAGGAATATTTGATGGATTTTATTATATGCATGATGAATTGAGTGAATTTATTTGCTAATTATGCATGTATGAATAAATATATCATTGTCATCATTACAAATCAGTCTAGGGAGACGCGCCTTAACAAGAAATCTTTTGGTTTAATCATTAAGTTAACTCTACACTTAATAATTGATCAGTCCCCTAGTCCTTTGATATTCCTTTGATTATTTAAATTGTCATTTCTTTTCAGTCATATCATCTCCTATTTTCACAAAAAATGATCTTCTCTCTTTCATTTCTCACTATTTTCTCCTATCACAAGAAAAAAATGGTTCTTTTCAACATGTTAATGAACTTTGAGAACTTCAATGTAGAGTACAGTTGTGATGACTGGCAACATGAATGGCACATCACTGCCATTCCAGATAAAGTGTGGAACTTGGTTCCATAGGAGATTCAGACAGATCTCCTGTTCTTTGAGATGGATTATCATCTCCATCTCGATCGCTTAGAAGAAGCACAGCGAGAAGCTCTTCATCAGCAAGAACGGATCATCCGTCTTGCTATGCTATTTGTCAATAGCAGGAGGAACTAATCAACATCAACAGTATTAGTTCTACAACTAAGAATGTTGATATTGTTCTTAGACTAAGACTATCTTGTAATTTCTTTTGCATGTAATCTATAAATTTCATGAAATGTACTCATCTGATATATTAGTAAAATTTCTTTTGATTGCAAGTTTTAGTCTATGCTTATTTCGATATGTATGCATGTGAATGTTCTTATTTGAAGCCTGTTAATCTTTACATCATCCACTTAAAATGTATATTTTGATGATAATTTTGATTAAAATTGTGGTTTGCTAATAATTTATGATGCTTTGACAAACAACTGTTGAATTTGAATCGACATATCCTGATTCTATCAAATCTTGACAGAAAAGAGGTCTCAAAAACTGATGACAGGTCAGCACGTTCTAATTCATGTTATTAGTCTTAATTAATTTCTGAGTAGTTTTATTGCTACAATTAAGAGTCTCACTTAATTAATGGTTAATGGCGAATTATCTGATAAACAACTTTCTACAGTGGTGTCTTGACAAACCTGTGTGTATATTGTCTTTCATTCCGTAATTTACTTCACCATCAAATTCTATTACTCAGTAGTTGTTACCTATCCAAAGTCAAATTCACTATATTACCTTCTTCATATGAATGTGTTATACATACTCCAGAGTAGCAAAGCTATAAAACCACAAGAACTTCTAAGACACAATTTGAAAGGAATATGTCCTAAGTCCAATCATGTATTAGGATTTAGGAATAACTTTCTGTGTAATCTGTTTTGATTTCATTGATATTAATAAAAGACTTGTTTCGTTTTTATTACGGGCTTTATCTATTTAAGTATTTAAATAAGATATACCATAGTTTAGAGTAAAGCTTTTTATGGATTATGATGAGATCATAATAGTGAGACCTAAAAGATGATAACTCTAAACTTAAATAGTTCCTGGTCGTAGGATTACTAACTGGTAATTAATAATCCACAGAGATCGGTACATACTATGCTTGCTTCATTATGAAGGATGTCTGTTCTCATAGACATTTGTGTGGTGACACTATAGCTAGTATGTAGGTGCTTATTATGGAATAAGTTCACTGAACATGACTCGCACAGCTGAACAACTGATGGAGTTCACTCACGTGTCAGCAGTTGTTCACATATGGATAGTTGTACAAGTATCCTTAGACTTGAGGTCATCATAGTCATCTTGTGTACACTGAACTATGCTTTGGTTTAGTTCTTAGTCTCCAGGGACAATTATTAGGGCTCTACTGGGTATAGGAATTTGTACACGAAGATAGTGTATGATCAATAAAGGATCTACCCCTTCCAGTGAAGGAAGCGAATGTTCAAGGCTGATCCACTTATGCTAGTTCAGGAATCTCTGGCCAGAGTGAATAAAATTAGAAAGGAGTTTCTAATTTGCATAGAACTACGCATAGTAAATGGTAAGCAAGTGATTAAATTAGATAGGCTTGACACGAGATCCATGCCTTGTATTTAATCAGGACATTGTAGGGTAGAAGGAGTTTATTGTACGGTAACTATTCACTGAATAGGTTCTTGGTATTCTAAGCAGTGAATTCATATTATCCGGATAGTCGCGATATGCTGAGAAGTATCCCTCACGATGTAGAATAAATGTGATTAATTAATTACTCATATTTAATAAATTAAGGAATTTATATAAATAATGATAAAATAGTTTTATTATTATTTATTTCTACTACCGGCTTAATATTGAACATACAGGGTCACACCATAAAAAGAGAATGATTTAATGGTGGAGGAATTAATTAATAATGGCTAATAATTTTTTATTTGTGATATAAATAATTAATTGGCAAATTTAATAATTGATTAAATAAGATTTAATTGATTATAAATTAATTAAGAAAAGTTCTTAATATTATTAATTAATGATTTAATTTTTGAAAATTAAATCAAGAAAGAGAATTATTTCTAAAGTGTTTAGAAAAAGGATTAATAATTAAAAGGTGTTTTAATTATTAATGAGAATAATAAATGGGATAATAATAATAATATTTATGGGAAAATTTCAGCTGAAAATTTTGCCTATAAATATACTATTATAGACCCTATTTTTATTTGGACCCAAAAACCCAAAAGTTTTAGAAAACCAAATTCTCTCCACCTCCTCCTCCTCCTTAATCGTCATTTTCTTGGTGGATACCGGTGGAGTGCTTCACGTTTGAGGAGCAGCTGCTAAGGATCTCCGATCGTTGCTTTTGGATCGCATATTAAAGGTTAGTAATCGATCCCTCATTTTTACCACGATTTATATGCTTTTATTTGGATTTTATATGTGTAAAAGTGTTTTACCAAGCCCCCGCTGTGATTAAAATCTATCAATGGTATCAGAGCTTAGGTTGTATGCATATAGGTCTGTGGTAAAAATTTTAGAATTTTATGTACTTGTATGAATTAATTATGATTTTTACAAGTTATATCATGGATTAATTTTGTCTGATGAGAAATCGTTTCTCAGAATAATTTTGAATTTTGATCTAGGTTCTACAAGTGTTGTAGATCGTCTGGGTATTTTTTTCATAATTTTATGATGTATAGATTTTTTATTATGAATTTTTGAAGTTCTTACAATTAAATTCGTAATTAAATATATGTATATATAGTATATATATTTGTTTGTACTGCTGCTGTAAAAGAATATATCTGTTGTGGTTGCTATTACTTGTTGAATGGCACGGAATTAAAGACAGACAAGCACAGTTGTCAGAAGGAAGGCGGCAGAAGCGGTAGAACGGCGCGTGTAGCGCAGGCAGGAAAAAGGGGTGTCGCGCATTCCGGGAATGCGTTACACCCTGTGGCACATTCACGGAATGCGTTACACCTTTTAATTGGTTAAAAGGGTTGTAACGCATCACCGGAATGCGTTACAGGGCTTGTAACGCGTTCCTGTAATGCGTTACAGCCCGACTTTCCACATTAAAATTGATTTTCTGGGAGTTTCGTAACTCCGTTTTAGGCGTGCAATATACCGTTGGATTCGTTTTTCCGAGATGGATCTAATGGAGTGATCAATTTTAGTTTATATAAAAGTTTTGAACTGTTTATATTTCCATGAAGTGTTTTAAAGCTATTTTTAACTGTTTCAACTGCTTTTAAATGCTTCATGTGATACATAGAGATGTATAATGCTTAGACCAATATGCTAGATGATGTAACATGCCTATCTTGATGTTTATTCATGTTTATATATGTGATATATGCTTAGTTTATCATGCGATGATAGATTTAGGTGAACTTGAATGAACATAAGGCGTTTGTTAGACAACCTAGTATACTGAAATAGTTTCATAACCTTAATAACAATATTATGAATACAATCATGAGATTCTTGTGTTTGTGAAACACGTAATTGAATATGAATTTTCAATATGAGAGAAAGGATGATTCTGTCAACAATAGATTTCTATCTGTAAGAAAGGGTTATTAAGTGACGCCTCTTGACAATGCTCCACCCGATTTGGGAATCATCTGATTATTGATTATTGATTTGAAATATTTAATTTAAAAGGAAGAATCTCTTTATAATATGATTATGATTGTAACGTAATATAATCCCTCTAAAATTAAATAATATCAAGTAGTAATTGGCCAATGATACAACGGGCTTGTGTCGGTCATAGCCTTCCAACATGATAGAAAGTAGTTCTTATTTTTGAATCATTGTCGGTTCGTGCTACAGCCGAGGGCTTTGATTTCAAAATAAGAAATACTTGTCTATTACATAGAGATGTGTACATTGAATAAGAATCTAAAGGTCGGTACGTGCCACAGTCGTGGGCCTTTGGGGACTGATTCAACTGTACGGAATGTTGGGTTAGACTTGACTTAGAATATTGAGTTTGTCGTGCCACAGCCGAGACTCAATTATTCAAGAGGATAAAGTTTGATTAAGGAATAACATAAGATGTAATTGACAAGAGTTGTCTGCCTATTGAACATTACTTGGTGGTTCGTGCTACAGCCGGGGTTGTGTAATGGAATGTAGGATCCCTATTCCCACTAGCATTATGAATGCTTAATTTTTCACGTAGGGGGTTGAATAAATTAGATAAACTAGTGGGAGCACTTATGAATAAAGACCCGATTCATATAGTGTTTTGAAATGAAATCGAATATTTGCTAAGTGTTGTTATGTATTTATCATTTACAGATTTACTTTATACGTTATGTCTTCTGCACTATCACTCAGGAGCATACTAGATGCTCACAAATTGACTGGTCCTAATTATGCTGACTGGCTTCGAAACTTGAGAATTGTTCTCAGGATTGAGAAGCTGGAATACGTGATTGACTCACCTAAGCCTACTGAACCTGCTAGTGATGCACATAATGATGAACATGTTGTGTATCGTAAGTGGATAGATGATGCAAATGTTGCTCAATGCATCATGCTAGCTTCTATGAACATTGAGCTACAGAAGCAACATGAGCATATGGATGCTCACACTATCCTCATGCATCTACAAGAGTTGTATGATGTGGCGGGGAGGACAGCTCGATATGAGATATCGAAGGAGCTGTTCGGTTGTAGGATGTCTGAGGGATCATCTGTGAATGACCATGTACTTAGATGATCAATTTGATTGAACGTCTTGGACAACTTGGTTTTGCCATGGATGGGGAGCTGAGCCAAGACTTGGTCTTGCGATCGCTTCCGAGTTCGTTCTCGCAGTTTGTTGTGAACTTTTACATGAATAAGTTGGATGTCAGCCTGCCTGAACTCCACAACATGTTGAAGACTGCGGAATCGAATTTTCCCCCTTAGAAGAGTTCTGTTCTTCTAATTGGTAAAGGTTCCAATCCTAAGAAAAGGAAGAGGAACCCTTCCAAGAAGAAGAAAGTAGGTGAAGAAAAGCCGGTTCCACCAAAAGCTGAAGACCCCAAGAGCAAAGTTGTTTGATTTCACTGTAACAAGGTGGGGCACTGGAAGAGGAACTGCAAGGTTTACCTTGCAGAATTGAAGAAGAAGAAGGGTAGTGAGACTACCGCTTCTGATTCAGGTATGTTCATGATAGAAGTGAATATGTCATTAAATCAAATTTCTACTTGGGTATTAGATACCGCATGTGGTTCTCATATCTGTAATTTGTTGCAGGGACCAAGGAGAAGTAGGACTCTTGAGGAAGAGGAGGTGATTCTACTGATGGGAAATGGAGCAAGAGTTGCTGCTGAAGATGTAGAATCATTTCATTTATATATGCCTACGGGCAAGACTATTGTTTTAAATAAGTGTTATTTTGTTCCCTCGATTGTGAGGAATATTATTCCCATGTTAGACTTGGCTGGATTTTCATTTATTATTGAGAATAATGAATGTTCTATTCTTGGAGATAATATTCTTTATGGATGTGGTACTTTAAATAATGGTCTGTATAAATGTGACATAATTTACTTCAGATTGAACAAACTAAAAAAAGAAAAGGGATGATGAAAATCTCACTTTATAGTGGCACTGCAGTCTCCATTTAGTAGACATGGAGAGAGGACAGCAAATTTGCTAGGAATGGTACACACAGATGTATGTGGACCAATGTCTAAGCAAGCCATGGGTGGATTTTCATACTTCATTACTTTCATAGATGATAGATCTAGATTCGGATATGTGTTTGATGAAACACAAGTCTGAGGCCTTTGAAAAGTTCAAAGAATATAAGTATGAAGTGGAGAAACAAACCAAACATAGTATTATAATTCTTCGATTAGATCGAGGTGGTGAATACTTTAATGGAGTGTTTCTAGATTATCTCAAAGTAAATGGTATAGTCTCCCAGTGGACTCCTCCAGATTGGTATCTGAAAGGAGAAATCGAACTTTGTTAGACATAGTTCGGTCCATGATGAGCTATGCAAATCTTCCAGTATTCCTATGGGGTTATGCATTGGAAACCTCAGCATATTTACTGAATAAGGTGCCTTCCAAATCTGTTCCTCAAAATCCGTATGAGATATGGAAAGAAAGGAAACCGGGTCTTAAACACGTTAAGATTTGGGGATGTCGAGCTTATGTCAAGAAAGTTGACCCAGATAAGCTGGAATATCGATCCGTAAAATGTAGTTTTGTGGGATATCCTAAAGAGATTTTAGGGTATTACTTTTACACCGATCATCGGGTGTTTGTCTCCAGACATGCTACCTTCTTGACAAAGGAGTTTATCCTTGAAGGAAACAGTGGGAGCAAAATTGAACTTGATGAAGTTCAAGAAGCACAAACTACTACGGATCATGTGGAAACACCTGTTCTGACTGAACAACCTTTTGTGGAATAGCCCATTCGTAGGTCAGGGAGAGTGTCTCGCCAACCTGAGAGGTAATATGGCCTTATCATTGAGAATGACAATGAGTTGTCGATCATTGACGATGACGACCCTGTGACCTATAATGAGGCTATGAGTAGTGTTGACTCAGAGAAATGGCATAGTGCCATGAAATCCGGAATGAAATCTATGTATACGGGATACAAAAGAATGATTAGAGCAGATGGCCAGGTGGAGACCTATAAGGCCAGGCTTGTGGCAAAAGAATTCAAACAAAGGCAATGGATTGACTTTGATGAAACCTTTTACCTGTAGTCCTGTTATAATCAGTTCGGATTTTGCTTGCGATTGCTGCTTACTACGACTATGAAATCTGGCAATTGGCCAGATGGTTTACTTTCCAAGGGAAATGAAAACCTAGTGTGTAAGCTACTGTGAACCATATATGGTTTAATGCAAGCTTCTCGAAAGATGGAACATTCGTTTTGATGAGACAATCAAAGAGTTTGATTTTATCAAAAACGTAGATGAACCATGCGTCTACAAAAGGGTTAGTGGGAGCGCGATAACATTTCTTGTGTTGTATTGAAATAGAATTAACACACATAACAACATAGCAGACCCACTCACAAAGCTACTTTATGAAAGTCACTTTGATCGTCATAAAGACAAGATGGGTATTAGATACCAGAGTGATTGGCTTTAGTACAAGTGGGAGATTGAATGGAATATGTCCTAAGTCCAATCATGTATTAGGATTTAGGAATAACTTCCTGTGTAATCTGTTTTGATTTTATTGATATTAATAAAAGACTTGTTTCGTTTTTATTACGGGCTTTATCTATTTAAGTGTTTAAATAAGATATACCATAGTTTAGAGTAAAGCTTTTTATGGATTATGATGAGATCATAATAGTGAGACCTAAAAGATGATAACTCTAAACTTAAATAGTTCTTGTTCGTAGGATTACTAACTGGTAATTAATAATCCGTAGAGATCGGTACATACTATGCTTGCTTCATTATGAAGGATGTCTGTTCTTATAGACATTTGTGTGGTGACACTATAACTAGTATGTAGGTGCTTATTATGGAATAAGTTCACTGAACATGACTCGCACAGCTGAACAACTGATGGAGTTCACTCACGTGTCAGCAGTTGTTCACATAGTGATAATTGTACAAGTATCCTTAGACTTGAGGTCATCATAGTCATCTTGTGTACACTGAACTATGCTTTGGTTTAGTTCTTAGTCGCTAGGGACAATTATTAGGGCTCTACTGGGTATAGGAATTTGTACAAGAAGATAGTGTATGATCAATAAAGGATCTACCCCTTCCAGTGAAGGAAGTGAATGTTCAAGGCTGATCCACTTATGCTAGTTCAGGAATCTCTGGCCAGAGTGAATGAAATTAGAAAGGAGTTTCTAATTTGCATAGAACTACGCATAGTAAATGGTAAGCAAGTGATTAAATTAGATAGGCTTGACACGAGATCCATGCCTTGTATTTAATCAGGACATTGTAGGGTAGAAGGAGTTTATTGTACGGTAACTATTCACTGAATAGGTTCTTGGTATTCTAAGCAGTGAATTCATATTATCCGGATAGTCACGATATGCTGAGAAGTATCCCTCACGATGTAGAATAAATATGATTAATTAATTAATCATATTTAATAAATTAGAGAATTTATATAAATAATGATAAAATAGTTTTATTATTATTTATTTCTACTACCGGCTTAATATTGAACCTACAGTGTCACACCATAAAAAGAGAATGATTTAATGGTGGAGGAATTAATTAATAATGGCTAATAATTATTTATTTGTGAAATAAATAATTAATTGGCAAATTTAATAATTGATTAAATGAGATTTAATTGATTATAAATTAATTAAGAAAAGTTCTTAATATTATTAATTAAGGATTTAATTTTTGGAAATTAAATCAAGAGAGAGAATTATTTCTAAAGTGTTTAGAAAAAGGATTAATAATTAAAAGGTGTTTTAATTATTAATGAGAATAATAAATGGGATAATAATAATAATATTTATGGGAAAATTTCAGCTGAAAATTTTGCCTATAAATATACTATTATAGACCCTATTTTTATTTGGACCCAAAAACCCAAAAGTTTTAGAAAACCAAATTCTCTCCACCTCCTCCTCCTCCTTAACGTCGTTTTCTTGGTGGATACCGGTGGAGTGCTTCACGTTTGAGGAGCAGCTGCTAAGGATCTCCGATCGTTGCTTTTGGATCGCATATTAAAGGTTAGTAATCGATCCCTCATTTTTACCACAATTTATATGCTTTTATTTTGATTTTATATGTGTAAAAGTGTTTTACCATGCCCTCACTGCGATTAAAATCCATCACAATTTATCATACACATAGCTTCATTGTTCACATCTCACTTATACTCTCCCTCACAAGCTATACACATCATAACATCGTCTGAAGTTTCACCACTCTTCATCCAAACTACAATCATTCATGGAAATACATTTGGCACTAACAATTACTTGGCTCTGCTTACACATCAGCAGCTACCATCATCTTTTCATGATATTCAGGATTTTCTACTCCAATGTCCAATTGGGTATGCTCTTACAAATCCTATCAAAGTGTCATACAGGGCTGTAATGCAGGTGTGGAATATAGCTTTGGTTTATGCTACAAATACTGGCTTTTCTTTTGAGTATAAGGGTCAGAGGTATGAGGTTGATGCTGATGTTCTGCTTCAAGCCTTAAGATTGCCTGTACTTGATGGTGCTCCTGATACTCATACCACTGAGCAACTATTTGATATGCTAAGGACTTTAGGCTATCAAGGAAAAATCATAACCATTGGAAAACTGGAAAGGACTAAACTGAAAAGAGAATGAAACTTTTTATTTGATTGCATCAGTAGGTGTTTCTTGAATAATACAATAAATTTTGATGCTCTTCCATCCACTTCTCTGAAAATTGTGTACTCTCTTCTTTACTCTGGTAATTTTGATTATGGTAATACTATACTACAATTCATAATTGCTAGGAGAGAAGATACATCAGGAGTGAAAGGGTATACTAGATTTCTACAACTGATTTTCAATTTTCTATGCCCTAATGCTATTTTTGATAATGATGAATTACTTCCTCTTTTTCAAATTTCTAAAAAAGCAATCACTGATCATATTAAAAGGGATGAAAAGAATAAATTTTCAGGACCTCCCTATCTGCTAAGAGAGGTCGGGCAATTTCTGTTGAGAAATAGACCTACTCCTACACAAGTGCCTACAAATCCTGATGCTGGCACCTCTGTCACAGTTTCTGATGCTAAGAATCAAGAAACCACCCATCTTGTTTCTAACCCAAGAATTTTTTCTTCCAAATAGAAAACACACCCAGCCTCTAAATTATCCTCCTCTGATGTCTTTCAAAAGACATTAGTTGTAACAAAGAAAAGGCTGGTTAAGAATTCTGTCACATATGGACAGAAAGCTAAACAAGCCTCACTGAGTGAGAGTGGGAAGAAAGAAGACTTTTTTCTAGTCAGGAAAAGAAGACTGATCCTACGAGATGATTCTAACTCCGATGATCAGATGCAAATAGCGTCTTTGTTGAAAACCAAGAAATCCACTGTTCAACATCCTGATGACTCTGTTGACACTACTGGAACCAATGAGCCAACTACTGATGATAGTGCTTAGCTCGACAAGCTTCCATTGATTGTAGAAACTGCTGAGCTCAAGATAATTGCAAAGAGCAAGTTGAAAAGAAAAAGTGAAGAAGTAGTTGGGTACATCAGAAAGAAGAAAAAGACCCAGCCTCTTGCCAAGGATGTCAGTACACAAGAACCTAAGTGTCAAAGGGATTTAGCAACTGCAACACATCCAGTCACACAAGAACCATCTTCTCAAAGGGAAGATGCAGATAACGAGGATGCACAAATCATTGTTAATATTGCTCAGAGTGATCTTCTTGCTGACTCTATTCAACTACTACAGGAAAAGCAAGCTCATCAGGAGGTACTGTCAAAGGTGGATGCAATCATCAATGATCCTATTTTTGAGAAGAGCACACAAGAACCTTCACCAAGCACTGCTGAAGCAGCTCACATTTCTTGGACTCCACAAGAACCATCAGTTCAAAGTACTGATGTTGGTCTCTCACCGCCTCTTGACAGGTCAAATCCTGATGTTACAACAGCTTCTCCTGAGATTAATCCGTCAATTGAACTAGTTACTATTGATGATCCTCTACTGATTGCTAGTTTGCAAAAGCATCCTGATATGCTGTTTGTTCCTCCACTATTATCACTTCCACTTGAGGATTCACCTTCAGGTATTGTTATATTTCTCATATATTCTCATGCTTGTATGATTATAAATAGTCTCTTCTCTGAGGTTACCTCTATTTATATGACAAGCATACTACTCTTCTCAGCCATCTCTTATTTTTTTTCTCAATGTGTGATTGAGCCTTTCTGTGAGACTGTGTGAAAATATCATGTGAGAAAATTAAAATGTTGAGTGGCAGTCTCCTATACTGGCAAAAGGAGAGGTAGCTTGAGATAAGAATTTTATAAGTTTTTTTCTTACTTATAAAATTTCTTCTGTGAGAACCATGTTACTCTTAAAAGTAATATATTGTGTGAGAAGTGATGAGATCACTTGAAAAGAACAGAGAGATTTAGGTGTTTCAGGATCTCATCAGCCACAGGCACCTATTGCAAAGGATTTCTGTAAAGGCAAGGCAATTCTGCCTAATTCTGCAAATTCTTCTAAGGGTCTGTCTGATTCTGATGATGATAGTGATAAGGATGATTCTGACAGAGCTCAGCTTAAGAGTATAATTGATGCATCTAAGAAGTCCAATGTTGGTTCTTCTTCACACTTCAATGACAATCCATCTTATTACAGTGCTGATGATGAGCATTTTCGATAGACAAAATGGGATTATAAATGGAGGCTTGCAAATACTTCTATCTCATATGCTGTTGGTCTACAACATATTCATCGCGCCTATGATGAAATTCAAACTCCTGATCTGAAGTTGCATCTTAAGGCCTCTACTATTTCTATTAAAGGAATTCACTCTGACCTTGATGAAATGAAGAAGTCTCATGCTGCTGTCAAGGACAAAATTGATGGATTTATGCTTCACACACGTACCTCAGCTGAAATCAAGAGTGTGAAAAATACTATTACAGATGTTGTTAAATATTTTAAGATATATTTGAGATGTCATGTCTAATATATTTATGTTTAGTTTTCAGATCTTAACAAACAAGACATATCAGGACTTACTAAAATCAGGACTTACTGGAAGTCAGAACTTAATATCAGAACTTAAGGACATATCAGAAGTTAAGTACGGGAAGACTTACAGTTAAGGAAGGAAGTTGATTTACAGTAGAAGATCGAGACTGAAATAAAAGAAGATATGCATGGAAAGAGTTAGAAGAATGAAAGACTTGTAGAAGATATCTGATTGATATATTTTAGGATACAGAATTATATTCCATATCAATTAGAAGTTATGTTGTAACTGTGTACTATATAAACACAGACTTTGGGTTTACACTATATGTGTTATCATTATCGAGAAGATTATACATTGTAACCTAGCAGCTCTTAGTGATATTTGTTCATCACTGAGAGAGAACAGTTCCATTGCAATAGAGTTTATCATATTGAATATATCTGTTTACTGTTACTTTTGTTCAAAATCGATTTGATTGTAGTAACACTGTATCCCCCATTCTACAGTGTTGTGTGACCTAACAAGTGGTATCAGAGCTTTTCTGTTAACACACATACACTAAAGATCCAAACAATCATGTCTGAAGAAGCACAAACTCCAACCAAGCCCACCAAAACTAAAGTAACTCAAAAGACTCAAACCCACAGTCAATATGAGACTATTAGGGTTCCTATACTGAGACCTTCTGAGTATCCCATATGGAGAGTGAGGATGGCTATGTTTCCGGAAGCTACAGATCCAGAATACCTTGACAAAATTAATGAAGGACCACATAAGCCTACCAAGCTCTCTGTTGTAGTTGATGTTCAACCAGCAAAGACCATACCAAAGGAGAAAGGTGAGTACACAGCTGAAGACATCTCATCTATTACAAAGGATGCAAAGGTAAGACATTTGCTACATAGTGCCATTGATAATGTCATGTCAAACAGGGTAATACATTGCAAGACTACAAAGGAGATATGGGAAGCTCTGGAGACAAGATGCCAGGGAACTGATGCAATCAAGAAGAACAGGAGGACTATACTCACTCAAGAGTAGGAGCACTTTGACTCAAAAGCTGATGAGTCTTTAACTGACTTATATGACAGGTTTGTCAAACTCTTGAATGATCTGTCACTGGTGGACAAGGAATATGATCTTGAAGATTCAAATCTAAAATTCCTTTTAGCCCTTCCGGAAAATTGGGATTTCAAGTCTACTACCATAAGAGACAACTATGACCTTACTGAAACTACTCTTGATGAAATTTATGGTATGCTCAAGACTTATGAACTTGAGATGGATCAAAGGAGCAAGAGGCATGAAAGAAAGTCAAGGATAGTTGCTCTTAAGGCTGAGGAGGAATCTCCTAAAGTTGTTTTCTCAAAGAGGGGCAAAGGAAAGGCTCTCATCATAAAGTCTGATTCAGAGTCATCATATGCTGATGATGATGATTCAGAAATTGAAAGCTTATCTGAAATGGATGCTAATGAATAGATGATGAAATTGTGTGCTCTTATGGTGTAGAGTATCACAAAGATAGCCTACAAGAAATTCAGAAAGGGAAAGAAGTTTCCAAGAAAGGTGTAAGTTCTGATAAGAAAGGGTTCAGAAAGTTTGAAGGCATGGGAGGAAAGTCTGACAGAGGAGACAACTAAAATGTCAAATTCTATAATTATGGTGAAAGAGGCCACATATCTCCTGACTGTAAGAAAGGAAAAAGTGACAAAGGAAAGGCACTTGTTACAAAGAAGAAAAGTTGTACAGACACTTCAGATTCTGAAGATGAGGTGAACTATGCCTTGATGGCAAATGCTGATAGCATCCCTGAAACTGATGAATTGAAGGTACCTCAAACAACTTATGCTTTTCATATTGATGATATTACTGAGTTGAGATTATATCTTAAAACCATGTTTATTAGTTATAGAGATCAGACTTTAACATGTGAAAGATTAACATCTGAAAATTCTACTTATAAAAAGAGAAATAATTATTTAGAAAAGGAGTTAGTTGTTCTTCATCAAACTAAAAAAGAAAAAGATTATGCTTTATATGTTAGAGATGAAGTATTAAAATTGAATGAATCTCTGAAAGCTGACTTAGAAAAAGAAAGAGAGTTTATAAGAACTTGGACTAACTCTGGCAGCTCAACTTAGAATTTATTAAGTAGTGGAAACTGGAAAGAGGGCTTAGGTTATGGAGATAATAAAAGTGAAAGAGGAACTGAACAAATTGAGCCAATTGTTGTTAAACAGACTGCTAAGCCTAAGGTAAATCATGTTAAGTTTGTAGCTAAAACTGTAAAGTCTGATTCTGAAAAGATGAAAAAGTCTATGACAGAAGTTAAAGAGAAGTCAACTTATGACAAATTAGAACAGGATAAACCAACTGAAGTTAACATAGTCTTAGTGACAAAGAAGAAGCTTAAGCATAAGCTGAAAGAGATTAGGAATGTCAACAAGGTAAAGGAAGCTAGAAAAAATAGGAATGGAAAGGAAGGTGTGAATAAAATCAATAATTATATGCCTGTTCCTAATGCTCCTAGAAAGAAATGCTATAACTGTAAGGAATATGCCTGTTCCTAATGCTCCTAGTAATAATTATATGCCTGTTCCTAATGCTATAACACTAACCATCTTGCTTCTTTTTGAAGGAAGAATAAGAATATAAAATCTTTACCTCCTAAATCAGGAGTTAAGAGTCATTCTGTTAGGTTTAAGCCACAAAATCCTTGTTTTTATTGTGGTAGTTTATGGAATTCCATTTATAATTGTAAGGAATATCATAGTCTGTACTATGATTATTATCAAATAAAACCTTCTTTGAAGAAAGTTACTTTTATTCCTTCTAGTGTAAATTCTGATGCAAAGTCTGATATAAACTCTGATAAACAGCATGTTAGCATAAACTCTGAAATTAAATCCGCTGCAAATGCTAACAAACTTAAAAAGGCCAAATGATCCAAGCAAGTCTGAGTCCTTAAAACTAACCATTAGTGGTCTTTGTGATTGCAGGGCAACATGAAAAACATCCTAGTTTTGGACAGTGGATGTTCAGGACATATGACTGGAAATAAAGCCCTACTATCAGACTTTGTGGAGAAAGCTGGCCCAGGAGTTTCTTATGGAGATGGTAACATGGGAAAAACTCTGGGATATGGCAATATCAATCTTGGGAATGTCATCATTGAAACAGTAGCTCTTGTCTCAGGACTTAAACACAATCTGCTAAGTGTGAGTCAAATATGTGACAGAGGTTATCATGTGGATTTCTTTGAAAAATATTGTGAAGTTGTAAGCAATTCTACAGGAAAAGTGGTTCTGAAAGGTTACATGCATGGAAACATTTATAAAGCCAGACTTTCAACAAGTTCTGATGGTTCTGCAATCTGTCTATTGAGTAGAGCATCAATTGAAGAAAGCTGGAATTGGCACAAAAGACTCTCTCACTTAAATTTCAACAACATAAATGAGCTTGTAAAGAAAGATCTTGTGAGAGGACTGCCAAAAACAGTATTTGCTCCTGATGGCCTTTGTGATTCATGTCAAAAGGCAAAACAAAGAAAATCTTCTTTCAAGAGCAAAATTGAATCTTCAATTCTTGAGCCTTATCACCTACTGCACGTTGATCTATTTGGTCCAGTCAATGTCATGTCTATTGAAAAGAAGAAATATGTTATGGTTATAGTGGATGAGTTCATAAGATACATTTGGGTGTATTTCTTGCACAAGAAAAATAAAACTGCATCTACTCTAACTGATCATGTCAGATAGCTGGATAAGTTGGTCAAAGATTCTGTTAAAAGTATAAGAAGTGTAATATCCGGGAAAATTATGTGAATATTATATATTAAATAAATAAATATTGTGTGTTTTATAAATTTAGAGTAATTGTTGCTATGATATGAGATGTTATAACTGTTATGTATGTTTCTGTACGGGCCAGAAAATTTTTCGGTTGATTAAAATATGTTTAAATTGCAATTATATGAACCTATCTGCAATCGGGATGCGTATTTATTGGCGTCTTTATTAAGATACTCGTTTTATTTCGTTTTACGCTTGTTTCAATGTATTTTACGTGTTTTCGGGATTTTCTAGTAATTTAGGGATCGTTCCTGTTTTTCAAAAATTATCGAACCGGGACCCCACCGGGACGTCAAACCCTACAAAATCTGTGTTTTCATTTTTATAAAATTATTTGAGTTTCAAATACCCTTTATTTTTGTATTTTTTTTATTATTTGCAATTTTCGGGGAATTTTGACATTAATATTGTATTTTATCGTTTTTAAAATTATTCCCCGTAATTATTATTTTGGGGCTTAATTATTGTAATTTAGGGATAAAAACACCCTTAATTTATTTTGGGGATATAATTTCAGAATTAATATAAATAGCTGGACAGGATTAATTTATTCATTTTATTTTATTAAAAATCCAGAAAATTCATAAACACTAAGAACAAGTTCTTGGGGGTGAAATCTTTTCTCTCAACTTCCAACACGGTTTTTGATCGATTCTGGAAACCAAATCAGACATATTAGTAACCAAAATCTTCCTCTCGAAGAGAGCTTTCCACTGATACCCATATTTTGATCTGAGGTACAGTAAATCGAAAAGTCAATTTTTATCTTTTTAATCTTGAAAATCGTTTTTGTTTTTGGATGATTCTGGGTTGATTTTGATGTTATAGACAGCTTTAGAATGATGTTTATGATCGATTTATGTATTTAGTTGCATCGTTTTAGTCCCGGACTATTGAAACCGCGTCCTTGAGTTTTGATATTTTAATTTTGGATTTCTGGAATTATATGGACTGTTGTGAATGTTTAGAGTTATGTAGATGGATTGTATGTTGTTTGAGCTTCGTATTGGTATGTAGAACAATCGATTTGGTTTAGAATCGAGCGAATTCGATTTTTCCGATTTATCCATCGGAGAACTCGAGTTTTTGACCGGAGATCACAACTCCGGTGTTGTTTGTTGATTCTGGGTTCACATGGTGAATTGTATCGTGATTTGGATTAAGTTTGATGTAAAAACCGATTGAAACGGTCGCGTTGAGGCCGTTCTGGGTTTAGCCGGACTTCCATCGCGGCCGCCGGAGAACTCACCGGTTTCTGGGTTTTCCAGAAATCCGGCGGGTTGTTCTTGGCGACCCGACCGGTTTCTTGACGACCCGTTTAGTTTTTGTACCCGACCCGTTTTTGATCCATTATTTCCCAAATTCCATTGCTGTAATCTGTTTCTGCATTTACTTTTTATAATTTATTTTTAAAAATCATTTTCTAAATTACAAAAATCATTTAATTTATATTTAAAAATCATTTACTTATTATTTTTAATTCTAAAAATTATTTTCTGAATTATTTTAAATTCCTAAAATTATTTTCTTTAATTATTTTCAAAAATACAATTTGATTTAATTATTTATAATTAATTTTAGTTAATTATTTATGAATTTAATTAATTGATTAAAAATCAATTAATCAATTAATTTTATTTATAAATAGTTAAATAAATGTAAATTATTTATAATTAATTCAAATAATTACTAAAAATTATTTTTTTAGGTTTTAAAAATTATATTTTGGTATTTAAAAATTAATTAACATTATTATTAATTGATTTAAATCTATTTATTCCTTATTTTATTCATAATAATTAAACCGTTCGTCCGTTTAATACGAAACGAACGCGTACAGACTCAGAAAAATATTGCGCTTCCAATAAAAATACTTTTGAGACCTAATTTCTTTTATATTGCAATGTCATTTGATTTGTGTATCAGTTTAAGTCGGTATTTAATCGGTAAATGCTAATATTGACCTAATTTTCATTCTGAATGCACTGAGACGTATCTTTTAATGATTTGACTTATGTGTTACATAAAATATATGAGTACGTGTTATATAAATGCCATGATTACGTGATACGTGATATACATGCTATCTGTTTCAGTTTTAAAATGCCATGCTAGTTATAAACGATCGGGTAGATGTCAAGACGTATAGTTACGTCGATTGAGTTTAGTTCTGTCAATTAAGATAGTCCTTTTGTTTATAGAATCGAGTAGCAAGGAGTGCAGTCAAGTGTTAGACGAAGATAATAGCCATCAGTTAGAAGCAGAGTTAAAGTAAGAGGTTATTGAGCATACCAGGCAAGTACCCCTAACTTCACTTATTGTTCAAGTGACGTTTATTTTGAATTATATTATGCAAGTACCTCTATCTTCATTTATCATTCAATTGATATTGACTCTGAACTTTATTCTTTCGATTTCCATACTATTCTAAGTTCAGAATAGTTAAACGTTTTATATATTTCGCTATAAATCACTCTATATAGTGGAACATTGAATTGAGATTAGCGAATAACTAATTATTCTAGTTATTTCGCCATCGATTGTTGAAATAACTCTGGACCATGAGAAATGGGGAGTTATATGGTTAAGGATGTCCTTTGATTCGGCTCCTTTGATCAAAATGTTTTATGGATTGGATGAATGCGTAAGTGACCGGGACGGACGGTCCAGCGGAGGGCTATTTCTATGTGTTATATGAAATACTATGACACCATTTTGCCACAGGCAGGTATATTGCCTTTTTAATTGAGTACTCGTATTTTGGGGACATGTTTCTATGAATCATGACCTTATGCTATCACACGGGCTGATCAGCATGTGATAGTACGTCCGTCGGAGTTAGATTCCAATCTAAAAGTTATCGTTTATTGTTGATAATTTGTGAAGCTTTTATTAATGATCAAATATTACTGCTTTTATTCTTTTGTTCAGTTATTATTGGAATGTGGTTTATCATTTCAAGTACATTTTATATTGCTTGCTGAGCATTTCTTTCGCTCATACTTGTTTATCAATTTAATCTTTCAGCTAAGCCAGAGCAAGCTTGAGATCCAGGTTTGGTCAGAAGTCGAGTGCTTATAAATAGTGGTGTGTATTCCAGGTAGACTGTTTTGGGACGCTTGGATAGTCTAGAGGTTTGTAATAAAATTTGAATAATCTGTAAAACTAATTAGACTTATGGTTTGTAATAACACTTGATTTGTAGTAGTGCCTGTTCCATACTATAACCTGTGATCGATCCAGTGCAGGTAAAGGGGTCGTATTTATTTTATTATTCCGCTGTGATTATTTTATTATAATTTAGTGGCAAGTGACCCCCAAATCTAGACCCCGGGTTTGGAGGGCGTCACAGGTTGGTATCAGAGCTACAGGTTATGGTCACTGAAACAGGCGTAGGATTGTCATAGATGAGTCATAGGAAGATCACATAAGATAGGCGCGTGTAATTTAGCTTTTATAGGATTAAATTTAGGATATTGGGCTGGGTTATAGTTAAGTTGTTTAGGTTTCCTATTTTGCGGTTAGCTTTAGGCCTTGTGTCATTACCCTTCTATTTTGTTGGGTTAGTTAAGATTTCGAGCAAGGATTTAAAGGGTTTGGATAATTCGGAGTAAATTTTCTTTATGTTATTATTCTCGAGATAATAAGCAGGATTATGTGATAATCATGTCGCTTGTGTTAATATGGTAGCAAGTTTATGATATTCAAGGAAGAGATATTGTTTGCGAACTTTAATATGCTAAGGAATTGCTACATATTTGACACAATGCTTGACAGATTATTATATATATTGCTTGTTTCTTACCAGAATAATGGCTCCAAAGAAAAGGAATAATTCAGGAGAGGATCGTACCGAGAGATGTACAGATCCAGTGATTATCCAGATGTTGGGACTGATGCAGCAGCAGATGTTACATCTTACGCAGCAGCAACAACAGCAACAACAGCAGCAAGCAACAACACCACCAGCAGTGACTTTTAAGCAGTTTCAAGCAGTGAAGCCACCTGAGTTCAAGGGAAGTGCTGATCCTGTGGAAGCCAATGCATGGCTCAAGGAAATGGAAAAGGCTTTTGAATTAGTCGGAGCAGGAACTGAGCAGAAGACCAAGTTTGCAAGCTACTTTTTGAAGGGCGAGGCGAACTATTGGTGGGAATCCGCGCGAGCATTGGAAGGAGGTGAGTTTATAACTTGGGAGAGATTCACAGAGTTGTTCCTGGAGAAGTATTTCCCGAGGTATATGAAGAATCAAATGGAGATTAAGTTCTTGAACCTGACCCAGGGTGATCTTACCGTGGCGGAATACGAGGCTAAGTTTACTGAGTTAGCAAGGTTCGTGCCAGACCAGGTTGATACGGATGAAAAGAAAGCCAGAAGGTTTGAACAGGGATTGAAGTTTTGGATTCAGAACAGAGTGGCCATGTTTGAGTTGACTTCATATGTGGCAGTGGTTCAGAAGGCAATGGTGATTGAGAGTAGGAGTGATATGTCACAGAAAGGAAAGGATGGGAAGAAAAGAAAAATGGAAACCTCAGAGGGAGGTCAGCAGTCAAGTAATTTTCAGGGCCGTTTCAACAGAAGGCCAGAGTTTCAGGGTAATAGAAATATGGGATTCAGAAGACCACAATCAGGAAATGGAGGACAAGGCAACCGTTTTCAGAATTTAAATCAGCAGAGGCCCAATCGTCCACCAATACCAGATTGTCAGTTTTGTGGTAGGAAGCACTTTGGGAATTGTAATGCTAATGTGACGTGTTTCAAGTGCGGCAGGAAGGGACACTTTGCTAATGTGTGTCAGAATCCGACTCAAGGTCAGAATGTGGGAACTGGATGTTATAAGTGTGGAAAGCCAGGGCATATTTCCAGGAATTTCCCAACTCAGGGTACGACGAGCAACACCCCAAGGCTTACAGGTGCTCCATCTCAGAATCTGCCAAGAATTGAAGGACCACCAGCGAAGGACCAACCAAAAGCCAGGACATTTAACATGACTATGAAGGATGCTGTTCAGAGTTCAGACGTGGTGGCAGGTACGCTTCCAGTCAACTCCACAGATGCTAAAGTTTTATTTGATTCTGTAGCTACAAGGTCATTTATTTCTCAAAGTTTTGTTGATAAACTGCATTGTGAAGTTAAATTGTTAGAACAAGCATTAATGATAGAGCTAGCTAATAAGAATCAAGTTTTAGTCGACCGAGTGTGCCCGAGGTGCGATGTTGAGATAGAAGGACATTATTTCTATGCCAACTTGATACCTTTTAAGTTGGGAGAATTTGATGTTATTTTAGGAATGGATTGGTTGTCTAGAAAATAACGCCCAGATTGATTGTAAGAATAGGAAAGTGAGACTTCAGACCTTGGATAATAAGAAGAAGGTGATATTCCGAGGAAATAAGCAAGAGAAGAAGTTCTTAACGATCGCTCAAGTGAAGAAGTTATTACGTCAGAATTGAGAAGCATATTTGGCCCATGTGATAGACACCAGTAAAGAAGTTCCAACACTAGAAGAGATTCCAATTGTCAACGAATTTTCAGATGTCTTTCCAGACGATCTACCAGGATTACCTCCCGACAGAGAAATTGAGTTTGTAATTGATCTAGCACCCGGAACAGAACCAGTTTCTAAAGCCCCGTACCGGATGGCACCAGTGGAAATGAAAGAATTGGCATCTCAGTTGCAAGATCTTTTGGAGAAAGGAGTTATAAGACCCAGTGTATCCCCATGGGGCGCACCAGTACTGTTTGTCAAAAAGAAGGATGGGAGTATGCGACTGTGTATCGACTATCGAGAACTGAATAAGCTAACCATTAAGAACAAGTACCCGTTGCCAAGGATCGATGATTTGTTTGACCAATTGAGAGGCGCTGTATGGTTTTCTAAGATTGATTTAAGATCCGGATATCAGCAACTAAAGATCAAGCCTGAAGACATTCCGAAGACTGCATTTAGAACCAGATATGGGCATTATGAGTTTCTAGTGATGGCATTTGGATTAACCAACGCACCAGCAGCTTTCCTGGATCTAATGAATCGAGTATTTAAGAAGTATTTGGATAAATTCGTGATCGTGTTCATAGACGACATCTTGATCTATTCCAAAACAGAAGAGGAGCATGTAGAGCATTTGAGGATAATTCTGGAGATACTGCGACAGGAGAAGTTATACGCAAAGTTTTCCAAGTGTGAATTTTGGTTAAAAGAAGTACGATTTCTTGGGCACGTGATTAGCAATAAAGGAGTGGAAGTGGATCCAGCAAAGATTGAAGCCATAATCAACTGGGAGAGGCCAAAAACACCAACGGAAGTAAGAAGTTTCATGGGATTGGCAGGTTACTACAGAAGATTTGTGCAAGATTTTGCAAAGATAGCTACGCCATTGACAAAGCTCACCAGGAAGAATCAGAAATTTGAATGGGATGAGAAATGCGAAGAAAGTTTCCAGGAATTAAAGAATAGATTAGTATCTTCTCCAGTACTAGTCTTGCCAGATGAACAAGGAGATTTTGTGATTTACAGTGATGCGTCGTACAAAGGATTAGGATGTGTTTTGATGCAGCATGACAAGGTGATAGCCTACGCTTCAAGACAGTTGAAACCACATGAAGAGAAGTATCCAACGCATGATCTGGAATTGGCAGCTATAGTATTTGCATTGAAGATTTGGAGGCATTATCTTTATGGGGAAAAGTGCGAGATCTACACGGACCACAAGAGTTTGAAGTATATCTTTACCCAGAAGGAATTGAACATGAGGCAGAGGAGATGGCTAGAACTAATCAAGGATTACGACTGTACTATTAACTATCATCCAGGCAAAGCAAATGTGGTGGCCGACGCTCTGAGCAGAAAAGAAAGTTTAAACATGATAATTTCATCAGAGGAATTGATCAGGGAATTTGAGAAGCTAGAAATAGAGGTCAGTATTCCAAGTATGTCTACAGAGGTATTGTGTGTAATGTCTTTTCAACCAGAATTATTAGAGAAAATAAGAAGATGTCAGGAAGAAGTGATGAGCCACGAACGAGACAGTTTGACAGGAGAAGAAATAGGGAGTCAAAAGGATGATAAAGGGATATTAAGATTTTCTTCCAGAATATGGATACCCAACATAGTCGAGCTGAAAGATGAAATTCTTCGAGACGCTCACAACTCCAGATACTCAATTCATCCCGGGAGTACGAAGATGTATAGAGACTTAAGAGAAAACTTTTGGTGGCCAAGCATGAAGAAAGAAATTGCAGAATGGGTAAGTAAGTGTTACACTTGCCAGCGAGTCAAAGCGGAACATCAAAGGCCCAGTGGACTGATATAGCCATTGGACATTCCAGAATGGAAATGGGAGCATATAGCGATGGATTTCGTAGTTGGATTATCGAGGACCAGGGCGAATCATGATGCTATTTGGGTTATTATCGACAGATTGACGAAGTCAGCGCATTTTCTTCCTATCAATGAGAGATTCTCAATGGATAAATTGGTACGGTTATATCTTAAAGAAATTGTTACTCGACATGGAGTTCCAGTATCCATAATTTCAGACAGAGATCCTCGATTTAACTCAAGATTTTGGAGAAGTTTTCAAGATTGTCTCGGAACGAAGCTGAACATGAGTACCGCGTATCATCCGCAGACAGATGGTCAAAGTGAAAGAACGATTCAGACTATTGAAGAGATGCTAAGGGTATGTACACTAGATTTTGAAGGGAGTTGGGACGAGCATTTGCCATTAGTTGAATTCTCCTACAATAACAGTTATCATGCCAGTATTGGAATGCCGCCTTACGAAGCTTTGTATGGTAGAAGATGCAGATCTCCAATATGTTGGGAAGAAGTTGGTGAAAGAAAGATTTTGGGTCCAGAATTGATCCAACAGACGAAGGAGAAAATAGAACTCATTCGGAAAAGATTAACAGCAGCTCAAGATCGTCAACGCAAATATGCTGATCCTACCAGAAAAGATATGGAATTTGAAGTTGGAGAGGCAGTGTTATTAAAAGTTTCTCCTTGGAAAGGTTTATCAAGATTTGGAAAGAAAGGAAAGCTGAGTCCGCGTTATGTTGGCCCTTTTGATATTTTGAAGCGTGTGGGAAAGGTTGCTTACGAATTAGCGTTACCACCTCACATGCAGCATATTCACAATGTGTTCCACGTGTCAATGTTGAAGCGTTATTTACCTGATTCGAATCATGTAATAGAATACGAGCCAATAGAGATCCAGCCAGATTTGTCTTTTGTAGAGCAACCAGTGCAAATTTTAGATAAGAAAGAAAGAGTGCTTAGGAATAAATCTGTATCTTTAGTGCGAATCTTGTGGAGGAATCCCAAGGTTGAAGAGTCGACCTGGGAGTTGGAAAGCGAAATGCGAACCAAGTATCCTCATTTATTTTCCTAGGCTGATTCTGAGGACAGAATCCTGTTAAGGGGGGAAGGATGTAATATCCGGGAAAATTATGTGAATATTATATATTAAATAAATAAATATTGTGTGTTTTATAAATTTAGAGTAATTGTTGCTATGACATGAGATGTTATAACTGTTATGTATGTTTCTGTACGGGCCAGAAAATTTTTTGGTTGATTAAAATATGTTTAAATTGCAATTATATGAACCTATCTGCAATCGGGACGCGTATTTATTGGCGTCTTTATTAAGATACTCGTTTTATTTCGTTTTACGCTTGTTTCAATGAATTTTACGTGTTTTCGGGATTTTCTAGTAATTTAGGGATCGTTCCTGTTTTTCAAAAAATATCGAACCGGGACCCCACCGGGACGTCAAACCCCACAAAATCTGTGTTTTCATTTTTATAAAATTATTTGAGTTTCAAATACCCTTAATTTTTGTATTTTTTTTTATTATTTGCAATTTTCGGGGAATTTTGACATTAATATTGTATTTTATCGTTTTTAAAATTATTCCCCGTAATTATTATTTTGGGGCTTAATTATTGTAATTTAGGGATAAAAACACCCTTAATTTATTTTGGGGATATAATTTCAGAATTAATATAAATAGCTGGACAGGATTAATTTATTCATTTTATTTTATTTAAAATCCAGAAAATTCATAAACACCAAGAACAAGTTCTTGGGGGTGAAATCTTTTCTCTCAACTTCCAACACGGTTTTTGATCGATTCTGGAAACCAAATCAGACATATTAGTAACCAAAATCTTCCTCTCGAAGAGAGCTTTCCATTGATACCCATATTTTGATCTGAGGTACAGTAAATCGAAAAGTCGATTTTTATCTTTTTAATCTTGAAAATCGTTTTTGTTTTTGGATGATTCTGGGTTGATTTTGATGTTATAGACAGCTTTAGAATGATGTTTATGATCGATTTATGTATTTAGTTGCATCGTTTTAGTCCCGGACTATTGAAACCGCATCCTTGAGTTTTGATATTTTAATTTTGGATTTCTGGAATTATATGGACTGTTGTGAATGTTTAGAGTTATGTAGATGGATTGTATGTTGTCTGAGCTTCGTATTGGTATGTAGAACAGTCGATTTGGTTTAGAATCGAGCGAATTCGATTTTTCCGATTTATCCATCGGAGAACTCGAGTTTTTGACCGGAGATCACAACTCCGGTGTTGTTTGTTGATTCTGGGTTCACATGGTGAATTGTATCGTGATTTGGATTAAGTTTGATGTAAAAACCGATTGAAACGGTCGCGTTGAGGCCGTTCTGGGTTTAGCCGGACTTCCATCGCGGCCGCCGGAGAACTCACCGGTTTCTGGGTTTTCCAGAAATCCGGCGGGTTGTTCTTGGCGACCCGACCGGTTTCTTGACGACCCGTTTAGTTTTTGTACCCGACCCGTTTTTGATCCATTATTTCCCAAATTCCATTGCTGTAATCTGTTTCTGCATTTACTTTTTATAATTTATTTTTAAAAATCATTTTCTAAATTACAAAAATCATTTAATTTATATTTAAAAATCATTTACTTATTATTTTTAATTCTAAAAATTATTTTCTGAATTATTTTAAATTCCTAAAATTATTTTCTTTAATTATTTTCAAAAATACAATTTGATTTAATTATTTATAATTAATTTTAGTTAATTATTTATGAATTTAATTAATTGATTAAAAATCAATTAATCAATTAATTTTATTTATAAATAGTTAAATAAATATAAATTATTTATAATTAATTCAAATAATTCCTAAAAATTATTTTTTTAGGTTTTAAAAATTATATTTTGGTATTTAAAAATCAATTAACATTATTATTAATTGATTTAAATCTATTTATTCCTTATTTTATTCATAATAATTAAACCGTTCGTCCGTTTAATACGAAACGAACGCGTACAGACTCAGAAAAATATTGCGCTTCCAATAAAAATACTTTTGAGACCTAATTTCTTTTATATTGCAATGTCATTTGATTTGTGTATCAGTTTAAGTCGGTATTTAATCGGTAAATGCTAATATTGACATAATTTTCATTCTGAATGCACTGAGACGTATCTTTTAATGATTTGACTTATGTGTTACATAAAATATGTGAGTACGTGTTATATAAATGCCATGATTACGTAATACGTGATATACATGCTATCTGTTTCAGTTTTAAAATGCCATGCTAGTTATAAACGATCGGGTAGATGTCAAGACGTATAGTTACGTCGATTGAGTTTAGTTCTGTCAATTAAGATAGTCCTTTTGTTTATAGAATCGAGTAGCAAGGAGTGCAGTCAAGTGTTAGACGAAGATAATAGCCATCAGTTAGAAGCAGAGTTAAAGTAAGAGGTTATTGAGCATACCAGACAAGTACCCCTAACTTCACTTATTGTTCAAGTGACGTTTATTTTGAATTATATTATGCAAGTACCTCTATCTTCATTTATCATTCAATTGATATTGACTCTGAACTTTATTCTTTCGATTTCCATACTATTCTAAGTTCAGAATAGTTAAACGTTTTATATATTTCGCTATAAATCACTCTATACAGTGGAACATTGAATTGAGATTAGCGAATAACTAATTATTCTAGTTATTTCGCCATCGATTGTTGAAATAACTCTGGACCATGAGAAATGGGGAGTTATATGGTTAAGGATGTCCTTTTATTCGGCTCCTTTGATCAAAATGTTTTATGGATTGGATGAATGCGTAAGTGACCGGGACGGACGGTCCAGCGGAGGGCTATTTCTATGTGTTATATGAAATACTATGACACCATTTTGCCACAGGAAGGTATATTGCCTTTTTAATTGAGTACTCGTATTTTGGGGACATGTTTCTATGAATCATGACCTTGTGCTATCACACGAGCTGATCAGCATGTGATAGTACGTCCGTCGGAGTTAGATTCCAATCTAAAAGTTATCGTTTATTGTTGATAATTTGTGAAGCTTTTATTAATGATCAAATATTACTGCTTTTATTCTTTTGTTCAGTTATTATTGGAATGTGGTTTATCATTTCAAGTACATTTTATATTGCTTGCTGAGCATTTCTTTCGCTCATACTTGTTTATCAATCTAATCTTTCAGCTAAGCCAGAGCAAGCTTGAGATCCAGGTTTGGTCAGAAGTCGAGTGCTTATAAATAGTGGTGTGTATTCCAGGTAGACTGTTTTGGGACGCTTGGATAGTCTAGAGGTTTGTAATAAAATTTGAATAATCTGTAAAACTAATTAGACTTATGGTTTGTAATAACACTTGATTTGTAGTAGTGCCTGTTCCATACTATAACCTGTGATCGATCCAGTGCAGGTAAAGGGGTCGTATTTATTTTATTATTCCGCTGTGATTATTTTATTATAATTTAGTGGCAAGTGACCCCCAAATCTAGACCCCGGGTTTGGAGGGCGTCACAAGAAGTGATAATGGCACTGAGTTCAAGAATTCAATCATGGAAGAGTTCTGCAAAGAGCATGCAATCAAACAGGAATTTTCTGCACCTGGAACTCCACAGCAAAATGGAGTTGTAGAAAGAAAGAACATGACTCTTATTGAAGCTGCACGAACTATGCTTGATGAAGCAAAGCTACCAACCTACTTTTTAGCTGAAGCTGTGCAGACTGCTTGTTTTACATAGAATGCTACACTCATAAACAAACATGGAAAAACACCATATGAGATGGTGAAGAAAAAGAAGCCAAATCTGAAATACTTTCATCTATTTGGTTGTAAGTGTTTTGTTCTTAAGACTCATCCTGAACAGCTGTCTAAATTTGATTTAAAAGCTGATGAAGGAATTTTTGTTGGATATCCACTTTCCACAAAAGCCTTCAGAGTCTACAATTTAAGAACAAGGGTTGTCATGGAATCTATCAATGTATCTTTTGATGATAAGAAGAATAACTGGACTTGAAGATTTCAATGATCATGATCAACTGAGATTTGAAAATGAAGATTTCAATTCTGATTCTGTAAATTCTGATGACTTAAACTCTGATCCTGTAAGTTCTGACATGTTAAGTTCTGATGTCATTGAAACTGTTATAACAGCTCCAAAGGAAAATGCACCTATCCAGGGGGAGCAAGCTGAAGATCCTACCACAACTCAAGACTCTCATGAAGCCTCAGAACCTGTCACTAGCTCTTCAAGTTCCGATTTATCAAGTTCTGATGAGCCAAATTCTGATAATTCTGGAATCTCTGATTCTTCAAATCCTGAAAAAACCAACTCAAATTCTGAAGTTTCAGAGAGCATAACTATAGGGGTAGCATCAGAAAATGCTGTTGGAGATAACATGGATCATGAGGGAGGATCCAGTTCTAGAAATCAACTTCCATCGGCAAGGAAGTGGACCAAATCACATACACCTGACTTAATAATTGGAGATCTTGAAGCAGGTGTCAGAACTAGAATTGCAACATCAAATGAATGTCTCTATCATTCTTTTCTATCTCAGACTGAACCAAAGAAAGTGGAAGAAGCTCTTGAAGATGCTGATCGGGTGCAAGCAATACAAGAAGAGTTAAATGAATTTGAAAGAAATAAAATCTGGACCCTAATGCCAAGACCAAAGAATAGATCAGTTGTTTGCACAAAGTGGGTGTTCAGGAACAAAACTGACAGTGATGGCATAATTACAAGGAACAAAGCAAGGCTGGTTGCTAAGGGCTACTCTCAACAGGAGGGTATTGGATTATGGTGAAACATTTGTATCAGTTGCTAGATTGGAAGCCATGAGAATCTTTTTGCCTTATGCTGCTCACAAAAAGTTTAAAGTCTTCCAAATGGATGTGAAATGTGTTTTTCTCAATAAAGAATTGGAAGAAGAGGTGTATGTTGAACAACCTCCGGGCTTTGTAGATTCAAAATTTCCAAATCATGTCTACAGGCTTGACAAAGCACTTTATGGCCTTAAGCAAGCTCCAAGAGCATGGTATGAGACATTAGCTCAATTCCTTCTGGAAAGTGGATTTCACAGAGGCACAATTGATAAAACATTGTTCTACCTCAACCATGGAAAGGACTTACTTTTGGTACAGATATATGTTGATGATATCATATTTGGTTCTACAAATGCCAAACTCTGTGAAAGGTTTACAAAGCTAATACAGTCAAGATATCAAATGAGTATGATAGGAGAACTTAGCTATTTTCTGGGACTTCAAGTCAAGCAAAATGAAAAAGGTACTTTTATCTGTCAATCCAAGTACACCAAAAATTTACTCAAGAAATTTAGAATGCAAGACTTGTAACACCCCCAATTTCAAGGTCGGGAATTCGGGTTGTTACGATCACTTAATATTGTCTAATAAATAATTAATCCTCTTTTCATATCATTACTCGACCTTTTAACCAAACACACACACACACACAGAGGTTATATGCTCAGAAACATTACTAAATTAGCGTTAAAGTATTTAAGTTATTACAGACCGAAGGAAATTATCCCAAAAGGGTGAACGCCGAGAACAGCTCTACATGAGACTGGCTCGGGTCACAACTATTCTTGGTTCGAGTAATCAAAAGGAAACTATCTCTACTTGTCTACCTGAGGTGGCTGGCGGACGAACAGTCTACGGTACTCACGTGCGTCCCCTACCCGCTTGCGGGCAGTCGTCCTGGTTCGGGCCATGCTGGTATTCTGTTGTGATATGATACTTATAAAAGCAAGAGTGAGCACTAACGCTCAGCAAGATATAGATATCCATTATTTGAATATGATCAAATATGGAAAAACAACCATTTAGCATTGTATATTCAAGGTTTCTAAAAGTTTATATGCTTGTCAATTTTATGATTAACTCAACTATAAATGTATCAGTTTAATCAGTTTATACTCGTACTCATTTCCTCTCAAAATCTCAATATGATGTTTGAACCAAGATTCTCAAATGGATGTGATATATATACATCAACATCCTTATTTAAAACTCAGCCTTATCGGCCTTCTGCTGTAGGTTTCACAACAATTTATCCAAAGTGGAGGAAAGGGACTATACTGGAATAAACCACGTACCGGTGATCAGCCGAATACGAAATTTTCTCTACTAGTAGAACGAATACAAACCTAACCGCCTTTGGGCTTATCAATACATTACACGATGGTTACCCATTTCCGTGCAAGTCCGAAAGTCAATGGTCACAGAGACCATATAACTGTATACTGCGCCACTCCGCGCTTGGTCACTACCCGATACTTCTTCGTGTCGGGCAGGCCACATTTCAGTCCCAAAACAATTATATCAGTTACACAAAATCCTTTATCGAAGGAATAGATCATTCTGAGTTGACCTTTAAATAAAATGATTTATTCATCACTTTTAATTCAGTTGATCCTTGGGAGTTGTCGAAGTTTTGAACTTAAAATCATTTTCAAACCCTTAACTGTAGTAGAGTTTTACATATATTGTTCACTTGTTTTTCGTTGAGCGAGGAAGCAAAACCCTTATGCTTGTAGAATAAGTTCCCTAAGGTTTTGATAGGTTTCAGATGATTGATCTCTTCCGAGAATTTTGAATAATTTAGAAAGTATCCTTGGGAACTATGACTATTTTTAAATGATTTTTAGAAGTACGGAATATTAAATATTTACGTTCTTATAATATTTTTTAGAAGGGTTCAATGAATTGATAAAACCTTGAGTACTAAATGTTTCTCAATAAGGTTTAATGAATTGATAAACATCTTAATTAAATACTTAAGACCGGATTTGACATCTTATAATTATCCTTCGAATGGTTATATACATTTTAGATAGAGTGAATTGATTTAAAAACTTTTCAATATCTCTTTAAGTATTTTCCGGATATTTTAGTAACTCTTTAGGTGCTACTTATAAATAAATAATCAAATAGGATATTCATTGAGTGAATATTTGATTATCTCTTATAGCTATAAATCAAATCTCAATCGTTCGCTTAATATGTATGTTACACGAAAGTACTTGTTTATTGAAATAGAAATCTTTCGTGTCCGGCTCGTTCCGGAATTAAATCGATTTAAAATATCTCCGACTCCCACTATCTTGTATTATATTAAAATTACGTTTCAATTTCTCATACTCGTATAAAACGAAGTTTGTTTTCGTGAACAATAGCATAATTTGAATGTATTGATATCACAGACAAGCATATATTTTTAAACCGTAAATCATGGCATCAATATCACAAAAGTATATATAGCATGTATAATTTGTGATAGGATTTCGTAAACTTGCCTCGAGTGCTAGGAGTGGTATGGTCTCGGGGCTTTTGTTGGCGATCTAAAATCAATAACCAATGATCTTAGTTAGTACACGATTATCGATTCGCTTCACTAAATCATTTTTATAAAATCGAAAAATTAATATTTTCTTAAAATTCTTTTTGGACAGTCTTCCTTGCTGCATTATTTAATTATCATGATTTTTCCAAGATTCCAAAATCATTTTTAGCCTTTCAAAATCATCATGCAAGTGGCCTTATGTGCAGTTGGCTTTTTGTATGAACGCTCTACACTAAAACGGTCATAACTCCTAAACCGTAAATCCCCTCGCGACGATCCACACATGTACAGAAACTAAAAATCAATATCTACCCAGTCATGGCCAGTGACTCACAAGTTTCAAATATTTACATGGCCGAATACACTTCAGAAGGCAGACCAAATGCAATAGGCTCCACATTCCATTTCTACTACTTGTTCTTGACACAATCACTACTTATGACCAACACAACACTTTTTACTTCTCAAGATTCACTCATCAACTCATTCTCTACATCATCTAGTATAACATCCAAGAACCACATCTCATAATCTTTAAAACTTAACAAGATTTAGACACATAAACCTCAAGCACTCACAATCTTTTGAATCTTGAAACTATATAACATAAATCCTTAAAATTCAACCAAAAAATCTTTAAGGGTGTAGAGTTATAACTTTATTTGATCCTTAGAACACCTAGGAAGAGTGTATTAACCTTGGAGAAGCTTGATCTATCCTTAACAAGCCTTAAACTAACAAGAAAACATCAAGAACATAACTTAGTTTCTAACCAACAAAAACATGGCCAACTTTGGACCACGATTTACCTATGAAATCCTTAATGAATGGCTATAAAAATTTGCACGTACCTTTTATATGTAATGAGGAAGCTATGGTCCAAATCATGATTTAAGAAGCTCTAAAACTCAAGTTAAAAATTTTTCTTTCCCCCTTGGTCTGAAAATCCGAACTGCTGGTAATAAGGAGTGTGGGAGCTTTTCTTGACTTGGGTACTTGAGTGGTGTGGTGTAACATAGAAGTATGGGTTGATATATAATTATTTGGACAAAAGAAAAATGGAGGTTTGGCTTGATTATTTGTGTGGTGGAGTAGAAAATTAGAAGCATGGTGCATGGTACTTCTTGTTTCCCCTGTACTATTCATGCTACTATTCTAGTTTGATTTACTAACTACTAGCTACACTTCTAACTACTAGTTGGGTGTAGGATCTTGCATGGCCACCTTGCATGGCTTCCATTCACTTCTTATTTAATTTACACTCATGCACTTGTCGTTTTATTCTGATAGTTTTCCCGTAGAATGTTTCATTTCGTAAGGATTTCTTTTATCGTTTATAATCCTTTAATTACTTTCATTCCTTTATCTTGATCTTAATAATACCTTAATGAATTGTTTATTTGACGTAGTACTCCCGGTTCTACACCATTCTTTATGAATACTAGAACACGTAGTATAAATGTGAATCTTTGAATTTCAACGGCTTTTACACTCACTTATTTTCCGCGATAAACAAGAATATGATCTCGGATTTCCAAAATTCCACTATTCATATTTGTGATGAACTCCATACGTATTACATAATTAGTTCCAGTTACTATTCACTAAAGTTTTAAAATATTACAAAAATCAGGGTTCTTACAGTCTCCCCCTTAAAAGGATTACGTCCCAGAATCAATCCATAAATAGATGGGGGTACTTTTCTTGCATGTGACTCTCTAATTCCCAAGTCGACTCCTCGACGTTGTGATGCCTCCATAAGACTCTAACTAGATTGACACTCTTGTTTCGGTGTACTTGCTCTTTTCGGTCAATGATTTCGATTGGCTGCTCAACATAGGACAGATCTGGTTGAAGGTCTACTTGCTCATGCTCCACTATATGTTTGGCATCCGCATTATACTTCCTCAACATTGATACATGAAAAAAATTATGAACCTGTTGAAGATTTGGAGGTAAAGCTAACTCGTATGCCACGGGTCCTATCCGTCCTAGAATCTCGAAAGGTCCAATATAACGGGGGCTCAGCTTCCCCTTTTTCCCAAATCTCATCAATCCTTTCCATGGTGACACTTTCAGAAATACCTGGTCACCTACTTCATATTCTATGTCCTTCCGTGCCAGATCGGCGTATTTACGATGTTGGTCTTGGGCTGCTGCTAGGCGTCCTCTGACTAATTGAACTATGTCCCTTGTCCTTTGTACTAAGTCGGGACCTAGTAACTTTTTCTCACCAACTTCATCCCAATACAAGGGTGAATGGCACCTTCAACCATACAACACCTCGTATGGGGGCATTCCGATACTCGCATGATAACTGTTGTTGTAGGCAAACTCTATCAAGGACAGGTGTTCATCCCCAGAACCATTAAAATCAATTACACACATTCTCAGCATGTCCTCCAATGTCTGAATGGTTCACTCACTTTGTCCATCAGTTTGCAGATGGTAAGCAGTGCTCATGTTTAGTTTGGTTCCTAGGCATTCCTGAAAACTCCTCCAAAATCTGGAGTTGAATCGGTGATCTCGGTCAGGTACGATAGCTACTGGTACTCCATGTCTTACCATAATTTCCTTAATGTATAGCTCCGCTAATCTATCCATTGTGTAGGTTTTCTTGATTGGAAGAAAGTGCGCTGACTTGGTTAGTCGGTCTACAATTACCCATATTGTATCACGGTTAGTCTTAGTTCGGGGTAATCCTACCACAAAATCCATAGCTATCTGCTCCCATTTCCACATCGGAATTTCTAAGGGTTGCAAGAGTCCGCTTGGTCGCTGGTGTTCTGCCTTTACTCTCTGACAGGTAGAGCTGGCCAAATGTGCGGGTTTGAACCGCACATTCGGGACCGGTTCGTACGGAAACCCATAATTATTCGGCCCGAACCGGGCCGGTTCAAACCCGCACAATTCGTTAAATCAATCGAGCCGGTTACGAATGTAATATTCGAGAACCGAGACCGGGACCGGCCCGCACTAACCCATCCACACGAAACTCGGGCGAGTTGCACGTGGTTACAGACCCGCACAGCCCGCACAGGCTCGCGGGTGTGCGGGCTTGAATCTCAATTCCCAATTAAATATGTTAATATTTTAAACATTTTATTGATTATGTGTGGTTTACTTGGCAATGAAAACCAAATAAGTAATACTACGAGTTCAAGCAAGCAATATAGACTGTCCACTTGTATCTATATTTTACAATTTATGAAGTGTGGACAACTACAACTTCAATATATTTTTTTCTCTCATCTTGGTTCTCATGAGTAGTGACTGTGCTTAAATCAATTGATAGCTAGTTTGATGACGAAGATATATAGGAGTATAACATAAAATTTTGTTTTTTCAATTCTGTTGATAATCCGGAGCCCGAACCCTTCAACCCGCGGCTCGCACAGCTCGCTCACGAGCTCAGTGTCGGGTACGAGTTTGCTTCTATCGGTTCAAGCCCGACCCGGCCCGATTCGTTTAATTAACGTGCCGGTTCAGTGTTCATTATTTTCGGGTCCAACCCACTTCCGACCCGGCCCGGACCGCACAGCCCACACTGTTGGCCACCTCTACTGACAGGTCATACACTTACTGACCCACTCCGCCACATCCTTCTTCATGTTAGACCACCAGTAGTACTCCTTCAAATCTTGGTACATTTTAGTGCTCCCTGGGTAGACCGTATATCTAGAGCTGTGTCCTTCACGTAAAATTTCATCCTTTAATTCTTGGACGTTAGGGACCCATATCCTGTAGGCATGCCTCCTAATTCCCTTCTTGTCTGGTTCACACTTGGCCTCCTCTCCGCTTACCAGTTCCTTGTTCTCCCTCAACACTATTTCTTGGCATCGCCTAATCTTTTCCAGTAGCTCCGGTTGCATAACCATCTCATACAAGCCTTCGGTCCCTAGCTCAGCGACCTTGACCTCAATCTCTAACTTTTCAAATTCTCTGATCAAATCCTCAGACGTGCTGATCCTTTTCAACCTTTCCTTACGACTAAGGGCATCGACCACCACATTGGCCTTCCCCGGGTGATAAAGAATTTTGCAGTCGTAGTCCTTAATCAATTCTAACCACCTTCTCTGCCTCATGTTTATCTCCTTCTGGGTGAAGATATATTTAAGACTCTTGTGGTCAGTATAAATCTCACATTTTTCTCCGTAAAGGTAATGTCTCCACATCTTAAGGGCAAACACTATGGCGGCTAATTCTAAGTCATGGGTGGGGTACCTCATTTCATATTCCTTTAATTGCCTGGATGTATAGGCAATCACCTTACCGTGTTGTATCAGCACACATCCCAAACCCTTATGGGATGCATCACTATAAATCACAAAGTTCCCTTTATCGTCTGGTAGGGCCAGCACTGGGGCCGATACCAACCTTTTCTTCAATTCCTGGAAACTCTCCTCACATTTCTCTGTCCAATCAAACTTTTCTATTTTCCGAGTAAGTCTAGTCAATGGGCCTGTTATCTTGGCAAAATCCTTTACAAACCTTCGATAATACCCGGCCAGTCCAATATAGCTTCTTACCTCGGTGGGTGTGGTTGGCTGTTCCCAATTAGCGACAGCTTCTATCTTTGCAGGGTCTACGAGAATTCCTTCCTTACTAATCACATGACCCAAAAATTGAACTTCTTTCAACCAAAATTCACACTTTGAGAATTTGGCATACAATTTTTCTTTCTATAAGATTTCCAATACTATCCTGAGGTGTTCTGCATGTTCCTCCTCCGATCTAGAGTAAATTAGAATATCATCGATGAAGACTATCACGCATTCATCCAGATACTTCTTAAAACTCTGTTCATCAGATCCATGAAAGCCGCGGGCACGTTAGTCAAACCAAATGACATAACTAGGAACTCATAATGTCCGTACCTAGTGCGAAATGCAGTCTTAGGTATATCTTCCGGTTTGATCTTAAGTTGGTGATAACCTGTCCTAAGGTCAATCTTGGAAAAACATGTTGCATTCTTCAGTTGGTGAAAGAGGTCATCTATTCTTGGCAATGGGTACTTGTTCTTAATGGTCAGCTTGTTCAGCTCTCGATAATCGATGCACAGTCTCATGCTGTCATCATTCTTCTTCATAAATAATACGGGTGCACCCCACGGGGACACGCTCGGTCTAATTATTCCTTTATCCAATAGATCTTGCAGTTGATCAGCCAACTCTTTCATTTCAACGGGGGCCACACGATACGGGGCCTTTGATACTGGTGTCGTGCCGGGAGCTAAATCAATGGCAAATTCTATCTCCCGATCCGGGGGTAGTCCGGGAAGATCCTTGGGAAATACATCCTCGAACTCATTAACTACAAGTATGGTGTGGATCTCAGGGGTTTCTCGTTTGGTATCCACCACATGAGCCAAGTAGGCCTCACATCCTTGCCTTAAAAGTCTCTTGGTCTGCACCATAGTTAGAAATTTCTTGGTTTGTCGTTGCCCCTTAATTATTATTCTCTAACCACTAGGTGTTTTCAATTTTACTTTCTTCCCCTCATAATTAATATGGACATGGTTCCTAGATAGCCAATCCATTCCTAATATCACATCAAACTCCCCTAATCGAAAGGGAATTAAATCTACTGGGTATCTCACTCCACCTAATTCTAGGTTGCAGTTAGCATAAACTTGATTTACAGGGATAATCTCTTGATTAGCTATTTCCACTTGCAAAGATTCTTTCAAAGGTTCCACTTTTAAGTCCAATTTTTCAGCAAATTCCTTAGATACGAAAGACTTAGTAGCTCCAGAATCAAATAGCACATTGGCGAAATTGGAGTTTAGGAGGAGTGTACATGCTATAACATTGGTGTTCCTTACGACATCTTTCACAGTCATATTAAAGGTCCTGGCAGTCGGCACTCTGTTAGATGCAGCTACACTACCCCTCGAGCTAGTTGGGGCTGCCATAGGGCAGTCCTTCTTCATGTGTCCTGTCTTTCCGCACTGAAAACACTTAGCCGCTTCCTGGTTACAAGCTGTGGCATAGTGCCCTACCTTACCACATTTAAAGCATGTTACCGGTTTCTGCATACATTTCCCAGAATGCTTCTTACCACAGCTCTTGCATTCTGGCAGAGGTGGTCGTGGTTGGCTATGATAAGACATTCCCGTTTGGTTCCCGCTCCGGGCCACACTCACGCTCCCTGATCCCCCGAATCCTGTACTGCGGTTGGGTTAGGAGGCCATCCCCCTGACAAACTTACTAGGGAAGCTCTCCCCTCCCACACTCCTGCTTTGACCATCAAACTTTCGTTTCTTAGTTTGCTTCATTTTCTGGCTCATTTCACTCCCTGCTTCAGCTATTGTGGTCTTCTGCACTAGGGTGGCATAGTCAGTTATCTCCAGAATTGCTAGCTTGTTCTGAATCCACTGCTTCAATCCCTGTTGAAATCTCTCAGCCTTTTGCTCTTTGGTGCCCACCAGCTGTGCCACAAACCTCGACAATTCTGTGAACTTAGCTTCATATTCCGCTACGCTCATATTCTCTTGTTTCAGCTCTAGGAACTTTCGCTGCATCTGAATCTCCATAAACTTCGGGACATACTTCTTTAAAAACAACTCAGTGAATCTTTCCCAAGTAACAATCCCTTGGGGCTCCATATTTTTCTTGGCTTCCCACCAATAGTTAGCCTCACCCTTTAAGAGATAAGTGGCAAAATTAGTCTTGTGGGCTTCCTCAGTGCCAATTCGCTCAAAGGTCTTTTATACCTCTTTCAGCCAAGCCCTGGCCTGAACTGGGTCAGCAACACCGTGAAACTCTGGGGGCTTGACCGACTTGAAAGATTTAAACGCATTATCCATGGCCTGCTGGGGTTGCTGGGGTGGTCGTTGCTGTTGCAGGTTTTGCCTCGGAAATTCTACAAACTGCTCCATAGGGTTCACTAGCACTTCCATCCCCTGAGTATCTTAAGCCTCTGACTCTTCATAGTCCTCATCATCATACTTATTTCGTTCTTCATTAATTCTTAATGGTGGGGTCTGTGCTCGATGCCCTTGTTCATTATTACTGCCCTGGCCGCCAGATGCAGCCCGGTGAGTTCTTGTTACTATTCTCCTTGGCGGCATTTTCCTGTTACATAAACTTATTTAGGTTGTTTTCATTTGCCAATCCTCATGCTTCCTGATTTGTTATGACAATATATAATTATGCAGGTATGAAAGAAGATTAAACCACAATCTAGAAATCGCAACTAATCAACACGATAATTATACATAATTTGGCCATATGCCAGGTCTGGGTACAACATACTGAATAATAAAAGTACAATCAGCCTTAATACAATAATCCTTAGCTGGTGGCACTATCAAAGATAACAACCAAAATAACTATCACAAAACAACTAAGTACCATCGCTGAGGAATAACAACCAACTACTAACAGTGTCCACTAGCCACGAGCAACATCACGAATCCGCCTCATAGCGTGGACCACAACCCTGATAACCTCGCGCCTACTCACCAAGTCACGCAGTGGGGATAAGCGGCGAATCCTACCGATGGTCCTCTGCTCTATGTGGCGAATGGTCCTGCGCACGCGTCGGGCGCTGGGGTATCCTCGCCTGCCTCAAGCCTCTATCCTCATGTGCCGCTCGATGGAAAGCTGGTCCCTCAGTTCGGCAATACTGGCGTTGGCCGCTGTAAGATCTGTCACACCCCAACTTAAACAGCAAATTAAATATAGCTATTACAACATTTTAAAAGAAATAACATAACCAAATCCAAGATCTTACAGTTTAGGGTTTGGAACAGCCCAACACTACCAACTACTACATCTGATTTTAAATACCGAGTCCTCACACAAACTACTATCACTTATTCTACCTGAGCTCGAACATAAGCATCAGCATCACAGGTCTTACGGGCAGTCTGCTTGAATCTAACGATAGCTGCTAGCTGTAATATCAGGGTAGAGCAATGAGTGAGCCAAATGCTCAACAAGTGCTAACAGTACGATATAAAACATAAATCGAGATATACATTAAAGAATGACAATGGAAAGACATAACCAATGATAATGAGGGATAAAACTATGGGTGATGACATCATTTTTGCTTGTATCAAAACAATTTCAAAATCATGTCTTAATCAAAATCATTTTATGATGCTACGGATTACAGCCGGTGATCAGCCATAAAGTAATCCCGAACCTCGCTGGGTTCTAAAATATTAATGGGAATCCCTAGGCAACTTTTAAGCCTAATATAAATGTGGAAATGACTCGCGTCTCAGTCCAGATCCACCATTCAAAGAAAACATTTATCCCCCTTTGGGACTGAAAACCCACATTTTATTTATTTCAAAAACTGATGCCGAATTATAACAAAATCTCTTTTTACAGTAAACATTTTTATCAAGGGATTATAGATCAACTCGAAACAAGGAAAATATGGTACTAAATCTCAGGGCCATGATTCACAAAACTATACTCTATTAAAGTAACTGAATGGTTTTCATATATCAAAGATTTAGACAAGGGGATTTAGTGAGGCTATTGGATATTAAAAAGGGTAATGCCAAATTGGGCTTTAAGCAATGGTTTCTCATCAAGGTTCAAGTGCTGGATCATCAAGAATGTAAGCTTCATGAATACTAAGGGTGTTAAGGTATACAGAAATGATCTTTAGCTCAGGATATATATATCAAAATTGTCAAGCTTTAGGATAAGAAAGAGGGTATCAATCAATGAGGAATCACGTTGGTAAGTATCTGACTATCATAGTTCAAGGTAAGGTTCTATAGGGGTTCAAGTATCAGGATGAGATATTAATACTTAGGAATCATTAGCATGTTAATCAAGAGGATCAATCAAGTATTATAACAACTCTTTATTTTATCATGGCATTCAACTATCATGAAAAGACTTTTGAACTACTTGCAATAAGTACTCGAGGGTTCATGGCATCTCTATATAATTCAAAGATAAACATAAGATACGCTTGATTTAATATATCAAATGACACAGGATAGTTGTAGCAATGTATGAACCATTAGCAGTAAATACGAAGGTCAAGTTGAATCACTTTTCTTGAGAAAGGCTGGTCTGGTCTGACTGGTAGGAGCAACTGGAGCTTCACTCGACCTTTATGGCAAGTTTTCCCTCGTCTCGAGATCCTACAAAAATAATAATCTTCATTATAATATATTCTCACCAACTTAACCTATTTACAACCCGAAATTAAACACGGATGGCACTTAGGCCTATATGCACTTAATTTTATATTCACTTTTAAATTACAATTGTACTCAGATAGCCACATAATCACATATCATATATTAATACCAAATAACACCATATACACCATAATGCAACACTAGGCTTGGATGATCTCGACTCACAACTTAAGTCACTTGGTCGCTAAACTAGACAAAGTCTTCAAATTTTGGCTTCCTAACTCGATGTGCCTTTACTAAACTATTCAAAACCTATTGACCTTCACTTGTGCCTTTTGCTCTACTGACGTTATACTATCTTACAACTATGGTGGTCAACCTAAATCTCACTCCTAAGTGTTCTAAAACTATGTGATAAGTGAAAGTGCTCACTGGTGCAAATTTCAGAATGACAACTATGGTTTCTTGAGTGCATTAGACACTCTTAAACTACAATTTTTCCTTCAAAACTTTTACACAAGACTCTCCTGACCTAAGGGCATATCCCAAACTTGATGTGGCTCAAGGTCCTAGCTTGGGCCTTCTTGGGCCTAAGCTAAAAGTCCAAAGTTCCCCTATTTTTCTGGGCAGAAAACGCCCTGACTTGAATTAACTTGTGACACATGGTTAAAACTCATATCCTATGAACTATGGTTGGAAAAACTTCTCTGACAATCCCTCTCACTAAGGCCCAACAGGGCCTAATGAGGGCCTACACATGACATGGTCAAATCTCCCTATTTCTAAGTTGCAACAAAACTGTCCCCTGCTGGACAGATTTTGTTATTCTACTTGTGCACCTAACCAAATGACATGAAAACCTCCAACCAACACCTAAAACCTTTTATATACTCCCAATACTAACTTCTGGTGGTTTGGGCCTCAAAGTGCACATCAATGACATGGTCAAAACTCACTCTAAACCTCAGGGTACTAAACTGATTTTCTGCAGAAATTATAACTCTCATTTCTCCAAGGTTTTGACTTGACAAACTCAACTACCAACAACCCAATACCCAAACCAAGACTTAATCATGGTGATCTACTGAACTAACTCCCTTATTCTCAAAATAACTTTGGTGGAGATCATCCTTACCTAAGGTGCAATTATGGCAAAATAAAAGAAACTACACTTCACAACTCACAAATCATCAAGTTTTTGAAACAACAAGATATACATTTTTATAAACGATAACCACGAATTATTACCATGCATCAAGGACCATTAATCAATATTAACACCTTATTCCTACTGAAATTAAAGCTTACTAACAAAATCTTTCCAAATGATCAAAATCTTCCAACATTCCAAGAGAAATTTACATGCATGCATGTCTTCGAGTTTTACCAATCAAAGCAACATGTTTTCTAATTATATATTACCATGAAATTGACATGCAAGCCTATAATAAGCTATATCTAGATGATCACTTAGCATGCAAGGAGTTCCATCAAATTTTCACCAAAAAAATTCAAGCCATTATCACATAAACATGCAAAAATTGAACAAAGCAACAAGAATAGTCTTAAGGACCATTCATTCGGCTCCCCTATGGTCATGGCCGAATGAAATGGAAGGAAATGGCCATTTAATCATCAAGAGTTTCCTTCTCAAGACTTGGCACTTCTCCATTCCTTGTAGTCCTCTCAAAAACAACCCTAAACTCACAAGAATCAAGGTTGTACTTTGAGTTTCAACTAAAACCTTTACATGCAACCTTAAAACTTAAACTTTCTACTCAAAACTCTTTGAAATATGAGTGATCATGGTATGGGAAGTAACATTTACTTCTATAGATGGTGGAAGCTTGGTTGAGAAATGAAGAAAAATGGGGAGGGGTGGTTTCGGCTAAAAGCCGAGAGTGAAAGAGGGAGTAGCCGAGAGTGAGAGAGAGAGGATGGAGAGAAGAATAAGTGTGGTGGTGAGTGATGTGTGAAATGATCATGTCTTTACTTGTTTTTATGGTTTTTGTGTTGACAAATGTGAGTGGAAATAGGAATTGACATGATTACCCTTCCACTTGCACTTGGTTCAATTTGCATGCAAGGGTAAAGAAGGTATTTGGCTAGAAAATAAGAGTTAGTGGGGTGGTTTTTGACTCTTTAGCCCTTTTGGATTGAATAGAAAAGATTTGCATGCAAGGATAACTATGTAATTTGCTAATTATGACAATTAATACTTATAAAGATTTAATTTTATAAAATAAAACACAAGTTCAAAAATTATAAAATTCATACCATAAAATAACTTGGATTTTTAGAAATTTTATAAAACTACTTTTGAATTTTATGAACAAATAACTTTTTGAAAAGATATTTATTCAAGGTTTAAGATATTCCTTATAAATCAAAAATGAAAGAATTAATTAAACTTTTGATTTGAAAAATCATATACCACGTATCGAAAATTTAAGACGCAAATATTCTCATTCACACAAGCATACAATAGTTGAATATATTGGCATTCGGCTTTATAATTACACCAAATTTTACAATTAATATTACACGGAAATGCCGGTTGTAACATCCTCTCCCCGTTAAGGGATTCTGTCCCTAGAATCTAAGAGAATAGATGAGGATACCGGGAACGCATATCAGACTCTAACTCCCAAGTCGATTCTTCAACCTTAGGGTTCCTCCAAAGCACTTTTACTAACTTTACTGACTTATTTCTAAGGCTCTTCTCTTGCCAGTCGAGTATTTTAACCGGTTGCTCCACAAATGACAGGTCTACCTGAATTTCTACAGGTTCATATTCTATTATATGGCTAGCGTCAGGATTATACTTCTTAAGCAACGACACATGGAACACATTATGCACATGCTGATACTGAGGTGGTAAGGCCAACTCGTAGGCCACCTTTCCCACTTGACTCAATATTTCAAAAGGACCTATATATCTAGGTGCTAACTTCCCTTTCTTGCCAAATCTCATCAACCCTTTTCTAGGTGACACCTTCAACAAAACAGCTTCGCCAATTTGGAATCGAACATCCTTACGCGCTGGATCCGCATACTTCCTCTGTCTATCTTGAGCAGCAAGCAACCTTTTCTGAATTAACTTGACTGAATCATGCAACTGTTGTACCAATTCCGAGCCGAGAATTCTTCCTTCCCCTACTTCATCCCAACTTGTTGGTGATCTACATTTTTGCCCGTACAAAGCTTCGTATGGTGGCATGCCGATACTGGAATGATAGCTGTTGTTGTAAGAGAATTCAATCAACGGCAAATGGTCGTCCCAACTTCCTGCAAAATCGATTGCACTACTGCGCAACATGTCTTCAATTGTTTGGATTGTCCTTTCACTCTGGCCATCAGTCTGCGGATGGTACGCCGTGCTCATATTCAACTTTGTGCCCAGACATTCCTGAAATTGCTTCCAAAATCTCGAGTTAAATCGGGGATCTCTGTCTGAAACTATTGATACAGGTACTCTATGTCTTAGTACGATTTCGCGCACATACAGATGAACCAACTTGTCCAGTGACGACTTTTCGTTAATTGGAAGGAAATGCGCTGACTTCGTAAGACGATCAATTATAACCCATATTACGTCATGCCCGGATTTCATTCGCGGTAGTCCTACTATAAAGTCCATAACGATATTTTCCCATTTCCATTCTGGAATCTTCAGGGGCTGAATTAATCCGCTTGGTCGTTGATGTTCTGCCTTCACTTTCTGACAAGTATAACACTTCGCAACCCATTCTGCCACGTCTCGCTTCATATTTGGCAACCAAAAGTTCTTCTTTAAGTCTCGATACATCTTGGTACTTCCCGGGTGGATTGAAAATTTCGAATTGTGGGCTTCATGGAGGATCTCATTCTTTAATTCAGGTACATGAGGAATCCAAATTCTGGAAGAAAACCTTAGTATCCCTTGCTCATCCCTTTGAGTATTAATCTCCTCTCCAGATAACTGATTCTTCTCTTTCTCCATTACTTCTTCTTGACACTTCTTTATCTTTTCCACTAGTGTTGGCTGAAAGGTCATTGCACGACAAACTTTCTCAACTTCTCCGCAAGCACAAAGTTCCAGTTCAAATCTCTCGATTTCTTCAGATAACGCTTTTGATGTTATCATCATATTTAGTCTCTCCTTCCTACTCAGAGCATCGGCCACAACATTCGCCTTTCCAGGATGGTAATTTATCGAGCAGTCATAATCCTTGATCGATTCCAGCCATCTCCTCTGCCTCATATTGAGCTCCTTCTGAGTGAAAATATACTTTAAACTCTTGTGATCCGTGTAGATTTCACACTTCTCTCCGTAGAGGTAATGTCTCCAAATCTTAAGTGCGAACACTATGGCGGCTAGTTCAAAGTCATGCATCGGGTACTTTAACTCATGCGGTTTCAACTGTCTTGACGCATATGCGATCACTTTACTGTGTTGCATCAACACACAACCCAAACCCTTATGTGAAGCGTCGCTGAATATTACAAAGTTCCCTTGATCATCTGGTAGCACTAACACCAGAGCGGTTACCAATCTCTGTTTCAACTCTTGAAAGCTATCCTCACATTCTGCACTCCATTCGAACTTCTGATTCTTTCTGGTTAACTTGGTCAATGGCGTGGCGATTTTCGAAAAATCCTTGACGAACCTTCTATAGTATCCTGCCAACCCTAGAAAACTTCGCACTTCCATAAGAGTCTTTGGCCTCTCCCAACTCATAACTGCCTCAATCTTTGCCGGATCCACTTTAACTCCTTCATTTCTAATGACATGCCCCAAAAATTGAACTTCTTTTAACCAGAACTCATATTTGGTAAACTTGGCATACAACTTCACTTGACGAAGTATTTCCAATGCTATCCAGAGGTGCTGCTTATGTTCTTCTTCCGACTTAGAATAAATAAGGATGTCATCAATGAATACCACGACAAATTTGTCCAAATACTTCTTAAATACCCGATTCATCAGATCCATAAATGCGGCCGGAGCGTTGGTCAGTCCAAACGGCATTACTAAGAATTCATAATGCCCATATCTGGTCCTAAATAAGGTCTTGGGAATATCTTCTTCTTTGATCTTAATTGATGGTATCCCGATCTCAAATCAATCTTTGAAAAGCATTTTGCTCCCTTCAACTGGTCAAAAAGGTCATCTATTCTTGGTAGCGGGTAGCGGTTCTTGATCGTTACCTTATTCAACTCCCGATAGTCTATGCATAATCGCATACTCCCATCTTTCTTCTTTACAAACAGAACAGGTGCTCCCCATGGCGACGTACTTGGTCGTATCACTCCCTTATCCAACAATTCTTGTAGCTGGCTCGCCAACTCTTTCATTTCTGCTGGTGCCATCCTATATGGGGCCTTTGAAACTGGTTCCGTTCCTGGAGCAAGGTTGATCTCGAACTTGATTTATCGATCTGGTGGTAAACCTGGTAGTTCGTCGGGAAACACATCTGGGAACTCGTTAATTACAGGAATATCTTCTATGTTAGGGCTGCCTTTTTCTGAATCCACTACATAAGCTAGGAACGTCTCACAACCTTTTCTAAGTAGCTTCTTAGCCTGAACAATTGTAAGGAATAGTTGCTCTTGCCTCTGCCCCTTAAATACTACCTTCTCTCCACTCTTCGTCTTTAAATACACTTTCTTGGTCTTACAATTAATCTGAGCGTTATTCTCTCCTAACCAATCCATTCCTAAAATTATATCAAACTCTCCCAACTTGAAGAGTATCAAGTCGGCTGAAAACTTATACCCCGAAATATCAATCTCACACTTTGGACAAAATTGATTCACATGAATCTTCTCTTGGTTCGCAATTACCACATTTACTACCTCACTCATAATCATTTTATCACATTGGAGCTTATCAACAAAAGTTTCTGATATGAAAGATCTTGTTGCTCCCGAATCAATCAATACTTTAGCTTTGACATTATTGAATAAAAGTGTACCTGCTATCACCTCAGAATTCTGAACAACATCCTTCATCTTCAGATCAAATGTCCTTGCTGTTGCTTGCGGGGTTGGTGTAGGTAGTGGAGGTAATGCCAATACCTCAGCTGGCACGCTTGCACTGGTACTTGCCACGTTCATCAGAGCTTTGACTGGTCCGGTTGCCTTGCACTCCCTAGCTATGTGTCCAGTTCTCCCACACTTGTAACATGTAACTCCTGGCTTCGGTATCTTGCACTCATTTGCCAAATGTCCCTTCTAATTGCACATATAACATGTCATGCTCAACTTATTACACACTCCGGGGTGCCTTCTTCCACAGTGCTTGCATTCCGGTCTCTGGAACCTGTTTTCTCCAACTTGCCCTTGGCTTGCCTGATTGTTCCCCTTCGATTCTTTCCTTTTGCCCGAATTTCCTTTTTTTTGAAAATTTCCGCCCTTATGGAAACCAATCCTCTTTACATTCCGATCTTGTGAACTTCCTGCTTCAGAATTTTCTCCATAAAATGGAACTTTCCTCTTCTTGTTATCCCTTTCCTTCCTTGACTGCGTCCCATTATTCTCAATCAGAGCAGCTTTCCGTACTACTCCCGCGTAAGTTTCAAGCTCAAACATAGCCACTCTATCTCTTATCCAAGGCTCCAATCCTTGCTGAAATCTCTTTGCTTTTTCCTCCTCGGTGCTGGTATACTTTTTCACAAACCTTGACAACTCAGTAAACTTCTTCTCATATTCCAGTACAGTCATGTTCCCTTGCTTCAGCTCAAAAAATTTAAGCTTCATCTGATTCTGCATGTACTTAGGGTAATACTTGTCCAGAAATAACTTCTTAAATCTCTCCCAAGAAACCTGCTGAGTGACTTCCATAGCTTTTACTGATTCCCACCAATAGATGACTTCTCCCTTCAAGAAGTAAGTAGCATATGGCGTCTTCTGATCGTCTCCTAACTGCACCAACTCAAAAGCCCTTTCCATCTCCTTGATCCATGTGTTAGCTATCACTGGATCAGTGGTATCATGAAATGCAGGTGGATTCACATTCTGAAAAGCCTTGAAAGTGATAATTTGTCTAGGTGGTACTGGTGGTTCAGGTGGTTGGTGTGGTTCACGGTTATCTTGGTTTTCAATTCGTTGTTGAAGAGTTAGTTGTTGTTGAGCTATAACATTGGTTTGTTGTTGCAAAGTTTCCAGTAGTCGAAGAATGCTTGGGTCTGTGGTGGATGTGGTTGTTGGGTTCTTCTTTTTGAGAGGCATGATCCTGAAATAAGAGTTATGTCAAAACAGATATGAATGATAAAATGATTCGAGGGTATCGCATGGCATTCTTATTTACATATGGGGTCAAGTTTCCAAATTAAGCAGATATGGTGATGCATATAAAAATGTAAAATAACAGTTGGGAGCAAATGGAATAATAAAACATAATTATTGAAATTTTTAAAGGTCACAATACATAGGATTAGGACAAAGTCTGATTCTAGGAATAACAGGCTTATTTAAAGGAAACAACGGAAACAACTGGGGATTCCACAGAGTCTGGTAGTACAACAACATGAAAGGTAAATGGAAAGAACTAAGGCTCCACTCCATCTGAACGGGGCTTGGTAGTCTTTTCCTCTCGAAGCGTCTTCATAATGCTCTGGAGCTCATCCGCCACCATCTGAATGACATACTGGCTGGTGCGGTCCCGGTGCGCTGGCATCTCCTCAAGCTTAGTATTGACGTACTGAACCAAGGTCTCAAGTCTCGCAGTCATCTGTTCCTTGGGCTTCCCTTCGTAGTTTCGGCTGTCCGGGTACACGTTCTTCAGTCGGTCTATCAGTCGGTCGTACTTGCCCTGAAGCATGTCGAACTCGCGCCTCAACTCAGTATACACAGTGAAAGCAATAGTGTCATCCGACCCAGAGGATGACGAGGAATGCGCCCTTTGCTAACAACCAATAGGAGGAGTATTAATAAGAAATTTACTTAACCTACTCTCTCGCATATTATCTATAACCTACACACATATCCTATAACCTATTTGGGCTGTCCAGGGACTCCAAACCGTAGCTCTGATACCAAAACCTGTCACACCCCAACTTAAACAGCAGATTAAATATAGCTATTACAACATTTTAAAAGAAATAACATAACCAAATCCAAGATCTTACAGTTTTGGGTTTGGAACAGCCCAACACTACCAACTACTACATCTGATTTTAAATACCGAGTCCTCACACAAACTACTATCACTTATTCTACCTGAGCTCGAACATAAGCATCAGCATCACAGGTCTTACGGGCAGTCTGCTTGAATCTAACCATAGCTGCTAGCTGTAATATCAGGGTAAAGCAAGGAGTGAGCCAAATGCTCAACAAGTGCTAATAGTACGATATAAAACATAAATTGAGATATACATTAAAGAATGACAATGGAAAGACATAACCAATGATAACGAGGGATAAAACTATGGGTGATGGCATCATTTTTACTTGTATCAAAACAATTTCAAAATCATGTCTTAATTAAAATCATTTTATGACGCTACGGATTACAACCGGTGATCAGCTGCGAAGTAATCCCGAACCTCGCTGGGTTCTAAAATATTAATGGGAATCCCTAGGCAACTTTTAAGCCTAATATAAGTGTGGAAAGGACTCGCGTCTCAGTCCAGATCCACCATTCAAAGAAAACATTTATCCCCCTTTGGTAAACATTTTTATCAAGGGATTATAGATCAACTCGAAACACGGGAAATATGGTACTAAATCTCAGGGCCATGATTCACAAAACTATACACTATTAAAGTAACTGAATGGTTTTCATATATCAAAGATTTAGACAAGGGGATTTAGTGGGGCTATTGGATATTAAAAAGGGTAATGCCAAATTGGGCTTTAAGCAATGGTTTCTCATCAAGGTTCAAGTGCTGGATCTTAAAAATGTAAGCTTCATGAATACTAAGGGTGTTAAGGTGTGCAGAAATGATCTTTAGCTCAGGATATATATATCAGAATTGTCAAGCTTTAGGATAAGAAAGAGGGTATCAATCAATGAGGAATCACGTTGGTAAGTATCTGACTATCATAGTTCAAGGTAAGGTTCTATAGGGGTTCAAGTATCAGGATGAGATATTAATACTTAGGAATCATTAGCATGTTAATCAAGAGGATCAATCAAGTATTATAACAACTCTTTATTTTATCATGGCATTCAACTATCATGAAAAGACTTTTGAACTACTTACAATACGTACTCGAGGGTTCATGGAATCTCTATATAATTCAAAGAAAAACATAAGATACGCTTGATTTAATATATCAAATGACACAGGATAGTTGTAGCGATGTATGAACCATTAGCAGTAAATACGAAGGTCAAGTTGAATCACTTGCCTTGAGAAAGGCTGGTCTGGTCTGACTGATAGGAGCAACTGGAGCTTCACTCGACCTTTATGGCAAGTTTTCCCTCGTCTCGAGAACCTACATAAATAATAATCTTCATTATAATATATTCTCACCAACTTAACCTATTTACAACCCGAAATTAAACACGGATGGCACTTAGGCCTATATGCACTTAATTTTATATTCACTTTTAAATTATAACTGTACACACATATCCACATAATCACATATCATATATTAATACCAAATAACACCATATACACCATAATGCAATACTAGGCTTGGATGATCTCGACTCACAACTTAAGTCACTTGGTCGCTAAACTAGACAAAGTCTTCAAATTTTGGCTTCCTAACTCGATGTGCCTTTACTAAACTATCCAAAACCTATTGACCCTCACTTGTGCCTTTTGCTCTACTAACCTTATACTATCTTACAACTATGGTGGTCAACCTAAATCTCACTCCTAAGTGTTCTAAAACTATGTGATAAGTGAAAGTGCTCACTGGTACAAATTTCAGAATGACAACTATGGTTTCTTGAGTGCATTAGACACTCTTAAACTAAAATTTTTCCTTCAAAACTTTTACACAAGACTCTCCTGACCTAAGGGCATCTCCCAAACTTGATGTGGCTCAAGGTCCTGGCTTGGGCCTTCTTGGGCCTAAGCTAAAAGTCCAAGGTTCCCCTGTTTTTCTGGGTAGAAAACGCCCTGACTTGAATTAACTTGTGACACATGGTTATAACTCATATCCTATGAACTATGGTTGGAAAAACTTCTCTGACACTCCCTCTAACTAAGGCCCAACAGGGCCTAATGAGGGCCTACCCATGACATGGTCAAATCTCCCTATTTCTAAGTTGCAACAAAACTGTCCCCTGCTGGACAGATTTTGTTATTCTACTTGTGCACCTAACCAAATGACATGCAAACCTCCAACCAACAACTTAAACCTTTTATATACTCCCAATACTAACTTCTGGTGGCTTGAGCCTCAAAGTTCACATCAATGACATGGTCAAAACTCACTCTAAACCTCAGGGTACTAAACTGATTTTCTGCAGAAATTATAACTCTCATTTCTCCAAGGTTTTGACTTGACAAACTCAACTACCAATAACCCAATACTCAAACCAAGACTTAATCATGGTGATCTACTGAACTAACTCCCTTATTCTCAAAATAACTTTGGTGGAGATCATCCTTACCTAAGGTGCAATTATGGCAAAACAAAAGAAACTACACTTCACAACTCACAAATCATCAAGTTTTTGAAACAACAAGATATACATTTTTATAAAAGATAACCACGAATTATTACCATGCATCAAGGACCATTAATCAATATTAAAACCTTATTCCTACTGAAATTAAAGCTTACTAACAAAATCTTTCCAAATGATCAAAATCTTCCAACATTCCAAGAGAAATTTACATGCATGCATGTCTTCGAGTTTTACCAATCAAAGCAACATGTTTCATCACTTAGCATGCAAGGAGTTTCATCAAATTTTCACCAAAAAAATTCAAGCCATTATCACATAAACATGCAAAAATTGAACAAAGCAACAAGAATAGTCTTAAGGACCATTCATTCGGCTCCCCTATGATCATGGCCGAATGAAATGGAAGGGAATGGCCATTTAATCATCAAGAATTTCCTTCTCAAGACTTGGCACTTCTCCATTCCTTGTAGTCCTCTCAAAAACAACCCTAAACTCACAAGAATCAAGGTTGTACTTTGAGTTTCAACTAAAACCTTTACATGCAACCTTAAAACTTAAACTTTCTACTCAAAACTCTTTGAAATATGAGTGATCATGGTATGGGAAGTAACATTTACTTGTATAGAGGGTGGAAGCTTGGTTGAGAAATGAAGAAAAATGGGGAGGGGGTGGTTTCGGCTAAAAGCCGAGAGTGAAGGAGGGAGTAGCCGAGAGTGAGAGAGAGAGGAGGGAGAGAAGAATGAGTGTGGTGGTGAGTGATGTGTGAAATGATCATATCTTTACTTGTTTTATGGTTTTTGTGTTGACAAATGTGAGTGGAAATAGGAATTGACATGATTACCCTTCCACTTGCACTTGGTTCAATTTGCATGCAAGGGTAAAGAAGGTATTTGGCTAGAAAATAAGAGTTAGTGGGGTGGTTATTGACTCTTTAGCCCTTTTGGATTGAATAGAAAGGATTTGCATGAAAGGATAACTATGTAATTTGCTAATTATGCCAATTAATACTTTCAAAGATTTAATTTTATAAAATAAAACACAAGTTCAAAAATTATAAAATTTATACCATAAAATAACTTGGATTTTTAGAAATTTTATAAAACTACTTTTGAATTTTGTGAACAAATAACTTTTTTAAAAGATATTTATTCAAGGTTTAAGATATTCCTTATAAATCAAAAATGAAAGAATTAATTAAACTTTTGATTTGAAAAATCATATACCACATATCGAAAATTTAAGACGCAGATATTCTCATTCACACAAGCATACAATAGTTGAATATATTGACATTCGGCTTTATAATTACACCAAATTTTACAATTAATATTACACGGAAATGCCGGTTGTAACAAGATCAGTAGCATAGCGACCTACCACCCAGTCGTGATCTGCTAGGGATATGATTGGTATGGGTGGTGGAAGTGGGAAATCTGCAGGAGTCGCTGCCACACCATCAAGAATAGGGTCCATACCGTCATCGGTCTCAGTCCGTGCGAGACTAAATGGTACATGGGGCGGGGTGGGTGTCCTCACTGGGGTCGTTGCCCTTAACTCTGCCTCTAACTCCTCAGTCAGTGCAATGACTCTGGCCTGCAGAGCTATCATCCTATCCATCAAATCTGCTACTCCCGTCTCGTTCTCGAGCTCAGCGACTCGAGCCTGGGCTACTGAGAGCCGATCTAACAAACGCTATCGACCTCTGATGCACATCCACCCTCATCGTCTCTGGAGATGGAACCTCCGTGCTGCCATATGGAATATCCTCAGGAGGGGCTATCTCAGTGTCTGGCTCAGTGGGGTCCTCCTCTGGATCCTCCTCAGGGTCAGTCTCCGGGTACTCGAATACCTCCAAGCCCACAGTGGGGGCAGGGTCAACTACCTCGGTCTCAACTAAAAGGGCCTCATCATGCTCTCTCTCGTACGCCTCTACATCCTCAGGGTCTGACACATCGGGTACATATAAGTCATTTAACACACACATTACTATCCTTGGATACTTAAATCACCCCTAAGGGTTCTTAATGTCAGTGATACCCTCGTAGCCCGACTACGAACTCTATGTGAGTTCTAGTTCATTGATTCAGTTGATTCATCATTTTTTTTACCCTAATGTTTCTGAGACTTATAACCTAGGGCTCTGATACTATTTCTGTAATACCCCCAATTTCAAGGTCGGGAATTCGGGTTGTTACGATCACTTAATATTGTCTAATAAATAATTAATCCTCTTTTCACATCATTACTCGACCTTTTAACCAAACTCACACACATAGAAGTTATATGCCCAGAAACATTACTAAATTAATGTTAAAGTATTTAAGTTATTACAGACCGAAGGAAATTATCTCAAAAGGGTGAACGCCGAGAACAGCTCTACATGAGACTGGCTCGGGTCACAACTAGTCTTGGTTCAAGTACTCAAAAGGAAACTATCTCTACTCATCTACCTGAGGTGGTTGGTGGACGAACAGTCTACGGTACTCACGTGCATCCCCTACCCGCTTGCGGGCAGTCATCCTGGTTCTGGCCATGCTGGTAATCTGTTGTGATATAATATTTATAAAAGCAAGAGTGAGCACTAACGCTCAGCAAGATATAGATATCCATTATTTAAATATGATCAAATATGGAAAAACAACCATTTAGCATTGTATATTCAAGGTTTCTAAAAGTTTATATGTTTGTCAATTTTATGATAAACTCAACTTTAAATGTATCAGTTTAATCAGTTTATACTCGTACTCATTTTCTCTCAAAATCTCAATATGATGTTTGAACCAAGATTCTCAAATGGATGTGATATATATACATCAACATCCTTATTTAAAACTCAACCTTATCGGCCTTATGTTGTAGGTTTCACAACAATTTATCCAAAGTGGAGGAAAGGGACTATACTGGAATAAACCACGTACCGGTGATCAGCCGAATACGAAATTTTCTCTACTAGTAGAAGGAATACAAACCTAGCCGCCTTTGGGCTTATCAAGACATTACACGATGGTTACCCATTTCCGTGCAAGTCCGAAAGTGAATGGTCACAGAGACCATATAACTGTATACTACGCCACTCCGTGCTTGGTCACTACCCGATACTTCTCCGTGCCGGGCAGGCCACATTTCAGTCCCAAAATAATTATATCATTTACATAAAATCCTTTATTGAAGGAATAGATCGTTCTGAGTTGACCTTTAAATAAGATGATTTATTCATCACTTTTAATTCAATTGATCCTTGGGAGTTGTCGGAGTTTTGAATTTAAAATCATTTTCAAACCCTTAACTGTAGTAGAGTTTTACATATATTGTTCACTTGTTTTTCATTGAGCGAGGAAGCAAAACCCTTATGCTTCTAGACTAAGTTCCCTAATGTTTTGTAGGCTTCAGATGATTGATCTCTTCCGAGAATTTTGAATAATTTAGAAAGTATCCTTGGGAAATAAGTCTATTTTTAAATGATTTTTAGAAGTACGGAATATTAAATATTTACGTTCTTATAATAATTTTAAGAAGGGTTCAATGAATTGATAAAACATTGAGTATTAAATGTTTTTCAATAAGGTTCAATGAATTGATGAACATCTTAATTAAATACTTAAGACAGGATTTGACATCTTATAATTATCCTTCGAATGGTTACATATGTTTAGATAGAGTGAATTGATTTAAAAACTTTTTAATATCTCTTTAAGTATTTTCTGGATATTTTAGTAACTCTTTAGGTATTACTTATAAATAAATAATCAAATAGGATATTCCTTGAGTGAATATTCGATTATCTCTTATAGCTATAAATCAAATCTCAATCGTTTGCTTAATATGTATGTTACGCGAAAGTACTTGTTTATTGAAATAGAAATCTTTCGCGTCCGGCTCGTTCCAGAATTAAATCGATTTAAAATGTCTCCAACTCCCACTATCTTGTATTATATTAAAATTACGTTTCAATTTCTCATACTCGTATAAAACGAAGTTTGTTTTCGTGAAAAATCGCATAATTTGAATGTATTGATATCACAGACAAACATATATTTTTAAACTGTAAATCATGGCATCAATATCACAACAGTATATATAGCATGGATAATTTGTGATAGGGTTTTGTAAACTTGCCTTGAGTGCTATGAGTGGTATGGTCTCGGGGCTTTTGTTGGCGATCTAAAATCAATAACCAACGATCTTAGTTAGTACGCGATTATCGATTCGCTTCACCAAAACATTTTTATAAAATCGAAAAATTAATATTTTCTTAAAATTCTTTTTGGAAAGTCTTCCTTGCTGTATTATTTAATTATCATGATTTTTCCAAGATTTCGAAATCATTTTTAGCCTTTCAAAATCATTATGCAAGTGGCCTTATGTGTAGTTGGCTTTTCGCATGAATGCTCTACACTAACACGGTCATAACTCCTAAACCGTAAATCCCCTCACGACGATCCACACATGTACAGAAACTACAAATCAAGATCTACCCAGTCATGGCCAGTGGCTCACAAATTTCAAATATTTACATGGCCGAATACAATGCAGAAGGCAGACCAAGTGCAATAGGCTCCACATTCCATTTCTACTACTTATTCTTGACACAGTCACTACTTATGACCAACACAACACTTTTTACTTCTCAAGATTCACTCATCAACTCATTCTCTACATAATCAAGTGTAACATCCAAGAACCACATCTCATAATCTTTAAAACTTAACAAGATTTAGACACATAAACCTCAAGCACTCACAATCTTTTGAATCTTGAAACTATATAACATAAATCCTTAAAATTCAACCATAAAATCTTTAAGGGTGTAGAGTTATACCTTTCTTTGATCCTTAGAATACCTAGGAAGAGTGTATTAACCTTGGAGAAGCTTGATCTATCCTTAACAAGCCTTAAACTAACAAGAAAACATCAAGAACATAACTTAGTTTCTAACCAACAAAAACATGCCCAACTTTGGACCATGATTTACCTTTGAAATCCTTGATGAATGGCCATAAAAATTTTCACGTACCTTTTATATGTAATGAGGAAGCTATGGTCCAAATTTCATGATTTATGAAGCTCTAAAACTCAAGTTATAAATTTTTCTTTCCTCCTTGGTCTGAAAATCCGAACTGCTGGTAATGAGGAGTGTGGGAGCTTTTCTTGACTTGGGTACTTGAGTGGTGTGGTGTAAAATAGAAGTATGGGTTGATATATAATTATTTGGACAAAAGAAAAGTGAAGGTTTGGCTTGATTATTTGTGTGGTGGAGTAGAAAAGTAGAAGCATGGTGCATGGTACTTCTTGTCTCCCCTACACTATTCATGCTACTATTCTAGTTTGATTTACTAACTACTAGCTACACTTCTAACTACTAGTTGGGTGTAGGATCTTGCATGGCCACCTTGCATGGATTCCATTCACTTCTTATTTAATTTACACTCATGCACTTGTCATTTTATTCTGATAGTTTTCCCGTAGAATGTTTCATTTCGTAAGGATTTCTTTTATTATTTATAATCCTTTAATTACTTTCATTCCTTTATCTTGATCTTAATAATACCTTAATGAATTGTTTATTTGACGTAGTACTCCCGGTTCTACACCATTCTTTACGAATACTAAAATACGTAGTATAAATGTGAATCTTCGAATTTCAACGGCTTTTACACTCACTTATTTTCCGCGATAAACAAGAATATGATCTCGGATTTCCAAAATTCCACTATTCATATTTGTGATGAACTCCATACGTATTACATAATTAGTTCCAGTTACTATTCACTGACGTTTTAAAATATTACAAAAATCAGGGTTCTTACAAGACTGTTCAACTGCATCCACTCTCATGGCCACTGCAACCAAGTTAGATAATGATACTGGTTCATCAGTAGATATTACTAACTACAGAGGTATTATTGTCTCTTTACTCTATTTAACTGCTAGTAGACCTGATATCATGTATGCTACCTGTTTTTGTGCAAGATTTCAGGTTGATCCAAGAGAACCTCATTTAATAGCTGTGAAAAGAATTTTCAAGTGCCTCAAGGGTACAGCTGATCTAGGATTGTGGTATCCTAGATAATCAAATTTTAAGCTAATAGGTTACTCATATGCAGATTTTGCCGCATGCAAAATAGACAGGAGAAGCACTAGTGGAAACAGAAATCAATTTTCACATCAACTGCAGAAGCAGAATATATTGATGCAGGAAGCTATTGTGCACAGATTCTTTGGATGAAGAATCAGTTACTGGATTATGGGTTAGAATTTTCTAAAATACCTATTTACTATGATAATCAAAGTGCTATAACTATGACAGGTAATCCAGTTCAACACTCAATGACAAAGCACATCAGCATTAGGTAACATTTCATAAGGGAACATGTGATGGAAGGTACGGTGGAATTGCATTTTATTCCAACAGATCAACAACTAGCAGATATCTTCACAAAACCTCTATGTGAAGCTACTTTTACAAGACTGGTAAATGAACTTGGAATGGTTTCCGGTTCTTTATCTAAATATGCTTACTTTTTGTTCTCATGCATCAGACTTTATGATCATTATTTACAGATTGTCTTATCTTCATGTAATCTGTGCTTAAATTGAAATACATTAAATGCTGATTATTATCTGATGTGGATCTATATACTCTGATAGTGATTTGAATGTTCTATGACTATTCAATCCAATGAGGATTACTGTGCTAGATGCTGACCTAGTAGTCTTTAACATACTAGAAATCCCATGTTTGAATTAGTTGTTTATGTGGAAACTCATTAACACAAGCAAATTCTGATTTTAAGCTTAGTTAAATTTACTTTGTGTATCTTATTACTGAGTCACAAACTAGATTCTTGCTTCTTATCTGTCAAATTCTGATGTCAGTAAATCTTAAGGATGAACCACATGCTTGATAAGCCTCATTTATCTGAAGAAAAGAAAAGAAAAGAAAATTAAAGTCAGGTACTCCTTTGAGATCTAGAGTAAAAATATGGAAGGGAAGACCCAAGTGCATTGCTGGTATTAAGTAATATGCATTAGAAAAGCAAATAAATTTTTCTTGGTGACTTTTCACACTCTCAGATTACTGGAGAAATACTTTGATAATAGCATAAATTCTGATAAGCAGTTGTGACTCACTTACACTGAGAAGCCACTGTAAAAAGGAATTTCAAAAGATGCTTAAAATGAGCACAAACAGTTGAGGTGGACTTTTGCATAAATTCATTCTATATTAGACTTATTTATTAATGACAGATTTTAAGCACTTTTCTTAGTTATGCCTTATTTCTAAGATGTACTAAAGTTTATCAGACTTTAAACTTTATCTGATATTCTGCTAATGCACACACTCTCACTCCATTTAAATGATGAAAATTACTATGGTGATTAAGTTGTTTTTGACAAACAGTTAAGTGTCATTTGTATAAATTCTGAGGACAAGTTCTGATGGAAGTTCTGATGATTAGACTCTGAAGAAACAAGTCAGTATTTGAATGAAGAATTACAGATACAAACATTCACTTTTTGAGTACAGAAGCCATGTTCTGATGACTGTTAAAATCTGATAATAGTCAAGTTCTGATATTAAATCCTGATGAACAATCTGATGCTTACGTGGCATTATTTTTTACTTGAATTATTTGTGGTAAATACTGAAACAGTCATATTAAATTAGAATATAATTAGGTGAGATAAAAATAGTCATAATCATTTGGGTTAGTGGTAAACGTATTTGTCTTGAAAAACTGCATGTGCGCGTTACTTATTGCTTATTTCTCTTGTCCACTAACTCTGCTTTAACTATTTACTGGCTGACAAGTGTCCAAGTGTCAGTTTTACTTCTAAAAAGGACTGTTGAGTGGAGAGAGTATATATATGGGAGTGAAAAGATTTTCTAATCTTTTACCTATTTTTGTTTTATTCTTAATCTCTCTTATTCTCTCTCTCTCTCTAATATTCTCTGAAGCTTTTTCATACAGGGCTTTTATCAAACACCTTGTGCACAATATATTTTCACACTTATTTCTTACAGAAATGGCACCAAAAGATATTATTTTCAATGGAGCGAAGTTTGTCCCCAACAATTACTTGGCTATTCTTAGCAAAAGTGAAGCCCAATTAGATCTTCACTTCATTCAGGACCTTCTCGCTAATTCTGAGATATGTTATGCACTGACCCAAGCAGACACATTCTCAGGAACTTAAGTGGTAGAGTTCTGGAGGTCAGGCGTGTATGATGATGGTGGTGCTAATGGGTCCTCAAGTATTTGTCTTTACTACAGGGGAGGATGCCCATTTGGTGACTTTGGCCACAGTTCGACAAGCACTCCATCTGCCAGAAAGTTCCACATATTCAACAGTTGAAGAGCCAGTTCTTCAACAGCTAATGGCCAATCTGGGCTATGTGAAGACTCTGGCGAAGCTGGGATAATTAAAGAGATCTCACATAAGGAGGGAATGGAGTTTCTTCTTCGACTGCATCATCAGGACTTTTGCAAGCAAGTGCTCCAATTTTGATGCAATCCCAATTCTCAGTCAACAAATCGGGTATGCTCTCATAAAACAAACTCATTTTGATTATGCAAATGTTGTTTTAGGCTTTATTGGGGATAGGATGACAAAAGATAGAAACACTGTATATTTTGCTAAATTCTGTCAGCTTATTAATAGTTCTTGTTGTTCTGATACACCCGAATTAGCAAGTGAGTTAATTATACCATTTAAGCTTGCTAAGAGAGCTTTTACTGACTTATTATCTGCTGATAATAAGAAAAAAATTTTGAGACCCCTTCAAATTCCTACATATGTCAAACAGTTTTTGGTAAACTCTGACCCATCCACATACACTACTCTATATCCTGATGTCCAACCATCCAAACCTCCATCAGAACCTCTAACCACTGAACAACCAACCACTTCTCAACCACAACCACAACCTACCATCAGGACATATTTCAAACCAACACAGTCATCTCAACCTCAATCATCAGTACATACTATCAGACCTTCACCTTCTAGGCCAAAGAGGATAAAGTCTATTCCTCAGCCTTCACAAAAGAGAAGGAAAATGATTCTCAGGGATGAATCTAGTAGTGAAGAGGAAGCATGAGTTCATGTATCTGAACTTGTGATAGTTGAAGCTGAGAATGTCACTTCTCAAAAAGAAACCGCAGTTCAAGATTATGATTCTTTGAAAAGAAAGAGAACTGTAAGTTCTGATGCTGCTAAAGCAACTCCTTCATTGGCAAGGAGATTGAAGAAAATGAGGGAAAAAAGGTATAATGCTAAGCCTACATTTGAGGATACAACTGAGGCTGAGGAAGGGGATCAGGAATCTCTGATCTCATCAGAACATGTTGTAATTGAAGCTCTGCCATCCCTTACTCAAGCTCAAGATACTCTGCCAAAACCTCCTGTCTCTACTATAGAAGGTACAGATGATGCTGAAGAACAAGCTGCAAATTCTGAAATAGATATTCACATTCTGAATATACCAAATGTTTTTTATCTGGAAGCTCCACCAATAGCAGCTCAGACATCTCCAACTCATTCTCCAATCTTAAATGTTGATGCTGAGATACCATCTACACCATTTCTGGATCAAGAACCTGAAGATCAGAATTTAGATGAAATTGAATCAGAAACTCCTATAGCCTCAAATACTGTAGTGTTATCAGAGGATAATGAGTCTTCATCAAGTTCTGGAGACAGTGTCTCAGTAGAAACTCCAGCTCCTGTACTTGAAAAAGAAGCATTGGTCAAGAAATTTGTTGAACATGATGCTCCTATTCCTTGGGAAGATACTCACAGAAGTGTGGAGTGGACCAAGAAGTGGAATGAAACCGATTTCGTTCCAAGCTCCAAAGTACTGGCATACCATATTGGTAAAGCTAATGAGTTGCTCACTCATGCTAATTTCAAGACAAAACTTAAAGTCACAGCTCTGTCTACCAAAAAATTTCTAGGTCTACACTGTGCTACTCAAGAAAAGGTTGATAAGCTTCTTGAAAAAGCTGAAAAACTGGAAATGGAGACCAAGCTTGACAAAAAGAGGTTTATCCGACCTATTTCTGAAAAGGTAGAAGCAATTGAGAAAGCTCAAGAGAAGCAACAGGCCCAAATCTCTGAGGTCCTGGCTAATCAAGCTTCTCAGCAGGCTCAATTGGATGAAATCCAATCTTCAGTTGAACTTCTTCTCTCACTCCTACTATCAGATGATGCCAAAAAGGGGGAGAAGTTAGTTAAGTCCAAATGCTCAAATGATCAATTACTGAAGAAGAAAGATGATAAAGCGGATGACCAGGGAAACCCTAGCAAGGGTGAAGGTCAAGTTCAAGGAAAAGAGCAGAGGAGCAAGGTTTCTTCAAGGAAACTAATTACTGATGCAAGCAAATCTTCTACTCAATAGAAGACAAGTTCTGAAGCTGCTCAAACTCAAAATCAGATTTAAAATCTGATAGCAAGTACTAAAACTCAAAATCTAATATCAAGTTCTGATGAGCAAAGTCTGACAAAGCCTGAAGTTCTGATATAAGGTGAAGTCAAGATTCTCAAAAGTTCATGCAAACTCTGAATCTCAAGGGAAAGCAGACTACCGTCTACTACAAGGATCCCAAGATTCAGACACTTGATGAGGAAATTGCTAGAAGATTATTTCTGAAGCATAATCCATGAATGGATTTAGAAAATCTCAAGGAGGAAGAAGCTAGATTTAAAGATGAAAAGAAAAATCTAAAGTCAAAAGCTTCTGTTGTAAAGAAACCTCCAAGACCTATGGAAAAAGGCATTGTGATCAAGGAGAAGTCAATTTCTGAGGCATCTAAAGCCAAGACAAGATCACAATCTGAGATTGATCCCAAAGACAAAGGGAAAGGAAAAATTGATGAATCAATCAAGCCGCTAGAGATGAAAATTCCTCAAATTCTGATAAAGCCAGTGTGCAAAATGGTTCAAGTTACTGATGATAATCTTGCTAAAGATAAAGATGTTCAAACTCTGAAAAGATAGAAGATTTCTGAAGAATCAAAGACAACCTCTGACAAGGCTCAAGTTGTTCAGAGTCAAGATCAATAATTTTTAACTGAAACAGCAAGTTCTGATAAAGTCATCAAGTCAACCTCTGACAGTACTCAAGTTGATTTAGACAAAATGGAAGTAGCTGATAAAAAGAAACTTCTGTGGAAAAATGTCAAACCATCAGATCCAAAGAAAAGCCAATTACTGTCTACTTTCATGATTATTGGGTTAAATGCTAGAGAACCAAGAGACAGGGCTGGACTAGGTTCAGATGAAGCAAATATTAAAATAGGAGTTGAAGTTGCTACTAGAGATCCATTTCTATTGACTGACAGACCGCTTGAAGATGTTACACAGAAATATCTTGATAAGGTTATCTCTGTTCAAGTGGTACTGGATGCTCATGACAAGCACAATGTCAAGGAAAATCTTATTCTATTTATTGAAGATGGAAGGACATATCAAATGTCAGAATCAGATGTGTTAAACAAATCACTGAAAGAACTTCGATTCTTTCATTACCTTTTAGAGGTAAAGTCTGATATCACCAGGAGATGGTCAAACTTCATATTGAAGACCATCAGAGATAAATCTAGAATTTATGGTTCAAGAGTTACAAAATTCATTCCTAGTATTGTTGAAGATGATAGAAGTGAAATTCCAATGAAAAAGGATTCTGCTAAGCTTGAAGTGATTCTGAAAGGGAAATGTCTATGCTACATTAAAGATTCTTCTCATCCTAGGGTAATAAGACTGAATGATGGTTTAGAAAGAAACCATATATATACTTTAAGGACTGCAATCTATCAGATTGGAAGTCAGAATGAAGAGATAAAGCAAGTCAATACTACACTCTCTCAAGTCCTGAGGATTAAAGAAGAAAAGCTGATATCAAGCTTTGTTAAGAATCATCATGGATTCAGATTGACTCAGTGAGATTGGTAAAAGCTACAAGGAGTGTAAGTTGTAGTTAGTTATCTAGTTAAACTCTTATTGCATTTGTACTTAAATGTTTTCGACATCATCAAATCTATTAACTTGTATATTTTGCATAATTTACAAGTTGGGGGAGATTGTTAGATATATTTGAGATGTCATGTCTAATATGTTTCATGTTTAGTTTTTAGATCTTAACAAACAGGACATATCAGGACTTACTGAAATTAGGACTTACTGAAAGTCACAACTTAATATCAGGACTTAAGGACATATCAGAACTTAAGTGCGGGAAGACTTATAGTTAAGGAAGGAAGCTGATTTACAGTAGAAGATCGAGACTGAAATAAAAGAAGATATGCATGGAAAGAGTTAGAAGAGTGGAAGACTTGTAGAAGATATCTGATTGATATATTTTAGGAGACAGAATTATATTCCATATCAATTAGAAGTTATCTTGTAACTGTGTACTATATAAACACAGACTTTGGGTTTACACTATATGTGTTATCATTATCGAGAAGATTATACATTGTAACCTAGAAGCTCTTAGTGATATTTGTTCATCACTGAGAGAGAACAGTTCCATTGTAACAGAGTTTATCATATTGAATATATCTATTTACTGTTACTTGTGTTCAAAATCGATTTGATTGTAGTAACACTGTATTCAACCCCCTTCTACAGTGTTGTGTGACCTAACAAATCTCAACACAGCATGACCTCTAGACTTTCCTCCTTAGAAGATAATGTCTCTTCTATAGCTGACAAACTGGATGCCCTGTTTTCTCTTCTGTCAAATACTGATGCCAAAAAGGTTTAGAAGATAGTTGCTACAAAATGTACACTAGATTCTATTCAGACAAAGGATAAAGATATTGATGATGATGGTGATAAGAATCCAATTATAGAAGTTCAAATTGCTTCTACTATTCAACAACCTCAACATTCCAAGAAGACTGGTTCTTCAGGACAAAGGAAGTCTACTGTGCTTATAAAGCTAAGCGCAAGACTACTACTGATGCTCCTGAGAATGATGATGACACAATCTCTAATTTAACATATGCTAAAGGATTATTCTTTCCTTACAGACATAAGGAAACAGGTGAAGAGATTATCTTGTACTACAAAGACAAGAGGTTTGACCAAAGGAATGCTAGGAGTGCTCTTGGATCTATAACTGAAGAATTTCCTGATCTAACAGTTGAAGAAGCAGTTATGCAACAAAAGGAGTTAATGGCTCAAATTGAAGTTGGAGCTAACACTTCTAAAGGAAGAGGAAAAAGAGGTGGAAGATCTACAAGAGGTAGAGGAAGAGGAGGAAGAGGAAGGATCTCTAAACCAAGTCAAGTGATTGCATTTAACTCTGCATTTCTGAATGTTCTATCCAGAGAAGGTTATGTTCATGTACAAGGACATGAAAGAAGCTGAAGAAGTTCAGAAGCCAGAAGAGTTGATTATTCAAAGGAAGAAAAGATCATCCACTGACATTGATCAAGCTGATATAGAAAATCTGAATGTAACTTCTGAAGCAGACACAAATCCTGAGGTAAAAGCAGATCCTGATGCTGTGAACCTGATAACTGATTTTGACTCTAATGAAAGAAAATTGATCGAAGCATTAAATGAGTCAGTCCTTACTATAGTAGTCACTCCTCATATTTCAGAGGTTGATGAAAAAGAAAAGGTTGACAGAAGGAAGGCTAATCAAGCATGAAAAGATTATGTGCAGGGAGTTTTAAAATCAAAGAGAGAGCTATGGCATCAAGCAAAAGGGAAGATTCATGATTTGTCTATAAGTTATGCTCCTCTCAGCAAGAAGGATAAAATATGGAAAGACATTCATACATTGAAATTCCTAAAGGGTTCAAGCATGTTAAATTTGTGTCAGCAGGGTTAAAAGATTCTATTTTGGAACAAGAAGATATTGATAAGTCCATCAAGAGACCTTCTTTGATGGAATATAATGAAAAACTGAAACTTGTCAAATCTTGAACCAGAGGAGGAGTTAGTCATTCTAATATGAAGATTTTAAGATCTGATCTGCTGGATACAAATACTCTGACTGAGAATCTTGGTGAAAGAGTTTCTCCTTCACATCTTGAGAAAGTTGAAGCTGTGAAGATTGTTTATATAAAGATAAATGATAATGATGTCAGAGAAGAGATTCTGTAATTTTTGAGAAATGGTAAATTAAAGAGCTTAACATTGTAGCAATTCTAAATAAAGACTGTGACAGAATTGAAATACATTCACTATCTTCTTAGAGTTTAGAACAGTGTCACCAGGAATTGGTCTTCTATGATACTTGAAGTCATCAGAAGAAGAGTCATGATAAAAGATGATAAATACAATGGTGATAATGTTCCTGTGTACAGAACTTATACTGGTCAAGAAATGAAGATGGAAAAGGGAGCTGTAATTCTAAAAGTTTCTCTCAACATCTTTCAGTCCTGATCATGAAGATGTCAGTTTAAGCTTCATGTTGATTGGTGATCTTGAGATAAACAAAAGCTCAATTTCTAAATTAAGATCATCCATCTATCAGTTTGGAGAAGACACTGAAGAGAAGAAAGGGTTGAAGAAAAAGCTTGTTAAAGTCCTAAAGGACAAGGAGGAAGAAAGACTAAAAAACTTTCAGGAAACAACTGTCAGTTATCTGAAGTTACTGAAGTAAGCTTTACTCCTTGTGTATTTTGTAGTTGGTTTTGGCATCATTGAGAATGGAATTTGTGCTTCATTACATTAAGCATAAATTGAGGGAGATTGTTATGTATTGATTCTCAATGATCAGAAGAAGCTCAGGATCTGGCGGTTCGGGTGTCATCAGTATTTGATGTGTCGTCAGGATTTGACACATCATCAGTGTTTGAATATCGTCAGTATCTGGAGACAGTCAGCTTAGAAGATTTGTTATGTTCCTTGTATTGTTGAGTAGATATCTTTTATGTCTAATTTATAAGAATTTATCTATTCAGTTGAAGATATGTATCAGTTTCAATTAGATTTTGATAATGCATATCTTAGATTGTTTAGTTGTAGCTGTGTAGTATATAAACATAGTTTTGGTCATCACATAGTGAATCGATCTTGAGTATCATACGACCTAGCAGCTCTCAAGAACATTAATATTTCTTGAGAGAGTTTTGTAACATTTTTTATCAGAAATATAAAAAGCAGTTATATTTTATTACTTGTTCGAAACATTTATACAATTGTATCCAACCCCCATTAAACAATTATATCTTTACTAGGCAACGCTACATGCTGGGATAGAGACTTAAGTCGATAGTGTATAGTGCTACTCTTGAGTTAGATGCTTTGATGCATGATGGGCCACATTCTTATGCAGAGTATTATAGAGCTACAAGTTTGGCATAGTCAATCATTGAGATGCTTCGTGATGAGTTGAGGTGCATTCCGCCAGGGTTTTGGTGTTTGACAGTTGAAGACTAGTTGTTGTATTATATGTGATATATGTAGATAGAGGCAACATAGTATGGTATGTTTAGGTTTGTATGTATGTGGTATCTAGTTTTGACTTGTAACAGCAGTAGCCATGAAGGATCTGACGTAGACTTTTTGTATCAAGCACTTACACCTAAGGCTGGTGTCATATATATAAAATAAACTTTTTCAACTTTTTTCTTTTCATTTATTTAAATTCTACTCCCTCCTTCCCGGCCATTTGTTTACATTTGGTTTGGGCACGGAGGTTAATAAATATGTATAAAGTAGTGAAAAAAAGAAATAAAAGTGAGTGAAGTAGTGGGACCTATTAATTTTTAATGTATAAAAAGGAGATAGTGGAGTAAAAGTAGTGTGAAAAGGAAAAAAAATGTGGGAAAGTGGTGGGACCCATTTACTATTTTTGGTAAGTTTTGAAATGTAAAGAATTGGATGGGACATCCTAAAAAGGAAAGTGTAAAGAAATGGTTGGGACAGAGAGAGTAGTTTTTACCGCATTTATCTTTACCTTATTGTTTTACTGTTTTTCATATTTTCAATTATGTTTAATTTAAAACAGTGTATCATCACTATCATTTCAAACTTTATAATCATTTCAATTGATTGTTTAAATTTTGATCATTTAAATTTTTGTTTTAATATTTGTCAAATTGTTTTCTTTTTATTATCTATTATTTAAATTTCCTGTTTTAATACCAGACAAATTGTTTCTTTACCTATTATCAATTGTTAAAAAGAATTAATTATTTTATTATTAGAAAAATGGCACCAAAAAGAAAGACTAGGACTGAAACCTCAAATAACAATTCTGAGGGACAGAATAATGATACCATGAACCAAATGTTTCATCTGATACAACAACAGATGGTAATGATGCAGCAGCAGATGCAGTAGCAACAACAACAAATTCAGCAACAGATGTTACAACAACCACCTCGTCCTGAACCTCAAATACCACCATTTATGCCTGTTGTTACCTTTAAGCAGTTTCAATCAGTTAAGCCTCCAGAGTTTGAGGGTACAGCAGATCCTACTAAAGCGAGGGCTTGGTTGAAAGAAATGGAGAAAGCGTTTGCGCTCATGAAAGTTGAAGAGGATCAGAAGACTGATTTGGTTACCTATTTCCTAAAAGGAGAAGCGAATTATTGGTGGGAATCCAGAAAAGCTTTAGAGGGAGAGGACGTTGTGACTTTGGATAGGTTTACTAAACTATTTCTGGAAAAGTATTTTCCTCGCTACATGAAGAACCAGATGGAAATTAAGTTCTTGGAACTGAAACAAGGAAATATGTCCGTGACAGAATACGAAGCCAAGTTTACTGAATTGGCTAGGTTTGTTCCGGAATAGGTTGATACTGAAGAGAAACGGGCTAAGAGATTCCAATAGGGATTATAACCATGGATTCATAGCAGAGTAGCAGTTTTTGAATTGATAACTTATACTGCCGTGGTTCAGAAAGCCATGATTATAGAAGGGGAAGTGTAATGTCCCAAAAGGAAAAGGGACAAGGAAGTTTTTAGAACCGTTCCAACCGTTATCTAGGATTTTAATCCAGACAAATATGAATTTTAAAAGGATAGGGCAAGGCAATCAGAGAGCAGGTAATCGTTTCCAAGCTCCCAACCAGCAGGGAATAATCTGACCCCCACTGCCATACTGCAAAATATGTGGTTAGAAACATACGGGCATCTGTATTAAGGAAAATGTGACATGCTTCAGATGCAAACAGAAAGGGCACTACTCCAACGAATGTCCAACAAGAAAAACAGAGGTTACTTGTTTCCAGTGTGGGAAGAAAGGACATGTTGCTAGGGATTGCAGAGGACCAGCTATGGCAGCTAGTGTTCCGAAAATATTGGCATTACCTCCACCACCACAGCACGGTCAGCCTAGAGCGCGAACTTTTAATATGATGATGAAAGAAGCTGTGCAGATTCCTAGTGTGATTGCAGGTACGTAATCTGTGAATTCAGTAGATGCGAAAGTATCAATTGATTCCGGAGCCACACGATCTTTTATTTCTGAAGAATTTATTTATAAGATAAGTTGTGAAATTCGACGGTTGGGCGGTTAATTATAAAATTAGCGAATGATGATTAATTTCCTGTAAATCGAGTATGTCCTGAGTGCGATATCGAGATAGTCGGACATCATTTCTCTGTGAACTTGATACCTTTCAAGTTAGGAGAGTTTAATGTTATTTTAGGAATGGATTGGTTAGCTTGTCATAATGCTTAGATCAATTGTGCGAATAACTGAAATTGTGAACTGCGGAAAATGCAATGGTAATGTTTAGAGGTGAAAAACAGCGAAAAATATTTCTGACAATGATGCAAATGAAATGATTGTTACGACAAGGATGTAAATTTTATCTACCCTATGTATTAGATACTGAAAAGGAAAGCCCAATGATAAAAGATATTCCAATTGTATGTGAATTTCCTGATGTTTTTCCAGATAAACTTCCAGGATTACCGCCAGACCGAGAAATTGATTTTACTATTGATTTAGCACCAGGTACAGAACCAGTTTCGAAAGCTCCGTATCGGATGGCACCAGTTGAACTGAAGGAATTATCAACGCAATTACAAGATCTTCTGGACAGAGGAATTATGATACCCAGCGTATCCCCTTGGGATGCACCGGTATTGTTTGTGAAGAAGAAGAACGGCAACATGCGACTATGTATCAATTATCGTGAGTTGAATAAGTTGAATATCAAGAATAAGTATCCTTTACCACGGATCGATGATTTGTTTGATAAACTGAAAGGAGCCGCATGATTTTCCAAGATAGACTTAAGATCGGGATACCATCAATTGAAGATCAAGACTGAAGATATTTTTAAGAATGCTTTTCGTATCAGATATGGACACTATGAATTTCTCGTAATGGAATTTGGTCTGACTAATGCCTCAGCAGCGTTTATGGATTTGATGAATAGGGTATTCAAGTGATACTTGGATAAATTTATGATTGTATTTACTGATAACATCTTGATTTACTCTAAGACTGAAGAAAAACACGCCGAGTATCTGAGGATTGCTTTGGAAATCTTAAGAAAGGAACAACTTTATGTGAAGTTCTCCAAATGCGAATTTTGGTTAAAAGAAGTACAATTTTTGGGCCATATCATCAGCATAGAAGGAATTAAAGTTGATCCAGCAAAGATTGAAGTTGTATTGAATTGGGAAAGACCAAAGGCACTGACAGAAGTCAGAAGTTTCTTGGGGTTGGCAGGTTATTATTGAAGATTTGTAATATTTTTTGTGAAAATAGCTACGCCACTAACCAAGTTGACTCGAAAGAGTGAAAGGTTCATATGGGATGATAATTTTGAGGAAAGTTTTCAGAAATTGAAGAACCGATTAGTGACTGCACTAGTACTTGTGTTACCAGATGAGCAAGGAGATTTTGTCATTTACAGTGATGCCTCATATCGAGGACTAGGATGCATATTGATGCAGCATGGTAATGTAATTGCATATGCTTCTAGACAATTGAAACCTCATGAACAGAAATATCCTAGACATGATTTGGAACTAGCAGCAATCGTGTTCGCACTGAAACTGTGGAGACACTATCTTTATGGCGAAAAATATGAAATTTACACGGATCATAAGAGTTTAAAGTATATCTTTACGCAGAAGGAACTTAACATGAGACAACGGCGATGGCTAGAGTTGATTAAAGACTATGATGTTACAATCAGCTACCATCCCGGATAAGCGAACGTTGTGGCAGATGCACTAAGCCGGAAAGAAAAAGTGAATGTATTGACTTCTTCAGAAGAATTAGTCATAGAATTCAAAAAGTTGGAAATTGAGGTTCGTATTCCAAATGAATCCACTGAAGTTATTCATGCAATGACATTCCAGCCAGAACTATTGGATAAGATTCGAAGATGCCAAAAAGAAGTGATAAGTCAAGACAACGACAATTTAACTGGAGAAGAAATCACAACTCAGAAAGATAATGAAGGAATTTTACGCTTTTCATCAAGAATCTGGATACCTAATGTGCTAGAATTAAAAGAAGAAATATTACGAGACGCTCACAACTCAAAATATTCCATACATCCCGGAAGCACAAAAATGTATTGAGATCTGAACGAAAATTTTTGGTGGCCAAATATAAAGAAAGAAATAGCAGAGTGGATAAGTAAATGTTACACGTGCCAACGAGTCAAAGCAGAGCATCAACGTCCAAGCGGATTACTACAACCACTGGATATTCCAGAAATGGAAATGGGAACATTTAGCGATGGATTTCGTGGTCGGACTTCCAAGGACTAAAGCAAATCATGACGCAATTTGGGTAATTATCGACAGACTAACGAAGTCAGCACATTTTCTACCAATCAACAAAAGATTTTCACTCGACAAGTTAGTGCAATTTTATCTTAAATAGATTATGATGTGACATGAAGTGCCAGTATCTATTGTATCTGATCGAGATCCACGTTTCAATTCAAGATTTTGGAGATAATTTCAAGAATGCCTTGGAACCAAATTAAATATGAGTACTGCTTATCATCCGCAAATAGACGGACAAAATGAAAGAACTATTCAAACAATTGAAGAAATGTTACGAGTCTGCGCGATTGATTTTGAAGGTAGTTGGGACGAGCATTTACCGCTAGTAGAATTTTCTTACAACAACAGCTATCATGCAAGCATTGGGATGCCACCTTATGAAGCTCTATATGGAAGAAAGTGCAGATCACCTGTATATTAGGATGAAGTTGGAGAACATAAAATTTTAGGTCAAGAATTCAGCAAACCAAGGAGAAGATAGAACTTATCAGAAAGCGACTTGAAGCAACGCAGCATCGACAACGAAAATATGCAGATCAATCTAGAAAAGATAGGGACTACCAAGAAGGAGAACATGTATTATTTAAGATATTGCCATGGAAAGGATTGACCAGATTTGGCAACAATGATAAATTGAAACCACGATATGTTGGTCCATTTGAAATCTTGAAGAAAGTCAGGAAAGTTGTGTATGAGTTAGCTTTACCACCTCACATCCAGGATATCCATAATATGTTTCACGTGTCAATACTTAAGAGATATAATCCTGATTCCATACATGTAATTGAATATGAGCCGATAGAGATTCAACCTGATTTGTCTTATGTATAACAACCAATAAGAATTCTAGATCGGTAGGAAAGGGTATTGAGGAATAAGTCCGTACCTTTAGTACGAGTTTTGTGGAGAAATCTTATGGTTGAAGAGTCAACATGAGAACTTGAAAGTGAAATGTTAGATAAGTATCCCCAGTTATTTTCGTAGCGAGATTCTGAGGACAGAATCCTATTAAGGGGGAAAGATTTAATGACGGGGAAAATTACACTTGTATTATATCGTAATAAAGATAAATTAAGTGTTTTATTATGTCATTTATGTGTAACTAGTTATAAAACCCTAATTGTTACGTGCTATGTGTATTCTGTATTGTCCGGGTTTTTTAGGGTATTTATCGGATATTTTGTTTCGTATTTAATGCCTTTGTATCAAAAATTATACGACCCGAACTATGTTTTAATAGCTGATATTTCAAATAAAATAATTGGTCTTATTTTTCTCAGAACGGCTTATACCATCGTGTTATTCTGAACATCTAGATATTTTATAAATTTTCTTGTCTCGCGAAAAATGACTTTTCCGGACCCCATTGGGTGTTAAAAACCCCACAAAAATCATATTTTTATTTTTATAAAATTATAGGACTTTCACTTATACCATTTCTTTTCATTTTTGAATTATTCATAATTTTTGGGAATTTTTGGCATATATATTGTATATATTAATTATTTAAAAATTAAAATTTAATACTAAAAAATTATATAATTAGGGGCCAATTAATTTTAAAAGATGTATAATTATGGCCTTAATTTTAATTAGGAGTATTATTTTACCTACTATAAATAGCCTAATTTTTATTTATTTATTATTAATTAATTATTAAAAATCAGAAAATTATCAAAAATTCTCTGCAGTGGGGTCGGGTTTGTTAGAATCGGGTCAAAGAATTAACCGGTGATTTTGATCCATTTTCTGCACCAAATCAAGTGATTCAAGTACTCAAATCAAAGGTTTTGATATGTTCTTTCTGTTTTTACCATCAATTTCAAGTTTTAATTCATATATTTTGATTTTTGATTTTCGATTTCTAGGGTTTATGTTCGAACTTGGTCTTTTTGATTCTAGGGTTATTAGGATGATTTGATGATTGAAAAAGCTTCTCTATGATGTTTACAGTTGATTTATGGTATTTAATTGAACGAACGATTCCTGGATAGTGATATTCGATTATTAGAGTTTATACTTAATTTTTGATTTATATGTTTTTGATTTTGGTGAATATTTGGTTCTTGACATGTTAGGGGTTTGATTGTAGAGTTTATAAGTTTTAATTTGAGCTATTAAAATTGAAGGTTCATGAACAGATGAGTGATTTTGATAGTTGGCCGGAGTTTTGATCGATTTCACCGGAGAAGTTGATTCAGGGATGTTTTTGGTTCGTTTTGACCGCAGATAAACTACTCTAGTGATTTGGAATTGAAACCCTGTAAAAACTACATCAAACGATGTTGTTTTGGCCTGATTTAGGCTGGACGGAATCCTAGCCGGTGGCCGCATTCTGGGATTTTTCCGGTCATGTTCTTCATGACCCGGAAATTGACCCGGTTGATCCGTTTAGATTACCCGGTTTTGATCCATTTTTGTTAGAAATTGGTTTCTGGCAAATGTTTCTGAAAAATTAATTTTATTTTTATTTTTATTAATTATAAAATCAGTTTTTATTTATTTTATAAATTGATTAATTGATTATTTAATTAATTGATTTATATTATAAATAATTCTGAAATATTTTCTAAAAATCAGAATTACTTATTTCTTTAATTATTTATTAATTATTTATTAACTATTAATTATTTAAAAATGATTAATTATTTAATATTTAATCAAATTATTTTCAATAAATCATAATAAATTTATTTTAATTCCAAAAATTATAGAAAATCATTTTTAATTCTGATTTTCCCAAATAATTATTTAAATTTTTTTTAGGGTTCAATAATTAGGAATAATTATTTATATTGAATAATAAATTAATTTATCTGTATTTATCGAATATTAATTGAACCGTTTATCCGATTTGAGCGAAACGAAAGCCCTTTGACTCAGAAAAATGATTTGTTTTCATTAAAAATAGTATTAAATCCTAATTTCTTTTAGAAGCTAGTCAACTTTAAATATTTATTTACTTATAAACGAGTCAGATATTGTTCAGCTAAGCGAATAGTGAGTTGATTTAAATTCTAAAAATTATTTTAAACCTAAAATGACTATGTGACTTATGTGTTTGTGTGAATTATGTGGTTAATTGAGTCTTATTTGTTAATTATTAATATACGAGTTAGTAATACGCGTACGGGTAGACGATAAGGGTTGTGTGAAGTCGATTTGAGACACGATTGAGATGCGGGATGACTAAATAAGTCTATTTCTTTGATAGAAGCGAAGCTAACAAGGCGAGTTGAACCAGTGTTAGAGGACAGTGAAGTACTTGTAATAGATCGCGTGAAAGACAATTTTTCCCCACTACGCCATAGATGGCCTATCGCAATGGTTTAATCATGCATGTTACAAAATTATGTTACCTTAGGTATGCTCATCTTAGCCTACCGCAACGTAGTATATTTAATGTTACATAGCCTTTATAACATGTTACTATAACTTCAAAGTGTTACAAACTAGTAACATGTAGGAACTTATGTGACAATAGGGTGTTAATGGGTAAAAAAGTAATATTTTACAAATAATTAAATATATATAATTATTTGACTTAAAAATTAATCAATTTTTATAATATAATTAAGCAATAATATTAATATTAGCTAAGATTAATAAAAAAAAATTAATTTTTTAAATTGCACTAATTAATAATTGATAATTTTTTATCAAAAAAAAATTTAAACACTATTTAAACTTAAAATTTATTAAAAAAAGAAGTAAAATTAGCTGCTGTTTTTTGGACTCTCGATGGCTTTCAATCGGGCGGGCTCAAAATTTTTGGAGAAGCGGGTAAAATTTCAGACATATCTCTGATCTCTCTCCCATTCTAAACATATCCCTTATCTCTCTTTCATTGGCTCTCTTACGCTGTACACATCTCTCTCTCAGTCGCTATCTGAGATTAGCTCTCACCGATTCGAGCTAGGGTTTCTAACTTGAAAAGCGGGTAACATTTTGAAGAAGTGGAGAAGCGAGTCACAGATTGGCTAGGATTTTTAATTGAAATTAGGGTCAAATCAGCTTGGGGTTCAACATTAAGGTAATACCTCTCTCTTTCTGATTTTATTTATATATGTATATATCAGTCTCTCTCTCTACCCCTCTCTCTCTCCCCTGAGCCAAAATGCACAAGATCTCAAAGCTCTCCGTCTTTTCTCTGCTTAGAAACGACGTCGTTCGTTATAGAATGCCCGCTACTCCTCTCTCAGCTCTCAATCTCTCCAATCTTTCGGTAATTGACACTTTTAACCCTATCATATATCATATTATATGGGTATAATTTTGATTTATGATGTTTTTCGTGTAATTGACTATGCTAATTGATGTGTAGTGATAAAAAAAGATTACTTCTTTTAATTTTTTATGATTTATGTTCCTCTTTGTGTATTTGTGTGTGATTAATTGTGTTAATTATGCTAATTGTTTTTCAGAAGCAAGAACACTACGGGTTGTGTTCTTTTATCGTTTGTTTGTTTGTAATTAACAATATGTTCAATCTGTTGTTAAACTACTCTATTACACTTTATGCGTGATTGTAATATAATTTTTCTTACTTAATTTTTTAGTATGTATAAACTAGTTTATTAGTATATTATTAATAATTAGTTTGTTATTATAAAAGCTTGATCATGATTTGATGGATGTGTTTCATGTTAAATTCTCGTTTTGAGATGGATGGAGTGTCTTAAATTTTATTCTATATTGGAATGAGTTTGTGTACTCCAGATGCTCTATATCATTATTATATGAAATTGAGTTAATTTTGAACCTGCACAGGCAGGAGAGGTTGACACTAAACAGAGATGGTTCTCCGCCCTACCTGCTGGTACATCCAGTGGTTCTGTATCCTCTAAGATTATAAAAATGAAAACTGAGTTTTCTTTAGGGAAATGATTCAAATCATCTGCTGCAGCTTCTGAATCATCAGACCCTCCATCTGAGAAATATGAGTATGAAGCGGAGGTTGGTTTTTTCAACAGTGTATTATTACCCTACCATCAAACAACATAAAGATATGTTCATTTTATGATGTTGCGACTGAAACAGGTGAGCCGGCTCATGGATCTCATTGTCAACAGCCTGTATAGCAATAAAGAGGTGTTTCTTCGGGAACTTATCAGGTATTCAAGTCCAGATTTTTAATTTATAGTCCAGATTTTAAATTCATACTGTATAATTTGGGTGAACTGTTGCTTTACGTTAAATGTCACTTAGTTAATTAAACTGAGGCACCTAAGAATGGTTTTAACTTCTAACCGGTCAAAAAGGTTCATACTTTTAATTGTACTTTTGTATGTGATATTGGGCACCTGGTTCATTGTTTGCATGCTCCTGCCAATGCATTGGTGATGACCTCTGATGATATAAAGGAAGTCAGGAACTTTTTAGTATGCATCAATGATGATATCAAGGATGCCTCTCTGCAATAAAAATGGGGAAGAGTGCATCTAACGGTAACTTAATTGAAGTTTTAGGGAAGGTTATAATAAACTACTTGTATGAGTAAATTGACATGGCCCGCGAAGTTAAATCTAACAAAGTATAGAACTATTCTTGATTTGTTTATATTTATACTAGAGAAAATACAACTGCTGGTATATTGAAGCAACAACATAGCCACCTAAATGAACTGCAATTAAGCTTAATTACTCGGGTTGTAGCTGAACCGAGAAGCATAACCCCTTCTCAGCCTAAATGTGCGGAGTTCAGGTGAAAAATGCAACTTGCAGTAGTTCGTTAAAGTGTCATGTAGTAGTTTAAGTAAGTTATATATAAAAGAGGTGTGGTTATGTCATTTGTTACAAAATCATGCTGAATTGCAATTATTTTACATCTTCTCAATTGTCAAAAACATTATGAATTCGGAGTATTTAGTTGTTCATAGTTTCTACAGCTTATTAAAAATAATATATTCCACAATCAAATATATAAATAGTGGTTGTTTGGTTAACATGTCAAAATAGAACTTCAACTTTTTAGGAAGTGCACATTAATAAAGTTGCTTGGTCGAAAAAAATAAGGGAAGTTCAACTTGAAGATGCCCTTATGAAAACCTATTCATGTCGTTAGATCAAAAAATTTAGATGTAACTCATCATGTCTATAAATATCAATTTTAACATGGAAAAAGGCAAAATGAGGGTTCTACATGTATCTTCCTATCAACAAAACTGATTGTGTTCAATTTATTTATACACTAGGCCAGATGATCTGCTGTTAGTCTCTGCATATTTAACACCCTCAACACTAACTTCATATCGACTTGAGAGAAGAAAAGTACTTGATCATCAGTATCATCTTCTCTGCATTTCTTCAACTTCTTCAGTATGCAGTTTTTACTTCTAATATGATCTTTTAGCATCCTATCCTTTTGCATGCCAAAATTTTATTAAATTAAACGTTATAGTTCTAGCCTCTAGACTGCATGATGATTAAATATAAGTGCATACCTTTTTGAAATCCTTTTGGACTTCTTTAAATGTTTGAGAGTCTGCAGGGTCTTAAAGTAGGATCTGCCCCTTCCTGCTTTTCAATAATGCAATATTGCAGTTCTTGTCAGCACGAATGAAGTGCCAATAAATTCGTATTGATTCTTCAACGATCTCCACTAGCATATCACTGGTAATGGAATATTCGTCTTGTTTGCTCTTTCTTGCTTTCTTTTTGTCCTTGGAGATGTCCTCTGTCAAAGCAAAGAAGTATGGACTGATGTTGTACATTATACATTTTTGACCGGTTAAAAGTTAAAACCATACAAATGTTCTACCTTAACTGAAAGATAGAAAATGTTCTTGCTCTTTTATACATGTCGATAGAAATGCAACTTCAGTGTTTTACTTTTTTTGTGCAAAGAATGAAATACTAATGTGTTGTTAAATTTATTTTTTCTCAGTGTTACAAATAGTGAGCTTATAAAAGATGAAGTTGATCTTGATATTCGTATCCAGGCTGACAAGGATAATGGAATAATTACAATCACGTAAGTTTTGTAGCAAAAGATAGTTGATGTTGGTTATGTTTTATTAGTCAGTGCACTGAGTTTAATCCAATATTTATATTACAGCAATTCTGGTATTGGTATGATAAGTGAAGAACTAGTTGATTGTCTGGGTATGATTGCACAAAGTAGGACAACCAAGTTTCTTACTGCATTGAAGATTCCTCACACCAGTTACCACAGGCTCTGACCTTTAGATTTTAGACGTGTATCTTTTTACATATCTTGTTTTGCGTACTAGTAACAAGTGTTATCGTACCAGATTTTAGATGTATTTTTATCGTCCCAAACTAAGTACATGTTCTTTGGAGTATGTGGAGTTGGTGAATTGTGTGAAAACTGTTGTATTTGCTGGGGGTTTGTGAAAATTGATTTGGTGATTGGTTTGAATTGTTTATTTTGTTGACTTGGATGAAAAACAGGTTTTATGGCATGTTGAATTTACAAACAATTCATGTCAATTTTTTTTAAGAAATATGTTACATTAGGTACTTAAATGTAAAAAACAAATTGGTATAATACAAACCATTATTGTTACCCAGTAGGCCCCACAGGTGGGCCCCATTTTTTAGAAATTCTAAGTGCAAAGGTAACATACATAATGTGATATTATAGAAATAGATTGATGTTACCTTTGACTGCTATTGTAACACAAATGTCAATGTTACACCAGGGCAAAATTAATGTTACCTTAGAGGCCAAAGGTAACTCAAAAAAAGCAACTTAATTTTTATGTTACCTTAGGCCTTTTTTTGGTTGTGGTAACACTTTTTTGGGCCTGTTGTAACATTTTCTTGGTGTTGCTGTAGGCCATTTATGGTGTAGTGCCCTATTCTAATTTGAGAATAGTGAAATTATTTCAGATTCTTATCGCAGTTGCACACTTATAATTCTTGTTCACAAACACTGATACACAATTATTATTTCTTATTCATATTTCATTTCGATTCCTGATTTCTCCTAGTGTGTTGAATCTTCTATTCATATTCCAATAATTATACATATATATTGATATATTTTGGTGTTGGAATATATCAAAGCATACCGACTGTTCCGATTGCTCCTCTATGGACTGGATGGTGACGATTGGGATCAGGTTTACACTTGATCCTAAGGACCGGGAACTAACCGGATCCTTGTGTTGGGCCGTAGAGCCTGGATACCCGAATGGATCTATACATTGAGGTATGGATCTGTACTGTATCCTGGATGATCAGCAAGATATAGGTGCGAACTTGTGTCCATTTTAGTTTATTGTTACTCGCCGATAATGGCCTTTATTCTTTGTTGCGAGGTTATATCATTGCAGATGTAACCAAGTTATCGGTTCATTTAGTATATTATAAAGCTATTGATATATTGTGGATTTGTTGAGCAACTTATGGGTCACCCCTTTCTTGTTATTATTTACCTTATTATTTTCAGTTAAGAATGAAAATGAAACCTATCAGGACTCGAGTGGTAAAGAAACGAGTCAAGCCGCGGGACCCTCTCATACCCAAGGTGTGGATCCCAATCCAGGAAGAAAGCTTTGAGTTTCCTAAGCAGCTGTAGTGTAGATAGTTAATGTATGTGTTTGAGTAATTGAGAAAAGTAGTTTAAAACTTGCTAGACAATGGGTTGTAATAAAGAGAGTTTGTAAGATTATAAATTTGGTTTGTAATAAAGTTAGATTGTGGTTCTTATTTTCATACTTTAACCTAAAAAGATCCTGGCTAGTGTTAAAGGGGCTAGATATATATATATATATGTTTAATTGTTATGCAAGTTTATGCTGGTTTGGTAATTAGTTATTAACCTCAAGACTTATACCCCGGGTTTGGAGGGTGTTACAGTAATCGTCACTATCTTCCGTTCATAATATTATTCTTGCCATACTTTCACTCGCTGGCATTTTATAACCTTTTAATAATTACATTAACCTTAGTATCATGATCGCGTTCGATTTTGGAGATAACCATATTCATACTAATCCTTTCCAAGATGCTTCTATCTTTGAAAGTTTGATCAATCATATAGAAGTAAAAAAATTTATTGAGAGATCACTATGATCATGAACGCTTGTTCTATTACACAGTTAATACAAAAGGTGGCCAGCCTATAGTACCTGACAAGCAATTAAACAACATGTGGTATCCTACTAGGCTTCTGTCACACAGATAGATAGTCATTCGGCTATACCTCCCCTTCTGGAAGGGTTGTTCTTCTCAGTTTACATGAAATGAAAAGGAGAGAAAAGAACAAATATAAGAAAAAAATATGGTCACAAAATATTTATTTTGGAATCTACCTCTGAACTATAGAGGTTTATCACAGGAGAACGAAATATATATGTATATATATATATATATATCAACATCAAGTATTATCGCATCGTAATTCATGTGCCTGAATATTTACTATTTCGTCCATAGTTTTATGGGCCCATGCTCTTGCTCGAGCTTATAATCAATCACATTTGAAACTCCCTCGACATTGAAAATCGAATATGAGATTTCATTCTAGACATCGTCGTTACTAGAATTCTACGCTTGCCCCAGAACCTTCTTCGTATAGTAATACGACTCTCTGTCGATAAGAAGGAATAAATATTCAATAGGTAGATAATCGATTAGTTAGTCTATCAATGATAACTTATGCACCACGATGACCCGATTAGTGGTACTAAATCTTAACATCCATTACAATACAACTCTCACGGTTGTTATCATCTCATTTTTCAAAGAATCATTGTTGCATTACTATAGTCCACCGCGGACCTACGGTAGTCATTCATTTTCCTTGGAATCTTTATAGCTAACCATACAGAGTCCATAACTTCCGTATCGATGTCTTCTAAGGAGGTAACATAACCACCATTTGTAATCCATGAAGAACAATCATGAACTTGATGTACATATTACATAAAGCAGATAAAATTGCAAAATATTTTCGATCAAAGCAATGATATTAGATTAATATCATTATTAACCATATGTCCTCAATAGGAGACTGGAAACTCAAGGGTTCATTTAGTCCTTTTTGGAACATGGTCCTGGCTTATCTTAAGTTAGGACCTTCTAAGATGGGTAGCTTGCTCACAGCGATTAACATGAATTAAATCTCCACGAACCTACTATTACGGTTGAGTGTTGCACAGTCATCAGAAAGGAATGTAATTCTTCCATACCATAATACAACCTTTACGGCTTTAACCAATAATATTGTATTCCTTTAGCACGAGTGCCTATAATTGCTCTCTTATACTTAAAGTGTCGGCCACCTCATTGGCCTTTCCTGATAGTAATATTTTCTTACAATCAATATCGTTCGAACTACCTTCAACTAAATTTTCTACCTTATTTCCAATCACTGCTTTTGTGAAAATGCTCTTCTTAAGTTCTGGTGAGAAAAAAATATCACCATTTTTCCATAAGTCATTGCCTCGGTCTTTAGATGTGAACATTGTCACGAATGACTCTCGATTATACTTAGGACGTCTCTCATCTTGGGTCCTTCTCGCTTTTAAAAAAAATCTCCTTTCATTGGTTCGATCTATACTCCTCATGGTTCAACATGTGCCCCACTTGGCATCATTATTATTACGTCATATTTCATTTACCAAAATTTCTATTTGGAAAACTTAACTATTACCATTGTTCTTGTAAAACCTCGAGGGTCATCCTTGAATCATTCATCCTGTATTCTCTAGATACAGGGCATATTAAAATACCATTTACTAATACTAGAACCATTATATATATATACTTCTAATAACTTTCTCCACTGATCCTTAAAGGTTGTTGTTACCTTAATCCTTCCAAATCATATTGTCAAAACTCATATTGTTCCTATTAGGGGTGAAATGCCAACCTTTATGCATTCCCCTAGGGTTCATCTCAAGTAATCGAGTATCAATCCTTAATTTCACCTTTAAAAAGGTCTTGCATCATTCCATGGATAAATCAAGTCTTATATCCCTAATAAGGGTATTTTATTCAATCATTCCTATCTCGATAGTCTATACCTAATTTCAAAATAGCATCCTTATTCAAACTGAGGTCAATACATATGGCCTCCAAAAGATAACAACGGTTATCCACTTTTCTTTCCTGATTTGGTAATGATAATAGGGATGTTTCTGGAAGATATGGGTCATGTTCACCATAAACTTCTTCTTATTAAATCCTCATTTACTTTTGTTGTTTATCTCAACAGTCATCTCAATGTTGGGATATCTTTTATAATTGGTGTCTTCCTTTTGGGAATCAAGTCACAGGTGTTACGTATACTTCACATTTTTGAAGGTTACTTCCTTCATCCAATTTCTTAATTTCTTGTTTTCCTGTCTTCTCGGTCCATCCATGTTCGCTTATTAATCCATCGATCTATCTCAGAGTTTCATCAAATACTTCCAACTTAAAGGGGATTATTTATATGTATCATTTACGCCTTCAAACCTTGACTTTATCTCATGATTGGTCACCATCGCGCTGATGATGAAACACTTCTCTATATTTATTGCTAGATTTTCTTAGGGTTTCACATACCTAACTCCCTTATCGCTTCTCAACTCAATTTCCTTTATATCCCTTTATACTCCTTCCCCTTTCAGTCTTTTATTTTTATTTCTATCGCAACCATTTCGTGAACCAACACAACATAAGCATTAACTTCAAACATCCCGTCGTTCTAGATTCTTGTCCTTCAGACGAACCTTGACGACTTTGACAACCTAGATTCATGATTCATCATACTTGTCCGCCTCTGGTCTGGCTCTAAAATTTCTATATTATTTCTCTATCTTCCTTAGCCTTCCACCAGCGGGTGGCCTCTCTCATAGGAAGGTAAGTGGAAAAAATAGTCTTTTGTGCTTCATCAATCATTTAGAATCTCAAATGATTTTTCTATTTCCTTTAGCCAGGCTCCTGCCTCGATTGGGTCATCTTGTTCCTTGGAACTCTAAGAGCTTAGCGACTTAAAGGTCCTGAAAAAATTTCCCACCGCATTGTTTCCACAAGGTGGTGGTTGGGGATAAAAGTATAAATTTTATTTAGGAAGGTCCATGAATTCCCCTTAGGTTACCGTCCTGGTTCTCCCTATCTTGCTCGACTCCTATTTCCTTAGTATGAAATGTTTCGTCCTTCTCCCATAATCGGAGTTATCTTATACATTAAAATCCCTGTTTTCCACTTCATTATATTATGGGGCTCCTTTGATCTTGATGGCGACCTCCATGATTATCACATTTAGGGTTTGTTCTAAATCTTATTCCTCGAACTATGGCTTTCATCTAAGAACCTGTCCTTAAGCTCTTGAATGTTTGGAACCCAAATTTTGTATGTATACCTCATTATTCCCTTATCATCTTTCTCGGTATTAATCTCTTCTCCAGTCATTGGTTATCTTCTTTCATTCATCACTTTTTCTTGGCACAATCTGATCTTTTCCAATAATTCAGGCTGCATTGCAATCTCAAACAGCTTTTCGGTACCTGCTCTAGTTACCTTCACTTCTATTTCCATTTTCTCAAAATATCTTATTAACTCTTTCGAAGACATTATCATCTTGAGTCTCTCCTTTCTACTAAGGGCGTCATCCACCATATTGGCTTTCCTGGGATGATAAAGAATCTCACAATCATAACCCTTTATTAGCTCTAACCACCTCCTCTGGCGCATGTTGAGCTCTTTCTGCGTGAAAATGTACTTGAGCTCTTATGGTTTGTGTAAATCTTGCACTTCTCTCCATACAAGTAGTGCCTCCAATCTTTAGGGAAATACTATTGTTGTGAGCCGAAGATCATGGGTGGGATATCGAATTTCATATTCCCTTAATTGTCTTGGTGCGTACACGATGAACTTGTTATGTTGTATAAGCAAGCACCCTAATTCCTTGTGCAAAGCGTCACTAAAAATCACAAAATCTTCTTTTCCATCCGGAAACGGCAACATAGGGGTCGTCACCAATCTTTTCTTCATTTTTTGGAAGTTATTCTCGCAATTCCCTTTCCATATGAACTTCTCAGTCTTATGAATAAGCCGCGTTAAAGGGCTGCGATCTTTGAAAACTTGAACGAAACTGAGGTAGTAACCAACCAATCCTAAATCTAGTAGTCGCCCTGATTACAGTCATAAATTCCTCAGCGGTCCTATCTTCATTCTCGTCAGCATCCTCCACGAGATCCTCTTCAGCAACAATCCCTTTTGGGATAACATCCTCAACCGATACATCCTTAATTTGAACATCATTCGGTCCCTCATTAGGGTGTTCCATTGGATCCACAATTTGATCCCTATTATGTAGTAAAATATCATCATGTTTTTACTCTTGAACTTCAGGGTTTAGAGCCTTTCTACCTTATATGATAATAATCTATGTTAGTATCATGATATTTATAAGGGTTCCCGTAAGGGTTTTAACTGTCAGTACTATGTTAGGTAGTCCGACGATGAACTTGGCAAGAGTTCTTATTAACTTAGTGAACTTATTATTTTAACGTCGCATCATCTCTGAGGTTTATAACGCTTAGCTCTGATACCATATCCGTAACACCCCCCAAATCTGGGGTCGGGGATCCGGGTTGTCACGAGTTCCATTTCCCTTAATAAAACTTAATCTTATTAAACAACCAACTACTGCATACAGTGACCCCCCAATATACACACACACACGTCACAAGTTATAGTCTCAGAGATGAATACCAAAAATAACACAAGTCATTTTATTCCACATTATAAGTCATTACACCTCAAAAGAGTTTCTGAATAAATATACATATTCTTTGCCATTATTACACTTCACAAATATACATAAGTCTGGTACATTTAAAGTTCAAGGCCAAGCCTATTGGTAGTTCCTACCTCAGCTACAACGGCATCAACGCCTATAGGAAACTGCGGAAAGTTTCCTATCCGCTCGCGAATTGGGAGTTTGGTCATGTTCATCTTGTCTAGCTGTTGTTGTGTGATGAAAGAATAAGGAAACGGTGAGAAACAAGCCCACCAAAATAACATGTATAATAATTAACAATATATGAGCATTCTCATAGTACTCATGAAAGTCTTGGTGAAGCATACATGAACCAAGTTTGATATCTTAATGCGACTAGGTCACAAAATATTCAGTATATATATATATATAGTTCTCAAAAGTTTTGAAATCCTCTGGCATGTATAATATACACAGAGTTCCAGTTTATAACTATATAAAAAATATCGTTGCAAGGTGATCTCATATATCGAACCTTGTCTCAACATTTTTCTAAAAATCTTTGTCATGCATAAGATAATCATTTACTAGATATAAGTTGAAAATATGAAGTTACAAGATACTCCAATATACTTATATATTTTCCGAATACTACTTCAACTACCATCGTTAAAGGTATAATTAGTTTCAAAAGTTCATCACATAGATGAAAGTACAAGGTAAGACTTGAATATAATCAATCTTTGAAATATCATTTAAAGAAATGAAGTTACGAGATACTTCATTAAATCCCGATAGATATAAACCTATATATATATCTTGGAAAGAAGAAACATTGGCATAAACCTGATATCTTGCTGGTCAGGCAAAGATATCAATCAAGTCACCTTTTCTACTAGTAGATGGATGAATTCCCCACTGGTCATCACCCTGGCTGTATTAGGACCTTATGTTGAACTTCCACTCAGCCACTTACACTTTGATGGACTCCCACTGAGCCACTTACACTTTGATGGCCTCCCACTAAGCCCATGTCGCATATCCCGACGCATTTTGATTAGGCTTACTTCCCGAATATTGGGCAAGTAATCAATTTTTTTATCAATCAGCAACTTCGTTACGACGAAAATACACCACGGAGCTAGATCCCTTAGGTTTTGAGCAATTATTTAAAAGGAAGATCTTAAATTGAAATCGAGTTTTGGGATCCTAACTTTTAAAATCATTTTGAAGACTCGAAAACATTTTCGAAAATGTTTGGGATAAGGATGATTTAATAGAATAAATCAGTTACGAAATAATCAAAGAATATCTAAATATTATTCTTTAAATAATATTCCAATCAAGAATAGCTTTTATCAAAATAAATGAGGTAAAGGTTTTGATAATAATAGTTGAAACGAATAATGATTATCAAAAGATATACTTATACGGAAGTAAAATCTTTATTCAAATTATCGAAAATAATGTTTGGTTATTATTCAAAACTATCGAATATACCTTATTCAATTAATAGTTATAGAAATATATATATATAGTTATACTCGGGAACATCGCCTCCCGGTTTAGAAAAATGTTCAACTTTGGGTCCCCTATATTAAGGGTATACACAACTACTACTTATCTCTAGTATAGGTATTATGCATTTATAAGAAATATAATTTAGAATGAAATATCAAGATTCTGAAACAAGCATGCATATTTATATCATATCAACATGCTCCAATATATCGCAAGACTTAATAATAACAACCATGCACTTATCTCAAGATAATGCATGAATATATCTACATCACAATAATAGTATACGGATAGAAAACTTGCTTGAGCGATCTGGGGTGGAAATGGGTCTAGGACGAGTTCGGTAACCTATAAACAAAATACAAGCCATAATTAATCCATGGTCGCTTAAGAAACTAGACTGTATCCATTTAGACCTCAATGTTTGCTTCTGCGCTTAACAATTTTCATTAGTCGCTCGAGTACCTTTGGCTCCATCATTTTTATAAAATTAACCATTAAGTTTTTTAAGGAGACTCTTTCACGAGGCCTTTACCAACTTCCTAATACACTTTATATAATTGTTTCGTAATCCAATTAGTTTTTTAAGGGCCTTAAACAAGGTTTCAAAGTTGAGCGAGGGGTAAAGGTTCGTTCGCAAAACGCCGTTACTTAAAACGGTCGTTTCTCTTAAATTGTAAATCAGATCTAACGAGCCACATACCAAAATGAAGATTATTATACGATCTAGCTAAACATGGAAAATTTACAGTTTGTTCAGTGAGTTTTCTGGTGCAAATTCTAAGCACAAACAGTCTTAAAGAAAATGTCACCCTCATCTTATCCACTTGTTTGATTCCCTTGCTTCTTGTACAAGCTTGATTCTTTGTCGCTTATTTGTTTTACGATTCGCTTAACTCTCATTCTCGGTAATCGTTTGAGGGATCCTATTCAGGATCTTATTACTTGGGCTTCTCTAAACCTTTTTTAATATTTTATATTCCTTTAATGATCCTCTATTATAATCATTGAATTTAAATCCTTTTAATTATGTTACCTTATACTCAATTTTTTCCGTATCTAGTGGATTTTCGGGAAAAATCAAAGTGCCTTCATTGTTCAATGTCTTCATTGTTATCATTATGACTATCAGTATCTAATTCACTATCATTATTTGAATCATCATCAGAGTTTGATGACTCAATATCAGACTTTGCAATCATAGTTTTTTCTTTGGAGTATCCTTTTTTCCTAGCTTTCTCATTTGGCTTCTCTTCAACTTTAAGTGCAATTGTTCTAGTCTTTGATCCTTTTCTCTTGCTTCTTTGCTCCATCTCTAGTTTATAAGTCTTCAACATGCCATAGATCTCATCTAGAGTTGTTTCATCAAGTTCATAATTATCCCTTATTGATGTGACCTTAAAGTCCCACTTCTTAGGGAGTGCAAGTAAAAACTTCAAGTTTGAGTCCTCCAAGTCATATTCCTTGTTGACCAGAGATAAGTCATTCAACAGCTTTTGAAATCTATCATAGATCTTAGTTAAGGACTCATTGTCTCTTGAGTTAAAGTGCTCATATTCCTGTGTAAGTATTGTCCTCCTGTTTTTCTTGATAGCAGTAGTTCCTTCACACTTTACTTCTAAAGCATCCCAAATTTATTCGACAGTTTTACATCCAATGACTTTGTTATACATAACACTATCAAGACTTCTATGAAGAATATGTCTCACTTTTGCATCTTTTATAATAGATGAAAGATCTTCATGAGAATATTCTTTTTTATCCTTATCACCCATGTTTTTTTCTTCACGAGCAACAACAACAGCTAGTTTCATTGGTCTTTGAGGACCATCATAAATCCTGCTCAGGTATTCAGGGTCTCTTGCTTCTAGACACATGGCCATCTTTACCTTCCACATTGGATATTCATGAATCTTTAGGATTGGAACCTTGATAGCCTCATATCTGCTCATATTATGACTGATAAGTTGATTTGCTGGTGTGACTGGGGGTGGTGGTGAATTTCGTTCTACTTTTTTGTCTTCTATTAAAGATTGAATTTTCAGATCTTTAACTGTTTGTATATTAATAGCAAGCTCTGATACCAATTTTTAGGTCAGTAATCAATTATAGAGGGGGGTGAATACAGTTTATGCAATCAATTCGATAAAGCTTTAAGAGAATCAACAATTTTTATATTAATCTCATAAAAATTGTTACACAAGTACACTATGAAAGGATGAACAATTATCCTTGAGAGCTTCTAGGTTATCTGAGAGATATATCAATCTCTAACACATATAGTGTAGACTTAATATGTGCTTATATGGTGCACAGTTTCACAATTAATAAGGAATCCTATTCTAATACAATAGTGAAACCTAATACATATCCATGTATGATTGCTTCTGAAATAAATTCCTTCACCGCCTTAAATTCTGCAAATCTTTTCCTTCTCGAATATCTACTGAAGTGACTAAATCCTGATGACATCAAATGCTGATCATCAAGTATTGATAGACAAATACTGATGATGTCACCTTCAGTAAATACTGATATTAAGTCCTCATCATAAACTTTGATAGTTTATATCATGATATCATCAATTATATCTAACATAAATTAAAGTATCCATTTGAGATAGTTTAATATCTTTTGTACCCTCGTAAGTAATGACCAATTTGTTCCATATTTCTTGTGCAGACTTGCAGTTATTAACACGTTTGTATCATTTCTCTGCAAATGCACTAAATAAGACCATTTACGCTTTCACGACAATATGCATTTGAGTTTTCTTTTCGAGTTTATACTCACTAACCCTTTTATCAATAAGTTCTTCCCCTAAGGTTTCATAGGTACTAGAACACCATCCTCAATGGCCATCCAAACCTTGATACCCAGTCATCTCGCATATATTCTAACGCATTTTACAAGTGGCAAAGTTGTAACGACCGAGAAAATTACGCTTGTATTATAATTTAATAAAGATAATTTATGTGTATTATTATGTGATTAAATGTGTTGAGTTATAAAACCCTAATTGCCATGTGCTACGTGTGGTCTGTTTTGATCAGAATGTGATTCAGATATTTACTGAATGTTTTATCATAAGTTATATATTTTATATCAAAACCCGTACAGTTCAAACAGTGTTTTAAAAGCCCGTATTTCAAACAAAATTATTGGCCCTATTTTTCCAAGAATAGCCTATACCATATCGTTATTCTGAAACCCTAGACGTTTTACAAATTTACCTCGTTCGCGAAAAATGACTTTTCTGGACCTCTTTGGGAGTCAAAACCCCCACAAAAATCACATTTTTATTTTTATATGATCATGAAATTATTAAACATCATTTTTCTTTGCATTTTTGTAATATTCACAATTTTTGGCATATATTTTGTATTTATTGGATATTTAAAAATTCATTACTGATACCCAAAAATTATAAAAATTGGGCCCAAATATTTTTATTAGATGCGTAACTAGCCCCTTAATTTTATTTAGGAGTATTATTTTCATAAATATAAATAGCTGATTTATTGATAATTAATTAGTTAATTAATCATAAAAAAAAATCAGAAAATCAAGAAATAGGGTTGTTGGTGAAGAACACTCAAGGAATTCAATCACAGATTTGAAGGTGATTTTGTTAACCAAATCAAACATGTAAGTAGTTGTTTTGAAGCTTTTAAATCGTAGTTTATGATTATGTAATCGTTTTTATTGTTGGTTTAATCGATTTTTGATTCGTAAATTCGGGTTTATTGTTCAAATTCGGGTTTTGATTATGACAGTTTGTTTGATTGTTATGATGTTGGGAATGAATAGATCGTTAAGTTTAGGATCGAACGGCACCGGTTTTGTCGAGTTTGGAGCTTGTTTTGGGTTCGCCGGAGACGGTGCCGTCGCCGCCGGTTCTTCGAACTCCGACGTCGGGATCGATGGCAGAAGGAGGAGGAACGCGGAGGGAATCACTGTAGGGTTGCTAGGGAACGGGAATCGCAGATGATTCAGGCCAGGATCGTGTTATCGCCGTTCGAATCGCTGGAAACAGCCTGCCGGCGTCGGGTTTCTGGGCAGCCGGTTGGCTGTTCTTGGTGACCCGAGGTCGACCCGGTTTCGACCCCGTGTACGACCCGGGTTTGATCTTCAAAAGCCCCAACCTGTTTTCTGTTTCCTGTTTCTGGAATTTATTTATTTAATTTTTTTTATAAAATCAAAATCAGATTTTAATAATTCTAAAAAAATCTATTAAAAATTAGTTTTAAATTCTGAAAAATATTATAATAAATTTCTAAATTATTTTATTAATTTAGAAATTTGAAATTGATTAATTATTTATTTATTTATTTATTTATTATTTAATAATTAAGTAATTAATTAATAAATAAAGGTTAAATAATCGAATAATATGATTAAAAATTCGATAATTAGTTGAATAATACGAGTAACTCGTATATATACGAGTAATTGAATAATAAGTTGAATTATTATTATTCGAGCGATAGTTTATTTATTCGAAGAATATTGTGATAAATATTCGTATCGAAGAATTAATTACAGATGATCGAATTAATCATATAAGTTGTAATAACTTATAATTAATAGTAATAATTTATAAGTAATTAACAAATAAGGTTAAAAATAATCAAAATAATACGATCAATAATTCTATAATTATTCGAAGAATGCGAGTGGCTCGTATTTATACGAGTAGTTGATCGTTGAGTTGGAGCATTATTCGAACGATAACTATTTATTCGATAAATATCGTAATAGTTAGTGTTATTGATTATTTATTTATAAATAATCGATCTAATCGTATAATTGATAATAATTTGTGAATAATTGTAATAATTTGTAATTAATTCTAATAATTAAGGATTAATTATTTTAAAATACAATAAATATCAAATAATTATTTAAAAATATAATTAAGGATTATTTAATTATAATCAATTATTTATAATTGATTATTAATTAATTAAATCTTATTTATTGCGTAGTAATTAAACCGTTAGTCCGATTTTAGTGAAACGAAGACCCTTAGACTGAGAAAAATGAAATGAATCCATTAAAGATAATTATAAATCGTAATTTCTTCCGAAAGCGAGTAGCCTTGTGATAGTTAATTGTTGATAGGCCTTATTAGGGATTGAATCAAACCTAATAAATCCCGAATAATTATAAATCAAACCAGATAGGGATAATTAATACAGGTATAAGTCTGGTATCGATTCTAAAAATAATTAAGAGTCAAAAATCAATTATGTGCGTTATGTGCTATGTGCTTTACGTGGTTATGTGAACCTTATGTGCTATATAATTATATGTTTATATATGCGAGTCTGATAAGATCGTATGGGTAGACGATTAGGGCTACGTGGTATCAATTCGAGATACGCGTATGAAGTAAGTTATCTAAAGGAATATCTTTCCATGATAGATTATGTATCAACAAGGTGAATCAAGCAGAAGACGGAATGTGGTGAGTCATATGAGGTTAAGTACGCGCCAGGCAAGTTTTTCCCCTATTCTAAGTTCAGAATAATGAATATATCCCACTTTTCATATCAGTTATACTTTGATAATTCTTGTTCATATACACTGATACCCAATTATTGATTCTTGTTTCTATTTCATTTCGATTATTGATTTCTCCCAATTTATTGAATCCTCTATTCATATTCCTATACTTTTACCCTTGTTACATATACTCTGATATATCCTGATGTTGGGATACATCAAAAGCATTCCGATTGTTCCGGATGCTAAGCTATGGACTGGATGGTTACGATACGGGCCGGGTATAAACCCGAACCCTTTATTATGAGGCCATAGTTGCCTAGGTACCCCTTATATTGGTTGGGTATATGCAGTTGGGTATAGATCCGCACTGTATCCTGACTGATCAGCATGTTATAGTGCATAGGTTAGTTCTTCTTTCCAGTCTCGTTCATTTGGCACTTGCCAGTAATGACAAATTATTATTTTATACAGATACAAATGGTTGTACAAACCATCGGATTATCGATTCATTTATTTTTCTCTCTTTATACCATATATATTGTTGCTGGCTTGTTTAGCAATTTTGGCTCACCCTCTTTTATTGTTATTCCCATTATTTTTCAGTCAAGGTAAAGAATGAAACCCATCAAAAACCGCATAGTCAATGAGCGAGTCAAGCAGCGGGACCCTCTTATACCAAGGGTGTTTGTCCCTATCCCAGAAGAGAGCTTTGAGTTACTAGATCAGGCGTAGCAGGATAAGTAGTAGTAATGGTTTGAATAAAAGTTATTTAGTGTGAAATGTAAAGATCCTGAGTAGTAGTAGTTCGGGGTAATTATTTTATTTATATTCCGCTTGTGCAGATTAGTGAGTAGTTAATATTAGTAATGCCCTATATCTATACCCCGGATTTGGATGGTGTTACAGTTGGCATCAGAGCTTAGGTTTTGGCCCTTGAAAACAAGAACATTAGAGTTAAGATAAGATAGGAAGTTCATATGAGATAGAAATAATGGTATTAGGGTTGTATGTTTATTAGATTAGGAGTTTGTGAGTTCTAGGGTTGTGACTTGATTCTCTTGTGTTATGGTTATTATATTAGTTGGCTTCTTCAACGTCATCCTCGGAGCGGACCGAGTCAGACCCAATGGCAGCATTGCACCAGAATGGGAGGAGTTAGAGCCGCAGATTCCAGCACCATTGGCTATTTATGTCCCTGTGTCTGGGATGTATCAGTTCCCTCAGCAGGAGTTCATGGATGAGGTAGTTGTCAACGGCAGTTCCAGAGTGAGAGAGAGGAGAGGCTGAGATGGCAGGACCAGTTCCGAGAGATACTTGGGTATGTTACCCTACTTTTCATGTGGTTTTAAATAAAAAAGCAATTGAGTCTTGTGAGAACTTCGTGTAAGAGAGGGTAGGTGAGTTTTGGCACGATTTAACTTAGAATTAAGTAGTAGAACGAGCTCCATGCTGAAGGTAATGAGTTGATTAAAGCTGACGAAAAGCCAACGTCGCGAGTTGAAGGCATCACTGTGGAAAAAAAAGCTTCTTATCATTTTTCAGGCACCGCGCAAGGAATGATATCTACCTTATTTGATATACTGAATATTTACAAGAAGTTATGACCTTATGTATGGACAGAACGTCGAGTTGCATCAATCGATTGCAACTATAACATCAAGGACGATGAGGAAAATATCAAAGATAGTACTAGATGTTAGCATTGGAGTGAGAGTTACGGAAGAAGTAATATGCAGCGGTAACTGAAGTTCTAGGCGACTAGCGAAGGCAAATATGGATTCAATAAAAGTAGAAAAGATATTAAAGTGAATGAACCCTTAGGTGGTCGTTTCCTCAATTAGGTATCTTGTTGTGGTGAAACAAAACAGCAACCGAACTCATATAATAAGGACGACCAGATGTTTTACTTTCAAAATTCTGAAACTAGTTTTCAAAAAAGATTTTCTTAACAGAATTTCTAAAAGATCTTTATACAAAAGGAGTTTTAAAATTTTGGGTTGTCAAATTATTACTTGAGTTCTTGTTATTATAAGTATTAGATTATCCGGAATAAAATGTGATCGAATTCAGTATCGATAAATCAGAGGGCCAAGTAGAGCCGCTAACACGTAGAAGTTTTAAATTTTTCTCGAAAGAAGAGTGCAAACCTTATTTAATAGTATAAACCATCGAATCAACGTGCGGAAATATTATTTATTCAATTTATGAAGTTATTAAAGTTTAAAATAGGTTCGTTGACCCAAAAGAAGCTTGAGGATGATTGAAGAAAATGGAGGAATCTTTTAGACGATTGAAGAAGAATAATAATTCTATCGACGGAGTCGAGGTATTGCAGGAATAATGGTTAGGCTACGAGGCATAGAAGAAATTAGAGATTATGATTATAAATTCTGAAAGAATGCGAATATGGTCGAATAATTAAAGTATCAAACATGGAAGCATGACGCTAAAAATACAAGACTTACATGGTATGGATGAAGCAAGAAGTTATGATGGCAAATTCAACGAGAAGACAATTATGCTTAGATTGTTAAAACGTTAAAGTTATTTCCAGAAAATATTCCGAATCTATCATCTGACGTGGATCGGGAATCTGTTACTCGAACGAGCCCTGAAAGTATGCATAAGCGAAACGTAGATAGCGACCAAAGATATCATTCTTTCTATAATTGCATATACTCTTCTTGATTCTTGAATACGTGTGAGCTTCTATCAGTAATAAATATATGAGGCAAGAAGGAAAAAAAATTATTGTATCCCTTTCAAATTATTTCTCTTCTCAAAATATTTTTTTTTGATCGAGACAAGCAGTGTTATGGTGTGACGCTTTGTCGAAGTGACGAAGAGTCTGGTGGGACGCCACTAATCATGTGCTGTATGCCATATAGTATGAATGACTGGCCATCTTGAGTACTAATATGGTTGTCTCATTTCTATTTAAATCGTTATTCATTCTTTCTTCCTTACTCCTGATTTGTTTATTCATGAATCCTTCCAATTGTTTCCTTGTACTCTTATCCCTTATAAAAAGTTTCCAATCAGAATCATATACACAAATTCCTTCTTGTGTAAAATCTCTTCTTTGAATGTTTTAAAAAGAAAGTAAAACTACATGTATTAGATGAGGCAAATGATCGATTGGACAACGGAGACGAATGAAGAAACCCTTAATAATAACCAAATAATCGATTAACATGTTATGAAAATGAAGCACACCTCAATTATATGGGAGATATTTGTCATAAAGATTCAAGGTCAAAGAAATGCTAGTTACGAATAAACTTTGAGTACGTTTGTCAAGAAATGATTGGGCTTTCACATTCAAGTAAGTGAGTTGTGGTAAAATTAATGCTTGTAGCTGGGTCGGCAACGAAGATTCAAAGTGGAAAGTCATAAGAGGAGATAAAGGTATGATGGTTTGACTCCAAAAATTTTTAAGATGTGAAGCTTTAAAACTAAATGAACTCATTCACAAGATTACAAGAGGGTTGGTTGAGACCAGGTGTTGGTCATCAGGAGTTGAACAAGTTAATTAATAAGAACAAGTGTATATTGCCAAGGATGGATGAATTGTTAAGTAGAGAGCTTGATTTGAAATATGAACTAGAAGAATTCTAGAATAAATTATAATCATATTCAGTATTGATATTCTGTTATAATCAGAAGATATGAGAATAGTCATGGTATCATCAGAATTGTTCGCTATAATTCTAGGTTGAACTAAAATACGGGTTGTTTTGGTTAGTATTATATGCGGTGGTGACATAATAAGCTTAGAAGGTGGCAGTGAATTGGTATATTTGAAGGTTGATTGTTGTTTGTCTGAGTGACTGTTGGTTGCTTGATTAATTGTTGGTGTCGGCTTGAGCCCGACTGGTAGTCAATAATATAAAGGATATGCTACCCAAATTTTCCGAAATTACCTTACTTTTGAAGATAGAAAGTATACTTCCGTGTGTTATTGATATTCATGTCGATACTCCGAACAACTGTGATCTCGGTTCTTGAAAGAGATTGTTACATCCAATCCGACTATATATAATTGGTCTTTGATTTCGTTTATCTAGTCATCACTTGGTGCAATTGATCAATTAAGTAAGTTAATTGGTTAATTTTTTCCAATTAATGGTTAGTTAGAAGGAAATCGATTCCTTTTAGATTAAGTCAAATTTTGATGTGACTTTCTAGTTCGAAATCAAAGCAATGAGGAATTTGAAAAACGTGTGAACACCAGTAGAATTCAGAAGCTGCCGCAAGTGCATGAGGCTTTACTTGAATGAATATGCCTTTGTAATAGACAAAATGAATAAAAAGTTATTTGTATGAACAAGTGAGAAAAATGTTTTCAAGAAATAAAGATGGAAGATAGAGCAAAGGGAAGGAAGGAAAGGAAGAAGGGAGGCGGACTAAAGAGGAGATTAATAATCACACTAATATGGATTTTATTAGGCTGTCAAAGAGATTTTATCATCTGCAACAAAGTTTTATCAAAGGATGTCTTATTTCTAAATTGTTTTGATAATCATACAATAAATGATTTGTCAAGTATTTCTGTTTTGAATAAAGTGTGAGATACAGTTTTAATTCAGTTTCCGATTGATGTTGATACTTAGGTTGTTGTTAAATATCGAAAGTGGTATTAATATAGATGATTGATGTTTACTTCAGAATGGGATGTTGTGAGCATCAAAGTTCGTATTAATATCTAATTTGATATGACATCAAAATGAGTATTAATGTCTAGAGTTCGGTTTGGAAGGAGCTATGAGAATGAAGAACGGAAATAGGAAAGGAAGTGAAATCAAAAAGGGTGATAAAGAAACTTTATAAGATGCCAGGATTACCTCCGGATCGAGAAATCGAATTCATTATTAATTTGGCACAATGTTGTTTGTGAAGAAGAAAGACGGTAGCAGGCGACTATGTATCGATTATCGTGAGCTGAATAAGTTAACTATCAGGAACAAATATCCTTTATCCCGAATCGATGACTTATTTGATCAACTGAAAGGAGCGACATGGTTTTCAAAAATTGATTTAAGATCGGGTTATCATCAATTGAAGATCAAGGTGAAAGATATTCCAAAGACTGTGTTCCGAATGAGATATGTATATTATGAACTTCTTGTGATGGCGGTTGGATTAACTAATGCACCAACATTCATGGATTTGATAAGTTTATCATTATATTTATTGATGACATCTTGATCTATTCAAAGACTGAAGAAGAACATGCAGAGCACCTGAGAATGACATTGGAAACATTTAGAAAGGAACAACTTTATGTGAAATTTTCGAAATGCGAATTTTAGATGAAAGAAGTGCAATTTCTAGGATATATCATCAGTATTGAAGGAATTCAAGTCAATCCAGCGAAGATTGAAGCTATTTTAAACTGGGAGAGACTAATGACTCCAGCGGAAGTCAGAAGTTTCTTGGGATTAGCAGGTTATTACAGAAGATTTGTTAAAGATTTTGCAAAGATAGCCACGCCATTGACAAAATTGACCCGGAAGAATGAAAAGTTTGAATAGAACGAGAAATGCGGAGATAGTTTCCAAGAATTGAAGAATCGGTTGGTGACCGCGCCTGTACTTGTTTTACCTGACGATCAAGGAGACCTTGTAATTTACAGCAACGTTTCTTATTGAGGACTTGGATGTGTTTTGATGCAACATGGCAACGTAATCGCATACGCTTCTAGACAGCTAAAGCCTCATGAACAAAAATATCCAACGCATGATCTCGAACTAGCAGCAATTATATTCGCACTGAAACTCTGGAGACACTATCTATATGGTGAAAGATGTAAGATTTACACGGATCATAAAAGTTTGAAGTATATTTTCACTCAGAAAGGACTTAACATGAGACGATGACGTTGGCTAGAGCTAATTAAAGATTAGGACGTATCGATCAATTATCATCCAGACAAAGCGAATGTTGTAGCAGATGCAGTGAGTCGAAAGATAAGATTTAACTTGTTAACATCATTAGAGGACTTGATTAAAGAATTCGATAAACTGGAAATTATGATGCGGCATGGAGTACCTATGTCCATTGTATCGGATCGAGATCCCCGTTGTAATTCGAGATTTTGGAGATAATACCAGGAATGTCTAGGAACCAAGTTAAATATGAGCACTGATTAACATCCACAAACGGACGGGCAAAGTAAAAGGACTATTCAGACAATTAAAGAAATGTTACGTGTTTGCGTAATAGATTTTGGAAGGCAATTGGGATGAGCACTTACCACTAGTGGAATTCTCGTACAATAACAACTATCATGCAAATATCGGGATGCCACCTTATGAAGCTTTATATGGAAGAAAATGCAGATCACCTACATGTTGGGATAAAGTTGGGGAACGCAAAATTCTAGGTCCAGAACTAATTCAGCAGACCAGGGAAAAAGTAGAACTTATTCGAAAGCGACTCGAAGCAGCACATAATCGATAGCGTAAATATGCAGATCCAGCCAGAAATGATGTGGACTATCAAGAAGGAGAACATGTATTACTAAAAGTATCGCCATGGAAGGTATTGACTAAATTTGGCAACAAGGGAAAGCTAAAGCCTCGTTACGTCGGTCCATTTGAAATTCTGAAGAAAATCGGAAAAGTTGCGTACGAATTAGCTTTACCGCCTCATATGCAGCATATTCATAATGTATTCCATATGTCCATGCTTAAGAAGTATAACCCTGATACAAGCCATGTAATAGAATATGAGCCAATAGAACTTCAGGTAGATTTGTTATATGTAGAGCAGCCGATAAGAATTTTAGATTGGCAAGAGAGAGTATTAAGGAATAGGTCTGTACCGTTAGTAAGAGTTTTGTGGAGAAACCCCATGGTTGAAGAATCAACCTGGGAGCTCGAAAGTGATATGTTAGAAAAGTATTCTCGATTATTCTCATAGCGTGATTCTGAGGACAAAATCCTGTCAAGAGGGGAGAATGTAACGACCGAGAAAATTATGCTTGTATTTTAATTTAATAAAGATAATTTATGTGTATTATTGTGTGATTAAATGTGTTGAGTTATAAAACCCTAATTGCTATGTGCTACGTTTGGTCTTTTTTGATCAGAATGTGATTCAGATATTTATTGAATGTTTTATCGTAAGTTATATGTTTTATATTAAAATCCGTATAGTTCAAACAGTGTTTTAAAAGCCCGTATTTCAAATAAAATTATTGGCCCTATTTTGCCAAGAACAGCCTATACCATATCGTTATTCCGAAACCCTACACGTTTTACAAATTTACCTCGTTCGCGAAAAATGACTTTTCTGGACCCGTTCGGGAGTCAAAACCCCCATAAAAATCATTTTTTATTTTTATATGATCATGAAATTATTAAACATCATTTTTCTTTGTATTTTTGTAATATTCACAATTTTTGGGAATTTTTGGCATATATTTTGTATTTATTGGATATTTAAAAATTCATTACTGATATCCAAAAATTAAAAAAATTGGGCCAAAATATTATTATTAGATGTGTAATTAGTCCTTAATTTTATTTAGGGGTATTTTTTCATAAATATAAATAGCTGATTTATTGATAATTAATTAGTTAATTAATCATAAAAAAAATCAGAAAATCAAGAACTAGGGTTGTTGGTGAAGAACACTCAGGAATTCAATCACAGATCTGAAGGTGATTCTGTTAACCAAATCAAACATATAAGTAGTCATTTTGAAGCTTGTGAATCGTAGTTTATGATTATGTAATTGTTTTTGTTGTTGGTTTAATCGATTTTTGATTCGTAAATTCAGGTTTATTGTTCAAATTCGGGTTTTGATTATGGATGTTTGTTTGATTGTTATGATGTTGGGAATGAATAGATCGTTAAGTTTAGGATCGAATGGCACCAGTTTTGTCCAATTTGGAGCTCGTTTTGGGTTCGCCGGAGATGGTGTCGTCGCCGCCTGTTCTTCGAACTCCGACGTCGGGATCGATGGCAGAAGGAGGAGGAACGCGGAGGGAACACCGTAGGGTTGCTAGGGAATGGGAATCGCAGATGAATCAAGCCAGGATCGTGTTGTCACTGTTCGAATCGCCGGAAACAGCCTGCCGCCGTCGGGTTTCTAGGCAACCGGTTGGCTGTTCTTGGTGACCCGAGGTCGACCCGGTTTCGACCCGGTTTCGACCCGATATACGACCCGGGTTTGATCCTCAAAAGCCCCAACCTGTCTTCTGTTTCTTATTTCTGGAATTTATTTATTTAATTTTTTTATAAAATCAAAATTAGATTTTAATAATTCTAAAAAATCTATTAAAAATTAGTTTTAAATTCTGAAAAATATTATAATAAATTTATAAATTATTTTATTAATTTAGAAATTTGAAATTGATTATTTATTTAATTATTTAATTATTTAATTATTTAATTATTATTTAATAATTAAGTAATTAATTAATAAATAAAGACGAAATAATCGAATAATATGATTAAAAATTCGATAATTAGTTGAATAATACGAGTAACTCGTATCTATACGAGTAATTGAACGATAAGTTGAATTATTATTATTCGAGCGATAGTTTATTTATTCGAAGTATATTGTGATAATTATTCGTATCGAATAATTAATTACAGATGATCGAATTAATCATATAAGTTGTAATAACTTATAATTAATAGTAATAATTTATAATAAATTAACAAATAAGGTTAAAAATAATCAAAAAAATAAGATCAATAATTCTATAATTATTCGAAGAATGCGAGTGGCTCGTATTTATACGAGTAGTTGATCGTTGAGTTGGAGCATTATTCGAACGGTAACTATTTATTCGATAAATATCGTAATAGTTAGTGGTATTGATTATTTATTTATAAATAATCGATCTAATCGTATAATTGATAATAATTTGTCAATAATTGTAATAATTTGTAATTAATTCTAATAATTAAGGATTAATTATTTTAAAATACAATAAATATCAAATAATTATTTAAAAATATAATTAAGGATTATTTAATAATATTCAATTATTTATTATTGATTATTAATTAATTTAATCTTGTTTATTGCGTAGTAATTAAACCGTTAGTCCGATTTGAGTGAAACGAAGACCCTTATACTCAGAAAAATGAAACGAATCCATTAAAAATAATTTTAAATCGTAATTTCTTCTGAAAGCGAGTCGTCTTGTGATAGTTAATTGTTGATAGGCCTTATTAGGGATCGAATCAAACCTAATAAATCCCGAATTATTATAAATCAAACCAGATAGGGATAATTAATACAGGTATAAGTCTAGTATCGATTTTAAATATAATTAAGAGTCGAAAATCAATTATGTGCCTTATGTGCTATGTGCTTTACATGGTTATGTGAACCTTATGTGCTATATAATTATATGTTTATATATGCGAGTCTGATAAGATCATATGGGTAGACGATTAGGGCGACGTGGTACCAATTCGAGATACACGTATGAAGTAAGTTATCTAAACGAATATCTGTCCATGATAGATTCTGTATCAACAAGGTGAATCAAGTAGAAGACGGAAGGTGGTGAGTCATACGAGGTTAAGTACGCGCTAGGCAAGTTTTTCCCCTATTCAAAGTTCTGAATAATGAATATATCCCACTTTTCATATCAGTTATACTTTGATAATTCTTGTTCATATACATTGATACCCAATTATTGATTCTTGTTTCTATTTCATTTCGATTGTCGATTTCTCCCAATTTATTGAATCCTCTATTCATATTTCATTACTTTTACCCTTGTTACATATACTCTGATATATCTTGATGTTGGGATACATCAAAAGCATTTCGATTGTTCCGGATGCTAAGCTATGGACTGGATGGTTACGATACAGGCTGGGTATAAACCCGAACCCTTTATTATGAGGCCATAGTTGCCTGGGTACCCCTTATGTTGGTTGGGTCTATGTAGTTGGGTATAGATCTGCACTGTATCCTGACTAATCAGCAGGTTATAGTGAATATGTTAGTTCTTCTTTCCAGTCTCGTTCATTTGGCACTCGCCAGTAATGGCAAATTATTATTCTATACAGATACAAATGGTTGTACAAACCATCAGATTATCGATTCATTTATTTTTCTCTCTTTATACCATGTATATTGTTGCAGGCTTGTTGAGCAATTATGGCTAACCCTCTTCTATTTTTATTCCATTGTTTTTAAGTCAAGGTAGAGAATGAAAGCCATCAGAAACCGTATAGTCAATAAGCGAGTCAAGCAGCGGGACCCTCTTATACCAAGGGTGTTTGTCCCTATCCCAGAAAAGAGCTTTGAGTTACTAGATTAGGCGTAGCAGGATAAGTAGTAGTAATGGTTTGAATAAAAGTTGTTTAGTGTGAAATGTAAATAGAATAAAGTTTTGTAAAAAGAGAGTTCTTGAGATAGATTGTTTTAAACTGGTTTGTAATAAAGTTGGTTTGTCGTTCTTATTTTCAATCCTTAACCTTCAAAAGATCCTAAGTAGCAGTAGTAGTTCGTGGTAATTATTTTATTTATATTCCGCTTGTGCAGATTAGTGAGTAGTTAATATTAGTAATGCCCCATATCTATACCCCGGATTTGGAGGGTGTTACAAAAGTTGTCCTTTTTATGATTTTGTTTGGTGACATTTTCTCATTGTTGATAAACCGGTTAGGATCTAACTTTAAACCATTTTCGAATCATAAATACTAAGTCATTACCCGATATCATAACGATTGTGCATTCATAACGATTGTGCATTGCCTCATTTTGTTTCAGTTTCATAACGATTGTGCAGTGCCCCATATCTCGCTGGCTGAATGCACAATCAGATTCCACTCACCCCTAGTCAGTGCTCGAACTCCTCCCCAGACTCAAGATTTTCTCTACTATAAAGATCCTCCTTTATAGAAGGCCGAGAAGCCTTTACAATCCAGCATCTATTTAACTCGGAGCATTACATACATGTAACCTCCTCAAAAATATTATAGCCAAATACAAAGTAAAAGACTATCTCGGAGCGTAATAACCTAGTCACCTCCTCAAGCACTTGCACACCCTTTTGTAGACTATGTACTTCTACTTGTTTGGGGGTCTCAGCTTTTGGATCTTAGGTCTTGGGTCTTTCTCTTTCTCACGACGCAAAGGCTACTAACTCCCCATTAGTACGCCTAAGGCTTGGGTATTATAACAAGAATCATCTCACTTTACTTCACCTCACTGCAAAGAATAGAATACACCCTACGATACCATAAAAATTAGAGAGTTGTATATTATGATGCTATTATGCATTAAAGTAATTTGGTGGTCGCCACGCTAATATGAATTAGATATAAGTGTGTAAAATCTAAACACTTAAAGAACGAGTCACACAAGGGACTCTTCACACATAAGTGAGAATGACAAGTATTAAAACTTGTTTGTTTCGAAATATAGTCTATTCGGCCGAATAAAAATGTAAAAAGCCGATTGGAACTACTTGCTTGTCTTGTTCAGAAACAATTTCTCTCGTCTTTTTTCTTTATGTTCTTGATAGATTAAACCAATTATAGGATATGGAATTAAATATTTAAGACTACAAAAATCTCACAAGCACTTGGAATAAGGTTTAAGATTTAACAAAAACCAAGTATGGCTTCTAGCTATTATATTCGGTCGAATATGAATAATAAGAGTCGAATTCTTTCTTGAACTTGTTATTTCAAGTTCAAGTGGACTAGATTGTTTAATATTTGTCCAAGGTAGATTTAATAACCAAGTAATGGGTTATAACAAAGTTCACCAAATATAAATTTTCTTTGATTCGGAAAGATCAAGTTTAAACCATTTAAGGTAAAAACGAGATGTTAAACAATAGTTTCGAATCAAGAATAGTTTACTTAGTCCTTATTCATTTCTTGAAAATAGAAAATATTAAGAGTGAAGATTTAATATCATTCACCACTTAAGTTTTGACAATGATTCTGAAATACACTACACGAGTAAATTCAAGAACATGTGTGGTTTTATACCAAAGCAAATAAAACTTGTTAATCGAGTACGTAGATTAGTCGATCTGCAAAGTATAAGCACAAACACACAAGAAAACAAGTAAATAACTAACTTATGACTCTTGATCTTACAAAGACTCAACTCCTTCAAATTATCGAACGGACTACAAGAGCTACGAGTTAGGCTCGAAGCCGAAAATACACAAAAATAGTCATCGAAAAAGTTACCGAAAAATGGACAGAATGGGGGATTTAAATACTGAATTTTCAAGGCTTAAAATGGACACAAACAGGCAGCAAAATGAGGGCTAGGGGATGCTCAAACAAGTGTGGTTGAATGGTTTGTTTATGTTCAAGAAGAGATGGCGAAAAATAAGTATAAATGGTGTATAACATTGAAATGAATTAGGCTATGACCAAAAAACGTTTTTGTAATGTTTTTCTACTAGAGAGAGGGTGTTTCTAGGTGCTTTTACCAGCATATGGCTCTTGATGGCTTGAAGAATGAGTGACCAAGGGAGGCTTTTTATAGCAAAAAAATGTTCACTTTTTGGCCTAAAAATTAAGCACAAGCTTTTCGAATGCAAACGTGACCAAAGGATAAAGTTAACAACTGATGCATGGTTGTCAAGAATTCAAATTTTCTAGGCCAAAAAAGTTTGAGTGTTTTTACCTTTTTACAAAAGATTAAAAATGAAACGGTGCGCTTACCGACGACCAAAATGCGTTTTTCAACGAATATCAAAAAATCATTCAAAATATATGAAATTTTAGTGAGCTCCTAGAAATACTCCAAGAAGATCATGGAAAAAAATTTATCTTGAAATTCATTGTCCTTTTATGATTTTCAAGCGACGGATAAATCAGTTATGTATCAATTTTAGGGGTCCCCGAATAAAATCATCCAAAATTTATGAAATTAATCTACATGGTAGAAGGAAAGATACGAAGGAAAAAATCCAAGTTTCAAGTCTAAAAGATATCCGAGAAATATTTTAGGATTTTTTGAATGTTAAAACAACGTGTCGGAGCGACCAAAATATTCATTTGTCTTTACCAACGAGTCAGACAAAAGTTTTTGACTTGAAAAATATTCACATATAATATTCATTATGAAATAATGACTATAAGGTGGAAGGAATAATTAATTTTTATTTAAAGATGATTTTATTCCAATAAATAAGGATTTACGGGTAATTTGAAATAAAATCAACCTTTTTCCTATCGGCATGATATTTGGGACTAAAAATTGAATATAAATATTCACTAAATATATAATATATATAAGTATAAAATAAGTAGGTATGACGTGATTTTAAATAATTTGACAGTTTATGGTTTGTAAAAGAGGTGTTTGAAAATTTCGGGTTGTGTGCCTAAAGTCGTTGCCTTTGTTTATTTGACACAAACAACCTACTATAGAATATATCCTTAAGTTGATATATATATCCCAAGTTATGTCTAAAAAATCATGTCGGAAAACAATCTTTAAACGGTTTGTTCGGAATATCTCAGTTCCACTTGATTCCGGAAAGTGCCACGCATAAAACCCTCAGGGAGGATGTAAGTGACTAATTTAATTATCACTTTTAGTTTTACAAATCGCCAAAACCTAAAGGTAAAAGTATTGACCTCTCTGATGGTTCATCCGGATCCCCTCCTGAAGTATCCATAGCTCGAAAGAGTTCCGGGGAGCGTTCCTCATGAGGTTCCGGGCCAAAAAAAACATATGAGCTGCATATGTGCCATCTGGAAACTATTCGGCAATATGACAATGAATCCCTCTCAGCCTATAAAAGGCGTTTCCATAAACTAGTCAATAAGATCTCTAACTTGGATGAGCGAGAAGTTTTGAGCATCTTCTAAAGGAACCTGGACCCGCAGAATAATAAGAGATAAGTTTTAGAGCTGATCACCAAGGAACCCAAAGCATGGATGTTGCCTATGCCATGGCCACAAGGTTCATCAAGGAGATGGATGTGCTCCAAGTAATGAGAATTACCAGGAATGGAGGATCCGGGAGTAAGAATTATAATGTTTGTCCGAAAGGGAGTTACCATCAGTATAAAAAATTCAAACAAAGCCAGCAAACCAATTATGTCCAAAATACTCCTATGTCCTAGAGGCTCGGACCACGGATTGAATCCAAAAATGACCCAAGGCCGACTAGACCAGCAAGGGAGCCAAAGCCGAAATAAGACTAGACACCACCGAACCATACCCGGGCAGTAATACTCAAGGAGATCCTAGACAAGTCATTTCATGACCCACCCAAGCTAATTCACAATCCTCCAGAAAGCCAACCCTACAATCGGCAATGCGATTATCATGAAATACATGGCCACAAGATAGAGAACTCTCTTTCTCTCAAATATTTCATCGAAGACCTAATCATTAACGGGAACCTGGGTCAATACATAGCCTGGGACAATAATGAAAAAGGAGAAGGATGGACGACGAATAAAAATGTGGTGAATGTGGTTCTGGGAGACTCTCATTCACCTCCCCACAGCCCGAACACAGGGGACGAGGTCATATCTATTCAATCCTTCCCCGAGATGATAATGTCCTTCAAAATCAAAGACTATGAGGGAGTTAACCCCAATTACAATGAAGCTCTAATTGTAATGTTGGATATATTTGATAATGAAGTCAGGAAAATGCTGATCGACAACAACTCCTCGGTGAATATCCTGTCTAAACATATTTTGGATCACATGTAGCTGGGGTGTATTCATTCGAATGAATGCCGAGAGGATCCACTGTACGGGTTCGGTAAAAAATTGATCCCGATCCATAAAATCATATACCTGCTTGTTCTATTTAGAACTGCTCCCAACAAAGTCACCCATGTCATAAAATTCTATGTGATCAACACCCCTTCCTCCTACAACGGAATAATTGGTCGTCCGACTCTAACTCGGATTTAAGCAATTACTTTTATTTCCTATCTAAAGATCAATTTTCCAACCCCAAGTGGAGTGGGAGAAGTCAAAAGAGATTATGAAGTCGAGGAAAGATGTTATAGCCAGGCCCTAGTCATGACCGACACTCACCAGGATAACAAGAGGACAACCACCATCCTCCAGAAACAGCAAAGTCGTAAAAAATACCATCCTCGCTCAAAGGAAGGATCTGGGAAAGAGGTCCATGTCATTGAATCCATCTCGGACATGAGAATATTAAATACAGGTTTGAAAGAACTTGATCCAAGCAACTAAGTCTTGGAAATAGCTGATTCGAACCCGTCCCCGGACCAAAGCAGTCCCGCCATACAAGCAACCAACCACGGGACAAGAGTCCCTAGAGAAAGCAACCAAGAGAGAGCTGAGGCTCAGGTTCAGGGCTACATAAAAAAGAATGTTGAGGCCCAAATACAATAATTGGTCTCTGCCAAGGACCAAACAAAGTTGAGGTTGCAATCGAGACTAAAACAATCATTTTTGACAAAGGAAGTCAAGGTAGGGTCCGGAATAGAGATGGTTTTTAAAGAGGAACTGATATCATTACTCCAGGAGTATGCGGATGTTTTCTCCTAGACTCCTAAAGATATGCCCGGGCCATATGAATTTGTGGCCATGCATAGTCTGGATGTGAATCTGGAGAGAAAGCTAGTCAAGTAGAAAAGAAGGAACTTCACCTTAAATTAAGCTTAACTTAATCGATGCCACCTCCAGACACCTTAAATTAAGCACTAACATCTAGACACCTTAACTTAAGCTTCATGGGCGCCTTCTACGGATACAACCAGATCAGAATAAATCCGGAAGATGTTCCCAAAATAGCTTTCATCATCCACGGAGTGGTGTATGCATATATTATGCTACCTTTTGGACTAACCAATGGGGGGTCGACCTACCAAAGGACGATGAACAAAATTTTCAAGCCCCAGCTTTGAAGAAATCTGGATTCCTATATAAACAACATGATTACAAAATCCAAAACTATATCGGGTCATATTGCAGACTCAAAGAATGCATTGAAAGTCTAAGGAGATATCAACTAAAGCTGAATATGGAAAAATGCACCTTCAGAGTGGGAGTAGGCAAATTCCTAGGATTCATGATAAGCAACAGGGGAAACGAAGCTAATCCTGAAAATATAAAGGAAATCCAAGAAATGCAAGCTCTAAGGACTCCGAAAGATGTACAAAAGCTAGCAAGATCGCTCTCCACACTTAGATGGTTTGCGTCCAAGCTTGCAGAGAGATGCCTACCTTTCTTTGACTTATTGAAAGGAGCCAAGAAGAAAAAGGAAATAAACTGGAGTCAGGACTTCCAAAAAGCTTTTGAAGAAATCAAGGGTTCCCTATCCCAACCACCAATTCTAAATAAAGCCAAAACCGGGGAACTCTTTTACCTCTACCTTTCTGCCGGGGCCCTGGCAGTTGGAGCAGCTCTAATCCGGGAAGAAACTGAACAGTAGAAGTCGTTCTATTATGTAATCCAAGTTCTGAAGGATGTGGAAACCAGGTATCCCAGTCTTGAAAAATTTGCTTTTTCTTTAATTACTACATCCAGAAAGCTCAAACACTACTTCCAAGAAAGAGTGGATTATCACTGACCATCCTTTGAGAAAAATATTTTACAAGCCAGATGCCTCGGGAAGGCTAGTAAATTGGGTAGTAAAACTTAGCCAGCTCAATCTTACCTTTATTCCCAGAACTGCTATCAAGGCCCAGGCACTTGCTGACTTCATCAACGAGTACAACTTTCCAGACTTCGGATCTTGACCCATAGAGCTTAACCCGGGAAGCACCCCAACCACCAATCCGGAAGCATGGATTCTAAATGTTAACGGATCTTCAATAAATGGAAGGTCAGGAGCCGGACTTATCTTGAAAGTCTAAAAGGCTTCATGGTCTAGACTGTAATCTCCTTTGACTTCCCCGCAACAAATTACCAAGCAGAATATGAGACCCTGGTTGCACGACTAAAGCTTGCCTGGAAACTGAGGCTCTAGTACCTAAACATCTATAGCGACTTGCAGATTATGGTCAAGAAAACAAAAGGGGAATATATCAAAAAAGACCCGAATTTGACCAAATATCAAGCTATAGTGCAAAGCTACCTCGCCTCAATACCCTACTACCAAATCCTGTAAATTTGCAGGGAAGAAAACTCAGAAGCAGAAATCATATCCAAGCTAGTCCGAAACTCATCAGACCTGGACTCCCCCGTTTACTTTGAAGATTACAGAAACTAACTATAGACACTAAAGAACTCTTAGAAATTGGCAATGATCCAAACTGGATGACTCATTTAATCAATTACTTGGAAAAAAGAGAGCTCCTAGAAGACAAAGGAAAATCATAAAGATTAAAAGCAAAAGTAGCCAAATTCTTCCTCGAAGAAAGAATACTCTATCTCTGGACTTACTCTTCCCCAATCTTGAAGTTTTTTGATCCGGCGGAGGCTGATTATTGCTTGAGAGAAATCAGTGAAGATATCTGTGGAGATCACATTTCTGCGAAGGCCTTGGCTCATAAATTCATGAAAATGTGTAAACAATGCCAACTTTTCAGCAATGTCCCCCAGGTCAGCCCAGTCCCTTCATCCTCAGTTCTTTCTCCCAAGCCCTTCGCAGTCCGGGGAATAAATATCATGGGTCTTTTCCCTTGGGCCAGAGCCGATCTAAGGTACCAATTGGTCTTAATTGATTACTTGACTAAATGGGTTGAAGAAAAAGCAATGAGGCCAATAAACCAGCAAGATTGCATCAAATTTATGGATAATATACTAATGAGGTTTGGGATACCTAGGGTTCTAATCTCAGATAATGGACCCCAGTTCATCGGGTCAGAATTTGAGTCCTACTTATAGGAAAGGGGAGTAAATCACAAGAAATCTTTAGTAACATACCCACGGGGAAATGGGCAAGTTAAAGTAACCAATAGAATTCTTCTAAGGAGGATCGAAAAAAGATTGAGAGAAAGCAAAAGCAAATGGCCTGAGGAGTTGCCCATCCCCGGAAAAGCACAGGAGAAACACCTTTCACGAAAGCTTATAAAACAGAAGCCATGCTGCCTATTGATATAGGAGCCCCTTCCTACCGGGCGATAAACTTCGATTAAGTAGAAAATGAGGAAGGACTCTGAACTGATATTGAACTCATTGATGATGTCCGATACCAAGCTAAAAAAATGGAGAAATATAAGGAGAAAATAAGGGAGCATTTCAGCAAGAAGTCCAGGGTCAAAAACTTTTAAGTTGGAAACATGGTACTTCGAGACACAGAAGCCTCTAATCCTACAAATACCGGAAAGCTAGTGCCTAAGTGGAAAGGGCCATACAAGGTGAAAGAAGTCCTACGTCCATGGACTTACAAGCTAATGAACTTAGATGAATTTAAGATCCCGAACACCTGGCATGGACTAAGGCTCTGAAAATTCTACCAATAGGAGGAAGCCAAGCAATTAAAGCAACCATATATTATTGCCTATAGCAAGATAGCTTTGTTATTTAATCTATTATATGAAAGAAAATTTCCCTTTATCCAAGGCAAATTTTAAATTAAAAATATTTCTTAAGGCAAAAAGCCAAACCCGGGGTCATACTTAAAACTGGGCTAGGAAGCACAATTTACACACATGAATATTTTCCTAACGCAAAATGCCAACTCTAATCCGGGGTCATATATGAACCCGAATTAGAAGCAATATTATCACCTAGGAATATTTTCCCAAGGCAAAAAGCGAACTTCAATTAGCGGCCATACATGAACCCAGATTAGTAGTAATATTATAGCTTAGAAATAATTTTTTAAGGAAAAAAGCCAAACCTAGGGTGATACTTGAATACGGGCTAGAAGAGCACAATTTTATACTTGGAAATATTTTTCAAGGACAAAAAAGCTAAGTCTAATCGGGGGACATACTTGAGCCTGGACTAGAAGAAAATTTTATAATTAGGAATATTTTCCTAAGGTAAAAAGCCAACTTTAATCCGGGGCCATACATAAATCCGGATTAGAAGCAATATTATAAATTGGAAATATTTTTCTAAGGCAAAAAGCCAAACCCGGGGTAATACTTGAACCCGGGCTCGAAAGCACAATTTTACACTTAGAAATATTTTTCTTCGAAAAAAGCTAAGTCTAATCTGGGCCATACTTGAAGCCAGACTAGAAGTAAATATACAATTATGAATATATTCTTATGGAAAAAAGCCAAGTCTAACTCGGGGCCATACTTGAACCTGGGCTAGGATGTAAATTTTACACTTAGTTATACTTTTCTAAGACAAAAAGCTGGTTCTAATCCGGGGCCATACTTGAACCCGGACTAGAAGCAAAGTTTACATTTAGAAATATTTTTTAAGGTAAAAACCTAAGTCCAACCCGGGGCATCATATGAATCGGGCTAGAAGCACAATTAACACTTGGAAATATTTTTTTAAGGCAAAAAACAACACCACTAACATGGGGCCATATATGAACCAGGGTTAGAAGCAATATTATCACTTAGAAAAAATTTCTATAGTAAATCAAAAGGAACACTATTTCGGACGCATAATCATGGTCGGACTACTTGCCTTAACTACTTAAAGAAACTTTCAAGGTAAAAATAACAAGGCAAAGTAAACATGCAGAATAACCAGCAAATTAAAAAGCTAATCCAACTTACACGTACAGAACAACAAAGACAACAAATCCAATTTCAACAACTAAAGTTTTACAACATCCAAGGAATAAAGAGAGCAAATTCAAGGAATATTAAGCATTAGGAGCAGCAGGGAGACAACTCAGGCACGGGACATCGACGGGCTCTGACTCACCAAGTCCGACCTTGATATCCTTTTTATTCTAGATGAACTGCTCACAAAAGTTTCCCTAGTTATCCTCCGGATCAGTCTTAATGTGCTTCTCTGCAATAACCCAGCAACGAGCAACTTCAGAATCGCCGGTCTTAACAATAGCCTTGTCGTATTTCTCAGGCTTTTGTAGGCTTCAATGACTTCCTCGGGAAACTTTTACTCAGCAAGTTACTTCTTAAGCTCAAGAACTTCACTTCTCAAGTCCCGGGACACTTTCTCAGCATTCTCAACCCGGGTTGTTGTTAGTGTTTGTGCCCTAGAGACAATACGGTTATGTTTTGTTTATGACATTTGAATTATTAATGTCTATGTTCTATCGATCATTTTTTTAATAATTTATTAAGTATTAATTTACTACGATATAAATATTAGATTAATAAATGTCCTTGGAATATGCTTTAAATTCTTTATCTCTAAGCACGTGACTTAGAAATGAGAGTATGTGAATAGTATCGATATTCGCAAATATCCCTAGTCGAGTATTATTATTAAAGGACAATAATAATACATCAAGACTAGTGTGTTTATTGACTGATGATCACATCTCATTGATCATAAGTATAGTGATACTAAAGTCAAAAACACAGGCATATGTAAATATACATGGTGCTGGATAGACCCAATGTGAGATTCTACATGTCTGTTGTGTCATAAGTAATTCTCACACTGATAATGATGTAATGGTCCTTTGACTTGAAATCATTATATTTCTGTATGATGATTAATATACTTTGATTACATCAAAAGTTGTCATTGACCGGGTAATGATAAAAGTGAACTTCGGGTATATTAGGAATCGTGTGAGGTATATGAATGACATAGAAAGGATTTAACCCTCCTTATTTTGGAGACATATTATTGGCCTCTTATATGAGCTAGACTATGAAATGCGTGGCGTTGCGCTCAAATGTTGATTTGCAATGATAGATTACTCATTGATCAAGAAAACCTGGATTAAACCATGAAGAGGATGACATATAACATGCCTTGAGTTTAATCTATAATATTTGGTTGAAGGTATTATATTATATTGTACATTATTCATGAAAGGTTTAGTAGATCACCGATGATACCCAGATGAAGAATCAAGCAGAAAGGTTTTGTACCCTCGTAACCTCCCCCCGACGAACTCACAGCGGAGTTCAATCCGCAAAATAGTGTTTCAAATATGTTCCACTTGATATGATTAATTAGATTAATAATGATAAGTAAATGATACATTATATTATTATATGTTATTTAAGCATGATGGATGGTTATGGCCTTTGGACCCCTAGATTAATGGTTTTTTAAATTGTGGTTTTGGTTTTTAAATATGACTTGCATGTCGTTTTGATTCTTGTAATATTAAATCTTGAATATAACTCGAGTTCTTCTTGTCAGTTCATTAGATTAGGTTTATATATTTCATTTATGTAATGTACTTGAAGAATTGAATACTAGAAGAAGGAGTCCATTGGAGGTGATCTAAGGAAGTTATACAAGGAAGCAAATAAAGCAAGAAGACATATGATGTAATAGATAGTTGTATTTATATACTTAATACCTTATTGACCATGATCTTTATCATGAACTTGATGAAGATCACATAGGATGGGGCCATGACCTATCATGTTTATTTTATTACACTTTACATATATCATGTGATGAATAAATGTGTAGAGTAGTTAGAATGATGCATGCTTAATTAGATTAGCAATGTATGTATGTATTAGATACATAACCCATGTCATGCCTTCTAAATAAGATAAAATCTTTAATGATTCAATATTTTAAAATTTAAAAAATGATCATGAGATTCTCGTGTTTCAGAAACACGGAATAAAATACAAATTTTCTTCATTTCTGATATGGGGCAATTTTGTCAAAAGAGGGCTCATTGAACTTATAAGGTTTTGGGTTTTAAGCGAGACCGTTGTGACTCCCTCACTAACTGAAAATCAAACCATTGACGAATATTGATTTGATGTATTTCATTCAAGGAAAAATTGGGAATCTCTTTATGATGGGATCATGATCGTTTTAATATTAACAAAAGCCTAAATTTTATATTAAGTTTTTTAGATGCCTTCCAATATGTCCACTGCGTTAATCCCTAAATCGATAAGGAGTGGGTTCTCCAGAGCAAAGTACTCCCATCTATCGTATGAGATGCATTGAAGTATATTGATACTATCTGACTATTGGGTTTGACTTAACTAAGTTACCATAATAGGATTGTGAAATTAGAGGCATGGAGTTTGGCGAGATTTATTAGGTAAATATGAACAAATGATGTTCCACCAAACTATCCAAGAGTTATATAGTTGATATACTTGACAAATGTTGTCTACCTTATTAATCATGTTTTAGGAGTAAATCCAAAGCTGAACTAAAATGTTGTGAAATTTGGATCTTGACTCACTAGAAAGGATATAGAAGCTATTCTTTCCGAATTAATAGTTAGGGCTATTGATTTGATAAAAATAGTGGGAGATATATATTGTGAATATATATGAATAATCACTTGAATATAATTGAATAATCATTTATAAACTAATTCATTTTATGCATTTTAATATTAGAGATATCAAATGGAAAATAACTCAAACAACTTCTCTGTGTGATCAATCCTTGAGAGCTGATAGGAATAAACTTCCTTGATTGGAAAAAGAACTTGAGGATAATCCTCAGGATGGAGCGAAATCTCCATGTCATTGATGTTCCTCGCCCTGAATCTCTTCCTAAAGGTGCAACGCATGTTCAACAGGCTGCTTATCAGAAGCATATAAATGATGACATGGATGTTACATGTTTGATGTTAGCGACTATGAGTTGAGCTTTAGAAATAACATGAGCATATGGATTCTTATGCACAATTGAGCGCTTTTAATGTATGTTTGAAGGACAGGCTCGTCAAGAGAGGTTTGATACAAGTAAATCTTTGTACGCATGCAAACAGGGTGATCGTGATCTGGTTGGACTGCATGTTCTGAAGATGATTGGATATATGGAGTACCTTGCTACTTTGAGTTCCACGATTGGTCCGGAAGCCTAAATAGATCTGATCTTACAATCTTTGAACACCAACTACACTCAGTTTGTAATGAATTATAACATAAATTAGATAAACAAGACACCTACTGAACTATTTTCTATGTTAAAAATGGCTGAGACCAACATTCAGAAGGCGTCCCCTACTCCCATAATGATAGTGAAGAAATGGAGTGCCAAAGGGAAAGGTAAATGCAAAGGCAAGAAGTGGATGGGATCCCAATATGCTATTTCTCATAAAATTACTCCCAAATAGGCTTTGAATCCTGAAGGTGGTGTTGCAAAGGGTGATACGTGTCACTATTGCAAGAAACCGGGTCACTGGAAGAGAAACTGTCATGCTTTCTTAGAGAATCTGAGGAAGAAGAAGGTTGTTGATACTTCTGATTCAGGTATTTATGTTATAGAAGCTAATTTGTCTACTTCTACTTCATGGGTATTAGATACTGGATGTGGTTCTTACATTTGTATAGATGTGCAAAAAATGCGGGGAAATAGGACATTGGCAAAGGTAGAAGTCGACCTACGTGTTGGCAATGGAGCAAAGGTTGCTTCTTTAGCTATAGGGACTTATCATTTATCATTGCCCACTGGGTTCATTTTAGAACTTGAAAACTATTTTTACGTGCCTGCGATTTGCAGAAACATTATTTTGGTTTCTTGTTTGGACAAGAAAGTTTTTTCATTTATGATGCAGAACAATAGTTGTTCCTTTTTATTGAATAATATTACCTATGGGGTTGAATGTTTGTTTAATGGTTAATATGTTTTTGATCTTGATACTCCTATCTATAATGTAAATAGTAATGATAACAAACGTATTAAGATGATAGACTCAAATCAAACATACCTCTGGCATTGTCGTTTAGGCCACAAAAATGAGAAACCCATTTCCAAGTTACATCAAGATGTCTAATTTGATATGTTTGATTTTGAATCATACGAAGAATGCAAATCTTGTTACATGGGCAAAATGGCTAAAGCTCCTTTTACCGGATAAGGTGATAGGTCCACCGAATGATTAGGATTTATACATAGTGATGTATGTGGTCCAATGCGTATGATGGCAAGAGGTGGCTTTACTACTTCATTATATTTACTGATGATTTTAGTAGATATGGATATATGGACCTTTTGAAGAAAAAATCTGATTCTTTTAAAAATTTCAAAGAATACAAGGCCGAAGTGGAAAAGCAAATAGGGGAAAGTATAAAATTTCTACGATCAGATCATGGAGGAGAATACTTAAGCCTCGAGTTTAAAGGTTTCTTGAATGAGTATGATATCGTATTACAGGTTACTCCTCCTGGAACGCCTCAATGGAGCAGAGTTTCTGAGGGGAGAAATCATACTTTGTTGGACATGGTGCGATCGATGATGAGTCTAGCAGATCTTTATAATAAGTTTCTGGGGTTACACTCTAGAAATAGATGTATATACACTAAACCAAGTTCCAACAAAATTGGTTCAAAAGACTCCATATGAGATATGGACCGAGAAACGTCATATTATGTCATTTATGAAAGTATGGGGATGCGAAGCATTTGTGAAACGCTTGGTCTCTGACAAGCTGTCACACCCCCAACTTAAATAGCAAAATAAATATAGCTATTACATCATTTTAATGAAGAATACACAACCAAAACCAAGATCTTACAGTTTAGGGTTTGGAACAGCCCAACACTACCAACTATTACATCTGATTACAAATACCGAGTCCTCACACAACTATTATTACTTATTCTACCTGCGCTCGAATATAAGCATCAGCATCACAGGTCTTATGGGCAGTCTGCTTGAATCTAACCATAGCTGCTAGCTGTAATATCAGGGTAAAGCAAGAAGTGAGCCAAATGCTCAACAAGTGCTAACAGTACGACACAAAACATAAATTGAGATATACTTTTAAGAATGATAATGGAAAGACATAACCAAAGGTAACGAGAGATAAAAACTACGTGAGATGGCATCATTTTGCTTGCATCAAAACAATTTTAAAATCATGTCTTAATCAAAATCATTTTATGACGCTACGGATTACAGCCGGTGATCAGCCGCGAAGTAATCCCGAACCTCGCTGGGTTCTAAAACATTAATGGGAATCCCTAGGCAACTTTTAAGCCTAATATAAGTGTGGAAAGGACTCGCGTCTCAGTCCAGTTCCACCATTCAAGAAAACATTTATCCCCCTTTGGGACTGAAAACCCATATTTTATTTATTTCAAAAACTGATGTTGAATTATGACAAAATCTCTTTTTACAGTAAACAACTTTATCAAAGATTATAGATCAACTCGAAACACGGGAAACAAGGTACTGAATATCAGAGCCATGATTCACAAAACTGTTCTTTATTCAAGTAATTGAATGGTTTTCATATATCAATGATTGGACAAGAGGATTTAGTGAGGCTAATGGATAATATGAAGGGTAATGCCAATTTGGGCTCAAAGCAATGGTTTCTCTTCAAGGTTCAAGTGCTGGATCATCAAGAAGGTAAGCTTCATGAATACTAAGGGTGTTAAGGTATGAAGAATGATCTTTAACTCAGGACATATCAGAATTGTCAAGCTTTAGGATAAGAAAGAGGGTATCAATCAATGAGGAATCAAGCTGGTAAGTATCTGACTATCAGAATTCAAAGTAAGGTTCTATAGGGATTCAAGTATCAGGATGAGATATTAATACTTAGGAAACGTCAACATGTTAATCAAGAGGATCCGTCAAGTAATATATCAACTCTTCATTTTATCATGGCATTAAACTATCATGAAAGACTTTTGAACTACTTGCAATACGTACTCGAGGGTTCATGGCATCTCTATGTAACTCAAAGATAAACAAAAGATACGCTTGATTTAAATATATCAAAATGACTCAGGATAATTGCATCAATATATAAGAACTATTTATGGTAAATACGAAAGTCAAGCTGAATCACTTGCCTTGAGATAGACTGGTCTGGTCTGACTGGTAGGAGCAACAACTGGAGCTTCACTCGACTTTTATGGCAAGTTTTCCCTCATCTCGAGATCCTACATAAATAATAATAATCCTCATTATAATATATTCTTATCATCTTAACCTATTTACAACCCGAAATTAAACACGGATGGCACTTAGGCCTATATGCACTTAATTTATATTCACTTTTAAATTACAATTGCACACACATAGCCACATATTCACATATCATATATTAACACCAAATAATACCATATATACCATAATGCAACACTAGGCTTGGATGATCTCGACTCACCACTTAAGTCACTTGGTCACTAAACTAGACAAGGTCTTCTAATTTTGGCTTCCTAACTCGATGTGCCTTTCTTAAATTATCCAAAACCTATTGACCCTAACTTGTGCCTTTTTCTCTACTGACCTTATACTATCTTACAACTATGGTGGTCGACCTAATACTCACTTCTAAGTGTTCTAAAACTATGTGATAAGTGATAGTGCTCACTGGTGCAAATTTCAGAATGACAACTATGGTTTCTTGAGTACATTAGACACTCTTAAACTACAAGTTTTCTTTCAAAACTTTTACACAAGACTCTCCTGACCTAAGGGCATCTCACAAGCTTGATGTGGCTCAAGGGCCTGGCTTGGGCCTTCTTGGGCCTAAGCTAAAATTCCAAGGTTCCCCTGTTTATCTGGGCAGAAAATGGCCTGACTTGAATTAACTTGTGACACATGGTTCTAGCTCATATCCTATGAACTATGGTTGGAAAAACTTCTCTGACATACCCTCTAACTAAGGCCCAATTGGGCCTAATGAGGGCCTACCCATGACATGGTCAAATCTCCCTATTTCTAAGTTGCAACAAAACTGTCCCCTGCTGGAAAGATTTTGTGATTCTACTTGTGCACCTAATCAAATGACATGCAAACCTCCAACCAACTCCTAAAACCTTTTATATACTCACAATAATAACTTCTGGGAGCTTGGGCCTCAAAGTGCACACCAATGACATGGTCAAAACTCACTCTAAACCTCAGGGTGCTATACTGATTTTTCTGCAGAAACTATAACTCTCATTTTCCAAGGTTTTGACTTGACAAACTCAACTAACAACAACTCAATACTTAAACCAAGACTTATACATGGTAATCTACTGAACTAACTCCCTTGTTCTCAAAATAAACTTGGGTGAGATCATCCATGCCCAAAAACAACAACATGCAACTAAATATATAACATGCAACTCATGGAAAGCACATAATAAGATTTCGGCTAGGCATAAAGTTGTAAATGCTTGCAAAATCGACTTGCACTTAATACTCATCCTTAATAATCATGAAATATAACTTCTTTTAAGTATTAATAAGAAATTTATCATGAAAACAATCTATTTTAAGCACATATATTTCGAATTTATAGATTTTTAAACATAACTACATGATTTCGAAAAGAGTAGCATGCAAAACGTGGTTGATCATCATTTTAATATCATAAAACTAACATGCATGGCTAAACATAAATATATAATAAAATTTCAGTAGCATGCAAAGGATTTTAAAGCATGATATCTCCATAAAACACTTAGTTAGCACATATACATAATATATCTCATAGAGAGCTCTTGAATTCACAAGAATCAAGAGTTTCTCTTTGGAGATCACACAAAACTACACATGCAACCATGAAACTTCATCTTCCAAATCACAAAACTCTTGGGAAGTATATAAAATAAATGTAGGTGAAAGAATTACACTAGGGAAGATGAGAAATGGAATGAAAAATGGAAGGGAGTGGGGGAAATGGGGTTCGGCCGAGAGCAAAAGGGAGGGAGGGGAAGGAGAGGAAAATGAGGTGTGTTGGAGTGTGGAGTGAGTGAAATGACTTCTCCCACTTTGTTTTTGGTTTTATGCTTTTGGATTGACAAAAGAATGAGTGGAAGTGAGAATATACAAAAATGACCTCTAGCTAAAGTTAGGCCATTTTGCATGCAAGGTTAGTGTGGTAATTTGGTTAGCAACAATTGAGTTAGTGGGGTCGGAAAGGTCTCCTTTGCCCTTTGGTAGAATATAAGAGTGATTTGCATGCAAGGGCTTCCATGTAAATTGCTAATTACAACAAATAAATTTTTAAAGATTTATTTTTATAAAATAAAATACAAGTTCAAAAATTATAAAATTTATACCATAAAATAACTTGGATTTATAGAGACTTTATAAAATCATTTTCAAAATTTGTGAACAAAAATACCTTTTAAAAGAAATTTTTTCCAAAGCTTAGAATATTCCTTATAAATCAAAAATAAAGAAATTAAATAAACTCTTGCTTTGAAAAATCATATACTACACAAAGCAAATTTATAATGCAGAAACTTTCACTCACACTAGCGTACAATCATTGAATATATTTTCATTTGACTTTAATATTATACCAATCCACAATAATATTACATAAAATGCCGGTCGTAACATCCTCTCCCCCTTAAGGGATTCTGTCCCCAGAATCTAAGAGAAAAGATGAGGATGCCGGGAACGCATATCAGACTCTAACTCCCAAGTCGACTCTTCGACCTTAGGGTTCCTCCAAAGTACTTTTACTAACTTTACTGACTTATTTCTAAGACTCTTTACTTGCTAGTCGAGTATTTTAACCGGTTGCTCCACAAATGACAGGTCTGCCTGAATTTCTACAGGTTCATATTCTATCACATGGCTAGCGTCAGGATTGTACTTCTTAAGCAACGACATATGGAACACATTATACACATGCTGATACTGAGGTGGTAAGGCCAACTCGTAGGCCACCTTTCCCACTTGACTCAAAATCTCAAAAGGACCTATGTATCTAGGTGCTAACTTCCCTTTCTTGCCAAATCTTATCAACCCTTTTCTAGGTGACACCTTCAGCAACACAGCTTCGCCAATTTGGAATTGAACCTCCTTACGCGCTGGATCCGCATACTTCCTCTGTCTATCTTGAGCAGCAAGCAACCTTTTCTGAATTAACTTGACCGAGTCATGCAACTGTTGTACCAAATCCGAGCCGAGAATTCTTCCTTCTCCTACTTCATCCCAACTTGTTGGTGATTTATATTTTCGCCCATACAAAGCTTCGTATGGTGGCATGCCGATACTGGAATGATAGCTGTTGTTGTAAGAGAATTCAATCAATGGCAAATGGTCGTCCCAACTTCCTGCAAAATCGATTGCACAACTGTGCAACATGTCTTCAATTGTTTGAATTGTCCTTTCACTCTGGCCATCAGTCTGCGGGTGGTACGCCGTGCTCATATTCAACTTCGTGCCAAGACATTCCTGAAATTACTTCCAGAATCTCGAGTTAAATCGGGGATCTCTGTCTGAAACTATTGATACGGGTACTCCATGCCTTAGTACGATTTCTCGCACATACAAATGAACCAACTTGTCCAATGACGACTTCTCGTTTATTAGAAGGAAATGCGCCGACTTCGTAAGACGATCAACTATAACCCATATTGCGTCATGTCCGGATTTCGTTCGCGGTAGTCCTACTATAAAGTCCATAGCGATATTTTCCCATTTCCATTCTGGAATCTTCAGGGGCTGAATTAATCCGCTTGGTCGTTGATGTTCTGCCTTTACTTTCTGACAAGTATAGCACTTCGCAACCCATTCTGCCACATCTCGCTTCATATTTGGCCACCAAAAGTTCTTCTTTAAGTCTCGATACATCTTGGTGCTTCCCGGGTGGATTGAAAATTTCGAATTGTGGGCTTCATGGAGGATCTCATTCTTTAATTCAGGTACATGGGGAATCCATATTCTGGATGAAAACCTTAGTATCCCTTGCTCATCCCTTTGAGTATTAATCTCCTCTCCAGATAACTGTTTCTTCTCTTTTTCCATTACTTCCTCTTGACACTTCTTTATCTTTTCCACTAGTGTTGGCTGAAAGGTCATTGCACGACAAACTTCCTCAACTTTTCCATAAGCACAAACTTCCAATTCCAATTTTTCGATTTCTCCAGTTAACTCTTTTGATGTTATCATCATATTCAATCTCTCCTTCCTACTCAGAGCATCGGCCACTACGTTCGCCTTTCCAGGATGGTAATTTATCGAGCAGTCATAGTCCTTGATCGATTCCAGCCATCTCCTCTGCCTCATATTGAGCTCTTTCTGAGTAAAAATGTACTTTAAACTCTTGTGATCCGTGTAGATTTCACACTTCTCTCCATAGAGGTAATGTCTCCAGATCTTGAGTGCGAACACTATGGCGGCTAGTTCCAAGTCATGCGTCGGGTACTTTAACTCATGCGGCTTCAACTGTCTTGACGCATATGCGATCACTTTACTGTGTTGCATCAACACACAACCCAAACCCTTATGTGAAGCGTCGCTGAATATTACAAAATTCCCTTGATCATCTGGTAGTACCAACACCGGAGCTGTTACCAACTTCTGCTTTAACTCTTGAAAGCTATCTTCACATTCTGCACTCCATTCAAACTTTTGATTCTTTCTGGTTAACTTGGTCAATGGCGTGGCGATCTTCGAGAAATCCTTGACGAATCTTCTATAGTATCCGGCCAATCCTAGAAAACTTCGCACTTCCGTAGGAGTCTTTGGCCTCTCCCAACTCATAACTGCCTCAATCTTTGCCGGATCCACTTTAACTCCCTCATTTCCAATAACATGCCCCAAAAATTGAACTTCCTTTAACCAAAACTCACATTTGGTGAACTTGGCATACAACTTCTCTTGTTGGAGTATCTCCAATGCTATCCAGAGGTGCTGCTTATGTTTTTCTTCCGACTTAGAATAAATAAGGATGTCATCAATAAATACCACGACAAATTTATCCAAATACTTCTTAAATACCCGATTCATCAGATCCATAAATGCGGCCGGAGCGTTGGTCAATCCAAACGGCATTACTAGGAATTCATAATGCCCATATCTGGTCCTGAATGCGGTCTTAGGAATATCTTCTTCTTTGATCTTTAATTGATGGTATCCCGATCTCAAATCAATCTTTGAAAAGCATTTTGCTCCCTTCAACTGATCAAAAAGGTCATCTATCCTTGGTAGCGGGTAACGGTTCTTAATCGTCACCTTATTCAACTCCCGGTAATCTATGCATAGACGCATACTCCCATCTTTCTTCTTTACAAACAGAACAGGTGCTCCCCATGGCGACGTACTTGGTCGTATCACTCCTTTATCCAATAATTCTTGTAGCTGGCTCGCCAACTCTTTCATTTCTACTGGTGCCATCCTATATGGGGCCTTTGAAACTGGTTCCGTGCCTGGAGCAAGGTTGATCTCAAACTCAATTTGTCGATCTGGTGGTAAGCCTGGTAGTTCGTCGGGAAACACATCGGGGAACTCACTAACTACATGAATATCTTCCATGCTGAGGCTGCCTCTCTCCAAATCCACTACATATGCTAGGAACGACTCACAACCTTTTCTAAGCAACTTCTTAGCCTGAACGATTGTAAGAAATAGTTGCTCTTGCCTCTGCCCCTTAAATACTACCTTCTCTCCACTCTTCATCTTTAAATACACTCTCTTGGTCTTACAATTAATCTGAGCGCTATTCTCTCCTAACCAATCCATTCCTAAAATTATGTCAAACTCTCCCAACTTGAAGAGTATCAAGTCGGCTGAAAACTTATATCCCGAAATATCGATCTCACACTTTGGACAAAATTGATTCACAAGAATCTTCTCTTGGTTTGCAATTACCACATTTACTACCTCACTCATAACCATTTTATCACATTGGAGCTTATCAATAAAAGATTCTGATATGAAAGATCTGGTTGCTCCCGAATCAATCAATACTTTAGCTTTGACATTATTGAGTAAAAGTGTACCTGCTATCACCTCAGAATTCTGAACAGCATCTTTCATCTTTAGATCAAATGTCCTTGTTGTTGCTTGCGGGGTTGGTGCGGGTGGTGGAGGTAATGCCAATACCTCAGCTGACACGCTTGCACTGGTACTTGCCACGTTCATCAGATCTTTGACTGGTCCTGTAGCCTTACACTCCCTAGCCATGTGTCCAGTCTTCCCACACTTGTAGCACGTAACTCCTGGCTTCAGGATCTTGCACTCATTTGCCAAATGTCCCTTCTGATTGCACCTATAACAGGTCATACTCAGCTTATTGCATACTCCGGGGTGCCTTCTTCCACAGTGCTTGCATTCCGGTCTCTGGAACCTGTTTTCTCCAACTTGCCCTTGGCTTGCCTGATTGTTCCCTTTTGATTCTTGCCTTTTGCCCAAATTTCCCTTCTTTTGAAAATTTCCGCCCTTCTGGAAACCAATCCTCTTTACATTCCGATCTTGCGAACTTCCATCTTCAGACTTTCTCCATAAAATGGAACCTTCCTCTTCTTGTTATCCCTCTCTTTCCTTGACTGCATCCCATTATTCTCAATCAGAGCAGCTTTCTGTACTACTCCCGCATAAGTTTCAAGCTCAAATATAGCCACCCTATCTCTGATCCAAGGCTCCAATCCTTGCTGAAATTTCTTTGCTTTTTCCTCCTCAGTGCTGGTATACTTTATCACAAACCTTGACAACTCAGTGAACTTCTTCTCATACTCCAATACAGTCATATTCCCTTGCTTCAACTCAAGAAATTTTAGCTCCATCTGATTCTGCATGTACTTAGGGTAATACTTGTCCAGAAATAACTTTTTAAATCTCTCCCAAGAAACCTGATGAGTGACTTCCATAGCCTTTACTGATTCCCACCAATAGATGACTTCTCCCTTCAAGAAGTATGTAGCATACGGCGTCTTCTGATCGTCTCCTAACTATACCAACTCAAAAGCCCTTTCCATCTCCTTGATCCATATGTTAGCTATCACTGGATCAGTGGTATCATGAAATACAGGTGGATTCACATTCTGAAAAGCTTTGAAAGTGACAATTTGTCTAGGTGGTACTGGTGGTTCAGGTGGTTGGTGTGGCTCACGGTTATCTTGGTTTTCAATTCGTTGTTGAAGAGTTAGTTGTTGTTGAGCTATAACATTGGTTTGCTGTTGCAAGGTTTCCAGTAGTCGAAGAATATTTGGGTCTGTGGTGAAGGTGGTTGTTGGGTTCTTCTTTTTGGGAGGCATGATCCTGAAATAAGAGTTGTGTCAAAACAGATATGAATGATAAAATGATTCGAGGGTATCGCATGGCATTCTCATTTTCATATGGGGTCAAGTTTCCAAATTAAGCAGATATGATGATAAAAACATAAAATAACAGTTGAGAGCAAATGGAACAATAGCACATAATTATTGAAATTTTAAAGGTCACAGTACATAGGATTGGGACATAGTCTGATTCTAGGAATAACAGGCTTATTTAAAGGAAAAACGGAAACATCTGGGGATTCCATAGAGTCTGATAGTACAACAACATGAAAGGTAAATGGAAAGAACTAAGGCTCCACTCCATCTGAACGGGGCTTGGTAGTCTTTTCCTCTCGAAGCGTCTTCACAATGCTCTGGAGCTCATCCGCCACCATTTGAATGACATACTGGCTGGTACGGTCCCGGTGCGCTGACATCTCCTCAAGCTTAGTGTTGACGTACTGAACCAAGGTCTCAAGTCTCGCAGTCATCTGCTCCTTGGGCTTCCCTTCGTAGTTTCGGCTGTCCAGATACACGTTCTTCAGTCGGTCTATCAGTCGGTTGTACTTGCCCTGAAGCATGTCGAACTCGCGCCTCAACTCAGCATACACGGAGAAAGCAATAGTGTCGTCCAACCCAGAGGATGACGAGGAATGCGCCCTTTGCTGACAACCAATAAGAGGAGTATTAATAATAATTTAATTAACCTGCTCTCTCGCATAATATCTATAACCTACACACACAAATCCTATAACCTATTTAGGCTGTCCAGGGACTCTAAACCGTAGCTCTGATACCAAAACCTGTCACACCCCCAACTTAAATAGCAAAATAAATATAGCTATTACATCATTTTAATGAAGAATACACAACCAAAACCAAGATCTTACAATTTAGGGTTTGGAACAGCCCAACACTACCAGCTATTACATCTGATTACAAATACCGAGTCCTCATACAACTATTATTATTTATTCTACCTGCGCTCGAATATAAGCATCAGCATCACAGGTCTTACGGGCAGTCTGCTTGAATCTAACCATAACTGCTAGCTGTAATATCAGGGTAAAGCAAGAAGTGAGCCAAATGCTCAACAAGTGCTAACAGTACGACACAAAACATAAATTGAGATATACTTTTAAGAATGATAATGGAAAGACATAACCAAAGGTAACGAGAGATAAAAAATATGTGAGATGGCATCATTTTGCTTGCATCAAAACAATTTTAAAATCATGTCTTAATCAAAATCATTTTATGACGCTACGGATTACAGCCGGTGATCAGCCGCGAAGTAATCCCGAACCTCGCTGGGTTCTAAAACATTAATGGGAATCCCTAGGCAACTTTTAAGCCTAATATAAGTGCGGAAAGGACTCGCGTCTCAGTCCAGATCCACCATTCAAGAAAACATTTATCCCCCTTTGGGACTAAAAATCCATATTTTATTTATTTCAAAAACTGATGTCGAATTATGACAAAATCTCTTTTTACAGTAAACAACTTTATCAAAGGATTATAGATCAACTCGAAACACGGGAAATAAGGTACTGAATATCAGAGCCATGATTCACAAAACTGTTCTCTATTCAAGTAATTGAATGGTTTTCATATATCAATGATTGGACAAGAGGATTTAGTGAGGCTAATGGATAATATGAAGGGTAATGCCAATTTGGGCTCAAAGCAATGGTTTCTCTTCAAGGTTCAAGTGCTGGATCATCAAGAAGGTAAGCTTCATGAATACTAAGGGTGTTAAGGTATGAAGAATGATCTTTAACTCATGACATATCAGAATTGTCAAGCTTTAGGATAAGAAAGAGGGTATCAATCAATGAGGAATCAAGCTGGTAAGTATCTGACTATCAGAATTCAAAGTAAGGTTCTATAGGGATTCAAGTATCAGGATGAGATATTAATACTTAGGAAACGTCAACATGTTAATCAAGAGGATCCATCAAGTAATATATCAACTCTTCATTTTATCATGGCATTAAACTATCATGAAAGACTTTTGAACTACTTGCAATATGTACTCGAGGGTTCATGACATCTCTATGTAACTCAAAGATAAACAAAAGATACGCTTAATTTAAATATATCAAAATGACTCAGGATAATTGCATCAATATATAAGAACTATTTGTGGTAAATACGAAGGTCAAGCTGAATTACTTGCCTTGAGATAGACTGGTCTGGTCTTACCGGTAGGAGCAACAACTGGGGCTTCACTCGAATTTTATGGCAAGTTTTCCCTCATCTCGAGATCCTACATAAATAATAATAATCCTCATTATAATATATTCTTATCATCTTAACCTATTTACAACCCGAAATTAAACACGGATGGCACTTAGGCCTATATGCACTTAATTTATATTCACTTTTAAATTACAATTGCACACACATAGCCACATATTCACATATCATATATTAACACCAAATAACACCATATATACCATAATGCAACACTAGGCTTGGATGATCTCGACTCACCACTTAAGTCACTTGGTCGCTAAACTAGACAAGGTCTTCTAATTTTGGCTTCCTAACTCGATGTGCCTTTCCTAAATTATCCAAAACCTATTGACCCTCACTTGTGCCTTTTGCTCTACTGACCTTATACTATCTTACAACTATGGTGGTCGACCTAATACTCACTTCTAAGTGTTCTAAAACTATGTGATAAGTGATAGTGCTCACTAGTGCAAATTTCAGAATGACAACTATGGTTTCTTGAGTACATTAGACACTCTTAAACTACAAGTTTTTCTTCAAAACTTTTACACAAGACTCTCCTGACCTAAGGGCATCTCACAAGCTTGATGTGGCTCAAGGGCCTGGCTTGGGCCTTCTTGGGCCTAAGCTAAAAGTCCAAGGTTCCCCTGTTTATCTGGGCAGAAAATGGCCTGACTTGAATTAACTTATGACACATGGTTCTAGCTCATATCCTATGAACTATGGTTGGAACAACTTCTCTCACATACCCTCTAACTAAGGCCCAATTGGGCCTAATGAGGGCCTACCCATGACATGGTCAAATCTCCCTATTTCTAAGTTGCAACAAAACTGTCCCCTGCTGGACAGATTTTGTGATTCTACTTGTGCACCTAATCAAATGACATGCAAACCTCCAACCAAATCCTAAAACCTTTGATATACTCACAATACTAACTTCTGGGAGCTTGGGCCTCAAAGTGCACACCAATGACATGGTCAAAACTCACTCTAAACATCAGGGTGCTATACTGAGTTTTCTGCATAAACTATAACTCTCATTTTCCAAGGTTTTGACTTGACAAACTCAACTAACAACAACTCAATACTTAAACGAAGACTTATACATGGTAATCTACTGAACTAACTCCCTTATTCTCAAAATAAACTTGGGTGAGATCATCCATGCCCAAAAACAATAACATGCAACTAAATATATAACATGCAACTCATGGAAAGCACATAACAAGATTTCGGCTAGGCATAAAGTTGTAAATGCTTGCAAAATCGACTTGCACTTAATACTCATCCTTAATAATCATGAAATATAACTTCTTTTAAGTATTAATAAGAAATTTATCATGAAAACAATCTATTTTAAGCACACATATTTCGAATTTATAGATTTTTAAACATAACTACATGATTTCGAAAAGAGTAGCATGCAAAACATGGTTGATCATCATTTTAATGTCTTAAAACTAACATGCATGGCTAAAAATAAATATATAATAAAATTTCAGTAGCATGCAAAGGATTTTAAAGCATGATATCTCCATAAAACACTTAGTTAGCACATATACATAATATATCTCATAGAGAGCTCTTGAATTCACAAGAATCAAGAGTTTCTCTTTGGAGATCACACAAAACTACACATGCAACCATGAAACTTCATCTTCCAAATCACAAAACTCTTGGGAAGTATATAAAATAAATGTAGGTGAAAGAATTACACTAGGGAAGAGGAGAAATGGAATGAAAAATGGAAGGGAGTGGGGGAAATGGGGTTCGGCCGAGAGCAAAACGGAGGGAGGGGAAGGAGAGGAAAATGAGGTGTGTTGGAGTGTGGAGTGAGTGAAATGACTTCTCCCACTTTGTTTTTGGTTTTATGCTTTTGGATTGACAAAAGAATGAGTAGAAGTGAGAATATACAAAAATGACCTCTAGCTAAAGTTAGGCCATTTTGCATGCAAGGTTAATGTGGTAATTTGGTTAGCAACAATTGAGTTAGTGGGGTTGGAAAGGTCTCCTTTGCCCTTTGGTAGAATAGAAGAGTGATTTGCATGCAAGGGCTTCCATGTAAATTGCTAATTACAACAAATAAATTTTTAAAGATTTATTTTTATAAAATAAAATACAAGTTCAAAAATTATAAAATTTATACCATAAAATAACTTGGATTTTTAGAGACTTTATAAAATCATTTTCAAAATTTGTGAACAAAAATACCTTTTAAAAGAAAATTTTTCCAAAGCTTAGAATATTCCTTATAAATCAAAAATAAAGAAATTAAATAAACTCTTGCTTTGAAAAATCATATACTACACAAAGCAAATTTATAATGCAGAAACTTTCACTCACACTAGCGTACAATCATTGAATATATTTTCATTTGACTTTAATATTATACCAATCCACAATAATATTACATAAAATGCCGGTCGTAACACAAGCTAGGACCAAAATCAGATAAATGTTTTTTTGTAGGATATCCTGAAGAAACAAAAGGGTGTAAATTCTATAATCCTATTGAGAACAAAGTGTTTGTTGCTCGGGCCGTTGTATTTCTTGAAGGAGAGTTACTTTCCAAGAAAAATAGTGGAAGTACTATAGATCTCGATAAAGATCGAGATGTACAAAATAATATTAAACCAGAGTTGGAAAGTGGGTAGGATGTAAATCAAGATGTTCATGCTCCGGAAACACAGGTTATGATCTAGGGCTCGTCATGAGCCAGAGAGATATTATGGATTTCTCTTGACTCAAAATGATAATGTGATACTCATAGAAAATGATGAGTGTCTTACCTATCAAAAAGCTATGAATAGTCCAGACTCTGAGAGATGGCCAGAGGCCATGAAATCCGAGATGGAATCCATGTATCAAAATAAAGTACAAAATTTGGTTGATCCACCTGAAGGGGTAAAACCTATAGGGTGCAAGTGGGTTTTCAAGAAGAAAACTGACATGAATCGTAAAGTATGGACCTATAAGGCGCGACTAGTGGCAAAAGGTTTCAAAAAAATTCATGGTAAAGACTATGATGAAACTCTTTAACCAGTTGCTATGGTCAATTCCATCAGGATTTTACTAGCAATAGCTGCTTACTATGACTATGAAATTTGGCAAATGGATGTCAAGACCGCTTTCTTAAATGGGAGCTGTAACACCCCCAAATCCGGGGTCGGGGATCCGGGTTGTCACGAGTTCCATTTCCCTTAATAACACCCAATCTTAATACACAATCAACTACTCTGTACTGTGACCCCACAATAAACACACACACCACAAGTTATAGTCTCAGAGATGATTATCCAAAAATAATCACAAGTCGTTTTATTCCACAATTATATGTCAATACACCTTAAAAAGGTTTCTGAATAAATTTACATTTCTTTGCCATTATTACAATTCATAATTATACATAAGTCTGGTACATCATAAGTTGAAAGCCTAGCCTATTGGTAGTTCCTACCTCAGCTACAGCGACATAAACGCCTATAGGAAACTGCGGAACATTTCCTAATCGCTTGTGAATCGGGAGCTTGGTCATGTTCATCTTTTCTATCTATTGTTGTGTGATGAAAGAAGAAAGCAAGGGTGAGCAGCAAGCCCACCAAAATAATATGTATAATGATTAACAATATATGAGCCTTCTCATAGTACTCATGAAAGTCTTGGTCAAAAGAAATGAACCAAGTTGATATCTTAATGCCATGAAGTCGCAAAATATGCAGTATATATATATATATACATATATACTTTTCAAAATATTGGAAGTCCTCTTCCATGCATAATACACACAGAGTTCCAGTGTATAACTGTATAAAAATACCGTTGCAAAGTGATCTCATATATCTAACCTTGTCTCAACGTTTTTCTGAAAATCTTTGTCATGCATAAGATAATCATTTACTAGATATAAGTTTAAAAGATGAAGTTACAAGATACTCCAATATACTTATATCTTTTCCAAATACTACTTGAACTACCACCGTTCAAGTTATAATTAGTTCAAAAGTTCATCACATAGATGAGACTACAAGATAATACTTGAATAGATTCAACCTTTAAAATATCATCAAAATAAAATGAAGTTATGAGATACTTCATTTGATGCAAACATCATTTTGAAAACTTGACCCTGCTAACACTCAACAATCGCCCAACCGTAGCCTTTCTATCGAAGTGCTCTGGGTAGTGTTGCAGAAATATCCAATTGGATGATGAACTCATTATGGGAGTTTGCCACGCCAGGAAGACCACTTACGATGATCAGTCGTAGTAGTGCAACCCCACCATTTTCTACATGTAGAGGAGAACATGTCGGATTTACTTGTCAACCGAACACTGAACTCCTAAGGAATGGACCGCCTTAGCGGAACTTCCAGGCCATTTGGGCCAATATAATAAGGCTGGGCCGGCGCCACTCGACCACTTACGCCACTCCTAGTTCAGATGAAATCCATGACTCTGAAACGTAAAGCTCGTTCCCCCTTTCCCCAAGTAGAAACTTGTTGATACGGCTCCACCAAGAAGTCGTATCTAGTTGGAAAGGAGAACTCACCGATATTTCCCAGGCGATGCCTGTTAATGGATTAACTTGTTCCAAGAATTTTACTTCCCGAGTGTTGGGTAAGTAATCAATTCATTTAACAAAACAGCAACCTTGTTGCGAATATAAAACACACCACAGAGCCGGATCCCTCAGGTTTTGAGCGAGTATTTAAATCCCCTTCGAAAGGAGGATCTTAAATATAAAAATGAGTTTTGGGATCCGCTCTAACTTTTAAAAATCATTTTGAAGACTCGCAAAACATTTTTAAGAATGTTTGGAGTGATGCTGATTTAACAAAATAAATCAGTCCCAATATATTCGAAAATATCTGAATATTATTATTTAAATAATATTTTCATAAAGAATAATCTTTATAAAAAAATAATTGAAGTAAAAGTTTTAAAACTTATACTTGAAATGAATATTAAATAACCAAAGATATACCTATACGAAAGTACTATCTTTATTTGAATAATCAAAAGTGAGTTTGATTATCGACACCTTATTCTTTAATAAAATAAAGAATATATCTCAGCAAATAATCGGAGTCATAGATCCTCAAATGAATATTCAATAAATAAAATAAGCTGAGTCATAAGCCCTCGAATGAATATTATAAATAATATTCATTAAATAAAATAAAGGAGTCATACATCCTCAAATGAATATCCAAGTAATATTCAATAAATAATATAAAGGAGTCATAAGTCCTCGAATGAATATTCAAGATAATATTCATTATTAAAATAAAGTTATCGAATAAACCTTATTCGATTAATAGTTTTGAAAACTATAACCATATATATATATATAAATATATATATAAAATCTACTCGGGATCCTCGACTCCCGGTTTTAGAAAATGTTTTCACCTTTGGGTCCCTATACTAAGGGTATATGCAAATTACCGCTATTCTCTAGCATAGGTATTATCAACTGAACCAACAGATATATATGGAAAGAATACGAAACAGGCATGCATATATATACCATATCAGCATGCTTCAATATATCGCAAAATTTGCTAATTAACCAACATGCATCTATCACAAGATAATGCATATACATATATACATCACAACAACAGTATAACGGGTAGAAAACTTGCCTGAGCGACTGGGGGTGATAAAAGGCTCGGAACGAGTCTGGTAACCTATAAACAACAAGTAAGTTGGAATTAAACCAAAGTCACTTGTAAATCTATACTTTAATTAACTTAGACTCTAACGCTTGTTTTGCGCTTACTGATTCTCTTAAGTTACTCGAGTACCCTCGGCTTCACCATTTTTAATAATTTAACCATTACGAGTTTTAAAGCGATTCCTTTGCGAGTGTCTTACCAACTGCCTAACATACTTAACATAATTGTTTCATACATTAGTTAACCCTTTAAGGTCTTTAACCTATGTCTCAAAGTAAGGTGAGGGGAAATGTTTTGTTCGTGAAATGCCGTTACTTAAAACGGTCGTTTCTCCTAAACCGTACATCGGAACCAAACGAAGCTCGTAACATGAACTATCTAAACATGGCAATGGTCAAAATCTAGCAGGGGGTTCTCGGGTCCTAATGTTATGAACAAAAGCAGTCTAAAGTAAATCGGACATTACGACGGCTATGTTTACGCGATTTCCCAATTTTATACCCTTCCAATTCAACCCATAATCAAGCCACAATCACATCCCAATCCAAACTCCATCCATACCACATCCTAACAGCCCCAATCAATTCAATATTAACATTTATACTTATGCTTAAGCTTGAATTTAACTATACTTAAGTTCTTTTAACCAAAACAACAAGATTCACCATCCATTTCACTACCACTCCAACCCAAATTCTAAACCAACAAGCATTAAGCTATATATCACCATAACAACTAGAATCATCCTATTTAACAAAGTAAAGCTAGGGTTTGGAGATGATATACCTTCCTCGAAGTGGTGTGAGTAGCTAGGAAGTCTTAAGAAGTCTTGAGATGACTTGGGGATGCTTGGATCTTAAAGGAAAAACAAGAAAATCAAGTTAAAATTCTTGAAGTCACTATTCATTGTCTTCTTCATTGATTTCTTGAAGAATATTGTGAATGATTTGGAGGCTTAAACTCATAGAATAGCCATAACTATGCATAAGGAATACTAGGGAATTATCTTACCAATTTAGGAAGCCTTGAACTTGAATTTTGAAAATTGTTTTCTTTGAAAATGGCAAAAGCCGAGAGCAAAGGGAGGATGAAGGAGAATTTTGTGTTTTTGTTTTGATGAAAATGAATATTTGCTTGGTTTGTTGAATTAGTTTTGTTTTGTTTTAGGTCAATTACCCATTTACCCTTGATTTTGTGTGGTTAATATTCCACCATATTTCCTTCCCTCTTATGTCATGCTTGCATCACTTTGTGATGTCATCACCCCTCCTTTGTCCTCTTTCTATTGGTTGGATGACACCATCCTCTCTTATCCCTTTGATTAACTTCCTAATTGTTTGCCTAATGACCGCTGATCTGTTATACGGTTCGCTTAACTTTCGTTTTCGTTTATCGTTTGAGGGATCATACCCGGGATCTTATTACTTAGGTTCCCTTAACCTTTCTCAATATATTATATTCCTTTTATGATCCTCTCTTATAATCCTTTAATTTAAATCCTTTTTATCCTGTTATCTTTTACTCAATTCTTTCCGTATCTAGTGGATTTCCGGGAAAAACCAAAGTGTTCGGAATTGGATTCTGACGATCTTTACATACACTTATATACCATATAGAATACTAATAAAATCTCAGAATATCCATACCAGAACCCCTACATAGTGTGGCATGAAAAGTTTTCTCATTCAGCATAATCTGCAAAATCACTATTCATAAGGGTTTCAAAAATTTCCAAAAATTGGGGTTATTACAGAAGCCTTAAAGAGGATGTATATATTATATAATCTGAGGGTTTTATCGATCCAAAGTTTGCTAAGATAGGCTGTAAGTTGCTTCGATCTATTTATGGATTAAAGCAAGCCTCAAGGAGATGAAATCGTCGTTTTGATGAAACAGTCAAATAGTTTGGCTTTATTCAAAATGAAGATGAACCATGTGTTTACAAGAAGGTTAGTGGAATCCATGTGGAATTCCGAGTACTATATATAGATGATATATTACTAATAGGGAATGACATACCTTCTCTGCAAGCTGTTAAGACTTGGTTGGGAAATATTTTATCGATGAAGGACTTAGGCGATGCTACCTATATATTAGGGATCAAGATCTGTAGAGATAGATCAAGGAAATTAATTGGCGTAAGTTAGAGTACATACATTGACAAAGTATTGCATTGTTTTGGGATAAAGAGTCAAAAAGAGGATATATCCCAATGTCTCATGGGATATTGATCTCAATAGATAACTACCCTAAATCATCAGATGATAAGGGTCATATGAGCTAATGTATGCGATGGTATGTACTCATCCTGATATTTTGTATGCCTTGAGTATGATGAGTAGAAACCAGTCTAATCTAGGGGAGGGTCATTGGACAACTGTCAAAAATATTCTTAAAGTAGTTAAAGAAAACTAAAGATTCATTCTTGGTGTATGGATTACATGAGAAGATAGTTGTAAAGGGTTACACTAATGCTAGCTTCCAAACAGACAGGGATGATTCAATATCTCAGTCAGATTTTGTGTTATGCCTTAATGGAGGTGCTGTAAGCTGGAAGAGTTCAAAGCAAGAGACAATATCTGATTCTATAATAAAAGGTAAGTATATTGCTTCCAGTGAAGTAGCCAAAGAGGTTGTTTGGATACATAAATTTATAACAGGACTTGGTGTGGTTCCATCGATCGCAAATCCAGTTGATCTCTATTACGATAATAATAAAGCCATTGCGCAAGCTAAAGAACCAAGGTACCATTCCAAAGAAAACATATACTTAGACGATATCACCTTCTTCAAGAGATTAATGAGAGGGGAGATATACATATATGTAAAGTGCATACTGATGATAATGTTGCAGACCTACTGGCTAAGGCTTTGTCGCAACAGAAGCACGGTGGTTGTACTAGTTCCATGGGTATTAAATATATGGGTGATTGGCTCTAGTGCAAGTGGGAGATTGTTAGTATTTGTGCCTTGAAGACAATACTATTATATTTTGTTTATGACATTTGGATTATTAATGTTTATGTTCTATTGATCATTCTTTTATTAATTAATTAGATTTTAATTTACTTCGATATAAATATTAGATTAATAAATGTCCTTGGAATATGATATGAATTATATATCTCTATGTACGTGACTTAGAAATGAGATTATGTGAATAGTATCGATATTCCCAATATCCCCAGTCGAGTATTATTATTAAGGGACAATAATAATGCATCAAGACTATTGTGTTTATTGACTGAGGATCATATCTCATTGATCATAGGTATAGAGATACTAAAGTAGAAAACAAATGTAGATGTATATATACAAGGTGCTAGATAGACCCAATGTGAGATTCTACATGTTTGTTGTGTCATAAGTAATTCTCACAGTGATAATGATGTAATGCTCCTTCGATTTGAAATCTTTATATTTCTCTACAATGATTAATATACTTTAATTACATCAAAAGTTGCGTTTAACCAGGTAATGATGAAAGTGGACTTCGGGTATATTAGGAATCGTGTGAGAAATATGAATGATCTAGAAAGGATTTAACCCTCCTAATTCTGGAGAGATATTATTGGCCTCTTGTGTGAGCTAGACTATGAAATGTGTGGCGTCGCGCTCAAATGTTGATTTGAAATGATAGTCTACTCATTAATCAAAGAAATATGGAGTAAACCATGAAGAGGATGACATATATTACATTGTACAGGGTTTATTCGATCACTGATTTAATTATTATTACTTGGGTAGCAATGATGTATTAATAGATGCCGCTCATTATTTATAATTTAAATATGAGATATTGTTGAAGTGTGTTTTAAGAAGTTCGTTCTCAGGGAAGGACTGATATCGACACCAATTTTATGTCTTTTATCTCTTACAGTTCAGAAGTGTGGAGAATAATTTTATGGGTATTTTAACTATTCATTAATTTAATCTAATAAATAAATAAAAATTATATAACAAGATTGAGAGAAAATAATCCAAGAATAAGGGTTCTTCAATGGTTATCATGAATGTCTAATTTGTATTCTTATTTTCTTAAAAACAATCCTTCTAATGTTTATAAAATACTCTCTCAAGGTAGATTATAGTGCCTACAACTATCCTTTGAACGTCACTCCCATGGTCATACAAAGTACAACTATAGATTATTGAAAACCAAGAATTATCAATTTCACAATTCTCATAACAATCTCCCGATTTACTACTTAAATTGTGTCTATCATATCATATACTAGAATTATAAATCCTATCCCGATTCATTATAATTCCTATGGATACAATCAAAGGTTCACAACTCCCTCAATTATGTCATGCCCTCAATGACAGATTAACAACAACAAGAAAATCACAATACAACAAAAAAACACAACAAACCAAAGAATACTGCCCAACTCTTGGATAAAGGGATTAGCTACTCATGATATATGAAAAAAAGAAATATATATTTAAACCACAAATCATGAGTTAAGAATTTGAATACTAAGAATACAATTTGAAGATTTCCTTTGAAATCTGAACGAATCCCCTCACTTCTTCTACCAATCTCGCTCTCTAACTGCCTCTCTCGCTTCTCTCTCAAGACTAATGGATATCTATATTCTAATCTATATTAAGTTATAGTTGTCTGTATACAATATATCAAAACTTAATATAATAAAGAGTTTTAATGTTTTTCCCAAAATAAATTGGATTCTGATGTAAAATTCGTAGGCTGTCTTCCTGGCCTCATTCTGGGCTTCTCCGGTTGGATTCTTGATGTTGGACCACTTCTAAACCATATATAATTCTGTTAGCTTCGCAGGAACTGTAAGATCGCCCAATTCTGATGTCTAGAACTCAAATTACGGCCTAACTAGTGATGTATGCGCGTGCAGCCCAATAAATCTGAATTTCCTTATGAGTTAAGTCCAAATAAGCCCAATTCCATCTAAAGTTGGGAATTCTTTATTTCCTATCATAAAACAATAAACTCTAATTAATCATATCCAATTAATGATATAATATTATAAATATGAGAATAAAATCCTTTAAAATATAAATAAATATATATACTCTATCAAATATCCCCACACTTAAAATTTTGCGCGTCCTCATGCAAACTAATATAATATACTACTAACTAATACCACTTTCATAAGGTGATCACGGTTGCATTTGACATATGCAACAAGCCCTTTAAACCAATAGGTAGCCCTATTGGACGAGTAAGGTCTCGTCAGGGCCTATAGTGAATGTACCCACAAAATCCATCTAACCTATGTAATATGCAACTATATGAATGCAACTAAATGATCTAAAATGCAAAGATCTCAACTATAATAGTTTGTCATGTTAGCAATAACCATCAGCTCATGTACCAAATTTAGACATATCAAGCTCACACAAAATACCATCATATAGTTAACACAAGTACAGAGTGTGCGTGTGTGCTTAGCTTAACAACATGCTCTCAAATAAACCAAGAACAAAGATGCACAAGTTTCAACATGACAAGTCATGCGAGTAAATAGCTCCCAAGTTGAGAACTATAATAGATCTTAAACACTTCGTTACTTAGAACTAGCCATCATTCAAGTTTAGCAAGGGATTTAAATGTCTTTCTTTATTACTACAATGCTACAATTATATTTATATATGGTTTTTTACTGTCGGGTCTAAGGTTGGGTGGCTTCTCAGTGTGGGTGAGTTACGACCGCCATAAGACTTCACAAGCTCGGTCTAAGGTTGGGTGGCTCCTCAGTGTAAGTGAGTTACAACCTCCATCAGACTTTTTTAATCATATTATAAATGCATATATACTAAATGGTTTATTAACTGTGCAATGTCGAGATCCTTAAAGATTTATGTACTAATACCCATGTAGCGAGTGTTGGGTCAGCAATGCCAAACCATAAAAGGCTTTAGATTACTAAGCACAAAGTTTCCTCAGACTTAATTACTCGAGTATTAATAAGCTCAACCTAGTCAAATATATAACAATTTCTAGCGTGTACTTTACTGCTACTATTCTTACATCTATTTTTTTTCTTTTTTTATGAAGACATATACATCCCATAACTTCCCCAAACTTAAGAATTTACGTAATAAGCTCAAAAGAGAATAGTCAAAATTCTAATCATCAACAAGCGGCTACCCCACAAGACACAAACATATCTAAATCTCAGTTTAAGAGCATAATAAAAGTGTGTTAAGAAATAAGCTTTGCACAAGTGAAACTGTGCATGTAAGATCTTTGACATGTGATCATAGAAAGACTTAGTCAAAAACAAGCTACACAAATTATCATCATAGGTCACCAACTTGGACTACTACTAATTTGAGATCACGTTCTAATTACAATGCAATGCAACTAACATATATGTAACTATATGATATAATGCAATCTATATGATTTTTTTGTATATATAATGCAACTAGTGAAAACACATCCCACACTTAAATGAGTCAATGTCTTCATGACACGCTAAACTAATAATTTTACAATATAAAAGAATACAAGAATTAGTCCCCTATGTATATGCTTGAAGTGTCTGATCCATGCCTAGCTCGATTAAATCTATGCAAACTCGTAGCTCTTCTTTTGTTGATGTAGTTATGTTGAATTAGCAAGCTAATAAACAGCACGAGCATGCCAATCCAGCGCATGATCATGCTAATGGCATGCATGACCATGTTAAACCCTTAAAAATAAGTCGTGGGGTTTTTTTGTCCAGCTACATGGTCATGCTGATGAAGTTGCGTGAGCATGCTAAACCTTTAAAAATCAGTCGTGAGGTTTTTTACTATTGCATGACCATGCCAAAATCTGCGTGATCATGTCAATCCCTGAAAAATAAGCCGAGAGGTACAGTTGTGTTGCATGACCATGTTGGACACCCTGCATGATCATGTTGTTTCTCCATTCTTGTCCAAAATTATTCTAAACGGCTGAATCACTTCAAACAAACACATCAAAGCACCATGTAGAAGTAGAAAAACAAAAAAAATCTAACTAATCTTATAATCTTGGGTTGCCTCTCAAGTAGTGCTTCTTTAATGTCATTAGCTTGACGTGTACATACAATTAGCATTATCAATGTGGCGAAAAAGCAAATAAATGCACATACTTAACATCAGTATTAGAAATATGATATGCAAATGTACCTTTGATCCATAAAAATATAAGAAAAACTTTATGATCCTTACTTGCATAAGAGACCTTGAAAAATCAAAATAGCTAGAAAAGTCATCAGAATAATTATCATAAGTATGACTCATAAACTTCTTCCAAATTGGATCTTTATATTCATAAGCAAGACTTTCAATTTCATCATTCTTAAATCCCTCCTCAATTTTAATTGGAAACTCATCAATTTTTATCTCGTCTACCAATTTATTATGCCAAATTATCGTTATCACACATGGGACTATCATCAACTAAATAAGTAGACTCATCAGACACAAAATTTTCATCAATTGCTAAATAAGAATCATGGATCGTTGGAAAATTGACACAAGGAGGAACTTGAAGACAACCATCATTCATCACAAGTTGAACTTCCTTAGTAAAACTATTCCTTTTAGCATTCTCCTCGTACCAACCTACTGATTCTACTTCACATGGAATATCACCTTTATTAGAAATCTCAAAACTTGAGTCATCAAAGTGTTTAAGAAGTCCCAAAGAAAGTAAAGAAGGATTTGAATAACTCAAACTCTCATCAACACCATTGCATACATATGAATCATCAAGGTACTGATTATCAAAAGAATATAAAAATCTGTGATAGGAGGGTATGGATCATAATATGAGTTGTAACAATCGAACGAGTTCACCTGATAAGTATTAAAATCCTGAAAAGAATTAAAATTTTGATATCGTTCTTGATTGTTGATGAAATCTTTAGCTTTATCCCATCCAAAATTGTTATCCATGTCGTCTCCTCAACTCAAATATTTACGTTGTCTACCTCAAAGAAACCTGTAGACACACAAAAGAAAAACAAAAAGAAGGAAAAAAAACTATGTACAAAGATAAAATCCAAACTAGAAGAAACAATTAACTCAAAATCAATATTGCTGCCTTCCCCGACAGCGGCATCAATTTGTTGAAGTGTGTTCTTAGAAGTTCGTTCTCAGGGAAGGACTGATATCAACACCAATTTCAAGTCTTTTATCTCTTACAGTTCAAAAGTGTGGAGAATAATTCTATGGGTGTTTTAACTATTCACTAATTTAATCTAATAAAAAAATAAAAATTATATAACAAGAGTGAGAGAAAATAATCCAAGAATAATGGTTCTTCAATGGCTATCATGAATGTCTAATTTTTGTTCTTATTTTGTTAAAAATAATCCTTCTAATATTTATAAGATCCTCTCCCAAGGTAGATTATAGTGCCTACAACTATCCTTTGAACGTCACTCCCATGGTCATACAAAGTACAACTATAGACTATTGAAAACCAAGAATTATCAGTTTCACAATTCTCATATCGATCTCCCGATCTAATACTTAAATTGTGTCTATCATATCATATACTAGAATTACAACTCCTCTCCTGATTCATTATAATTCCTATGGATACAATCAAAGGTTCATGACTCCCTGTTAGGTAATGAATCACACACAGAGGGGGGGTGAATGTGTTTTTGTATTTTTCTGCTTTTCTTGAAGTGTTTATGATGATGAACAAAGTAAATTAAAACCTTGTAGTGAAATGTGTTAGTACTAAATTTAAACATGTAAGAACAGTGAATACAGATCTTTCAAAACTCACTTAATTTTGTATTAAAATTAAGAATGTCTTGCTATAAAATTTCTAGGCTCTTTGTTGATAAAGAGCTTAGCTTCTTCCTTGAGAGAATACAAGATTTTTGATCTAAATTGTTACTACTAAAACAAAGCATCCATGTTTACTTTATAGAACAATAAACACTGATTTTTACATAGCATGTAACAGCATGTACTAAACCCTACTTTTGGATAACCAAATCTTTCTATTTTTGGCTTAGTGTATCTTTGCTAATCTTGCAGGCCTGTGACTTTACTCAGCCAGTTAATATTGGCCTTTGATCATATACTCTTCAAGCTGCTTTTGTAGGCTTTTCAAATCAGTGATTGATTTTTTTGTTAATACTTAATCTTGGATATTGAACTGATCTGCATTATGTACTTGAACTTTTACATCGAGATCTCTAGTTAGTCATATAGAGAACTAGACATCTTGATAGGTATAATGAATTATCAAGATCTCTAATCAGTCTATAGTTATTTTGACTTATCGAGGTCTTTGAGTTCTCTATAGGAGAATTCGGCTTGTCGAGATCTCTCATCTTCATGTCTTCACTTTGGCTTATCGATATCTCTGAGTTCTCTAGTGACAAATAGACTTATTGATATCTCAGAGTTCTCTAGTGACAAATAGACTTATCGATATCTCAGAGATCTCTAGTGATATTTTGGCTTATCGATATCTCAGAGATCTCTATTGATATTTTGACTTATCGATGTCTCCAGAGTTCTTTGGTGAAGAGATGACTTGTCGATATCTCTTCAGGTCTTCAATTTGGCTTATCGATATCTCTGAGTTCTTTAGTAGCTTTTCTTGACTTCTCGATTGGTCATTCTGGAGTTCATGAATCACTTCTCTATAACATATAATATGTGATTTGTAGACTTCTGGACTTAGAATATTTTTTACAAAACAGATTCATTCAACTCCAAGCTTCTACATACCTTTCCCTAAGGCATGATCTTCATGATCTTCCTGATCTTCTTCCAGAGCTAATTCTTAGGCTTGAAACTGTTTACGGAAAAATACTCCAGTCTGGTCTATTTACATTTTTACAGACGTAAATATTACAATACAAAATGTAAACTAAGATTACACTACAACTTACTTAGGATTGTCAATTTGATTTAGTCTTGTTATTGTACAGGCATGTCTTGCATAACATTCCCTCAATTGTGTTAAGCCCTCAATGACAGATTAACAATAACAAGAAAATCACAATACAACTAAACAAACACAACAAACCAAAGAATACTACCCAACCCTTGGATAAAGGGGTTAGCTACTCATGATATATGAAGAAAATAAATATATATTAAAACCACAAATCATGAGTTAATAATTTAAATACAGAGAATACAACTTGAAGAGTGGCTTTGAAATCTAGACAAATCCTTTCGCTCATTCTCCCAATCTCGCTCTCTAACTGCCTCTCTCGCTTCTCTCTCAAGAATAATGGATATCTCTATTCTAATCTATATTAAGTTATGGTTGTATGTATACAATATGTCAAAACCTAATATAATAAAGAATTTTAATGATTTTCCTAAAATAAATTGGATTCTGATGTAAAATTCGCAGGTTGTTTTCCAGGCCTGATTCTGGGCTTCTCTAGTTGGATTCTTGATGTTGGACCAATTCTAAATCGTATATAATTCTATTAGTTTCGCATGAGCCGTAAGATCGCCCAATTCTAATGTCCAGAACTCATGTTACGGGCCAAACAGTGATGTGTGCGCGTGCAGCCCAATAAATTCGAATTTCCTTATGATTTAAGTCCAAATAAGCCCAGTTCCATCTAAAGTTGGGAATTCTTTATTTCCTGTCATAAAACAATAAAATCTAATTAATCATATCCAATTAATGATATAATATTATAAATATGAGAATAAAATCCTTTAAAATATATATAAATATATATACTCTATCAGATATTTAAATTATTGTCAATGTAATAATAACCTTGTTAAAACCTAACAATACACCAAGAATTACAGAAGGGGGGCTGAATGTAATTTTGGCTTCTTTTTAGGATTCATGAAAAATGGTTCTAACTCAATTTATATCTAACTGTTTGATTTGCAAAGTGCGTAATACAGAGTTAAGTAAATCAAACATAAAGTAATAAAAACTTAGGTCTTTAAAACTTTCTGGTGGATTTGAATGTATCCACCAGATATATATATATATATATATATATATATATATATCAAGAGAACCCTGTGAAACTTGAATAGCTCACAGCTGCTTTACAAGTGAACAAACAAACTATACAGAAATTCTACAGAATATAGCTTACAAATGTTTCTCTGCTAAAAATGTGCTTGCTTCGTTAGTTTATTCTACTAGCTACACTTGGTTTATATATCACCAATTTCGCATGATAATAAGATAAGATAATAAAACAAAACCTATCAAGTCTAACTCCATGCTGCTTCACTACTCTATTCCAGCATCTTTGAATATCTTCATAATAGCATGGAAATGGTAATGCTTCTTTGTTCTCAAAACCCTGCTAAACAGGCTGCCACATTCCTTTTGCAAACACTCGATGCATGTAATTGTGTTGTCACTGTCAACAGATATTTGAATTGATCATCTATCGGGTACATGCTTGTTAACGGTCGGGTAGCCTTATTGATCATCCGTCGGGTAGCTTTGTTGTTCATCCGTCGGGTAGCCATTTATCACTTGACTCCATTTCATTTGTACAGAATTACAAGACATCTTATATTTACATTTAATCAACCTATTCTGCACATCTACTAGCAGTATACATGATTCATAAGTTACTACAGAATCTACACAAAGTTGTTTGCAGAAATGTGCTACAGTACTTATTGTTACATAAGCTACTCACATGGTGGATATCAATTAGTCATCCGTCGGGACTATATTGAATCATCCGTCGGGACTATAATTGATCATCCGTCGGGTGCTACAAAATTCACTAAGTTAAATCTACTAAGGTGTTTTGTTTAGCTTATCATCAAGTACACAACATATTCCTAACAATCTCCCCCAATTTATGTCTACTGGAATTGAAGCCATAAATTAAGAGAAACTTGATGATAAGAAAACATCCTAAAGATACAGTTTGAAAAATAGTAGATAAAACTAATAAGTGCTACAAATTGCTGAAAGTTTAACAATGCAAAGTACACAAAGAAATTACTCACAATTGTTATCAAGATGCTCCTCTAGTCTGAGCAGATAGATCTATTTCCTTGATTATCTGGATTTCTTCCCAAGCCTTTTGTTAATTTCTTCAATTTGATTCTGAAGTTGTTTGTGGAATTTAAGTTCATCAGCTTCTGAGAGATTTAGCATTTCCTGTATTTCCAAAAGAGTCTCATTGCTAGAGATACTCAATTGGTCCTCCAATCTGAGGAATCTTCTAACACCTTTTTCATCCATGAATTCCATCAGCCAATTGGGCCTTAGATGCACTCTTTTTCCTGTAAAGGGAATAGATAGAGTTTTTGGAAGTGCATCTTTGGCTTTGGTACTCCTTAGTTCCTCAATCCTCTTTAGAACTATTCTTTTTGCAGTCACATTGTATCCAAAGTTCTTTTTAAAGGATGAGTAGGCTTTAATCAGAACATATTGGCTTTCTTGGAGAATCCTGTGAAGAGGCCATGTCATCTATTTCCCTCCCTTATATCTAAATACCAGTCTTTCAGGAAGATGTCTATAAGTATCAATTCCTCTTACTTCTTCCAGTTCATCCAAGTAGAGATTCAAGTCTGAAAATTCCTTGATATCACAAATGTACATGAGATCTCTCTTGTTAACTGTGGGTTAGGATTTGGTTAGAGCTTTGGATCTGAGAAATACAAGCTTCACTTTCTTGCTAGCTCTAGTCTTTGTCATCCATGCTTTGGTTCACCATGAATATTTCTTGTTGGATCAACCACTTTGAATTCTTCAAATACCACTGAGGGTTTTGATGTCTGAGTTGTAGTTGTAGGCTTTTTAGGAAATTGGTCTTCCAATTCCTCATCATTAAAGTTCACTTTCCTCTTGGAATGGAATTTGTATCTAAATCTTCTTTTCTGCTGTGATTCTTCTTGCATTTTCAGATCCTTAGGTTCAGTAATTACAGTTGGTTGTACAGGAAGTTCTGTTGTGGTTTTTACAGCTTGAAGTTTGGCCAAGATAACAGCTTGTTCTTTCTTTTGCTTTTGCTTCTTAGCATCCAAAGCAGCTTGCTTTTTTTCTAACCTGATTTTTTTTTTCTCTTCCTTCTTAGCTTCGACAAACAGTGGGTTTCCAACCACCACACAAATCTCCTTACCATTTCTGTAAATTTTAGCAATTCTCCTTTTAAGCGCTGAATTAGTTGGATCCTTATAGAATGCAATAAACCTAGCCAGCGGCTTCTTCTCATCTGGCCTAGGTGTTTCAAACACTGTATCCATAGGATTCTTGTCTGGAAACTTAGAGTAGTTCCTTTTGGCCTTCATGATGAGATCTTTCTTTGGAGATTTGATGCAGGAAGTTTGACCTCTTTACAGATAGTTCATACTTATGTCATTCACAAAAAATTTCATGACTTTAGGGTGATTATTGAAAACTTTGTCTGGCTTCTGAATTGGCCAAAACTTTTGTTGAATATCTGCATCTATTTTTCTCCATTTTTCTCTAATTTCCTTCTTTAGAGCTGTAACATCAGGCATCTTAGAATTTGATTTTGACTCAAGCTTTTCAGCTGCTAGATGGATTAGATCAATGTTATCCAATACTAGTGGCTTTGTGAAAGCAATTGTTGGCACAATCACTTTGCTGACTTGTATGTTTAGCACTTTTTGCTCCCCCTCACTTCTTGATTCCCCTTGACTGAATAAGACAATTGAGCTTGCTTTCTCCCCCTTAGAAGAGGTTCCTTTCTTCCCCTTTTTGTTATTAGAAAGTTGAGTAGAATAAGGGGTTTGTGCTGCCACTAGCCTTTGAAGCAAGTCTGTTTGCTGTGCCTGATATAGATGTATAGCTGTTAGAGAGGCTTAAATTGCTGTCATTCTTTTCTCCAAGAAATCCACCTTGGTGGCAAGATCATTATTCTTCCTTAATTGTCTTTTGATATCAAAAATTGTAGCTTCTGGAAGTTTTGCATCTAATATATCAGCTATATCATTCTTCACTTGAGTGATCTCTGTTTTGATAGAAGTGATATCATGATTGTGTTGGAAGCCTTGGATTTGATGCAGATGTAGAGAATTACGATGTGCTTGTAGAAGCTGCTTGGTGCCTTCATCTGTTGTGGATTGAATAGCATTGTGTATTTCCTGGATTTGATGAATGAGAGTGACCTTAACATGTTGAAGATCACAATCCGTGGAGAATGCCCATGAGGGAAGGCCAGATCTAGAGTTGGTGCCTACTTCTCCCCCTATGTTCATGATTTCCTCACTTGCACTAGCATCTTCAAAGAAATTAGTAGATTCACATGTGCCATAGTCAACATCATCATCACCTTTACGTGGCATTGCGGTAATAGCATCCTTAGCTCTTTGTATTGACTGAGTGGTGTGCACCAAGTTCAGCATCCTTTCTGCATTCTCATTGCCCTGGCCAGCCAAAATTTGATATGCTGGGACATGATGAGTAAATGCCTCAGCATCCAAAGAAAATGAACTTATAACAGCTTGATTGTGCTGAGATAGTTTCTCTAAGTCTGCATCATTGGCATTCATTGACTCACTTGCAATGGATTCCACCCTTATTTCTCTTGTACCTGCATTTATCTCATTTTCTCTCTCTCTTTTTGCATCAAGGGCTCCCCTTGGCTCCCCACCCTCACCTTCACCATCTAAGGTGGGACTCCTCTCACTCACTTTTTCTAGTCCTGAAGAAATGGGCTGTATTGGTTTACTCTTTTTCTCTCCTTTTTCCTGGGAACAACCCAGACTCTCACTCAGTTCACTCCCTTCCCTCAGTCCTAGGAGTGATTGCACTACTACTAAGTCTTCTGCACTTGTAAGAATTGAAGAAATTTGAAGTTGTGCAGAGACACCCGACGGATGAGGAATATCCATCAAGTTAGCAGTTTGACTATCCAACGGATGATTGCTGTTAAGCTTACCCATCGGGATACAATCACTACTCGACGGATGATGAATATCCATCAGAATAGAAGAAATAATTGAGTTTGGAGTGGAGACTATTGTAGACTCTGTGCATATTGATGAAAATTTTGGCACAGATGTCTCAACAGTCTCAGAAAGAAAAGGAAAGTGAGCCAACAAATCATCTAAAAGATGATGCTCACTTGTTTGGATTTTTGGCTTCTCCAAGAGAGTTAAAGATGGAGAATTTGGAAGTGATGTGTTTATCATGTCAACATCCAATGAGTGTGTAGGAGAATTTGGTGTATCAAGTGCTTCAATTATGAGAGATTTTGGCTGTGACTCCATATTTATTGGAGCCACATCAGCCTGACTTTGAGAAGGTGCAGTGACTGGGTCTTTTGCACCAGTTTGCACAGTATGTGAGCCCTGTGCATCCCCAAGGGTTTTTTATCTTTTCTTTCTAGCATAAGTTTGTGGTGAGCTAGTGTCCCTACCCCTCTTGGCCTGTGCATCTGGTTGGGAGCTTGTTTCAATGGTAACATCCTTTTGGGAGGATGAAACCAATAATGAGCTAATATCCTTATTAAGCACTGCGGTTTGTTGAGAAACTTCAGTGTGGCTAGGCTGGGAAACACTCACCTCTCCAACCTTATCCTTACGGCTTCTTTGATTTTCACCCTGTCCCTCACCTTTCTTGCCCACCTTCACACTCCCATTTTTAGGTTTGGTGGATTTTACAACTAATTTCTTTTGAAAGAAATCAGAGGGGGCTTTCTTAGCTTTGGATTTAGGAATTTTTGTTGGTTTGGTAGCTTGGGTAGGCAACTGTTGGGTCATTGACACAGTTGCCATAGCTACACTAGAAAGCAAAGAAATTTGTGATGTTAGAAGAGTGGAGACTGAAGAAATTACCTCACTTACCTGAGGTCCCTCCATTACTGGAAAGTAATATAAGGGAACCTCCTTTTCATGGTTTGCTCTGTTTAAATATGCAATGATCCTTCTTTCTTGAACCCAACAATTTAAGTTGTTGGTTGGGTTTTCAATCACAATATCTTTAATAAGATGGTTACTAAGCATCATAAAGAATCTAGCATAATAGACACTTTTACCTCTCTTATTGATCTCTCCTAACTTAAAGCCTAACTCAAACAAAACCAAATCACTGAAATTAAAGTACTTCTTAGAACTAGCATGTAAAGCATGTTAAGAATAGAAATGTTTATAGAGTCAAAGTTACTAACTTTACCAGAAAACACCTTAGTTACTACATCACACGGATAACTCCATTCTTTCCTAAGACCCAACCTCCTAATTTTACTTAATTTAGAAGTAGTGAGTGCATAGCCCATGGAATTAAGCATATTAAAAATGTCAGTGTCTGTGTGTGGAGCAGTTATAGTATTATCAGGAATCTTAAAGCATGTTTTAACAATATCACTACTTATGCAAAACTGCTTACCTTTCAGAGCGAATGTGATGGTCTTGTCTATCGAGTTGTACACTACAGTTGTCCATATCTCTTCAACAACCTCACAGTAAATGGTGGGTGATTCCAGCATGGCATAGTTGAGTTTGTAGTTCTTCACAAAATCCATCATTTTGTGATAGTCACCAGATTGTTGAATCTCCTTGTTCACCAAAGCTGAGAAGTTGTTTTTCTCATAGATATAACTGGTTTGAGACATGATTTTCACTACAGGTGCCATTATTAGAGATTTAGAATTTGCAGAGAGAGAGAGAGTTTGCTTTTGAGAAGAAATAAATTAGAGCAATTGAATCTTGAGAATTATAAAAGAAATGAATAAAAGTGAATTTGCTTTTATACTATCTCAAAAATTAACTGACAAAAAATAATAAAGTAAAATAAAGTGACCAATAAAAATTGCCCAAAATAGCCGTTTAAAAATAAATAAACTGTAAAAATTCCATCACTTACCCGTAGTGTCATGCTTACAAGCTGTAAGTATACTCGATGGATAATGTTCAGGGAATTAACGGCTAGGATTGAGACAATTCGACGGATGAGGATAAATCATTTATCCGTCGAGTTATAAAATATTCCAGAAAAATAATTGATTTTATTGACAAATTGTATTCCGACGGATGATCAAACTCGATGGATAATGATCATCCGTTGGGATGTAAATTTTGACTTAGCCAAAATTTCATCCAAAACAAAAAAAATAATTAAATTTCCGGCTACATAACCACTTGCAAAAATGTCTGAAATAATTCAAGAGAAATTAAGAATACCTAATTCACTTACCAACCTTGAAAAGGTGGATTCATCAAGTGGTTTGGTAAATATATCTGTAAGCTGCTTTTCACTTGGAACAAAATGCAGCTCCACGGTACCATTCATCACATGTTCTCTTATGAAGTGGTACTTGATGTCTATGTGCTTTGTTCTTGAATGATGTACTGGATTTTCAGTGATGGCAATTGCACTTGTGTTATCACAGAAAATAGGAATCCTATCCACTTATAGACCATAGTCCAACAATTTTTTTTCATCCATAAAAGGTGTGCACAGCAACTGACAGCAGCAATATATTCAGCTTCAGCTGTAGAAGTAGAGACTGAATTTTGCTTTTTACTGAACCATAACACAAGCTTATTTTCTAGGAATTGACAGGTTCTAGTTATAATTTTCCTGTCTATTTTACAACCAGCATAATCTGCATCTGAATAACCAGTCAGATCAAAACCAGAATCTCTAGGGTACCAAATGCCAAGTTTTGGTGTTCCCTAGAGATATCTGAAATTCTCTTTATAGCCACTAGGTGAGATTCTCTAGGATCAGCCTGAAATCTAGCACAAAGAGAAGTAAAAAACATTATATATGGCCTACTAGTTGTTAAGTACAGAAGTGAGCCAACCATACCCCTATAAGTTGAAATATCCACAGACTTTTTAGTAGTGTTTAATTCAAGCTTAGTTGTAGTGGCCATGGGAGTTTTTGCAGATGTGCAATCCATTAGATCAAACTTTTTTAAAAGATCATGAATATATTTAGTTTGACTAATGAATATTCCATCACTAACTTGCTTAACTTGTAAACCAAGAAAGTAAGTTAGTTATCCCATCATGCTCATTTCATACTTATTTTGCATCAATTTGGAAATTTTTTTGCAAAGTTTTTCATCTGTAGAGCCAAATATAATATCATCTACATAAATTTGAACAAGTATACTAGAGCCATTAACATTTCTAAAGAATAAAGTTTTATCCACAGTACTTCTTCTTAAGTGATTTTCCAAAAGGAACTCTGATAAAGTGTCATACCAGGCTCTAGGTGGTTGCTTCAGTCCATAGAGTGCTTTCAAAAGATAGTAGACATGATTTGGGAAATTTGGATCTTTAAAACCAGGAGGCTGACTGACATAGACTTCCTCCTCCAAATCTCCATTTAGAAAAGCACTTTTGACATCCATTTGATAGACCTTGAAATTGGCATGGGCTGCATAGGCTAAGAAAATTCTGATGGCTTCAAGTCTTGCAACAGGAGCAAAAGTTTCATCAAAATCTATTCCTTCTTTTTGACAATAGCCCTTAGCAACCAATCTAGATTTTTTCCTAACCACTATGCCATTTTCATCCATCTTGTTTCTAAATACCCATTTGGTATCAATTGTATTCTTTCCTTTAGGCTTGGGTACCATCTTCCATACTTTATTCCTTTCAAATTGGTTTAGCTCCTCCTGCATAGCTAAAATCCAATCAGGATCCAACAAAGCTTCTTCTACCTTCTTTGGTTCTGCCTTAGATAGGATGTTGCTATATAGACATTCTTCTTGAGTTGCTCTCCTTGATTGAACTCTAGAAGATACATCACCAATGATGAGCTCAAAGGGGTGATCTTTTGTCCATTTTCTTTGTTGAGATAGATTAGCTCTAGATAAATAGGCATCAGTGTTGTCATGATGTGTAACTGAGTTTTAATTATTAGAAATTCCCCCTGAGTTTATGGATTTTTGATTTGAGAAAGGGAAACTTTCTGTAAGTGATCTATTCTGACATTCAGCTTCTTTTGATGACCCGACGGATGGTGCATTTTGAGTTCCGACGGATGAGGCTGATTGTCCCCCGACGGATAAAGCAGATTGTCTCCCAACGGATGAAGCATTTTGCAACTCAACATATATTGGATTTTGTGCTTCATTGGTAGTAGATTTTTCTGTATTATCTTTTGATACTATTTCTTGATTACTTTCATCATCACTTTCATCACTAATCATCTCCACATTATCAAATTTGAGGCTCTCATGGTAATCTCCATCTTACAGTCCTTTAATCTTCTTATCATCAAACACAACATGTATTGATTCCTTAACAATGTTGGTTCTTAGATTGTAGACTATATATGCTTTACCAACAACATATCCAACAAAGATTCATCCATCTGCTTTAGAATCAAACTTTCCTTTTTGATCAGTTTGATTTCTCAAGATATAACATTTGCAGCCAAAGACATGAAGAAAATTTAGAGTTGGCTTCTTGTTCTTGAACAATTGGTAGGGTGTCATACACTTTGCTTGATTAACCAAAGAAATATTCTGAGTGTAGCATGCAGTATTTACAGCTTCAGCCCATAAGTATGTTGATAACTTTGATTCTTCAAACATTGTCCTTGCAGCTTCAATAAGTGATCTGTTTTTTCTTTACACTACTTCATTTTGTTGTGGAGTTCTTGTTGCTGAAAACTCATGCATAATCCCATTCTCTTCACAAAATGCTCTCATAACAGAATTCTTGAACTCAATTCCATTGTCAATCCTGATTCTTCTAACTTTGAAATCAGGATGATTGTTGACTTGCCTTATGTGATTGATGATGATTTCACTAGCCTCATCTTTAGACTTTAGGAAATATGTCCAAGAGAACTTTGAGAAATCATATATAATTACTAGGAAAAATCTTTTCCTTGAGATGGACAATACATTGACTAGTCCAAACAAATCCATGTGTAGCAATTGCAGAGGTTCTTCAATTGTTAAATCAAGCTTCTTCCTGAATGATGCTTTAATCTGCTTTCCTTTCTAGCAGACATCACATAGTCCATCCTTAGAAAACTCCACTTGAGGAATACCTCTAACCAGTTCTTTCTTGATAAACTCATTCATGGTCTTGAAGTTTAGATGGGACAGCTTCTTGTGCCACAGCCAACTTTTATCTTGACTTGTTTACTGAGGAGACAAGTAACATATTCTGCATTTGATGAGTTGAAGTCAGCTAGGTACACATTTCCTTTTCTCACTCCAGTGAGAACCACTTTGTTGCTCTTTTTGTTTATCACAACACAGGCTTCTGAATTGAAGGTTACTGAATTGCCTTTATCACAAAGCTGGCTGATACTCAACAAATTGTGCTTGAGACCATCCACTAAGGCAACCTCCTCAATGATGACATTGTCATTAGAAATTAATCCATATCCCACAGTATAACCCTTGTTATCATCTCCAAAAGTAATACTTGGGCCAGCTCTCTCATTGAACTATGTGAGCAGGGTAGAATCTCCAGTCATGTGTCTTGAACAACCACTATCCAAGTACCACAGATTCTTTCTGTTTTTCTGATTACTTGAAGAACTTGTTTCTGTTTTATCAGATTTGGCCATTAGGGCTAGATTTACATAGCTGACATCTTCATCCTCATCCAAACCTTCTGCTACCCAGTCATTTTCTTATGTAATAAAAGCCTTTCCTTTTGTTTGAGCAACTCAAAATACTTTTGTTTATAATCCACAGGCTCAAAATTTTTCTTGCTAGAATCCGACTTTCTACACTCACTGGCAAAATGCCCTGCCAAGTCACATTTAGAACATTTAAATTTTGATTTATCCACCATATTTATATTTGGCTTAGCTGCTCCAAAGTTCTTCTTGAACTTGAGCTTGGAAAATCTTCTAGAAAAGATTGCAAGATGTTCATCAATATTATCCATATCATCTTGGCTCAAAGAATCTTCAATTTCAGCTACCAGCCCCTTGCCCTTGTTTTCACAAACATTCGAAGTAGACTCAACAGCTTCTACCTTCACTTCCTTCTCCTTTTCCAACTCAGCAACCAGTGCTATGGACCCTCCTTTCTTCTTTCCTTTCTCCATCCTCTCATCTTGCTCTATTTCAAGCTCATAAGTTTTCAGGATGCCATACAGTCTCTCCAAGGTAAACTCCTTGTAATCCTGAGAATTTCTCAGTGAGACTATCATTGGTTTCCATTCCTTTGGAAGAGATCTAAGGAACTTGAGATTGGAGTCTTTTGTCTGATAGACTCTTTCATGCAACTTTAGAGCATTTAGTAGCTTTTGAAACCTACTAAATATGTCAGTGAGAGTTTTATTGTCTTCATAATTGAAGTGCTCATATTGCTGAATTAGCAGCTGCATCTTATTTTCTCTAAATTGCTCAGTTCATCACAGATAATTTGGATGGTGTTCCAAACCTCCTTGGATGTCTTGCAATTGATGATGTTGTCAAACATGTCACCATTAACTCAATTGAATAAAATATTCATGGTCTTTTTGTCCTTCCTGATTTGCTCAATATCAGGATCTGACCATTCATGCCTAGGCTTAGGGACTGAAGGCTCATTGCCAATAGCAGCTCTCATTGGAACATGAGGACCTCTCTCTATGTAATCAATATAGGCCTCATCTTGAAAAAGAAGATGTAGGTGTATATTCACCTTCCAGTGATGATAACTCTCTTTATCCAGAAATGGAATTTTGACTCCAACATACTTCTTGTTCATCTTGCTGTTTTGTTATGATCTTTAAACTCTTTGTACTTCAAGAGCTTGCTCTGATACCAATTGTTATTCCCTAACAATACAACAAGAATTACAGAAGAGGGGGTTGAATGTAATTCCGGCTTCTTTTTAGGATTTATGAAAAAATGGTTCTAACTCAATTTATATCTAAGTATTTGATTTGTAAAGTGTGGAACACAGCGTTAAGTAAATCAAACATAAAGTAATAAAAATTTAGATCTTTAAAACTTTCTGGTGGATTTGAGTGTATCCACCATATATATATATATATATCAAGAGAACTCTATTAAGCTTGATTAGCTCACAGCTGCTTTACAAGTGAACAAACAAACTACAGAGAAATTCTACATAATACAGCTTACAAATGTTTCTCTGCTAAAAATATGTTTGCTTCGTTAGTTTATTCTACTAGCTACACTTGGTTTATATATCACCAACTTTACATGATAATAAGACAAGATAATAAAACAAAACCTATCAAGTCTAACTCCATGTTGCTTCACTACTCTATTCCAGCATCTTTGAATATCTTCATAATAGCATGGAAATGGTAATGCTTCTTTGTTCTTAAAACCCTGCTAAACAGGCTGCCACACTCCTTTTGCAAACACTCGATGTATGCGACTGTGTTGTCACAGTCAACCGATATTTGAATTGATCATCCGTCGTACATGCTCGTTATTCATCGGGTAGCCTTGTTGATCATCCGTCGGGTAGCTTTGTTGATCATCCGTCGGGTAGCCATTTATCACTTATCTCTATTTCATTTGTGCAGAATTACAAGACATCTTATATTTACATTTAATCAACCTATTCTGCACATCTACTAGCAGTCTACATGATTCATAAGTTACTATAGAATCTATACAAAGTTGTTTGCATAAATGTGCTACAGTACTTATTGTTACATAAGCTACTCACCCGGTGGATATCAATTAGTCATCCGTCAGGACTATATTGAATCATCTGTCGGCACTATAATTGATCATCCGTCGGGTGCTACAAAATTCACTAAGTTAAATCTACTAAGGTGTTTTGTTTAGCTTATCATCAAGTACACAACATATTCCTAACAAACCTATAGGGTCGCACAAAGAAAGCTTGGAGTAATATTTAATTCAAATTCAAATTTGAATTAAATAGGATATTTGAATTATTTGGTATTAAGTAAGTTTAACTTAACTAATGGGATAAATGAATTTCAAATTTGTATATTATTAAATCCGAAATTCGGTTGTTTTTTGATAATATAGACTTAATTATTAAATTAATAGAATTTCAGATTTTAATAAACTCTAACTTGGATTAGGGTTAGGACTGTTTTTGGCCTCTCTATATAAACATCCTTAAGGCTAAAATAAGGATTACATTTTTATTTGATAAAAACATAAAACGCTAGAAGCTGGTGGTGAGAGAGAGAGAGGGGGGAGAAACAAGTTCGTGCTTGGTGCTAGTACACGCCTCCTCCGTACCGGATTTTGCGTAGATACCTCTACGGCGTAGATCGTTAAGGCGGGATACATGGTGTTTGGTTAAAGCTAGGATCTCCTTTAGACAATCATAATCGTAAAGCTCTTTAAGGTAAACTGTTACGAATATGTTATGAACTTTATGATAAGTTAAACAAAACACCTTACTAGATTTAACTTAGTGAAAATTTGTAGCTCTCAACAGGTGATCTAATATAGTCCCGATGGATAAAAGTTCTAGTCCCGACGGATGATAACTTGACATCCATCGAGAGCGTATCTTATGTAACAAATAAGTACTGTAGCACATTCTGTAAATAACATATTTTAGTCTAGTAGATTGTATAGGGTTTTCTAAGTCATGTTGACTACTAGATTGATAGGCATAATAGGTTGACCAATTGTAAATATGAGATTTCTTGTAATTATGTATAAGTGAAATAGAGTCAAGTGACAGATAAACTCCCGACGGATGATCTACAAGACTCCCGACGGATGATCTACAAGACTCCCGACGGATGATCAAATTCAAAATAGTTGTTCATAGTGACAACACAGTCACATGCGTTGGGTGTTTGAAAATGGAATATGGCAGTCTGTTAAGCATGACTTTGAGAACAAAGAAGCATTACCATTTCCATGCAAATGTGAAGATATTCAAAGATGCTGGAATAGAGTAGTGAAGTAGCATGGAGTTAGACTAGATATGTTTTGTTTTATTATCTTGTCTTATTGTCATGTAAACTTGGTGATATATAAACCAAGTGTAATAAGTAGAACTTAACTAACCAAATATATTTTCTCAGAGAAACATATCAAGCTGTATTCTGTAAGTATTTCTCTGTAGTTTGTTTGTTCAACTTGTAAAGCAGCTGTGAGATATTCAAAGCTTCACAGAGTTCTCAAACTGATATATATATATATATATATGGTGGATACTTTCTAATCCACCAGAAAGTTTTAAAGCTTGTGTTTTATTACTCAGTGTTTTGATTTCAATTATCTTTCTATTCCACACTAAAGCAAATCAAACACTGTTATATGTATTAAGTTAGAACTTTTTAAAATCTTGAAAAGAAGCCAGAATTATATTCAACCCCCCTTCTACAATTCTTGTTGTATTATTAGGGAATAACAATTGGTATCAGAGTAAGCTCTTAAAGAACAAAGAGTATAAAGATCACAAAAAACAAGATGAACAAAAAGGACGTTGGAGTAAAATTCTCATTTCTGGACAAAGATAATTATCACCACTGGAAGGTAAAGATGCACCTACATCTTCTTTCCTAAGATGAGGCCTATATGGACTGCATTGAGAGAGGTCCTCATGTAACAATGAGAGCTGCAACTGGAAATGAGCCATCTGTTCCAAAACCTAGGCATGAATGGTCAGACCCTTATATTGTGCAAGTCAGGAAGGATAAGAAGACCATGAATATATTGTTCAATGGAGTTGATGGTGATATGTTTGATAACATCATTAACTGTAAAACAACCAAAGAGGTTTGGGACACAATTCAGATTACTTGTGATGGTACTGAGCAAGTAAGGGAGAACAAGATGCAGCTAATGATTCAATAATATGGGCATTTCTACTGTAAAGATAGTGAGTCTCTCACTGATATATTTAGTAGATTTCAAAAGCTACTAAACGCTCTAAAGTTGTATGGAGGAGTCTATTAAACAAAAGACTATAACCTCAAGTTCCTTAGATCTCTTCCAAAGGAGTGGAAGCCAATGACAGTCTCATTGAGAAATTCACAGGATTACAAGGAGTTGACCTTGGAGAGACTGTATGGCATCCTAAAAACCTATGAGCTTGAAATAGAGCAAGATGAAAGGATGGAGAAAGGAAGGAAGAAAGGAGGGTCCATAGCATTGGTTTCTGAGTTAGAGAAGGAGAAAGAGATGAAGGTAGAAGCTATTGAGTCTACTTCAAAGGTCTGTTAAAGAAAGGGTAAAGGGCTGGCAGCTGAAAATGAAGATCAATTGAGCCAAGATGACATGGATGATATTGATGAATATCTAGCATTCTTATCCAGGGGATTTTCCAAGATCAAATTCAAGAAGAATTTTGGAGCAGCCTAGCCTAACAAAAACATGGTTGATAAGTCAAAATTCAAGTGTTTGAAATGTGGCTTGGCTGGTCACTTTGCCAGTGAATATAGAAAGCCTGATTCTAGCAAAAAGAAGTTTGAGCTTGTTGATTATAAATAGAAATACTTTGAGTTTCTCAAACAAAAGGAAAGAGCTTTCATCACACAGTAGAATGACTGGGCTGCAGATGGATTGGATGAAGATGAAGAAACAACCTATGTCAATCTAGCCCTAATGGCCAAATCTGATGAAACAAAAACAAGCTCTTCAAGCAATCAGGTAATCACCACTAACCTAGCACATTTATCTAAAGCTAAGTGTAATGATGCAATAAATGACATGTCTACAGAATTATCTCACTTGTGTGTCACATTTAAGTCCCTCACTAAGGAAAATGCTAAAATTAAGGAAAATAATTTGTTTTTAAGTGAGAGGAATAATGTGCTAGAGTCTCAGTTTATTGAATTTTAGAAATTAAGAATTGAGTGTAAGATTTCTAAGGATGAATTAACTGAGTCCTTGAAGAAAGAAGAGATTTTAAAGAAGCAGCTTGAACGAGAACAGGAAGTGATTAAGGCATGGAAATCATCTAGAGATGTTCATGCTCAAATCACTAAAGTTCAAGGTATTGAGTCCTTTTGTGATGCATACTGGAAGAAGAGTAAAGAGAAGCTTGAGTCCAATTTGGTTGAAGGATTATTGACAGATATGGACTCGACGAATGATGAAAATCATCCGTCGGGTAATCAAAAGGATTATCCGTCGAGTGACAAGGAGCCACATCCATCGGCTGTGAGTAAACCAGTTAGCAAAGCTAAGCTAGCCAAGTTGAATGAGAAATATGGATCAGTTTATAAGAACTTTATTCCAGGAGAATCAAGTCAAGTCAGAAAAGAAAAGAAAGTTAATGTTGGTCATCTGTTTATCAAGCAATTAAATGACAGATTAGAAAAGATTGAGGTTAAAATAGAAGCTAAAAAGAAAAACAATAGAAATGGGAAAGTAGGAATTAACAAACATAACAACTACACACCTGATAAATATGCACCAAGAAAAATCTATGTTAAGTGTGGTAGTGCTAATCATTTGTCTGTTAATGGCAAACTTGCTATGCCAACGCACATGTCTGCATCCTCTTCTTTTCCCAACATGTCTACCATGCCTTTGAATGCTATGTCTACTCAGAATATGAATGCATAATTTGCTAATATGCCATTTGCATCTAATCCTTATTATGCTGCATTTAGTATACCTCAAATGCCATTTAGCATGCCTACTGGAATAACATGTTTGCAAATAGCATGCCTTTTTATGTAAACCAAAATGTGCATGAGAATTCTGTTTTAATGACTGGTCTCAAAGGTTCAACTCAAATGACTAAGAATGAATCTGAAATTCCCAAGTCAAATGAGATCAAACCTAAGAAACCAAAGAAGAAAGTTAACAAGGCAGGACCCAAGGAAACTTGGGTACCAAAATCAACTTGTGATGATTTTGATGTGTGCAGTGAAATAGAAAGAATCTTTGGTATCTGGATAGTGGTTACTCAAGGCACATGACTGGAGATTCTACCCTGCTCACTGAGTTCAAGGAAAGAGCTACTTTTGGAGATGGCAACAAGGGTTATACTATGGGATATGGCTTGATTTCAAAAGATAATGTCATCATTGAAGCCTGTGTTGTGACAAACAAAAAGAGGAACTAAGTGGTTCTCACTGGAGTGAGAAAAGGAAATGTGTACCTAGCTGACTTCAACTCATCAAATGCAGAATTAGTCACTTGTCTTCTCAGTAAAGCAAGTCAAGATGAAAGTTGGCTATGGCACAAGACGTTGTCCCATCTAAACTTCAAGACCATGAATGAGCATGTCAAGAAAGATTTGGTTAGAGGTATTCCTAAAGTGGAGTTTTCAAAGGATGGATTGTGTGATGCCTTCCAGAAAGGAAAGCAGATTAAAGCATCATTCAGAAAAAAGCTTGATTCAACAATTGAAGAACCTTTACAACTGTAGCACATGGATTTATTTTGGACCAGTCAATGTGTTGTCCATCTCAAGAAAAAGATATTGCCTAGTCATTGTAGATGATATCTCAAAGTTCTCTTGGACATATTTTCTAAAGTCCAAAGATGAAGCTAGTGAAATCATCATTAATCACATAAGGCAAGTCAATAATCATCCTGACTTCAAAGTTAGAAGAATCAGGAGTGACAATGGAACTGAGTTCAAGAATTCTGTGATGAGATCATTCTGTGAAGAAAGTGGGATTATGCATGAGTTTTCTGCAGCAAGAACTCCATAACAAAATGGAGTAGTGGAGAGGAAGAATAGATCTCTTATTGAAGTTGTAAGGATAATGCTTGAAGAATCAAAGTTGCCAACATATTTTTGGGCTAAAGCTGTGAATACTGCTTGCTACACTCAGAATATTTCTTTGGTTAATCAAGCAAAATGCATGACACCCTACCAATTGTTCAAGAATAGGAAGCCAACTCTAAATTTTCTTCATGTTTTTGCCTGCAAATGTTATATCTTGAGAAATCAAACTGATCAATATGGAAAGTTTGATGTCATAGCAGATGAAGGAATCTTTGTTGGATATGCTGTAGGAAAAGCATAAAGAGTCTACAATCTAAGAACCAACATTGTTATGGAATCTAGTACATGTTATGTTTGATGATAAGAAGTTTGAAGGACTGCAAGATGGAAATTTTCATGAAAGCCCCAAGTTTGATAATGTGGAGATGGTTAGTGATGACAGTGATGATGAAAGTGATCAAGAAACAGTGGCTAAGCATAATGCAGTAAAATCTACAACTAATGAAGCACATAATTCAACATCTGTCGAGTTATAAAATGCTTCATCCATCAGTAGACAATCTGCCTCATCCGTCGGGAGACAATCAGCTTCATCCGTCGAGATATAAAGTGCATCATCCGTCTGAAAAATGAGAGAAGCTGAGAGTCAGAATAGGTCACCTACAGAAAGTACCCCTTTCTCAAATCAAAGATTCACAAACTGTAACACCCCCAAATCTGGGGTCGGGGATCCGGGTTGTCACGAGTTCCATTTCCCTTAATAACACTCAATCTTTATGAACAACCAACTACTGCGTACTGTGACTCCACAATATACACACACACCACAAGTTATAGTCTCAGAGATGAATACCAAAAATAACACAAGTCATTTTATTCCACAATTATAAGTCATTACACCTCAAAAGGGTTTCTGAATAAATTTACATATTCTTTTTCATTATTACAATTCATACGAATACATAAGTCTGGTACATCAAAAGTTGAAAGCCTAGCCTATTGGTAGTTCCTACCTCAGCTACAACGGCATCAACGCCTACAGGAAACTGCAGAACATTTCCTATCCGCTCATGAATTGGGAGCTTGGTCCTGTTCATCTTGTCTATCTGTTGTTGTGTGATGAAAGAAGAAAGCAAGGGTGAGCAACAAGCCCACCAAAATAATATGTATAATGATTTACAATATGTGAGCATCCTCATAGTACTCATGAAAGTCTTGGTCAAGTAAAAATGAACCAAGTTTGATATCTTATCGCGACCAAGTTGGAAAATATTCAGTATATATGTATATATACTTTTCAAAATCTTGGAAGTCCTCTTCCATGCATAATATACACAGAGTTCCAGTTTATAACTGTATAAAAATATCGTTGCAAGGTGATCTCATATATCTTACCTTGTCTCAACGTTTTTGTGAAAATCTTTGTCATGCATAAGATAATCATTAACCAGATATTAGTTGAAAAGATGAAGTTACAAGATACTCCAATATACTTATATTTTTTCCGAATACTACTTGAACTACCACCGTTCAAGGTATAATCAGTTTCAAAAGTTCATCACATAGATGAGACTACAAAAAAAGACTTAGATAGATTCAATCATTGAAATATCATTATAAATAATGAAGTTACGAGATACTTCATTAAGTCCCGATATATATATACATATATATATATACATTTCATTCACTCCTTGAAAACCTCTGTTATGAAAATTATAAACAGAGTTGCAATATCCAATGAATTTGGAAAGGAGAAAACCTTGGCATAAAGCTGATATTTTGCTGATCAGGCAAAGATACCAATAAGTAACCTTTTCTACTAGTAGATGGACTAATTCCCAACTGGTCATCACCTTGGCCGCATTAGGACCGATGCTGGACTGCCACTCAGCCACTTACGCATTGATGGACTCCCACTGAGCCACTTACGCATTGATGAACTCCCACTGAGCCACTTACACTTTCATGGACGCCCACTGAGCCCATGTTGCTTATGCCGACTCAAATAGATGGACTTACTTCCCGAACGTTGGGCAAGTAATCAAAATATTTTCTCAAAACAGCAACCTCGTTGCGAATATAAAATACACCACAGAGCCGGATCCCTCGGATTTTTAAGCGAGTATTTAAATCCCCTTCGAAAGGAAGATCTTAAATTTGAAACCGAGTTTTAGGATCCGCTCTAACTTTTAAAATCATTTTGAAGACTCGAAAATATTTTTAAGAATGTTTGGAGTAATGCTGATTTAATAAAATAAATCAGTCCCGATATGTTGGAGAATATTTCTGAATATTATTACTTAAATAATATTACCATAAAGGATAATCCTTATAAAAATAATTGAAGTAGAAGTTTTAAAACTCATACTTGAAATGAATAATAAATAACCAAAGATATGCTTATACGAAAGCACGATCTTTATTTGAATAATCGAAGATAAGTTTGATTATCGAAACATTATTCTTTAATAAAATAAAGAATATTATTTAATAAAATTGTTACGACCGGCATTTTGTGTAATATTATTTGTGGACTTGGTATAATATTAGAGCCGTAAGTGAATATACTAAATGGTTGTACGTTGTGTGAATGAAAATTTTTGCATTATAAATTTTGCTTTATGTAGTATATGATATTTCAAAGCAAAAGTTTATTTATTTCCCTTATTTTTTATTTTTAAGAAATATTCTAAACCTTGGAGAAATTTTCTTTTAAAAGTTATTTTGTTCACAAATTTCGAAAGTGATTTTATAAAATTTCTAAAAATCCAAGTTATTTTATGGTATAAATTTTATAATTTTTGAACTTGTATTTTATTTTATAAAAATAAATCTTTACAAATTTTATTTGTTATAATTATCAAATTACATAAGAGACCTTGCATGCAAATCACCCTTCTATTCTCTCAAAGGGCAAATAAGACTTTTCCAACTCCACTAACTCATTTGATTATTACCAAATTATTACATTAGCCTTGCATGCAAAATGGCCTAATTTTAGCTAAAGGACATTTTTGTAATTCTCACTTCCACTCATTATTTGTCAACTAAAAATCATAAAACAAAAATTAAAGTGGGAGAAGTCATTCCACTCATTCCACACTCCAACACACCACAAATTTTCTCTCCTCCCCCTCCCACCATTGCTCTCGGCCGAAGGCCTATTTCCCCACCCCCTTTCCATTTTTCAATTCATTCTTCATCTTTCCAAGTGTAAATCTTCTACCTACATTCATCTTATATACTTTCCAAGAGTTTTGTGACTTGGAAGTTGAAGTTCCATGGATGCATGTGTAGTTCTTATGTGATCTCCAAAGAGAAACTCTTGATTTTTGTGAATTCAAGAGCTCTCTATGAGATATATTATATATATGTGCTAACTAAGTGTTTTATGGAGATATCATGCTTTAAAATCCTTTGCATACTACTGAAATTTCATTATATATTTATGTTTAGCCATGCATGCTAGTTTTAAGACATTAAAATGATGATCAACCATGTTTTGCATGCTACTCTTTTCGAAATCATGTTGTTATGTTTAAAAATCTATAAATTCGAAATATGTGTGCTTAAAATAGATTGTTTCCATGATAAATTTCTTATTAATAGTTAAAAGAAGTTATATTTCAAGTCGATTTTGCAAGCATTTAAAACTTTATGCCTAGCCGAAATATTGTTATGTGTTTTCCATGAGTTGCATGTCATATTTTTAGTTGCATGTTACTAATTTTTGGGCATGGATGATCTCCCCTTCTGTTGAGGCACTATTTTAGGACATTAAGACACCAGGTTTGCTTTGGAAAGAGTTGGGTGCTTGGTTATTAAGTGGGAGTTAAGGTGGAAAGGGATTAGTTGGTGTTTTCATTTTTCCAGATTTGATGCACTAGTTTATGGGGAAGTTTTGAATGAGCATTTGTTGTGCACTTTGAGGCCCAAACCACCAGAAGCTAGCACTAGGAGTATATAAAAGGTTTTAGGTATTTTTTTGAGGTTTATAAGTCGTTTGGGTAGGTGCACAAGTCAAATCACAAAATCTGTCCAGCAGGGGACAGTTTTGTTGCAACTTATAAATAGGAAGTTTTGACCATGTCATGGGTAGGCCCTCATTAGGACCTGTTGGGCCTTAGTTACAGGGAGTGTCAGAGGAGTTTTTCCAGCCATAGTTCATAGAATTTGAGTTAGAACCATGTGTCACAAGTTAGTTCGAGTCAGGGCGTTTTCTTCCCAGAAAAACAGGAGAACCATGGACTTTGAGCTTAGGCCCAAGGAGGCCCAAGCTAGAACCTTGAGCCACATCAAGTTTGGGAGATGCCTTATTGTCAGAAGAGTCTAGTGCAAAAGTTTTGGAGGTAAACTTGTAGTTTAAGAGTGTCTAATGCACTCAAGAAACCATAGATGTCATTCTGAAATTTACTCCAGTGAGCACTTTCACTTATCACATAGTTTTAGAACAATTAGGAGTGAGACCTAGGTTGACCACTATGGTTACAAGATAGTATAAAGCCATTAGAGTGAAAGGCCCAAGTGAGGGTCAATAGGATTTGGATAGTTTCGTAAAGGCACAATGAGTAAGAAAGCCAAAATTTGGGAACTTTGTCTAGTTTAGCGACCAAGTGACTTAAGTTGGGGATCGAGATCATCCAAGCCAAGTGTTGCATTATGGTGTATGTGATATTATTTGGTATTAAAATATGATATGTGAGTATATGTGGCTATGTGTACAATTATATTTATAAGGTGAATATAAATTGCGTGCATATAGGCCTAAGTGTCATTTGTGTTGTAAATAGGTTGAGTTGGTGAGAGTATAATATCATGAGGTTATTATTAATTGTGTAGGATCTCGAGACGAGGGTAAACTTGCCATAAAGGTTGAGCGAAGCTTCCAGTTGCTCCTACCAGCCAGACCAGACCAGCATTTCTCAAGGCAAGTGATTCAACCTGTCTTTCGTATTCACTATAAATGTGTAACAATTAGTTCATATATATTGATGCGATTATCCTGAGTCATTTTGATATACTTGAACCTAGCGATTCTTAAGTCTATCTTTGAATTATATAGAAATGCCTTGAACCCTCAAGTACGTATTGCAAGTAGATCAAAGGTCTTATCACGTTAGTATATTAAAGTAATTGGAATGCCATGATAAAATAAAGAGTTGTTATAATACTTGATTGATCCTCTTGATTAATATGCTAATGATTCCTAAAGTATTGATATCTCACCCTGATATTTGAACCCCTATAGAAACTTTACCTTGATACCTAAAAGCCAGATATTCATCAAAGTTGTCCATAATTGATTGATACCCCTCTTTCTTACCCTAAAAGTTTGAAAATCCTGATATACCTTGAGCTAAAGATCATTTATTCAAACCTTAACACCCTTAGTATTCATGAAGCTTATCTTCTTGATGTTCTAGCACTTGTACCTTGTCAAAAACCATTGCTTTAAGCTTAGTTTTGCATTACTCTTTCATATTATCCAATAACCTTGCTCAATTTCCTTGTCAAAGTTCTTGTTTATGGAAACCTCTCAATTACCCTAATATAGTAAAGTCTAGTGGATCATGGCAGTGAGATTTAGTGTCATATTTCCAGTGTTTCAAAGTTGACCTATAATCCCTTGATAAAAATGTTCGCTACTTAAGAGATTTTATCATAATACGACATCGGTTTTTGAAATAATTAAAATGTGGATTTTCAGTCCCAAAGGGGGACAAATGTTTTCTTTGAATAGTGGATCTGGACTGAGACGCGAGTCCTTTCCACAATTATATTGTCGGCTTAAAAGTTGCCTAGGGATCCCATTAATGTTTTAGAACCCAGCGAGGTTCGGGATTACTTCACGGCTGATCACCGGCTGTAATCCATAGCGTCATAAAATGATTTTGATTAAGATATGATTTTGAAAATGTTTTGATACAAGCAAATAATGCCATCACCCAAAGTTTTATCTGTAACAACCCAAAATCCGGGGTCAGGATTTGGTGTCACTAAACAATCATTACATAAAATAAAGAAATAAATAAATAACCCCTTGAATCCGGATCGTTTACAGGTTATGGTATGAAACAAGAATCTAACCCTTTACAACTCACAATAACTAAAATACAAGTGTAAATACCTTTGACCTAATGCTCTTGTCACATTCTTCTAACACCTTCAATCTCTCGCAACGGAAATTTCTCTAACTTCTGCTGTCTATCAAAGCTATTCACTTTAATCCTTATCTGTTTCTGGCAGAAATAAGAATTTATAAAGCAAGAGTGAGCCAAAAATGCCCAGCAAGTATATAATTTGAGTTTCAAACATTAATAACAAAGAAAACTTCAAGACAAAATCTCTGAAATATTTTGAAGAGCGAAACACGAAATCATTTAAAGGATATACTTTATTATCTTAAAATCAATTTGATTTGCATTGCTATAAATCACATAGGAAATAATGACATTTTGTAAGAGCTTCAGAGATCGCGTGTTTTCAAAATAGCTTCTGGTAACACTTCATACTTGAGTAACGAATGCAATAACTATTCATAAAACGATGTTCAAGAAATTCCTAACTATTCAGTATCCATCATTATCGACTATGTTTCCATAGATTTAGCCTGCTAAACCAGCCTGATAAGGACGGGTTGAATAATTAAGAATATCTCAATTCATTCAAGATTCTAACTATCACTGAGCAACTAATGCTGCAGCAACAATCTGAACCTCGAGTTTATTTAGAAACACTGTAATTTTCCGAAACTGAGTGCTAAGGAAAACTAACTTTAATCCATAATCACATTTTTTTTCTCAAGAAAGAATGTCATTAATGGCGATCAACAACAAATTAGACTGGACACTAAAACAAACATATGCACTATACCCTGCTGATCAGTCAGGATACAGTACGGATCTATACCTAACTGTATAGGGCCATTCAGGTACCTAGGCACTACGGCCCATATCGAGGCACCATTTATATCCCGGTCCTCAGGATTAAGACACACTCAATCCCCACAACATCATCATTATCCAGCCCATGGAGTATTTTGATGTCAAATCTTTTTGAATTCAAAATATCTCAATTCAGGGTTCGCAAATAACCCGAAAGAATGGGTATTTGCTCAGGAGATCAATCGAATTATAGGAACAATAATGAAAAGAACTGGCATAATAAGAGTAATTGCAGCGAAATATAAAACAGTTAACAATTCTGAATTTATAATAGAAGCGAATAAATATTTGCAGTAATTTAAAAGAAAATCAGTAATGCTTGCAGTATTTAAGAGAAAATCAAGAATACTTGCCTCAATAAGCTTTAACCGTTATTACCGGTTGACTTTGGTTCGACTTTGATCGTTCGGATTTATCGTCCACCTACTATCCTATTCTCGATACGATCCCAACATTCAGACCCTTCCGTTGGAACTTCGTTGATCTCGATGTCTAATCACTAGATCGTTCCTAGTCCGATGTCACGTATCGGGTCTTCCGTCTAAACCTACAGGGTTGAAATATCCTAATTCAGATAACCGCTTAAACTTAACATCAAATCGCTATCCTATTCTACCCATACGGTTTTATAAACTAATTCATATTTATATGTATTATCGAAATACACATAGCAATTATGGTTCACATCTTCGAAAATCGGTTCGGTATTTAATTTCGGAAAATACACATATTTGTCGTTTTGAAAAATAGGTAATCGATAATTCATAAATTATTTTGTCTCAATCGCACTTAATTTCATATAATGTAATCATATATGATTATTCGACATCTCCGATAATTATAGGTTATGCTCCCGTATTTTCGGAATTTATTTCCCGAAAATCGGGCAATGTCGCCTTTGTTTATCGGCCTACCCGTCGAGGTCAAATCGACGTCAATCCACAACAACAATCCAATCACAACAACCACACCATTCGCAATCCCAATCACCGATACAATTCAATTATTAATTATTTTTATTCGTATTTTTATTTTATTCGCATTTTCATTTCGCAACTAATTTATCAACTATTTTTATTTAATTAATAATGTAGGACTCAGAATGAATTCATCACGGTCCACCGTCGACTCGCCGAAGCTCATCGCCGATGGCGATAAAATTCGCGGGTTTCCGTTTATTACGGACGTCCGACACGAATTCCATCGATTAATTATTAAGAATTTTTCGCACGAATTTATTTTATTTCAAGAATCATTAATCAATTTATTTCCTGCAGAAAATCATTAAAATTAATAAAATAATTCCACTTTACAATCGGGAAAACAAAGCAGGCCAAAAACAGAATTCGACAACACAAATACACACACACGCGTGTAACACACGCGCCACCAGGAACCATCATCAAATCAGAACAGTTACAGGGTACCACACAACCATCACACACCCAACTCACACAGCACACACACGACACAGATGACACAGACACACATATGTAATCAATATAATTAACCGGAGTAATCACCATAAAATATACGGAAGGAAGAAGGATGGTGGCCGGAAAACTAATCGGCGGTTACTGGAGAGAAGCAGAAGGCGGAGAACGGCGGAGTAAAGTCAGACATAATCGAGGAAGAAACGGGAAAAAGAAGAAAAAGAAAAAGAAAGAAAGAAAGGGATAGAGAAGAGATTCAGGAGAGAGATAGAAAGGTTCGAGAGAGAGATTTTATCTGAGAGAAACTCGAGAGGGAGACAAGAGAGAATTGATTCGAGAGAGACGAGAGATATTGGGGGGGCAAGGCGGTGGAGTGGCTGTGTGTGTGGTTTTTATTCCCCCTTTTTATTTTTGTTTTTCGTTGAAATCCTGGTTCGAACTGCAATTAACGACCCGTAAATAATTAATTTACGATTAATAATAATTCAAAATTTATCCGAACATATTTAAAAATTCTCGAAATAGTTAAAAGTTAATGAAATAAAATTTTCATAATTTTTGAAATATTTTGGAATTGAATACTGATTTTACGATTTAATAAAATCAGAAAATCATTTAAATATAAATAATTAATAAAAAAATTAATTTCTAAATTTTGTAAACCCCTAAAAATAATAAATAAAATTATAAAACAATAAAAATAATTTTAGAAACAATTTTAGCATTTTTAGGAATAAATATTCAATAAAATCACTTTGAAATGAATTAAATGCATATAGCTCGATAATTAATTATAAAAGTAATCTTCGCGTCCAACAAATCACAAACAGTTTATGATACAGCAACACAAGGCTGACAGAACCATCACATATCTTATTTATTTAATAATTTTATAATTACATTTACACATCAGATCCGAAAATAGGTTACTTAGCCGTTAAGTAACTAAAAGATGATATAATTTTTAATACCAAACTTGAATAATTTTCAAAACAGTGCTTCCTATAAAATAATTTATACGAAAATAAGATAATAATGTCTCGTCTTTTGAGAATATGGATTCTTATCGATATATAAAATGATTTGCGTATCGAAAATATCACACCGGGACTCGTACGGGTCAAACTGTACCCCGGATCGAAAAAGTCAAAATATGAAAAGTGTTCAGAATTATCAGATTAGGTTAGGAAAGAGTTTTCGGAAGAGTTTCGGGTTGTAAAAACACAAAAATGACTGAAGTGGAACAATTTCTGATTCTAAAAAGTAATTTTATAATTATGTAAAAATAATCATTGTTAATTCTATAAATCCTTATAAAATCATATGATTATTCAAAAAAAATTACCAGAAAATACCAAAATTATATAGATTTAATTCTAGATAATTGGCAATTAGATTATCTAAATTTTCTCAGAAATAAACATTCATATATTATTATCCATCATCAAATAATTCACCAAAATTCACACAAAACTCACATAATAATTATTTATTGATAAAAATAATTACATAATGTTTTCCAGGCGTTACATTATCTCTTGTTATTATTGGTTATGTCTTCACATTGTCATTCTTTAATATATATCTCGATTTATGTTTTGTATCATATTATCTTGCACTTGTTGAGCATTTGGCTCACTCCTTGCTTTACCCTAATATTACAGCTAGCAACTATGGTTAGATTCAAGCAGACAGCACGTAAGACCTGTGACGCTGATGCGTATGTCCGAGCTCAGGTAGAATAAGAGATAGTTTTGTGTGAGGACTCGATATTAATATCAGTTGTAATAGATGGTAGTGTTGGGCTATTCCAAACCCTAAACTATAAGATCTTGGATTCGGTTATGTTTACTTTCTTCTAAATACTGTAATAGTTATATTTATTATGTTTGTTAAGTTGGGGGTGTGACAGGTTTCGGTATCAGAGCTACGGTTTAGAGTCCCTGGACAGCCCAAATAGGTTATAGGATATATGTATAGGTTATAGATATTATGCGAGAGAGTAGGTTAAGTAAATTTATTATTAATACTCCTCTTATTGGTTTGTCAGCAAAAGGCATATTCCTTGGTACCCTCTGGGTCAGACGACACTATTGCTTTCTCCGTATATGCTGAGTTGAGGCGCGAGTTTGACATGCTTCAGGGCAAGTACGACCGACTGATAGACCGACTGAAGAACGTGTACCCGGACAACCGAAACTATGAAGGGAAGCCCAAGGAGCAGAAGATCGCGAGACTTGAGACTTTGGTTCAGTACGGCAACACTAAGCTTGAGGAGATGCCATCGCACCGAGACCGCACCAGCCAGTATGTCATCCAGATGGTGGCAGATGAGCTCCAGAGTATTGTGAAGACGCTTCGAGAGGAGAAGACTACCAAGCCCCGTTCTGATGGAGTGGAGCCTTAGTTCTTTCCATTATTTACCTTTCATGTTGTTGTACTATCAGACTTCGTAGAATTCCCAGTTATTTCCTTTAAATAAGCATGTTGTTCCTAGAATCAAACTTTGTCCTAATCCTATGTATTGTGACCTTTAAAATTTTAAATATTATGCACTATCGTTCCTTTTGCTCTCAACTGTTATTTTACACTTTTATATGCATCACCATATCTGCTTAATTTGAAACTTGACCTCATATATAAATAAGAATGCCATGCGATACCCTCGAATTATTTCATCATTCATACCTGTTTTGACATAACTCTTATTTCAGGATCATGCCTCCCAAAAAGAAGAACCCAACAACCACATCTACCATAGACCCAAATATTCTTCGATCACTGGAAACTTTGTAACAACAAACCAATGCTATAGCTCAACAACAACTAACTCTTCAACAATGAATTGAAAACCAAGATAACCGTGAACCACACCAACCACCTGAACCACCAGTACCACCTCAACAAGTTGTCACTTTCAAGGCTTTTCAGAATGTGAATCCATCTGCATTTCATGATACCACTGATCCAGTAATGCTAACACATGGATTAAGGAAATGGAAAGAGCCTTTGAGTTGGTACAGTTAGGGGACGATCAGAAGACGCCTTATGCTACTTACTTCCTGAAGGGCGAAGTCATCTATTGGTGGGAATCAGTAAAAGCTATGGAAGCAACTCAGCAAGTTTCTTGGGAGAGATTCAAGAAGTTATTTCTGGAAAAGTATTACCCTAAGTACATGTAGAATCAGATGGAGCTTAAATTTCTTGAGTTGAAGCAAGGGAACATGACTGTACTGGAGTATGAGAAGAAGTTCACTGAGTTGTCAAGGTTTGTAACAAAGTATACCAGCACTGAGGAGGAAAAAGCGAAGAGATTTCAACAAGTATTGGAGCCTTGGATCAGAGATAGAGTGGCTATGTTTGAGCTTGATACTTATGCGGGAGTAGTACAGAAAGCTGCTCTGATTGAGAATAATGGGATGCAGTCAAGGAAGGAAAGGGATAACAAGAAGAGAAAGGTTCCATTTTATTGAGAGAAGTCTGAAGCCAGAAATTCACAAGATCGGAATGTAAAGAGGATTGGATTCCATAAGGGCGGAAATTTTCAAAAGAAGGGAAATTTGGGCAAAAGACAAGAATCGAAGGGGAACGACCATACAAGCCAAGGGCAAGTTGGAGAAAACAGTTTCCAGAGACCGGAATGCAAGCACTGTGGAAGAAGACACCCCGGAGTGTGTAATAAGCTGAACATGACATGCTATAGGTGTAACCAGAAGGGACATTTGGAAAATGAGTGCAAGATGCCGAAGCCAGGAGTTACATGTTACAAGTGTGGAAAGACTGGACACATAGCTAGGGAGTGCAAGGCAACCGGACCAGTCAAAGCTCTAATGAATGTGGCAAGTACCAGTGCAAGCGTGCCAGCCGAGGTATTGGCATTACCTCCACCACCTACAACAACTCCGCAAGCAACAGCAAGGACATTCGATCTGAAAATGAAGGACACTGTTCAGAACTCTGAGGTGATAGCATGTACACTTTTACTCAATAATGTCAAAGCTAAAGTATTGATTGATTCGGGAGCAACAAGATCTTTCATATCAGAAACTTTTGTTGATAAACTTTAATGCGATAAAATGATTATGAGCGAGGTAGTAAATGTGGTAATTGCGAACCAAGAAAAGATTCATGTGAATCAATTCTGTCCGAAGTGTGAGATTGATATTTCGGGGCATAAGTTTTCAGCCGACTTGATACTCTTCAAGTTGGGAGAGTTCGATATAATTTTAGGTATGGATTGGTTAGGGAAGAATAATGCCCAGATTAATTGTAAGACCAAGAAAGTGTATTTAAAGACGAAGAGTGGAGAGAAGGTAGTATTTAAGGGACAGAGGCAAGAGCAACTATTTCTTACAATCGTTCAGGCTAAGAAGCTACTTAGAAAAGGTTGTGAGTCGTTCCTAGCTTATGTAGTGGATTTAGAAAAAGGCAACCCCAGCATAGAAGATATCCCCGTAGTTAACGAGTTCCCAGATGTGTTTCCAGATGAACTACCAGGCTTACCACCAGATCGATAAATCGAGTTCGAAATCAACCTTGCTCCGGGCACAGAACCAGTTTCAAAGGCCCCATATAGGATGGCACCAGCAGAAATGAAAGAGTTGGCGAGCCAACTACAAGAATTGTTGGATAAAGGAGTGATTCGGCCAAGTACGTCACCATGGGGAGCACCTGTTCTGTTTGTAAAGAAGAAAGATGGAAGTATGCGGCTATGTATAGATTATCGGGAGTTGAATAAGGTAACGATTAAGAACCGCTACCCGCTACCAAGAATAGATGACCTATTTGATCAGATGAAGGGAGCAAAATGATTTTCAAAGATTGACTTGAGATCAGGATACCATCAATTAAAGATCAAGGAAGAAGATATTCCCAAGACAGCATTCAGGACCAGATACGGACATTATAAATTCTTAGTAATGCCGCTTGGATTGACTAATGCCCCGACCGCATTTATGGATCTGATGAATCGGGTATTTAAAAAGTATTTGGACAAGTTCGTAGTAGTATTCATTGATGACATCCTTATTTATTCTAAGTCAGAAGAAGAAGATAAGCAACACCTCTGGATAGCATTGGAGATACTTCGGCAAGAGAAGTTGTATGCCAAGTTTTTCAAATGTGAGTTTTGGTTAAAGGAAGTTCAATTCTTTGGACACGTCATTGGAGATAAAGGAGTTAAAGTAGATCCGACAAAGATTGAGGCGATTATGAGTTGGGAAAGGCCAAAGACACCTACGGAAGTGCAAAGTTTTCTAGGATTGGCAGGGTATTATAGAAGGTTTGTCAAGGATTTTTTGAAAATCGCCACGCCATTGACCAAGTTAACCAGGAAGAATCAGAAGTTCGAATGGAGTGCAGAATGTGAGGATAGCTTTCAACAGTTAAAACAGAGATTGGTAACAACTCCGGTGTTAGTACTACCAGATGACCAAGGAAACTTTGTGATATTCAGTGACGCTTCACATAAAGGATTGGGCTGTGTGTTAGTGCAACACAGTAAGGTTAAGGTGATCGCGTATGCGTCAAGACAGTTGAAACCGCATGAGTTGAAGTACCCGACGCATGACTTGGAGCTAGCCACCATAGTGTTCGCACTTAAGATTTGGAGACATTACCTCTACGGAGAGAAGTGTGAAATCTATACGGATCACAAGAGTTTAAAGTACATTTTCACTCAGAAGGAGCTCAATATGAGGCAAAGGAGATGGTTTGAATTGATCAAGGACTACGATTGCTCGATAAATTACCATCCTGGAAAGGTGAATGTTGTAGTCGATGCTTTAAGTAGGAAGGAGAGACTGAATATGATGACAACACCAAAAGAATTGTCTGAAGAGATTAAGAAATTTGGATTAGAACTTTGTGATTGTGGAAAAGTTGAAGAAGTCTGTCGTGCAATGACTTTTCAGCCAACACTAGTGGAAAAGATAAGGAAATGTCAGGAAGAAGTAATGAAGAAAGAAAAGAGTCAGCTAACTAGAGAAGAGATTGGCACTCAAAGGGATGAGCAAGGAATACTAAATTTTTCCTCAAGAATTTGGATTCCTCATGTACCTGAATTGAAGAATGAGATCCTGCAAGAAGCCCACAATTCAAGATTTTCAATCCACCCGGGGAGCACCAAGATGTATCGGGACTTAAAGCAGAATTTTTGGTGGCCAAATATGAAGCGAGACGTGGCAGAATGGGTTGCAAAGTGTTATACTTGTCAGAAAGTGAAGGCAGAACATCAACGACCAAGCGGATTAATTCGCCCCTAAAGATTCCAGAATAGAAATGGGAAAATATTGTTATGGACTTTATAGTGGGACTACCGCGAACGAAATCCGGACATGACGCTATATGGGTTGTAGTTGATCGCCTTACGAAGTCGGCGCATTTCCTTCCAATTAATGAGAAGTCGTCATTGAATAAATTGGTTCATCTGTACGTGCGTGAAATCGTACTAAGACATGGAGTACCTGTATTGATAGTTTCAGACAGAGATCCCCGATTTAACTTGAGATTCTGGAAGCAATTTCAAGAAAGTCTTGGCACGAAGTTGAACATGAGTACGGCGTACCACCCGCAGACCGATGGTCAGAGCGAAAGGATAATTCAAACAATCGAAGACATGTTACCACTTGCCATTGATTGAATTCTCTTACAATAATAGCTATCACTCCAATATTGGCATGCCACCATATGAAGCTTTGAACGGACGAAAATGTAGATCACCGACAAGTTGGAATGAGGTAGGAGAAGGAAGGATTCTAGGCTCAGAATTGGTACAACAGTTGCATGACTTAGTCAAGCTAATTCAGAGAAGGTTGCTTGCTGCTCAAGATAGACAGAGGAAGTATGTAGATCCAGCGCGTAAGGATGTTAGATTCCAAGTTGGCGAAGTGTTTTGTTGAAGGTGTCACCAGGAAAAGTGTTGTCCAGATTTGGCAAGAAAGGGAAGTTAGCACCTAGATATATAGGTCCTTTTGAGATTTTGAGTCAAGTGGGGAAGGTGGCCTACGAGTTAGCCTTACCACCTCAATATCAGCATATGCATAATTTGTTCCATGTGTCATAGCTTAAGAAGTACAATCCCGACGCCATCCATGTGATAGAATATGAACCTGTAGAAATTCAGGCAGACTTGTCATTTGTGGAGTAACCTGTCAAATTACTCGACTGGCAAGTAAAGAGTCTTAGGAATAAGTCGGTAAAGTTAGTGAAAGTACTTTGGAGGAACCCCAAGGTGGAAGAATCAACTTGGGAGTTAGAATCTGATATGCGTTCCCGGTATCCTCATCTGTTCTCTTAGATTCTGGGGACAGAATCCCTTAAGGGGGAGAGGATGTTACGACCGGCATTTTGTGTAATATTATGTGTGGACTTGGTATAATATTAGAGCCGTAAGTGAATATACTAAATGGTTGTACGTTGTGTGAATGAAAATTTCTGCATTATAAATTTTGCTTTATGCAGTATATGATTTTTCAAAGCTAAAGTTTATTTATTTCCCTTATTTTTTATTTTTAAGAAATATTCTAAACCTTGGAGAAATTTTCTTTTAAAAGTTATTTTGTTCACAAATTTCGAAAGTGATTTTATAAAATTTCTAAAAATCCAAGTTATTTTATGGTATAATTTTTTATAAATTTTGAACTTGTATTTTATTTTATAAAAATAAATCTTTACAAATTTTATTTGTTATAATTATCAAATTACATAAGAGACCTTGCATGCAAATCACCCTTCTATTATCTCAAAGGGCAAATAAGACTTTTCCAACCCCACTAACTCATTTGATTATTACCAAATTACTACATTAGCCTTGCACGCAAAATGGCCTAACTTTAGCTAAAGGACATTTTTGTAAGTTCTCACTTCCACTCATTATTTGTCAACCAAAAATCATAAAACAAAAATCAAAGTGGGAGAAGTCATTCCACACTCCAACACACCACAAATTTTCTCTCCTCCCCCTCCCACCATTGCTCTCGGCCGAAGGCCTATTTCCCCACCCCCCTTCCATTTTTCAATTCATTCTTCATCTTCCCAAGTGTAAATCTTCTACCTACATTCATATTATATACTTTCCAAGAGTTTTGTGACTTGGAAGTTGAAGTTCCATGGATGCATGTGTAGTTCTTATGTGATCTCCAAAGAGAAACTCTTGATTCTTGTGAATTCAAGAGCTCTCTATGAGATATATTATATATATGTGCTAACTAAGTGTTTTATGGAGATATCATGCTTTAAAATCCTTTGCATGCTACTGAAATTTCATTATATATTTATATTTAGTCATGCATGCTAGTTTTAAGACATTGAAATGATGATCAACCATGTTTTGCATGCTACTCTTTTCAAAATCATGTTGTTATGTTTAAAAATCTATAAATTCGAAATATGTGTGCTTAAAATAGATTGTTTCCATGATAAATTTGTTATTAATAGTTAAAAGAAGTTATATTTCATGATTATTAAGGATGAGTAATAGATACAATTCGATTTTGCAAGCATTTAAAACTTTATGTCTAGCCGAAATCTTGTTATATGTTTTCCATGAGTTGCATGTCATATTTTTAGTTGCATGTTGTTAATTTTTGGGCATGGATGATCTCCCCTTCTGTTGAGGCACTATTTTAGGATATTAAGACACTAGTTTTGCTTTGGAAAGAGTTGGGTGCTTGGTTATTAAGTGGGAGTTAAGGTGGAAAGGGATTAGTTGGTGTTTTCATTTTTCCAGATTTGATGCACTAGTTTATGGGGAAGCTTTGAATGAGCATTTTTTGTGCACTTTGAGGCCCAAACCACCAGAAGCTAGCACTAGGAGTATATAAAAGGTTTTAGGTATTTTTTTGAGGTTTATAAGTCGTTTGGGTAGGTGCACAAGTCAAATCACAAAATCTGTCCAGCAAGGGACAGTTTTGTTGCAACTTAGAAATAGGACTTTGAGCTTAGGCCCAAGGAGGCCCAAGCTAGACCCTTGAGCCATATCAAGTTTGGGAGATGACTTATTGTCAGAAGAGTCTAGTGTAAAAGTTTTGGAGGTAAACTTGTAGTTTAAGAGTGTCTAATGCACTCAAGAAATCATAGATGTCATTCTAAAATTTACTCCAGTGAGCACTTTCACTTATCACATAGTTTTAGAACACTTAGGAGTGAGACCTAGGTTAACCACTATGGTTGAAAGATAGTATAAAGCCATTAAAGTGAAAGGCCCAAGTGAGGGTCAATAGGATTTGGATAGTTTAGTGAAGGCATATTGAGTAAGAAAGCCAAAATTTGGGAACTTTGTCTAGTTTAGCGACCAAGTGACTTAAGTTGGGGATCGAGATCATCCAAGCCAAGTGTTCCATTATGGTGTATGTGATATTATTTGGTATTAAAATATGATATGTGAGTATATGTGGCTATGTGTACAATTATATTTATAAGGTGAATATAAATTTTGTGCATATAGGCCTAAGTGCCATTTGTGTTGTAAATAGGTTGAGTTGGTGAGAGTATAATATAATGAGGTTATTATTAATTGTGTAGGATCTCAAGACGAGGGTAAACTTGCCATAAAGGTCGAGTGAAGCTTCTAGTTGCTCCTACCAGCCAGACCAGACCAGCCTTTCTCAAGGTAAGTGATTCTACCTGTCTTTCGTATTCACTGCAAATGTGTAACAATTAGTTCATATATATTGATGCGATTAGCCTGAGTCATTTTGATATACTTGAACCAAGCGATTCTTAAGTCTATCTTTGAATTATATAGAAATGCCTTGAACCCTCAAGTACGTATTGCAAGTAGATCAAAGGTCTTATCACATTAGTATATTAAAGCAATTGGAATGCCATGATAAAATTAAGAGTTGTTATAATACTTGATTGATCCTCTTCATTAACATGCTATTGATTCCTAAAGTATTGATATCTCACCCTGATGCTTGAACCCCTATAAAAACTTTACCTTGATACCTAAAAGCCAGATATTCATCAAAGTTGTCCATAATTGATTGATACCCCTCTTTCTTACCCTAAAAGTTTGAAAATCCTGATATACCTTGAGCTAAAGATCATTTCTTCAAACCTTAACACCCTTAGTATTCATGAAGCTTATCTTCTTGATGTTCTAGCACTTGTACCTTGTCGAAAACCATTGTTTTAATCCTAGTTTGGCATTACTCTTTCATATTATCCAATAGCCTTGCTCAATTTCCTTGTCAAAGTTCTTATTTATGGAAACCTCTCAATTACCCTAATATAGTAAAGTCTAGTGGATCATGGCCCTGAGATTTAGTGTCATATTTCCAATGTTTCAAAGTTGACCTATAATCCCTTGATAAAAATGTTCACTACTTAAGAGATTTTATCATAATACGACATCAGTTTTTGAAATGATTAAAATGTGGATTTTCAATCCCAAAGGGGGATAAATGTTTTCTTTGAATAGTGGATCTGGACTGAGACGCGAGTCCTTTCCACACTTATATTGTAGGCTTAAAAGTTGCCTAGGGATCCCATTAATGTTTTAGAACCCAGCGAGGTTCGGGATTACTTCGCGGCTGATCACCGGCCGTAATCCGTAGCGTCATAAAATGATTTTGATTAAGATATGATTTTGAAAATGTTTTGATACAAGCAAATGATGCCATCACCCAAATTTTTATCTCTTGTTATTATTGGTTATGTCTTCACATTGTCATTCTTTAATATATATCTCGATTTATGTTTTGTATCGTATTATCTAGCACTTGTTGAGCATTTAGCTCACTCCTTGCTTTACCCTGATATTACAGCTAGCAGCTATGGTTAGATTCAAGCAGACAGCACGTAAGACATGTGACGCTGATGCGTATGTCCGAGCTCAGGTAGAATAAGAGATAGTTTTGTGTGAGGACTCGATATTAATATCAGTTGTAATAGATGGTAGTGTTGGGCTGTTCTAAACCCTAAACTGTAAGATCTTGGATTCGGTTAAGTTTACTTTCTTCTAAATATTGTAATAGTTATATTTATTTTGTTTGTTAAGTTGGGGGTGTGACAAAAATAGCGGAGTCATAAGTCCTTGAATGAATATTCAAAAATAATATTCATTAAATAAAGTAAGCGGAGTCATAAGTCCTCGAATGAATATTCAAAATAATATTCATTAAATAAAATAAAGTTATCGAATAAACCTTATTCAATTAATAGTTTTGAAAACTATATATATATATATATATATAATATACTCGAGAACATCGACTCCCGGTTTAGAAAATGTTCACCTTTGGGTCCCTTATACTAAGGGTATACGCAACTACTGCTTATCTCTAGCATAGGTATTATGCAACTTATACGCAATCGAATCAACAATTAGATATCAAGATTACGAAACAGACATGCATATATACCATATCAGCATGTTCCAATATATCGCAAGATTTGCTAATAACAATCATGCACTTATCACAAGATAATGCATATATATATATATATCACAACAACAGTATAACGGGTAGAAAACTTGTCTGAGCAACTGGGGGTGGTAAAAGGCTTGGGACGAGTCTGGTAACCTATAAACAACATATAAGTTGGAATTAAACCAAAGTCGCTTAAGAATCTATACTTTAACCAATTAGACCCTAACATTCGCTTTTGCGCTTAACGATTCACTTAAGTCGCTCAAGTACCCTCGGCTCCACCATTTTTAATAAATTAACCATTAAGAATTTTAAGGCGATTCTTTCGCGAGTACCCTACCAACTGCCTAATCCACTTTACCTAATTGTTTCATACCCCAATTAGTCATTTAAGGGCCTTAACCAAGGTTTCAAAGTAAGGCGAGGGGTAATGGTTCGTTCACGAAATGCCGTTACTTAAAACGGTCGGTTCTCCTAAACCGTACATCAGATTCAAGCGAACCACATATCAAAACGAAGCTCATAAATGAACTATCTAATAATGGCAATGGTCAAAACCTAACAGTGAGTTTACGGGTCCTGAAGTTAAGAACAAAAACAGTCTAAGGTAAATCGGGCATTACGACGGCTATGTTTACGCGATTACCAAATTTGTACCACTACAAATCAATCCACAATCAACCCACAATCATTACTACAACCAAAATCTATCCATACTTTACTACAACAGCCCCAATATCTCAAGATTTCCAATTTATACTATCCTCAAACATGAACTAAAAGCTATACTTAAGTTCATTAACCAATAATCAAGATTTACAACTTCAAACTCATTACAAATCCAACAAAACTCTAAGTATACAAGAATCATGCTTCTCATGAACCATACCAAACATAAAAACTCTAAATATTCAAAAGTAGGGCTAGGGTATGAGATTATACCTTCCTTGGTGATTAGAAGTAACTAAGGAGCTTGGAACCACCCTTGAAAATCCTTACAAAAGCTATATCTAAACAAAAACACAAGATCAAAAGTTTCAAGATCTTGAAAACACTATTCACCCTCTTCTTCCATGAATTATTGGAAGAGATTGTGAAGGAAATGGAAGCTTAGATTAATAGGATAGCTATATCTATGCTTAAGGAACCTTGGATAATTACCTCACAAATTATCAAAGCTTGGATCTTGGAAATTGATTTTCTTATCTTTGAAAAAGGGAAGAAGCTGAGAGCTTCTTGCTTGGAAATGAAAAGTCAATTTGTGTTTTGTGATTTGTTTTTCCTTGGGTTAGTTGCTTCCTTTTTTTGGTAATTAGATTGTTACCATGGTAAAAATTGTGTGGCTCACAATCAACCAACCAATCCTTTCCATTTTGTCATGTTTATGTCATCTGCTTATGTCATCTTGTTACACTTGTCTTCCTCTTGTTGGTGTGATGACATCATCATCCATTAACCTCTTTGATTAACCCCTAATTACTTGGCTAATGACCGCTGATCTGTTATACGGTTCGCTTAACTTTCGTTCTCGTTTATCGTTTGAGGGATCATACCCGGGATCTTATTACTTGGGTTTCCCCTAAACCTTTCTCAATATTTTATATTCCTTTTATGATCCTCTCTTATAATCCTTGAATTAAAATCCTTTTAATCATGTTACCTTATACTCAATTTTTTCTGTATCTGGTGGATTTTCGGGAAAAATCAAAGTGTTCGAATTTGGATTCTGACGATCTTTACATACACTTATATACCATATAGAGTACTAATAAGATCTCAGAATATCAATAAAAAAACCCATACATAGTGTGGCATGAAAATTTTTCTTATTCAGCATAATCAGCAAAATCACTATTCATAAGGGTTATAAAAAGTCCAAAATTTTTGGGGTTATTACAGTCTCCCCTCCTTAAAAGGATTCCGTCTCGGAATCAGATAAAAATGAATAGGGATACTTTCTTAGCATTGCACTTTCTAACTCTCAAGTCAATTTTCGCACATTGTGGTTCTACCATCAAACTCTGACTAGTTTGATAACCCTTCTCCTAAGCACTTGTTCCTTTTCAATCTATAACCTTTCCCGGTTGCTCCATATAGGTTACGTCTGATTGCATGTCTATGCGCTCATATGCCCCTATTTGTCTGGCATCCAGATTACACTTACTTAACATTGATACGTGGAACACTTTATGAACTTGCTACAGGTTCGGGGGTAGGGCTAGCTCATATGCCAACTTCCCAATACGTCTTAATCTCTCCAAGTGTCCAACAATTCGTGGGCTTAGCTTTCCTTTCTTTCCAAACCTCATTCATCCTTTCCAAGGGAATACCTATAACAACACTAGGTCCCCTACTTCCTATTCTTTGTCCTTTCGTGTTAATTCAACATACTTCTTATGTCCATCTTGGGCTACTACCAGCCGTCCTCTGATTAGATCTATTATATCCTTTGTCCTTTGGACTACTACTGGTCCGAGCATCTTGCGCTCTACAACTTCATCCTAACATAAGGGAGATCGACATTGTATTCCCTCAAGGATCTCATAAGGCGACATCTCGATAATGACATATGATCTATTGTCGTAAGAAAACTCAATCCGCGTTAAGTGATCATTCCAAATTCTTTCAAGTCTATTGCACAGAATCTCATCATAGCTTCTAGCATTATAGCTTTTGCTTCTCAATACCCATTCTTTTAAAGCTTCTAATCGCTACTATCTTCCGTTCCTAATATTATACTGGTTATACTTTTGCTCGTTAGCGTTCTATAACCTTTTAATAACCACGTCAACCTTAGTATCACGAACGCTTTAGAATCGGAATACCACCGTACTTGGTACCACTTCATCTCTAGCTGCCTCCATCTTTAAAAGCTTGGTCCTTCGTATAGAAGTAAAAGAATTTATTGAGAGATCACTATGATCATGAACACTTGTTCTATTGCATAGTTAGTATAGAAGGTGGCCAGCCTTTAGTACTTGACAAGCAATTAAACAACATGTGGTATCCTACTAGGCTTCTATCACACAGATAGATAGTCATTCGGCAATACCTCCCCTTCTGGAAGGGTTGTTCTTCTCAGCTTATACAAAATGAAAAGGAGAAAAAAGAACGAATTGAAGAGAATTGTATATGAAATAATACTGCCATAAATATCTGGCTTGGAATCTACCTCTGAACTATAGAGGTTTGTCATAGGAGAACAAAATATATGTGTATATATATCAACATCAAGTATTATAACATCGCAATTCATGTTCCTGAATATTTACTATTCCTTCCATCGTCCTATGGACCCATGCTCTCGCTCGAGCTTATAAACAATCACCGTTGAAACTCCCTCGACAGCGAAAATCGAATCTGGGATTTCATTCTAGACATCATCGTTACTAGAATTCTATGCTTGCACTGCAACCTTCCTCGTATAGTAATACGGCTCTCTATTAATAAGAAGGAATAAATATATAATATGTAAATACTCCACTAGGTAGTCTATCAATGATAACTTATATATCAACACGACCCCATTAGGGGTACTCAATCTCAACATCCATTCCAATACAACACTCACGGCTGTAATCGGCTCATTACTCGCAGAATCATTATTGCATTACTATGGTCCACCACTGACCTACTGTAGTCATTCATTATCTATGAAATCTTAATAGCTAACCATACGGAGTCCATACATGTCGTATCGAATTCTTCTAAGGAGGCAACATAATCACAATTCCATGATTCATGAAGAACACTCCTGAACTTGGCGTATATATGACATGAAGCAGATAAAATTGTAGAAGTGTTTCAATAAAAGCAAAGATAGAAGGTTAATACTATTATTAACCATATGTCTTTATTAGGAGACATAAAGCTCAAAGGTTCATTTAGTCCTTTCGTAACATGGTCCTGGTTTATCTCAAGATATGACCTTATAAGATAGATAGCCCGCTCACGGTGATTTCATAAATTAAATCTTTACCAAACTACTATCATGGTTGAGTATCGCATAATCATCAGAAGGAATGTCAATCTTTCAAACTATAATACAATCTTCACGGCTTTAACCATTATCACTGTATTCCTCTGGCACGAGCGCCGATAATTGTCTCCATACACTTAAAGTGTCGGCCACCTCTTTGGCATTTCCTGATAGTAATATTTCCTTACAATCAATGTCATTTTAACCACCTTCACTAAATTTTCTACCTCATTTCAAATCACTGCTTATGTGAAAATGTTTTTCTTAAGTCCTTGTGATAAAAAAAATCACCATTTTTTCCATAAGTCACTGCCTTAGTCTTTAAATGTAAACATTATCATGGCTGACTCTCGATCGTACTTAGGACGTCTTTTATCTTGGGCCCTTCTTGCTTTAACAATTCTGACCTTAATTGGTTCAATCTATACTTCTTATGGTTTAACACGTGCCCACCTGGCATTATTACAATTACGCCATTTTTCCTTTATCAAATTTCTATTCTTGAGAACTTCGAATATTACCTTTCTCCTTATAAAACCTCTAAGGTTATCCTTAAATCGTTCCTCATGTATTCCCTAGATACAGGGCATATCAAAATATCATTTACTAATACTAGAACCATTGTTTATACACTTCTGAAAAAATTCTCCAATGATCCTTAAAGGTTGTTGTTACCTTAATCCTTTCCAATTCATACTTTCAAAACTCATATTATCCCTATTAAGGGTGAAATTCCAACCTTCATGCATTCCCCTATGGTTCATCTCAAGTTATCGAAGTTATATCCTTAATTCCACCTTTAAATAGGTACTTGCATCCTTCCACGGATAAATCAAGTCATATATCCTTGATAGATTATCTTATTCAATCATTCCCACCCAGATAGTCTATACCAATTTCACAATAGCATCCTTATTCAAACTGAGGTCAACCCATATGGCCTTCAAAAGATAACAATGGTTACCCGCTTTTCTTTCCTAATTTGGTAATGACAACAGGGATGTTCTGGAAGATATCAGTCATGTTCAACGTGAACTTCTTCTTAATAATTCCTCATTTACTTTCGTTGTTTATCTTAACAGTCATCTCAATGTTGGGATATCTTTCATACCTGGCGTCTCCCTTTCTGGGTATCATGCCACCGATATTACACTTCAAATTCTTGAAGGTCACTTCCTTCATCCAATTTTCCTAATTTCTTGTCTCCTCAGTGTATCCGCGTCTCATTATTTATCCTTCGAACTATCTCAAGGTTTCCTCGAATCCTCCCAACTTACAGGGGATAAAATATATGTATCTCTTATGCCTTCAACCATCAACTTTAACTTATGGTGAATCACCCTCATCCTGACGAATACATACTTTTCTATTTCTATTGCTACGAGTCTTTAGGGTTTCCTCATACCCAACTCCCTTATCATTCCTCAAACTCTATTATCTTTATTTTCCTTTCCACTTCAGTTTCTTTTTATTTTCTTTTCTATTACAATCATTTCATGAACCCACTACTCATTGACTTCAAACATCCCGTCGTTCTGGGATTCTTGTCATCAAAACGAATCTTGACAACTTTTACAACTTAGCTTCATAATTCATCATACTCGTCCGCCTTTGTTCTGGCTCTAAAGCTTTTACACTATCTCCATAACCTTGGGAATTACTTTCCCGAAAACAATTGACTGAACTTTAATCAGTTTATTCTAACCTCTGGCTCCGTGCCTTTTTTGGTCTTTCACCAGCGGGTGGCCTCTCTCTTAGAAAGGTAAGTGACAAAAACAGTCTTTTGCGCTTCATCAATCATTTAGAATCTCAAATGATTCCTATATTTCCTTTATCCAGGCTCTTGCCTCTACTGGGTCACCTTGTTCCTTGGAACTCTGAAAGCTTAGTGACTTAAAGGTCATGAAAGAATTTCCCACCGCATTGATTCCTCAGGATGGTGGTTGGGGATAATAGTCTAAGTTCTTTTTAGACAGGTCCATGAATTGCCGTATAGGAGTACCGTCTCGGGTCTCCTTTCCTTACTCGACTTCTGTTTCCTTAGTCTGAACGTTCCCTCCTCCTCCCCATAATCGGGGTCATCCTACATGTTTTAAATCCTCATTTTCCACTTCATTATGTAATGGGTTCCTTCTATCTTGATGGCGACCTCCCTGACTATCACGTTCAGGGTTTGCTCTAAATCTTATCCTCAAACTAGCTTTCATCTAAGATCTCATCTTTAAGCTCTTGAACATTTGGAACCCAAATTCTGTAGGAACACCTCATTATTCCCTTATCATCTTTCTCGGTATTAATCTCTTCTCCAGTCATTGGCTCTCTGCCTTCATTCATCAATTTTTCTTGGCACAATATGATCTTTTTCAATAATTCGGGCTGTATTACAATCTCAAACAGCTTTTCGGTACCGGCTCCGGTTACCTTCACTTCTATTTCCATTTTCTCGAAATCTTTTATGTACTCTTCCGAGGATATTATCATATTAAGTCTCTCCTTCCTACTAAGCGCATTAGCCACCATTTTGGCTTTCCTTGGATGATAAAGAATCTCATAATTGTAATCCTTGATTAGCTCTTACCACCTCCTCTGGCGCATGTTGAGCTCTTTCTGTGTGAAAATATACTTGAGCTCTTGGGGTTTGCGTAAACCTCGCACTTCTCTTCATAAAAGTAGTGCCTCCAATATTTAGGGAAAAACTATTGTCGTGAGCCCAAGATCATGGGGGATATCGAATTTGATATTCCCTTAATTGTCTTGACGTGTACGCGATTACCTTGTTGTGTTGTATAAGAGCACCCTAATTCCTTATGCGAAGCGTCAATACAAATCACAAAATCTCCTTTTTCCATCCGTCAATGCCAACATAGGGGCCGTCACCCATCTTTACTTCAGTTCTTAAAAGTTGTTCTCGCATTTCTCTATCCATTCAAACTTCTCAGTCTTACGAGTAAGCCGCATTAAAGGGGCTACTATCTTTTGCAAACTTGAACGAACCTCCGGTATTAACCGGCCAATCCTACCTCTGGTAGTCGCCCTGACCATGGTCATTTATTCCTTAGTGATCATCTCTTCAGTCTTGTTAGGATCCTTCACAAGATCCTCCTCAGCAACAATCCCTTCTGGGATAACATCCTTAATTGTTACATCCTTAATATGAACATCATCTAGTCCCTCGTTAGGGTGCTCCATTGGATCCACAATCTGATCCCCAATATGTAGTAAAACATCATCAAATTATTGCTCTTGAACTTCAGGGTTCGGAGTCCCACTACCTTATACGATAACGAACTACGCTTCTATCACGATATTTATAAGGGTTCCCATAAGGGTTTTAACTGTCAGTACTACGTTAGGTAGTCTAACTATGAACTTGGAAAGAGTTCATATTATCTTAGTGAACTTATTATTTTAACTGAAAGGAATATGTCCTAAGTCCAATCATGTATGAGGATTTAGGAATAACTTTTATGTAATCTGTTTTGATTTCATTGATATTAATAAAAGACTTGTTTTGTTTTTATTACGGGCTTTATCTATTTAAGTGTTTAAATAAGATATACCATAGTTTAGAGTAAAGCTTTTTATGGATTATGATGAGATCATAATAGTGAGACCTAAAAAGATGATAACTCTAAACTTAAATAGTTCCTGGTCATAGGATTACTAACTGGTAATTAATAATCCGCAAAGATCGGTACATAATATGCTTGCTTCATTATGAAGGATGTCTGTTCTCATAGACATTTGTGTGGTGACACTATAGCTAGTATGTAGGTGCTTATTATAGAATAAGTTCACTGAACATGACTCGCACAGCTGAACAACTGATGGAGTTCACTCACGTGTCAGCAGTTGTTCACATAGTGATAGTTGTACAAGTATCCTTAGACTTGAGGTCATCATAGTCATCTTGTGTACACTGAACTATGCTTTGGTTTAGTTCTTAGTCTCCAGGGACAATTATTAGGGCTCTTCTGGGTATAGGAATTTGTACACGAAGATAGTGTATGATCAATAAAGGATCTACCCCTTCCAGTGAAGGAAGCGAATGTTCAAGGCTGATCTACTTATGCTAGTTCAGGAATCTCTGGCCAGAGTAAATGAAATTAGAAAGGAGTTTCTAATTTGCATAGAACTACGCATAGTAAATGGTAAGCAAAGTGATTGAATTAGATAGGCTTGACACGAGATCCATGCCTTGTATTTAATCGGGACATTGTAGGGTAGAAGGAGTTTATTGTACTGTAACTATTCACTGAATAGGTTCTTGGTATTCTAAGCAGTGAATTCATATTATCCGGATAGTCGCGATATGCTGAGAAGTATCCTTCACGATGTAGAATAAATGTGATTAATTAATTAATCATATTTAATAAATTAGAGAATTTATATAAATAATGATAAAATAGTTTTATTATTATTTATTTCTACTACCGGCTTAATATTGAACCTACAGGGTCACACCATAAAAAGAGAATAATTTAATGGTGGAGGAATTAATTAATAATGGCTAATAATTATTTATTTGTGAAATAAATAATTAATTGGCAAATTTAATAATTGATTAAATGAGATTTAATTGATTATAAATTAATTAAGAAAAGTTCTTAATATTATTAATTAAGAATTTAATTTTTGAAAATTAAAGCAAGAGAGAGAATTATTTCTAAAGTGTTTAGAAAAAGGATTAGTAATTAAAAGGTGTTTTAATTATTAATGAGAATAATAAATGGGATAATAATAATAATATTTATGGGAAAATTTCAGCTGAAAATTTTGCCTATAAATACACTATTATAGACCCTATTTTATTCTAACCCACATCAAACCCGAAAACCCAAAAAGTTTGGAAAACCCAATTCTCTCCACCTCCTTCCTCCTCCTTAACATCGTTTTCTTGGTGGATACCGGTGGAGTACTTCACACTTGAGGAGCAACTGCTAAGGATCTCTGATCATTGTCTCCGAATTATTTTAAAAGGTTAGATTCGATCCCTCGAATTTTTATTCACGATTTATATGCTTTTATATGGATTTTGTATGTGTAAAAGTGTTTTGCCATGCCCCCGCTGCGTTAAAAATCCAACATTGGCATCAGAGCATAGGTTGTATGCATATAGATCTGTGGTAAAAATTTCAGAATTTTATGTGCTTGTATGAATTAATTATGATTTTTACAAGTTATATTATGGATTAATTTTGTCTGATGAGAAATCATTTCTCAGAATAATTTTGAATGTTGATCTGGGTTCTACAAGTGTTGTAGATTGTCTGGGTATTTTTTTCATAATTTTATGATGTATATATTTTTTATTATGAATTTTTGAAGTTCTTGTAATTAAAATTCGTAATTAAATAAATCATATATATATATATAAATTGTTAGTTTGTATGTATATATCTGTCATCTACTTGCTGTACTGCTGCTGTGAGTTGCACGGAGAAAGACAGACACGGTACAGAGGTGTCAGGCGCGTAAATCGAGGAAACAGGCGGTTGCTGAAAAAAAAATATATAGGGGTGTAACGCATTCCGGGAATGCGTTACACACCTGTCGCGCATTCACGGAATGCGTTACACCCTTTAATGGCTGAAAAGGGGTGTAAAGCATCACCCGAATGCGTTACAGGTCATGTAACGCGTTCATGTAATGCGTTACAACCCTTTTGTTGATTTTAAAATTGATTTTCTGGGAGTTTCGTAACTCCGTTTTAGGCGTGCAATATACTGTTGGATTCGTTTTTTCGAGACGGATCTAATGGAGTGATCAATTTTAGTTTATATAAAAGTTTTGAACTGTTTATATTCCATGAAGTGTTTTAAAGCTATTTTTGATCGTTTGAATTGATTTTAAATGCTTCATGTGATACATAGAGATGTATAATGCTTAGACTAATGTGCTTGATGATGTAACATGCCTACCTTGATGTTTATTCATGTTGATATATGTGATATATGCTTAGTTTATCATGCGATGATAGATTTATGTGAACTTAAATAAACATAAGGCGTTTGTTAGACAACCTAGTATAGTGAAATTGTTTCATAACCTTAAGAACAATATTATGAATACAATCATGAGATTCTTGTGTTTGTGAAACACGTAATTGAATATGAATTTTCGATATGAGAGAAAGGATGATTCTATCGACAACAGATTTCTATCTGTAAGAAAGGGTTATTAAGTGACGCCTCTTGACAATGCTCCACCCGATCTGGGAATCATCTGATTATTGATTATTGATTTGAAATATTTAATTTAAAAGGAAGAATTTCTTTATAATATGATTATGATTGTAACGTAATATAATCCCTCTAAAATTAAATAATATCAAGTAGTAACCAATGATACAACGGGCTTGTGTCGGTCATAGCCTTCCAACATGATAGAAAAGTAGTTTTTATTTTTGAATCATTGTCGGTTCATGCTACAGCCGAGGGCTTTGATTTCGAAATAAGAAATACTTGTCTATTACATAGAGATGTGTACACTGAATAAGAATCTAAAGGTCGGTACGTGCTACAGCCGTGGGCCTTTGGGGACTGATTCAACTGTACGGAATGTTGGGTTAGACTTGACTTAGAATATTGAGTTTGTCGTGCTACAGCTGAGACTCAATTATTCAAGAGGCTAAAGTTTGATTAGGGAATAACATGAGATGTAATTGACAAGAGTTGTCTGCCTATTGAACATTGCATGGCGATTCGTGCTACAGCCGGGGTTGTGTAATGGAATGTAGGATCCCTATTCCCACTAGCATTATGAATGCTTAATTTTTCACATAGGGGGTTGAATAAATTAAGAAAACTAGTGGGAGCCACTTATGAATAAAGACCCGATTCATATAGTGTTTTAAAATGAAATCGAATATTTGCTAAGTGTTGTTATATGTTTATCATTTATAGATTTACTTTGTACGTTATGTCTTCTGCACTATCACTCAGGAGCATACTAGATGCTCACAAATTGACTGGTCCTAATTATGCTGACTGGCTTCGAAACTTGAGAATTGTTCTCAGGATTGAGAAGCTGGAATACGTGATTGACTCACCTAAGCCTACTGAACCTGCTAGTGATGCACATAATGATGAACATATTGTGTATCGTAAGTGGATAGATGATGCAAATGTTGCTCAATGCATCATGCTAGCTTCCATGAACATTGAGCTACAGAAGCAACATGAACATGTGGATGCTCACACTATCCTCATGCATCTACAAGAGTTGTATGATGTGGCGGGGAGGATAGCTCGATATGAGATATCGAAGGAGCTGTTCGGGTGTAGGATGTCTGAGGGATCATCTGTGAATGACCATGTACTTAAGATGATCAATTTGATTGTAAAAGGAATATGTCCTAAGTCCAATCATATATTAGGATTTAGGAATAACTTTTATGTAATCTGTTTTGATTTCATTGATATTAATAAAGACTTGTTTTGTTTTTATTACGGGCTTTATCTATTTAAGTGTTTAAATAAGATATACCATAGTTTAGAGTAAAGCATTTTATGGATTATGATGAGATCATAATAGTGAGACCTAAAAAGATGATAACTCTAAACTTAAATAGTTCCTGGTCATAGGATTACTAACTGGTAATTAATAATCCGTAAAGATCGGTACATACTATGCTTGCTTCATTATGAAGGATGTCTGTTCTCATAGACATTTGTGTGGTGACACTATAGCTAGTATGTAGGTGCTTATTATGGAATAAGTTCACTGAACATGACTCGCACAGCTGAACAACTGATGGAGTTCACTCACGTGTCAGCAGTTGTTCACATAGTGATAGTTGTACAAGTATCCTTAGACTTGAGGTCATCATAGTCATCTTGTGTACACTGAACTATGCTTTGGTTTAGTTCTTCGTCTCCAGGGACAATTATTAGGGCTCTTCTGGGTATAGGAATTTGTACACGAAGATAGTGTATGATCAATAAAGGATCTACCCCTTCCAGTGAAGGAAGCGAATGTTCAAGGCTGATCCACTTATGCTAGTTCAGGAATCTCTGGCCAGAGTAAATGAAATTAGAAAGGAGTTTCTAATTTGCATAGAACTACGCATAGTAAATGGTAAGCAAAGTGATTGAATTAGATAGGCTTGACACGAGATCCATGCCTTGTATTTAATCGGGACATTGTAGGGTAGAAGGAGTTTATTGTACGGTAACTATTCACTGAATAGGTTCTTGGTATTCTAAGCAGTGAATTCATATTATCCGGATAGTCACGATATGCTGAGAAGTATCCCTCACGATGTAGAATAAATGTGATTAATTAATTAGTCATATTTAATAAATTAGAGAATTTATATAAATAATGATAAAATAGTTTTATTATTATTTATTTCTACTACCGGCTTAATATTGAACCTATAGGGTCACACCATAAAAAAAGAATGATTTAATGGTGGAGGAATTAATTAATAATGGCTAATAATTATTTATTTGTGAAATAAATAATTAATTGGAAAATTTAATAATTGATTAAATGAGATTTAATTGATTATAAATTAATTAAGAAAAGTTCTTAATATTATTAATTAAGAATTTAATTTTTGGAAATTAAATCAAGAGAGAGAATTATTTCTAAAGTGTTTAGAAAAAGATTAGTAATTAAAAGGTGTTTTAATTATAAATGAGAATAATAAATGGGATAATAATAATAATAATATTTATGGAAAAATTTCAGCTGAAAATTTTGCCTATAAATACACTATTATAGACCCTATTTTATTCTAACCCACACAAAACCCAAAAAGTTTGGAAAACCCAATTCTCTCCACCTCCTTCCTCCTCCTTAACATCGTTTTCTTGGTGGATACCGGTGGAGTGCTTCACACTTGAGGAGCAACTGCTAAGGATCTCTGATCGTTGTCTCTGAATTATTTTAAAAGGTTAGATTCGATCCCTCGAATTTTTATTCACGATTTATATGCTTTTATTTGGATTTTGTATGTGTAAAAGTGTTTTGCCATGCCCCCGCTGTGTTAAAAATCCAACAATGGTATCAGAGCATAGGTTGTATGCATATAGATCTGTGGTAAAAATTTCATAATTTTATGTGCTTGTATGAATTAATTATGATTTTTACAAATAATATCATGGATTAATTTTGCCTGATGAGAAATCATTTCTCAGAATAATTTTGAATGTTGATCTGGGTTCTACAAGTGTTGTAGATCGTCTGGGTATTTTTTCATAATTTTATGATGTAAAGATTTTTTATTATGAATTTTTGAAGTTCTTGTAATTAAATAAATCAAATATATATATATATTATTTGTAAGTATATATATATATGTACATCTGTAAGTTATCTGCATCTACTGTGCTGTTGTCTGCTGTTATACGGCTGTCAGCAAAGCAAGAAGTCGACAGAGTTGTCAGGCTCGTTTTTCGAGGAGAAAGTGACGGCTGCTGCTGCAAAAAAAAAAAATTTGAGGTGTAACGCATTCCGGGAATGCGTTACACACCTGTGGCGCTTTCACGGAATGTGTTACACCCTTTAATGGCTTAAAAGGGGTGTAACGCATCACCGGAATGCGTTACAGGGCTTGTAACGCGTTCCTGTAATGCGTTACAGCCCGTCTGTTGATTTTAAAATTGATTTTCTGGGAGTTTCGTAACTCCGTTTTGGGCGTGCAATATACCGTTGGATTCGTTTTTCCGAGACGGATCTAATGGAGTGATCAATTTTAGTTTATATAAAAGTTTTGAACTGTTTATATTTCCATGAAGTGTTTTAAAGCTATTTTTGATTGTTTTAATTGATTTTAAATGCTTCATGTGATACATAGAGATGTATAATGCTTAGACTAATGTGCTAGATGATGTAACATGCCTACCTTGATGTTTATTCATATTGATATATGTGATATATGCTTAGTTTATCATGCGATGATAGATTTAGGTGAACTTAAATAAACATAAGGTGTTTGTTAGACAACCTAGTATAGTGAAATTGTTTCATAACCTTAAGAATAATATTATGAATACAATCATGAGATTCTTGTGTTTGTGAAACACGTAATTGAATATGAATTTTCGATATGAGAGAAAGGATGATTCTGTCAACAACAGATTTCTATCTGTAAGAAAGGGTTATTAAGTGACGCCTCTTGACAATGCTCCACCCGATCTGGGAATCATCTGATTATTGATTATTGATTTGAAATATTTAATTTAAAAGGAAGAATTTCTTTATAATATGATTATGATTGTAACGTAATATAATCCCTCTAAAATTAAATAATATCAAGTAGTAATTGGCCAATGACACAACGGGCTTGTGTCGGTCATAGCCTTCCAACATGATAGAAAAGTAGTTCTTATTTTTGAATCATTGTCGGTTCGTGCTACAGCTGAGGGCTTTGATTTCGAAATAAGAAATACTTGTCTATTACATAGAGATGTGTACATTGAATAAGAATCTAAAGGTCGGTACGTGCTACAGCCGTGGGCCTTCGGGGACTGATTCAACTGTATGGAATGTTGGGTTAGACTTGACTTAGAATATTGAGTTTGTCGTGCTACAGCCGAGACTCAATTATTCAAGAGGCTAAAGTTTGATTAGGGAATAACATGAGATGTAATTGACAAGAGTTGTCTGCCTATTGAACATTACATGGCTGTTCGTGCTACAGCCGGGGTTGTGTAATGGAATGTAGGATCCCTATTCCCACTAGCATTATGAATGCTTAATTTTTCATGTAGGGGGTTGAATAAATTAGGAAAACTAGTGGGAGCCACTTATGAATAAAGACCCGATTCATATAGTGTTTTGAAATGAAATCGAATATTTGCTAAGTGTTGTTATGTGTTTATTATTTACAGATTTACTTTGTACGTTATGTCTTCTGCACTATCACTCAGGAGCATACTAGATGCTCACAAATTGACTGGTCCTAATTATGCTGACTGGCTTCGAAACTTGAGAATTGTTCTCAGGATTGAGAAGCTAGAATACGTGATTGACTCACCTAAGCCTACTGGACCTGCTAGTGATGCACATAATGATGAACATGTTGTGTATCGTAAGTGGATAGATGATGCAAATGTTGCTCAATGCATCATGCTAGCTTCCATGAACATTGAGCTACAGAAGCAACATGAGCATATGGATGCTCACACTATCCTAATGCATCTACAAGAGTTGTATGATGTGGCAGGGAGGACAGCTCGATATGAGATATCGAAGGAGCTGTTCGGTTGTAGGATGTTTGAGGGATCATCTGTGAATGACCATGTACTTAAGATGATCAATTTGATTGAACGTCTTGGACAACTTGGTTTTGCCATGGATGGGGAGCTGAGCCAAGACTTGGTCTTGCAATCGCTTCCGAGTTCATTCTCGCAGTTTGTTGTGAACTTTCACATGAATAAGTTGGATGTCAGCCTGCCTGAACTCCACAACATGTTGAAGACTGCGGAATCGAATTTTCCCCCTAAGAAGAGTTCTGTTCTTCTAATTGGTAAAGGTTCCAATCCTAAGAAAAGGAAGAGGAACTCGTCCAAGAAGAAGAAAGTAGGTGAGAAAATGCCGGTTCCACCAAAAGCTGAAGACCCCAAGAGCAAAGTTGTTTGCTTTCACTGTAACAAGGTGGGGCACTGGAAGAGGAACTGCAAGGTTTACCTTGCAGAATTGAAGAAGAAGAAGGGTAGTGAGACTACCGCTTCGGATTCAGGTATGTTCATGATAGAAGTGAATATGTCATTAAATCAAATTTCTACTTGGGTATTAGATACCGCCTGTGGTTCTCAAATCTGCAATTTGTTGCAGGGACCAAGGAGAAGTAGGACTCTTGAGGAAGAGGAGGTGATTCTACTGATGGGAAACGGAGCAAGAGTTGCTGCTGAAGATGTAGAATCATTTCATTTACATAGGCCTACGGGCAAGACTATTGTTTGAAATAATTGTTATTTTGTTCCCTCGATTGTGAGGAATATTATTCCCATGTTAGACTTGGCTGGATTTTCATTTATTATTGAGAATAATGAATGTTCTATTCTTAGAGATAATATTCTTTATGGACTTGGTACTTTAAATAATGGTCTGTTTATATGTGACATAATTTACTTCAGATTGAACAAACTAATAAAAGAAAAGGGATGATGAAAATCTTACTTTATAGTGGCACTGCAGTCTCCATTTAGTAGACATGGAGAGAGGACTGCAAATTTGCTAGGAATGGTACACAGATGTATGTGGACCAATGTCTAAGCAGGCCATGGGTGGATTTTCATACTTCATTACTTTCATAGATGATAGATCTGGATTCGGATATGTGTTTGATGAAACATAAGTCTGATGCCTTTGAAAAGTTCAAAGAATATAAGTATGAAGTGGAGAAACAACCAAACATAGTATTATAACTCTTCGATCAGATCGAGGTGGTGAATACTTTAATGGAGTGTTTCTAGATTATCTCAAAGTAAATGGTATAGTCTCCTAGTGGACTCCTCCAGATTGGTATCTGAAAGGAGAAATCGAACTTTGTTAGACATAGTTCGGTCCATGATGAGCTATGCAAATCTGCCAGTATTCCTATGGGGTTATGCATTGGAAACCTCAGCATATTTACTGAATATGGTGCCTTCCAAATCTGTTCCTCAAACTTCGTATGAGATATGGAAAGTAAGGAAACCGAGTCTTAAACACGTTAAGATTTGGGGATGTCCAGCTTATGTCAAGTAAGATGACCCAAATAAGCTGGAATATCGATCCGTAAAATGTAGTTTTATGGGATATCCTAAAGAGACTTTAGGGTATTACTTTTACACCGATCATCGGGTGTTTGTCTCCAGACATGCTACCTTCTTGGAAAAGGAGTTTATCCTTGAAGGAAACAGTGGGAGCAAAATTGAACTTGATGAAGTTCTAGAAGCACAAACTACTACGGATCAAGTGGAAACACCTGTTCTGACTGAACAACCTTTTGTGGAACAGCCCATTCATAGGTCAGGGAGAGTGTCTTGCCAACCTGAGAGGTAATATGGCCTTGTCATTAAGAATGACAATGAGTTGTCGATCATTAATGATGACGACCCTGTGACCTATAATGAGGCTATGAGTAGTGTTGACTTAGAGAAATGGCATAGTGCCATGAAATCCAGAATGGAATCTATGTATACGGTATACAAAAGATAGATTATAGCAGATGGCCAGGTGGAGACCTTTAAGGCCAGGCTTGTGGCAAAAGGATTCAAACAAAGGCAATGGATTGACTTTGATGAAACCTTTTACCTGTAGCCCTGTTAAAATCAGTTCGGATTTTGCTTGCGAATGCTGCTTACTACGACTATGAAATCTGGCAGATGGCCAGATGGTTTTCTTTCCAAGGGAAATGAAAACCTAGTGTGTAAGCTGCTGCGAACCATATGTGGTTTAAAGCAAGCTTCTCGAAAGATGGAACATTCGTTTTGATGAGACAATCAAAGAGTTTGATTTTATCAAAAAACGTAGATGAACCATGCGTCTACAAAAGGGTTAGTGGGAGCGCGGTAACATTTCTTGTATTGTATTGAAATAGAGTTGACACACATAATAACATAGCAGACCAACTCACAAAGCTACTTTACGAAAGTCACTTTGATCGTCATCAAGACAAGATGGGTATTAGATACCAGAGTGATTGGCTTTAGTACAAGTGGGAGATTGAAAGGAATATGTCCTAAGTCTAATCATGTATTAGGATTTAGGAATAACTTTTATGTAATCTGTTTTGATTTCATTGATATTAATAAAGACTTGTTTTGTTTTTATTATGGGCTTTATCTATTTTAGTGTTTAAATAAGATATACCATAGTTTAGAGTAAAGCTTTTTATGGATTATGATGAGATCATAATAGTGAGACCTAAAAAGATGATAACTCTAAACTTAAATAGTTCCTGGTCATAGGATTACTAACTGGTAATTAATAATCCGCAAATATCGGTACATACTATGCTTGCTTCATTATGAAGGATGTCTGTTCTCATAGACATTTGTGTGGTGACACTATAGCTAGTATGTAGGTGCTTATTATGGAATAAGTTCACTGAACATGACTCGCGCAGCTGAACAAATGATGGAGTTCACTCACGTGTCAGCAGTTGTTCACATAGTGATAGTTGTACAAGTATCCTTAGACTTGAGGTCATCATAGTCATCTTGTGTACACTGAACTATGCTTTGGTTTAGTTCTTAGTCTCCAGGGACAATTATTAGGGCTCTTCTGGGTATAGAAATTTGTACACGAAGATAGTGTATGATCAATAAAGGATCTACCCCTTCCATTGAAGGAAGCGAATGTTCAAGGCTGATCCACTTATGCTAGTTCAGGAATCTCTGGCCAGTGTAAATGAAATTAGAAAGGAGTTTCTAATTTGCATAGAACTACGCATAGTAAATGGTAAGCAAAGTGATTGAATTAGATAGGCTTGACACGAGATCCATGCCTTGTATTCAATCGGGACATTGTAGGGTAGAAGGAGTTTATTGTATGGTAACTATTCACTGAATAGGTTCTTGGTATTCTAAGCAGTGAATTCATATTATCCGGATAGTCGCGATATGCTGAGAAGTATCCCTCACGATGTAGAATAAATGTGATTAAGTAATTAATCATATTTAATAAATTAGAGAATTTATATAAATAATGATAAAATAGTTTTATTATTATTTATTTCTACTACCGGCTTAATATTGAACCTACAGGGTCACACCATAAAAAGAGAATGATTTAATGGTGGAGGAATTAATTAATAATGGCTAATAATTATTTATTTGTGAAACAAATAATTAATTGGAAAATTTAATAATTGATTAAATGAGATTTAATTGATTATAAATTAATTAAGAAAAGTTCTTAATATTATTAATTAAGAATTTAATTTTTGGAAATTAAATCAAGAGAGAGAATTATTTCTAAAGTGTTTAGAAAAAGGATTAGTAATTAAAAGGTGTTTTAATTATTAATGAGAATAATAAATGGGATAATAATAATAATATTTATGGGAAAATTTCAGCTGAAAATTTTGCCTATAAATACACTATTATAGACCCTATTTTATTCTAACCCACACAAAACCCAAAAAGTTTGGAAAACCCAATTCTCTCCACCTCCTTCCTCCTCCTTAACATCGTTTTCTTGGTGGATACCGGTGGAGTGCTTCACACTTGAGGAGCAACTGCTAAGGATCTCTGATCGTTGTCTCCGAATTATTTTAAAAGGTTAGATTCGATCCCTCGAATTTTTATTCATGATTTATATGCTTTTATTTGGATTTTGTATGTGTAAAAGTGTTTTGCCATGCCCCCGCTGCGTTAAAAATCCAACAGATTGAACGTCTTGGACAACTTGGTTTTGCCATGGATGGGGAGCTGAGCCAAGACTTGGTCTTGCAATCGCTTCCGAGTTCGTTCTCGCAGTTTATTGTGAGCTTTCACATGAATAAGTTGGATGTCAGCCTGCCTGAACTCCACAACATGTTGAAGACTGCGAAATCGAATTTTCCCCCTAAGAAGAGTTCTCTTCTTCTAATTGGTGAAGGTTCCAATCCTAAGAAAAGGAAGAGGAACTCTTCCAAGAAGAAGAAAGTAGGTGAGAAAACGCCGGTTCCACCAAAAGATGAAGACTCCAAGAGCAAAGTTGTTTGCTTTCACTGTAACAAGGTGGGGCACTGGAAGAGTAACTGCAAGGTTTACCTTGCAGTATTGAAGAAGAAGGGTAGTGAAACTACCGCTTCTGATTCAGGTATGTTCATGATAGAAGTGAATATGTCATTTCTACTTGGGTATTAGATACCGCCTGTGGTTTTTAAATCTGCAATTTATTGCATAGACCAAGGAGAAGTAGGACTCTTGAGGAAGAGGAGGTGATTCTACTGATGGAAATGGAGCAAGAGTTGCTGCTGTAGATGTAGAATCATTTCATTTACATATGCCTACGGGCAAGACTATTGTTTTAAATAATTTTTATTTTGTTCCCTCGATTGTGAGGAATATTATTCCCATGTTAGACTTGGCTGGATTTTTATTTATTATTGAGAATAATGAATGTTCTATTCTTAAGAGATAATATTCCTTATGGACGTGGTGCTTTAAATAATGGTCTGTATAAATGTGACATGATTTACTTCAGATTAAACAAACAAATAAAAGAAAAGGGATGATGAAAATCTCTCTTCATAGTGGCACTGCAGTCTCCATTTAGTAGACATGGAGAGAGGACTGCAGATTTGCTAGGAATGGTACACACGGATGTATGTGGACCAATGTCTACGCAAGCCATGGGTGGATTTTCATACTTCATTACTTTCATAGATGATAGATCTGGATTCGGATATGTGTTTGATGAAACACAAGTCTGAGGCCTTTGAAAAGTTCAAAGAATATAAGTATGAAGTGGAGAAACAACCAAACATAGTATTATAACTCTTCGATCAGATCGAGGTGGTGAATACTTTAATGGAGTGTTTCTAGATTATCTCAAAGGAAATGGTATAGTCTCCTAGTGGACGCCTCCAGATTGGTATCTGAAAGGAGAAATCGAACTTTGTTAGACATAGTTCGGTCCATGATGAGCTATGCAAATCTTCCAGTATTCCTATGGGGTTTTGCATTGGAAACCTCAGCATATTTACTGAATATGGTGCCTTCCAAATCTGTTCCTCAAACTTCGTATGAGATATGGAAAGTAAGGAAACCGAGTCTTAAACACGTTAAGATTTGGGGATGTCCAGCTTATGTCAAGTAAGTTGACCCAGATAAGCTGGAATATCGATCCGTAAAATGTAGTTTTGTGGGATATCCTAAAGAGACTTTAGGGTATTACTTTTACACCGATCATCGGGTGTTTGTCTCCAGACATGCTACCTTCTTGGAAAAGGAGTTTATCCTTGAAGGAAACAGTGGGAGCAAAATTGAACTTGATGAAGTTCAAGAAGTACAAACTACTACGGATCAAGTGGAAACACCTGTTCTGACTGAACAACCTTTTGTGGAACAGCCCATTCATAGGTCAGGGAGAGTGTCTCGCCAACCTGAGAGGTAACATGGCCTTGTCATTGAGAATGACAATGAGTTGTCGATCATTAATGATGACGACCCTGTGACCTATAATGAGGCTATGAGTAGTGTTGACTCAGAGAAATGGCATAGTGCCATGAAATCCAGAATGGAATCTATGTATACGGTATACAAAAGATAGATTATAGCAGTTGGCCAGGTGGAGACCTTTAAGGCCAGGCTTTTGGAAAAGGATTCAAACAAAGGCAATGGATTGACTTTGATGAAACCTTTTACCTGTAGCCCTGTTAAAATCAGTTCGGATTTTGCTTGCGAATGCTGCTTACTACGACTATGTGATCTGGAAAATAGCCTGATGATTTTCTTTCCAAGGGAAATGAAAACCTAGTGTGTAAGCTGCTGCGAACCATATGTGGTTTAAAGCAAGCTTCTCGAAAGATGGAACATTCGTTTCGATGAGACAATCAAAGAGTTTGATTTTATCAAAAATGAAGATGAACCATGCGTCTACAAAAGGGTTAGTGGGAGCGCGGTAACATTTCTTGTATTATATTGAATTAGAGTTGACACACATAACAACATAGCAGACCCACTCACAAAGCTACTTTATGAAAGTCACTTTGATCATCATAATGACAGGATGGGTATTAGATACCAGAGTGATTGGCTTTAGTACAAGTGGGAGATTGAAACGAATATGTCCTAAGTCCAACCATGTATGAGGATTTAGGAATAACTTTTATGTAATCTGTTTTGATTTGATTGATATTAATAAAAGACTTGTTTTGTTTTTATTACGGGCTTTATCTATTTAAGTGTTTAAATAAGATATACCATAGTTTAGAGTAAAGCTTTTTATGGATTATGATGAGATCATAATAGTGAGACCTAAAAAGATGATAACTCTAAACTTAAATAGTTCCTGGTCATAGGATTACTAAATGGTAATTAATAATCCGCAAAGATCGGTACATACTATGCTTGCTTCATTATGAAGGATGTCTGTTCTCATAGACATTTGTGTGGTGACACTATAGCTAGTATGTAGGTGCTTATTATAGAATAAGTTCACTGAACATGACTCGCACAGCTGAACAACTGATGGAGTTCACTCACGTGTCAGCAGTTCTTCACATAGTGATAGTTGTACAAGTATCCTTAGACTTGAGGTCATCATAGTCATCTTGTGTACACTGAACTATGCTTTGGTTTAGTTCTTAGTCTCCAGGGACAATTATTAGGGCTCTTCTGGGTATAGGAATTTGTACACGAAGATAGTGTATGATCAATAAAGGATCTACCCCTTCCAGTGAAGGAAGCGAATGTTCAAGGCTGATCCACTTATGCTAGTTCAGGAATCTCTGGCCAGAGTAAATGAAATTAGAAAGGAGTTTCTAATTTGCATAGAACTACGCATAGTAAATGGTAAGCAAAGTGATTGAATTAGATAGGCTTGACACGAGATCCATGCCTTGTATTTAATCGGGACATTATAGGGTAGAAGGAGTTTATTGTATGGTAACTATTCACTGAATAGGTTCTTGGTTTTCTAAGCAGTGAATTCATATTATCCGGATAGTCGCGATATGCTGAGAAGTATCCCTCATGATGTAGAATAAATGTGCTTAATTAATTAATCATATTTAATAAATTAGAGAATTTATATAAATAATGATAAAATAGTTTTATTATTATTTATTTCTACTACCGGCTTAATATTGAACCTACAGGGTCACACCATAAAAAAAGAATGATTTAATGGTGGAGGAATTAATTAATAATGGATAATAATTATTTATTTGTGAAATAAATAATTAATTGGCAAATTTAATAATTGATTAAATGAGATTTAATTGATTATAAATTAATTAAGAAAAGTTCTTAATATTATTAATTAAGAATTTAATTTTTGGAAATTAAATCAAGAGAGAGAATTATTTCTAAAGTGTTTAGAAAAAGGATTAGTAATTAAAAGGTGTTTTAATTATTAATGAGAATAATAAATGGGATAATAATAATAATATTTATGGGAAAATTTCAGCTGAAAATTTTGCCTATAAATACACTATTATAGACCCTATTTTATTCTAACCCACATCAAACCCGAAAACCCAAAAAGTTTGGAAAACCCAATTCTCTTCACCTCCTTAACATCGTTTTCTTGGTGGATACCGGTGGAGTGCTTCACACTTGAGGAGCAACTGCTAAGGATCTCTGATCGTTGTCTCCGAATTATTTTAAAAGGTTAGATTCCATCCCTCGAATTTTTATTCACGATTTATATGCTTTTATATGGATTTTGTATGTGTAAAAGTGTTTTGCCATGCCCCCGCTGCGTTAAAAATCCAACATTAACGTCACATCATCTCTGAGGTTTATAACGCTTGACTCTGATACCATTTCTGTAACACCCCTAAATCCGGGGTTGGGGATCCGGGTTGTCACGAGTTCCATTTCGCTTAATAACACTCAATCTTTATAAATAACCAATTACTGCGTACTGTGACCCCACAATATACACACACACCACAAGTTATAGTCTCAGAGATGAATACCAAAAATAACACAAGTCATTTTATTCCACAATTATAAGTCATTACACCTCAAAAGGGTTTCTGAATAAATTTACATATTCTTTGCCATTATTACAATTCATACGTATATATAAGTCTGGTACATCAAAAGTTGAAAGCCTAGCCTATTGGTAGTTCCTACCTCAGCTACAACGGCATCAACGCCTACAGGAAACTGCAGAACGTTTCCTATCCGCTCACGAATTGGGAGTTTGGTCCTGTTCATCTTGTCTATCTGTTGTTGTGTGATGAAAGAAGAAAGCAAGGGTGAGCAACAAGCCCACCAAAATAATATGTATAATGATTTACAATATGTGAGCATCCTCATAGTACTCATGAAAGTCTTGGTCAAGTAAAAATGAACCAAGTTTGATATCTTATCGCGACCAAGTTGGAAAATATTCAGTATATATGTATATATACTTTTCAAAATCTTGGAAGTCCTCTTCCATGCATAATATACACAGAGTTCCAGTTTATAACTGTATAAAAATATCGTTGCAAGGTGATCTCATTTATCTAACCTTGTCTCAACGTTTTTGTGAAAATCTTTGTCATGCATAAGATAATCATTAACCAGATATAAGTTGAAAAGATGAAGTTACAAGATACTCCAATATACTTATATCGTTTCCGAATACTACTTGAACTACCACCGTTCAAGGTATAATCAATTTCAAAAGTTCATCATATAGATGAGACTACAAGAAAAGACTTGGATAGATTCAATCTTTGAAATATCATTATAAATAATGAAGTTACGAGATACTTCATTAAGTTCTGATATATATACACCTATATATATACATTTCATACACTCCTTGAAAACCTCTGTTATTAAAATATTATAAAAAGAGTTGCAATATCCAATGAATTTGGAAAGGAGAAAACCTTGGCATAAAACTGATATCTTGCTGATCAGGCAAAGGTACCAATAAGTAACCTTTTCTACTAGTAGATGGACGAATTCCCCACTGGTCATCACCCTGGCCGCATTAGGACCTATGCTAGACGGCCAATCAGCCACTTATGCATTGATGGACTCCCACTGAGCCACTTACACTTTCATGGACGCCCACTGAGCCCATGTTGCTTATGCCGACTCAAATAGATGGACTTACTTCCCGAACGTTGGGCAAGTAATCAAAATGTTTTCTCAAAACAGCAACCTCATTGCGAATATAAAATACACCACAGAGCCGGATCCCTCAGATTTTTAAGCGAGTATTTAAATCCCCTTCGAAAGGAAGATCTTAAATTTGAAAACGAGTTTTGGGATCCGCTCTAACTTTTAAAATCATTTTGAAGACTCAAAAACATTTTTAAGAATGTTTGGAGTAATGCTGATTTAATAAAATAAATCAGTCCCGATATGTTGGAGAATATTTCTGAATATTATTACTTAAATAATATTCCCATAAAGAATAATCCTTATAAAAATAATTGAAGTAGAAGTTTTAAAGCTCATTCTTGAAATGAATAATAAATAACCAAAGATATACTTATACGAAAGCACGATCTTTATTTGAATAATTGAAAATAAGTTTGATTATCGAAACATTATTCTTTAATAAAATAAAGAATATTATTTAATAAAATAGCGGAGTCATAAGTCCTTGAATGAATATTCAAAAATAATATTCATTAAATAAAGTAAGCGGAGTCATAAGTCCTCGAATGAATATTCAAAATAATATTCATTAAAAAAATAAAGTTATTGAATAAACCTTATTCGATTAATAGTTTTGAAAACTATATCTATATATATATATAAATATATATATAATATACTCGGGAACATCGACTCCCGGTTTAGAAAATGTTCACTTTGGGTCCCTTATACTAAGGGTATACGCAACTACTACTTATCTCTAGCATAGGTATTATGCAACTTATAAGCAATCGAATCAACAATTAGATATCAAGATTACGAAACAGACATGCATATATACCATATCAGCATGTTCCAATATATCGCAAGATTTTCTAATAACAATCATTCACTTATCACAACATAATTCATATACATATTTACATCACAACAACAGTATAAGGGGTAGAAAACTTGCTTGAGTGACTGGGGGTGGTAAAAGGCTTGGGACGAGTCTGGTAACCTATAAACAACATATAAGTTGGAATTAAATCAAAGTCGCTTAAGATTCTATACTTTAACCAATTAGACCCTAACGTTCGCTTTTGCGCTTAACGATTCACTTAAGTCGCTCGAGTACCCTCGGCTCCACTATTTTTAATAAATTAACCATTAAGAATTTTCAATAAAAGAACCCCTACATAGTGTGGGAAAAATCAAAGTGTTCGAATTTGGATTATGACGATCTTTACATACACTTATATACCATATAGAGTACTAATAAGATCTCAGAATATCAATAAAAGAACCCCTACATAGTGTGACATGAAAAGTTTTCTTATTTAGCATAATCAGCAAAATCACTATTCATAAGGGTTACAAAAAGTCCAAAATTGTTGGGGTTGTTACACAAACTCAGGGGGAGTTTCTCACAATCAAAACTCATTCACACATCAAGACAACAATGAGGCCTCTTCATCTAGAGCTAATCTACCTCAACAAAGAAAATGGACCAGGGATCACCCTTTTGAGCTCATCATTGGTGATTCATCTTCTAGAGTTCAAACAAGGAAAGAAACTCAAGAAGAATGTCTATATAGCAGCTTTCTTTCTAAGGAAGAACCAAAGAAGGTAGAAGAAGTTTTGTTGGATCCTGATTGGGTTTTAGCTATGCAGGAGGAGCTGAACCAATTTGAAAGGAACAAGGTGTGGAAGATGGTACCCAAACCTAAAGGAAAGAATTCAATTGACACCAAGTGGGTATTCAGAAACAAGATGGATGAAAATGGCATAGTGGTCAGGAACAAAGCTAGATTGGTTGCTAAGGGCTACTGTCAACAAGAAGGAATAAATTTTGATGAAACTTTTGCCCCAGTTGCAAGACTTGAAGCCATCTGAATTTTCTTAGCCTATGTAGCCCATGCCAATTTCAAGGTCTATCAAATGGATGTCAAAAGTGCCTTTCTAAATGGAGATTTGGAGGAGGAAGTCTATGTTAGTCAGCCTCCTGGTTTTGAAGATCCAAATTTTCCAGAATATGTCTACTATCTTTTGAAAGCACTTTATGGATGGAAGCAAGCACCTAGAGCCTGGTATGATACTTTATCAAAATTTCTTTTGGAAAATCACTTCACAAGAGGTACTGTTGATAAAACTTTATTCTTTAGAAATGTTAATGGCTCTAGTATACTTGTTCAAATTTATGTAGATGATATTATATTTGGCTCTACAGATGAAAAACTTTGCAAAAAGTTTTCCAAATTGATGCAAGGTAAGTATGAAATGAGCATGATGGGAGAACTAACTTACTTTCTTGGTTTACAAGTTAAGAAAGTTAGTGATGGAATATCCATTAGTCAAACCAAATATATTTATGATCTCTTAAAAAAGTTTGATCTAATGGATTGCACATCTGCAAAAATTCCCATGGCCACTGCAACTAGACTTGAATTAAATACTACTGAAAAGTCACTGGATATTTTAAGCTATAGGGGCATGGTTGGTTCACTTCTGTACTTAACAGCTAGTAGGCCAGATATAATGTTTGCTACTTGTCTTTGTGCTAGATTTCAGGCTGATCCTAGAGAATCTCATTTAGTGGTTATTAAGAGAATTTTTAGATATCTCAAGGGAACACCAAAACTTGGCATTTGGTACCCTAGAGATTCTGGTTTTGATCTAACTGGTTATTCAGATGTAGATTATGCAGGTTGTAAAATAGATAGAAAAAGTACAATAGGAACCTGTCAATTTCTAGGGAACAAGCTTGTGTCCTGGTTCAGTAAAAAGCAAAATTCAGTTTCTACTTCTACAGCTGAAGCTGAATACATTGCTGCTGGTAGTTGCTGTGTATAGATTTTGTGGATGAAAAACCAATTGTTGGACTATGGTCTACAAGTGGACAGAATTCCTATTTTCTGTGATAACACAAATGCAATTACCATCACTGAAAATCCAGTACAACATTCAAGAACAAAGCACATAGATATCAAGTACCACTTCATTAGGGAACATGTGATGAATGGTACTGTGGAACTTCATTTTATTCCAAGTGAAAAATAGCTTGCAGATATCTTTACCAAGCCACTTGATGAATCCACCTTTTCTAGGATGGTAAGTGAGTTAGGTATGCTTAATTATTCTCAAATCATTTCAGATATTTTCTTGCAAGTTATGATGCAGCCAGAAACTTAATTGATTTTTCTGATTAGATGAAATTTTGGCTAAGTCAAAATTTACATCCCGATGGATGCTCATTATGCATCGAGTTTGATCATCCGTCGGAATAGAATTTCTCAATAAAAATTAATTACTTTTCTGGATTATTTCATACCCGACGGATAATTGCTTTATTCTCATCCGTCGAATTTTCTCAATCTTAGCTGTTGGAACTCTGAACATTATCCATCGAATATACTTACAGTCTGTAAGTATAACACGACGGATAATTGACAGAATTTTGACAGTTTATTTATTTTAAACGGCTATTTTGGGCTATTTTGATTGGTTACTTTATTTCACTTTATTACTTTTGACAGTTTATTTCTGAGATAGTATAAAAGATAAATTCATTTTCATTCTTTTCTTTTATCATTCTCGAATCAATTGCTCAAACTTATTCTTCTCCAAAGCAAATACTCTCTTTCTCTCTACAAATTTCCTTACTTTAACGATAACACCAGTAGTCAAAATCATGTATCCCTCTAGATTCATCTATGAAAAGAATAACTTTGTAGCTCTTGTGAACAAGGAGATTCCACAATCAGAAGATTTTCACAAAATGATGAACTTTATGAAGGAATGCAAACTCAGTTATGCTATGCTGGAATCACCCACAATCTACTGTTAAGTTGTGGAGGAGATATGGACAACAGCTGTGTACCAGTCTACTGACAAGACGATAACTTTCACTCTTAAAGGTAAGCAGTTTTGCATTAAAAGTGATACAATTCAAGCATGCTTTAAAATTCCTGAAAACACTACTATTGATCCACGCACAGATGCTAATTTAGTACCATGCTTAATTCTGTTGGCTATGCTCTCCCTACCTATAAATTAAGTGAGATTATGAGGCTAGGTCTTAGAAAAGAGTGGAGTTATTTGTGTGATGTAGTTACCCCAAGTGTTTTCTGGTAAAGTGAGTAATTTTGATTCTGTTAATATTTCCATGCTTAACATGCTTGTAAAGCATAATGTAATGTAACATGTAATCGAGGATTTATAACTCAACATGAAAACAGAAACAGATAAACAATATTAAAATGTGAAGCACAGGAACCCTACAGATGAAGATAGGGTAAACACAAAGAACCAAATTGTTACGACTGACATTTTATGTAATATTATTTGTGGATTTGGTATAATATTTAAGTCAAATGAAAATATATTCAATGATTGTACGCTAGAGTGAGTGAAAATTTCTGCGTTATAAATTTGCTTTGTGTAGTATATGATTTTTCAAAGCAAGAGTTTATTTAATTTCTTTATTTTTGATTTATAAGGAATATTCTAAGCTTTGGAAAAATTTTCTTTTAAAAGGAATTTTGTTCACAAATTTTGAAAATGATTTTATAAAGTCTCTAAAAATCCAAGTTATTTTATGATATAAATTTTATAATTTTTGAACTTGTATTTTATTTTATAAAAATAAATCTTTATAAATGTTAGTTGTCATAATTATCAAATTACATGGTTGTCCTTGCATGCAAATCCTTCCCTATTCAATTCAAAGGGCTAAAGAGACAATTCCAACCCCACTAACTCTTAATTTTCTAGCCAAATTCCTTCTTTGCCCTTGCATGCAAAATAAACCAAGTAAAAGTGGAGGGATAGTCTTGTCAATTCTCATTCCCACTCACATTTGCCAAATCAAAAACCATAAAGCAAGCAATTGATGTGATCATCCACTCCACTCACCATCACACTTTCTCCTCCCACCCTCCTCACTCTCTCACTCTCGGCCCTCCCCCTCCTTCTCTCGGGTTTTTTAGCCGAAACCAACCCCCTCCCCATTTTCTTCATTCCTCCACCAAGTTTCCACCTTCTACACAAGTAAATGTTACTTACCATACCATGTTCACATATATTCCAAAGAGTTTTGAGTAGAAAGTTTAAGTTTTAAAGTTGCATGTTAAGGTTTTAGTTGAAACTCAAAATACAATCTTGATTCTTATGGATTTAAGGTTGTTTTTGAGAGGACTACAATAAATGGATAAGTGCCAAGTCTTGAGAAGAAAACTCTTCATGATTTAATGGCCATTTCCATCCATTTTATTCGGCCATGACCATATGAGAGCCGAATAAATGGTCCTTGAAATCATTCTTGTTGTTTTGATCAATTTTTGCATGTATATGTGATAATGACTTGAATTTTGTAGTGAAAATTTGATAAAACTCCTTGCATGCTAAGTGATCATCTAGGTATACCTTATGCTAGGCTTGCATGTCAATTTTAAGATGGAATATATGTAGAAAATATGTTGTTTTGGTTTGAAAATCCCGAAGGCATGCATGCATGAGGATTTCTCTTAGAATGTTGTAAGATTTTGATCATTTGGAAAGATTTTGTTAGTGAGCCTTAATTTCAGTAGGTATAATGTGTTAATATTGATTTATGCTTCTTGTTGCATGGTAATAATTCGTGGTTATCTTTTATAAAAATATATATATCTTGTTGTTTCAAAAGCATGAAGATTTGTGATTTGTGAAGAGTAGTCTCTTTTGTTTTGCCATAATTGTACCTTAGGTAAGGATGATCTCACCAAGGTTATTTTGATAAAAAGGGAGTTAGTTCAGTAGAATACTATGTATAAGTCTTGGTTTAAGTATTTAGTTGTTGTTAGTTGAGTTTGTCAAGTCAAAAACCTTGGAAAATGAGAGTTATAGTTTCTGCAGAAAAATCAGTATAGCACCCTGAGGTTTAGAGTGAGTTTTGACCATGTCATTGGTGTGCACTTTGAGGCCCAAGCTACCAGAAGTTAGTATTGGGAGTATATAATAGGTTTTAGGAGTTGTTTAGAGGTTTGAATGTCATTTGGTTAGGTGCACAAGTAGAATCACAAAATCTGTCCAGCAGGGGACAGTTTTGTTGCAACTTGGAAAGAGGGAGATTTGACCATGTCATGGGTAGGCCCTCATTAGGCCCAATTGGGCCTTAGTTAGAGGGTATGTCAGAGAAGTTTTTCCAATCATATTTCATAGGATATGAGCTAGAACCATGTGTCACAAGTTAATTCAAGTCAGGGCATTTTCTGCCCAGAAAAACAGGGGAACCTTGGACTTTTAGCTTAGGCCCAAGAAGGCCCAAGCCAGGCCCTTGAGCCACATCAAGTTTGTGAGATGCCCTTAGGTCAGGAGAGTCTTGTGTAAAAGTTTTGAAGAAGAACTTATAGTTTAAGAATGTCTAATGTACTCAAGAAACCATAGTTGTCATTCTGAAATTTGCACCAGTGAGCACTATCACTTACCACATAGTTTTAGAACACTTAGAAGTGAGTATTAGGTCAACCACCATAGTTGTAAGATAGTATAAGGTCAGTAGAGCAAAAGGCACAAGTGAGGGTCAATAGGTTTTGGATAATTTAGGAAAGGCACATCGAGTTAGAAAGCCGAAATTAGAAGACCTTGTCTAGTTTAGCGACCAAGTGACTTAAGTCGCGAGTCGAGATCATCCAAGCCTAGTGTTGCATTATGATATATATGGTGTTATTTGGTGTTAATATATGATATGTGAATATGTGGCTATGTGTGTGCAATTATAATTTAAAAGTGAATATAAATTAAGTGCATATAGGCCTAAGTGCCATCCGTGTTTAATTTTGAGTTGTAAATAGGTTAGGTTGGTGAGAATATATTATAATGAGGATTATTATTATTTATGTAGGATCTCGAGACGAGGGAAAACTTGCCATAAAAGTTGAGTGAAGCTCCAGTTGTTGCTCCTACCAGTCAGACCAGACCAGCCTATCTCAAGGCAAGTGATTCAACTTGACCTTCGTATTTACTGCAAATTCATGTATATCGATGCAATTATCCTGAGTCATTTTGACATACTTAAATCAAGCGTATCTTTTGTTTATCTTTGAGTTACATAGAGATGCCATGAACCCTCGAGTACGTATTGCAAGTAGTTCAAAAGTCTTTCATGATTGTTTAATGCCATGATAAAAAGAAGAATTGATATATTACTTGATGGATCACCTTGATTAACATGTTGATGTTTCCTAAGTATTAATATCTCATCCTGATACTTGAACCCCTATAGAACCTTACTTTGAATTTTGATAGTCAGATACTTACCAGCTTGATTCCTCATTGATTGATACCCTCTTTCTTATCCTAAAGCTTGACAATTCTGATATGTCTCGAGTTAAAGATCATTCTTCACACCTTAACACCCTTAGTATTCTTGAAGCTTACCTTCTTGATGATCCAGCACTTGAACCTTGATGAGAAACCATTGCTTTGAGCCCAAATTGGCATTACCCTTCATATTATCCATTAGTCTCACTAAATCCTCTTGTCCAATCCTTGATATTTAAAAACCATTCAATTACTTGAATAAAGAATAGTTTTGTGAATCATGGCTCTGATATTCAGTACCTTGTTTCCCGTGTTTCGAGCTGATCTATAATCCCTTGATAAAAATGTTTACAGTCAAAAGAGATTTTGTCATAAACCGGCATCAGTTTTTAAATAATTAAAATGTGGGTTTTCAGTCCCAAAGGGGGATAAATGTTTTCTTGAATAGTGGATCTGGACTGAGACGCGAGTCCTTTCCACACTTATATTAGGCTTAAAAGTTGCCTAGGGATTCCCAATAATATTTTAGAACCCAGCGAGGTTCGGGATTACTTCGCGGCTGATCACCGGCTGTAATCCGTAGCGTCATAAAATGATTTTGATTAAGACATGATTTTTAAAATTGTTTTAATGCAAGCAAAATGATGCCATCTCACATAGTTTTTATCTCTCGTTACCTTTGGTTATGTCTTTCCATTATCATTCTTAAAGGTATATCTCAATTTATGTTCTGTGTCATACTGTTAGCACTTGTTGAGCATTTGGCTCACTTCTTGCTTTACCCTTATATTACAGCTAGCAGCTATGGTTAGATTCAAGCAGACTGCCCGTAAGACCTGTGATGCTGATGCTTATGTTCGAGCTCAGGTAGAATAAGTAATAATAGTTGTGTGAGGACTCGGTATTCGTAATCAGATGTAATAGTTGGTAGTGTTGGGCTGTTCCAAACCCTAAACTGCAAGATCTTAGATTTTAGTTGTGAATTCTTCATTAAAATGATGTAATAGCTATATTTATTTTGTTATTTAAGTTGGGGGTATGACACAAATGATGTAGTTGACTCTTTAAGTCCTCTAACAGATCATGGGAAGAAGTTCATTGTCATGTTCAAGCAGCCATGAAGAATAAGACATCAAGGGACTTTAAGCATCAGTTACATGTATTGATTTCAAGTGTTACAGATCAAGGGTTCATTGAAAGAAGCAATGGATAAACACCAATCCGTATCAACTCGGGAACACAAGACAAATTGCATTAGGATCCTCTCAATACTAGTTGTTTGTGAACCAGACCAGTGCACCGAACATTAGTATTCAAGAAAGTATTTTGATTCAATTACAGAAGGAAATGATTGATACATTGAAGAATTGTTTGACAAAAAGCAAAAATACTCTAAGTCATGACAACTCTCTCTATCTGGTCGCCATAAGAGTCCTAGTCGCCACAGAAATAGACTAAGTCTATCCGGTCGCCATAAGAGTCCTAGTCGCCACAGAAATACTCTATATGGTCGCTATAGGAGCTTAGTCGCCATAGAACTCTGTCGACACAGAGCTGTCATCACAAACACAAGAACTCTGTCGCCACAGAGCTGTCACCATAGAAAAGGCACAAGGGACTGGTCGCCACATAGCTCGGTCGCCATAAATTTGTTGTTCATTGATTTCTAAGACAGCAAAGTTAATGAAATGTGTGGACAAAAATAAGCCACATGTCCATTGAATTTGAAAGACTACAAGAAGCAAATTGAATGTATTCATTTAGTTAGTAATCTTCTCCAGCAACACAATTCTATTTACGAGAGCTCCATTAAAGCTTCACATTTATTATCCTTGTAAACATATTGTTATGCTGCTAAATTTATTGTAGCTAATCAATACATTGATTAGATTGTAGCAACCTCAAGGTTTATATTATTAAAATAATATATTCCTCGAATTGTTTTGTGTTCATTTTGATTCCGTACTTTTAACGAAGAACTTGAAACGAATTGAAATAGATTGTAGGTATCGTATTCAACCCCCCCCCCCCTTCTATGATACTTTGGGACTAACAATTGGAATCAGAGCTTGTTGATTGACATACAAATCAAGATCCGGAGAAAGAAACAAGTTCTTGAAAAATTCTTGAATTTTTTAATTTTCAAAAATTCTCAGTTCTTCAAATTTTTGAACTTTAACTAATTTAATTCCGCCAAGATGATGAACAACCAAAGAATTGGAAGTATAAAGGTTCCCCTATTCGATAGAGATAATTACAACCTATGGAAGAAAAAGATGATGTCACACCCCCAACTTAAACAGCAAAATAAATATAGCTATTACATCATTTTAATGAAGAATACACAACCAAAATCCAAGATCTTACAGTTTAGGGTTTGGAACAGCCGAACACTACCAACTACTACATCTGATTACAAATACCGAGTCCTCACACAACTATTATTACTTATTGTACCTGAGCTCGAACATAAGCATCAGCATCACAGGTCTTACAGGCAGTCTGCTTGAATCTAACCATAACTGCTAGCTGTAATATCAGGGTAAAGCAAGAAGTGAGCCAAAAGCTCAACAAGTGCTAACAGTACGACACAAAACATAAATTGAGATATACTTTTAAGAATGACAATGGAAAGTCATAACCAAAGGTAACGAGAGATAAAAACTATGTGCGATGGCATCATTTTGCTTGCATCAAAACAATTTTAAAATCATGTCTTAATCAAAATCATTTTATGACGCTACGGATTACAGCCGGTGATCAGCCGCGAAGTAATCCCGAACCTCTCCGGGTTCTAAAACATTATTGGGAATCCCTAGGCAACTTTTAAGCCTAATATAAGTGTGGAAAGGACTCGCGTCTCAGTCCAGATCCACCATTCAAAGAAAACATTTATCCCCCTTTGGGACTGAAAAATCCACATTTTAATCATTTTAAAAACTGATGCCGATTTATGACAAAATCTCTTTTGACTGTAAACATTTTTATCAAGGGATTATAGATCAACTTGAAACACAGGAAATATGACACTAAATCTCAGGGCCATGATCCACTAGACTTTACTATATTAGGGTAATTGAGAGGTTTCCATAAACAAGAACTTTGACAAGGAAATTGAGCAAGGCTATTGGATAATATGAAAGAGTAATGCCAAACTAGGCTTAAAGCAATGGTTGTAGACAAGGTATAGGTATTAGAACATCAAGAAGATAAGCATCACTGGTTCCAAATAGGATAGAGGTGTTAAAATATAAAGAAAGTGATCATCAGCTCAAGATATAACAGGGTATCAAGCTTTAGGGTAAGGATAGGGTTATCAAACAATTATGAATGAATTTAAGAAATGATTGGCTTTTAGGTATCAAGATAAAGTTTCTATCGAGGTTATTTCAAGAGTTGAATCAAAGCATCAGGGTGCAATATCAAGATTTCTCAGGGATCAATAGCATGATAATCAAAAGGATCAATAAAGTATTATAACAAATCTCTATTTTATTATGGCATCCCATTACTTTGGTATACTAGCATGGTATGACTTTTGATCTACTTGCCATAAGTACTTGAGGGTTCATGGCATTTTTATATGATTCAAAGATAAACATAAGATACGCTTGATTTAAATATATCAAAATGACTCAGGATAGTTGCATCGATATATATATGAACTGATTTTAGTAAATACGAATGTCAAGTTGAATCACTTGCCTTGAGATAGGCTGGCCTGGTCTGACTGGTAGGAGCAACTGGAGCTTCACTCGACTTTTATGGCAAGTTTTCCCTCGTCTCGAGATCCTACATAAATAATAATAATCCTCATTATAATATATTCTTACCATCTTAACCTATTTACAACCCGAAATTAAACACGGATGGCACTTAGGCCTATATGCACTTAATTTATATTCTCCTTTAAATTATAATTGCACACACATAGCCACATATTCACATATCATATATTAACACCAAATAACACCATATATACCATAATGCAACACTAGGCTTGGATGATCTCGACTCACAACTTAAGTCACTTGGTCGCTAAACTAGACAAGGTCTTCTAATTTTGGCTTCCTAACTCGATGTGCCTTTCCTAAATTATCCAAAACCTATTGACCCTCACTTGTGCCTTTTGCTCTACTGACCTTATACTATCTTACAACTATGGTTGTTGACCTAATACTCACTTCTAAGTGTTCTAAAACTATGTGATAAGTGATAGTGCTCACTGGTGCAAATTTCAGAATGACAACTATGGTTTCTTGAGTACATTAGACACTCTTAAACTACAAGTTTTCCTTCAAAACTTTTACACAGGACTCGCCTGACCTAAGGGCATCTCACAAACTTGATGTGGCTCAAGGGCCTGGCTTGGGCCTTCTTGGGCCTAAGCTAAAAGTCCAAGGTTCCCCTGTTTTTCTGGGCAGAAAACGCCCTGACTTGAATTAACTTGTGACACATGGTTCTAACTCATATCCTATGAACTATGGTTGGAAAAGCTTCTCTGACATACCCTCTAACTAAGGCCCAATTGGGCCTAATGAGGGCCTACCTATGACATGGTCAAATCTCCCTATATCTAAGTTGCAACAAAACTGTCCCCTGCTGGACAGATTTTGTGATTCTACTTGTGCACCTAACCAAATGACATGCAAACCTCCAACCAACTCCTAAAACCTTTTATATACTCCCAATACTAACTTCTGGTAGCTTGGGCCTCAAAGTGCACACCAATGACATGGTCAAAACTCACTCTAAATCTCAGGGTGCTATACTGATTTTTCTGCAGAAACTATAACTCTCATTTTCCAAGGTTTTGACTTAAACTCAACTAACAACAACTCAATACTTAAACCAAGACTTATACATGGTAATCTACTGAAATAACTCCCTTATTCTCAAAATAAATTTGGGTGAGATCATCCATGCCCAAAAACAATAACATGCAACTAAATATATAACATGCAACTCATGAAAAGCACATAACAAGATTTCGGCTAGGCATAAAGTTTTAAATGCTTGCAAAATCGACTTGCACCTAATACTCATCCTTAATAATCATGAAATATAACTTCTTTTAAGTATTAATAAGAAATTTATCATGGAAACAATCTATTTTAAGCACACATATTTCAAATTTATAGATTTTTAAATATAACTACATGATTTCGAAAAGAGTAGCATGCAAAACATGGTTGATCATCATTTTAATGTCTCAAAACTAACATGCATGGCTAAACATAAATATATAATGAAATTTCAGTAGCATGCAAAGGATTTTAAAGCATGATATCTCCATAAAACACTTAGTTAGCACATATACATAATATATCTCATAGAGAGCTCTTGAATTCACAAGAATCAAGAGTTTCTCTTTGGAGATCACATAAGAACTACACATACATCCATGGAACTTCATCTTCCAAGTCACAAAACACTTGGAAAGTATATAAGATGAATGTAGGTAAAAGATTTACACTTGAGAAGATGAAGAATGAATTGAAAAATAAAAGGGGGGTGGGGATTGGCCTTCGGCCGAGAGCAATGTGGGAGGGGTATGAGAGAAATTTGTGGTGTGTTGGAGTGTGGAATGAGAATGACTTCTCCCACTTTGATTTCTTTGTTTTATGCTATTTGGTTTACAAATGATGAGTGGAAGTGAGAACTTACAAAAATGTCCCTTGGTTAAAGTTAGGCCATTTTGTGCAAGGCTAAGGTAGTAATTTGGTAATAATCAAATGAGTTAGTGGGATTGGAAAAGTCTTGTTTGCCCTTTGAGAGAATAGAAGGGTGATTTGCATGCATGGTCTCTTATGTAATTTGATAAATATGACAACTAAAATTTACAATGATTTATTTTTATAAAATAAAATACAAGTTCAAAAATTATAAAATTTATATCATAAAATAACTTGGATTTTTAGAGACTTTATAAAATCATTTTCAAAATTTGTGAACAAAATACCTTTTAAAAGAAATTTTTTCCAAAGCTTAGAATATTCCTTATAAATCAAAAATAAAGAAATTAAATAAACTCTTGCTTTGAAAAATCATATACTACACAAAGCAAATTTATAATGCAGAAACTTTCACTCACACTAGCGTACAATCATTGAATATATTTTCATTTGACTTTAATATTATACCCAATCCACAAATAATATTACATAAAATGTCGGTCGTAACATCCTCTCCCCCTTAAGGGATTCTGTTCCCAGAATCTAAGAGAAAAGATGAGGATGCCGGGAACGCATATCAGACTCTAACTCCCAAGTCGACTCTTCGACCTTAGGGTTCCTCCAAAGCACTTTTACTAACTTTACCGACTTATTCCTAAGATTCTTTACTTGCCAGTCGAGTATTTTAACCGGTTGCTCCACAAATGACAGGTCTGCCTGAATTTCTACAGGTTCATATTCTATCACATGGCTAGCGTCAGGATTGTACTTCTTAAGCAACGACACATGGAACACATTATGCACATGCTGATACTGAGGTGGTAAGGCCAACTCGTAGGCCACCTTTCCCACTTGACTCAAAATCTCAAAAGGACCTATGTATCTTGGTGCTAACTTCCCTTTCTTGCCAAATCTTATCAACCCTTTTCTAGGTGACACCTTTAGCAACACAGCTTCGCCAATTTAGAATTGAACGTCCTTACGCGCTGGATCCGCATACTTCCTCTGTCTATCTTGAGCAGCAAGCAACCTTTTCTGAATTAACTTGACCGAATCATGCAACTGTCGTACCAAATCTGGGCTGAGAATTCTTCCTTCTCCTACTTCATCCCAACTTGTTGGTGATCTACATTTTCGCCCGTACAAAGCTTCGTATGGTGGCATGCCGATACTGGAATGATAGCTGTTGTTGTAAGAGAATTCAATCAACGGCAAATGGTCGTCCCAACTTCCTGCAAAATCGATTGCACAACTGCGTAACATATCTTCAATTGTTTGAATTGTCCTTTCACTCTGGCCATCAGTCTGCGGGTGGTACGCCGTGCTCATATTCAACTTCGTGCCAAGACATTCCTGAAATTGCTTCTAGAATCTCGAGTTAAATCATGGATCTCTGTCTGAAACTATTGATACGGGTACTCCATGCCTTAGTACGATTTCGCGCACATACAGATGAACCAACTTGTCCAGTGACGACTTCTCATTTATTGGAAGGAAATGCGCCGACTTCGCAAGACGATCAACTATAACCCATATCGCGTCATGTCCGGATTTCGTTCGCGGTAGTCCCACTATAAAGTCCATAGCGATATTTTCCCATTTCCATTCTGGAATCTTCAGGGGCTGAATTAATCCGCTTGGTCATTGATGTTCTGCCTTTACTTTCTGACAAGTATAGCACTTTGCAACCCATTCTGCCACGTCTCGCTTCATATTTGGCCACCAAAAGTTCTTCTTTAAGTCTTGATACATCTTGGTGCTTCCCGGGTGGATTGAAAATTTCAAATTGTGGGCTTCATGGAGGATCTCATTCTTTAATTCAGGTACATGGGGAATCCATATTCTGGATGAAAACCTTAGTATCCCTTGCTCATCCCTTTGAGTATTAATCTCCTCTCCAGATAACTGTTTCTTCTCTTTTTCCATTACTTCCTCTTGACACTTCTTTATCTTTTCCACTAGTGTTGGCTGAAAGGTCATTGTACGACAAACTTCCTCGACTTTTCCATAAGCACAAAGTTCCAATTCCAATTTTTCAATTTCTTCAGATAACTCTTTTGATGTTATCATCATATTCAATCTCTCCTTCCTACTCAGAGCATCGGCCACTACGTTTGCCTTTCTAGGATGGTAATTTATCGAGCAGTCATAGTCCTTGATCAATTCCATCCATCTCTTCTGCCTCATATTGAGCTCTTTCTGAGTAAAAATGTACTTTAAACTCTTGTGATCCGTGTAGATTTCACACTTCTCTCTATAGAGGTAATGTCTCCAGATCTTGAGTGCGAACACTATGGCGGCTAGTTCCAAGTCATGCGTCGGGTACTTTAACTCATGCGGCTTCAACTGTCTTGACGCATATGTGATCACTTTACTGTGTTGCATCAACATACAACCCAAACCCTTGTGTGAAGCGTCGCTGAATATTACAAAATTCCCTTGATCATCTGGAAGTGCCAACACCGGAGCTGTTACCAACTTCTGCTTTAACTCTTGAAAGCTATCTTCACATTCTGCACTCCATTCAAACTTTTGATTCTTTCTGGTTAACTTGGTCAATGGCGTGGCAATCTTCGAGAAATCCTTGACGAATCTTCTATAGTATCCGGCCAATCCTAGAAAACTTTGCACTTCTGTAGGAGTCTTTGGTCTCTCCCAACTCATAACTGCCTCAATATTTGCCGGATCCACTTTAACTCCCTCATTCCCAATAACATGCCCCAAAAATTGAACTTCCTTTAACCAAAACTCACATTTGGTGAACTTGGCATACAACTTCTCTTGTCGGAGTATCTCCAAGGCTATCCAGAGGTGCTGCTTATGTTCTTCTTCCAACTTAGAATAAATAAGGATGTCATCAATAAATACCACGACAAATTTGTCCAAATACTTCTTAAATACTCGATTCATCAGATCCATAAATGCGGCCGGAGTGTTGGTCAATCCAAACGGCATTACTAGGAATTCATAATTCCCAATATCTGGTCCTGAATGTGGTCTTAGGAATATCTTCTTCTTTGATCTTTAATTGATGGTATCCCGATCTCAAATCAATCTTTGAAAAGCATTTTGCTCCCTTCAACTGATCAAAAAGGTCATCTATCCTTGGTAGCGGGTAGCGGTTCTTGATCGTCACCTTATTCAACTCCCGGTAATCTATGCATAGACGCATACTCCCATCTTTCTTCTTTACAAACAGAACAGGGGCTCCCCATGGCGACGTACTTGGTCGTATCACTCCTTTATCCAATAATTTTGTAGCTGGCTCGCCAACTCTTTCATTTCTGCTGGTGCCATCCTATATGGGGCCTTTAAAACTGGTTCCGTGCCTGGAGCAAGGTTGATCTCAAACTCAATTTGTCGATCTGGTGGTAAGCCTGGTAGTTCGTCGGGAAACACATCGGGGAACTCACTAACTACAGGAATATCTTCCATGCTGAGGCTGCCTCTCTCTGAATCCACTACATATGCTAGGAACGACTCACAACCTTTTCTAAGCAACTTCTTAGCCAGAACGATTATAAGAAATAGTTGCTCTTGCCTCTGCCCCTTAAATACTACCTTCTCTCCACTCTTCGTCTTTAAATACACTCTCTTGGTCTTACAATTAATCTGAGCGCTATTCTCTCCTAACCAATCCATTCCTAAAATTATATCAAACTCTCCCAACTTGAAGAGTATCAAGTCGGCTGAAAACTTATATCCCGAAATATCGATCTCACACTTTGGACAAAATTGATTCACAGGAATCTTCTCTTGGTTTGCAATTACCACATTTACTACCTCACTCATAATCATTTTCTCACATTGAAGCTTATCAACAAAAGATTCTGATATGAAAGATCTTGTTGCTCCCGAATCAATCAATACTTTAGCTTTGACATTATTGAGTAAAAGTGTACCTGCTATCACCTCAGAATTTTGAACAGCATCTTTCATCTTTAGATCAAATGTCCTTGCTGTTGCTTGCGGGGTTGGTACGGGTGGTGGAGGTAATGCCAATACCTCAGCTGGCACGCTTGCACTGGTATTTGCCACGTTCATCAGAGCTTTAACTAGTCCTGTTGCCTTACACTCCCTAGCCATGTGTCCAGTCTTCCCACACATGTAGCACGTAACTCCTGGCTTCGGCATCTTACACTCATTTGCCAAATGTCCCTTCTGATTGCACCTATAACAGGTCATGCTCAGCTTATTGTATACTCCGGGGTGCCTTCTTCCACAGTGCTTGCATTCCGGTCTCTGGAACCTGTTTTCTCCAACTTGCCCTTGGCTTGCCTGGTTGTTTCCTTTTGATTCTTGCCTTTTGCCCAAATTTCCCTTCTTTTGAAAATTTCCGCCCTTCTGAAAACCAATCCTCTTTACATTCCGATCTTGCAAACTTCCAGCTTCAGACTTTTCTCCATAAAATGGAACCTTCCTCTTCTTGTTATCCCTCTCTTTCCTTGACTGCATCCCATTATTCTCAATCAAAGCAGCTTTCTGTACTACTCCCGTATAAGTTTCAAGCTCAAACATATCCACCCTATCTCTGATCCAAGGCTCCAATCCTTGCTGAAATTTCTTTGCTTTTTCCTCCTCAGTGCTGGTATACTTTGTCACAAACCTTGACAACTCAATGAACTTCTTCTCATACTCCAATACAGTCATGTTCCCTTGCTTCAACTCAAGAAATTTTAGCTCCATCTGATTCTGCATGTACTTAGGGTAATACTTGTCCAGAAATAACTTCTTAAATCTCTCCCAAGAAACCTGCTGAGTGACTTCCATAGCCTTTACTGATTCCCACCAATAGATGACTTCTCCCTTCAAGAAGTAAGTAGCATACGACGTCTTCTGATCATCTCCTAACTGTACCAACTCAAAAGCCCTTTCCATCTCCTTGATCCATGTGTTAGCTATCACTGGATCAGTGGTATCATGAAATACAGGTGGATTCACATTCTGAAAAGCCTTGAAAGTGACAATTTGTCTAGGTGGTACTGGTGGTTCAGGTGGTTGGTGTGGCTCACGGTTATCTTGATTTTCAATTCGTTGTTGAAGAGTTAGTTGTTGTTGAGCTATAGCATTGGTTTGCTGTTGCAAGGTTTCCAGTAGTCGAAGAATATTTGGGTTTGTGGTAAAGGTGGTTGTTGGGTTCTTCTTTTTGGGAGGCATGATTCTGAAATAAGAGTTGTGTCAAAACAGATATGAATGATAAAATGATTCGAGGGTATCGCATGGCATTCTCATTTACATATGGGGTCAAGTTTCCAAATTAAGCAGATATGATGATAAAAACGTAAAATAACAGTTGAGAGCAAATGGAACAATAACACATAATTATTGAAATTTTAAAGGTCACAATACATAGGATTAGGACAAGGTCTGATTCTAGGAATAACAGGCTTATTTAAAAGAACAACGGAAACAACTGGGGATTCCACAGAGTCTGATAGTACAACAACATGAAAGGTAAATGGAAAGAACTAAGGCTCCACTCCATCTGAACGGGGCTTGGTAGTCTTTTCCTCTCGAAGCGTCTTCACAATGCTCTGGAGCTCATCCGCCACCATCTGAATGACATACTGGCTGGTACGGTCCCGGTGCGCTGGCATCTCCTCAAGCTTAGTGTTGACGTACTGAACCAAGGTCTCAAGTCTCGCAGTCATCTGCTCCTTGGGCTTCTCTTCGTAGTTTCGGCTATCCGGATACACGTTCTTCAGTCGGTCTATCAGTCGGTCGTACTTGCCCTGAAGCATGTCGAACTCGCGCCTCAACTCAGCATACATGGAGAAAGCAATAGTGCCGTCCGACCCAGAGGATGACGAGGAATGCGCCCTTTGCTGACAACCAATAAGAGGAGTATTAATAATAATTTACTTAACCTACTCTCTCGCATAATATCTATAACCTACACACAAATCCTATAACCTATTTGGGCTGTCCAAGGACTCTAAACCGTAGCTCTGATACCAAAACCTGTCACACCCCCAACTTAAACAGCAAAATAAATATAGCTATTACATCATTTTAATGAAGAATACACAACCAAAATCCAAGATCTTACAGTTTAGGGTTTGGAACAGCCCAACACTACCAACTATTACATCTGATTACAAATACCGAGTCCTCACACAACTATTATTACTTATTCTACCTGAGCTCGAACATAAGCATCAGCATCACAGGTCTTACGGGCAGTCTGCTTGAATCTAACCATAGCTGCTAGCTGTAATATCAGGGTAAAGCAAGAAGTGAGCCAAAAGCTCAACAAGTGCTAACAGTACGACACAAAACATAAATTGAGATATACTTTTAAGAATGACAATGGAAAGTCATACCCAAAGGTAACGAGAGATAAAAACTATGTGAGATGGCATCATTTTGCTTGCATCAAACAATTTTAAAATCATGTCTTAATCAAAATCATTTTATGACGCTACGGATTACAGCCGGTGATCAGCCGCGAAGTAATCCCGAACCTCGCCGGGTCCTAAAACATTATTGGGAATCCCTAGGCAACTTTTAAGCCTAATATAAGTGTGGAAAGGACTCGTGTCTCAGTCCAGATCCACCATTCAAAGAAAATATTTATCCCCCTTTGGGACTGAAAAATCCACATTTTAATCATTTTAAAAACTGATGCCGATTTATGACAAAATCTCTTTTGACTGTAAACATTTTTATCAAGGGATTATAGATCAACTTGAAACACAGGAAATATGACACTAAATCTCAGGGCCATGATCCACTAGACTTTACTATATTAGGGTAATTGAGAGGTTTCCATAAACAAGAACTTTGACAAGGAAATTGAGCAAGGCTATTGGATAATATGAAAGAGTAATGCCAAACTAGGCTTAACGCAATGGTTGTAGATAAGGTATAGGTATTAGAACATCAAGAAGATAAGCATCACTGGTTCCAAATAGGATAGAGGTGTTAAAATATAAAGAAAGTGATCATCAGCTCAAGATATAACAGGGTATCAAGCTTTAGGGTAAGGATAGGGTTATCAAACAATCATGAATGAATTTAAGAAATGATTGGCTTTTAGGTATCAAGATAAAGTTTCTATCGAGGTTATTTCAAGAGTTGAATCAAAGCATCAGGGTGCAATATCAAGATTTCTCAGGGATCAATAGCATGATAATCAAAAGGATCAATAAAGTATTATAACAAATCTCTATTTTATCATGGCATCCCATTACTTTGGTATACTAGCATGGTATGACTTTTGATCTACTTGCAATAAGTACTTGAGGGTTCATGGCATTTTTATATGATTCAAAGATAAACATAAGATACGCTTGATTTAAATATATCAAAATGACTCAGGATAGTTGCATCGATATATATATGAACTGATTTTAGTAAATACGAAGGTCAAGTTGAATCACTTGCCTTGAGATAGGCTGGTCTGGTCTGACTGGTAGGAGCAACTGGAGCTTCACTCGACTTTTATGGCAAGTTTTCCCTCATCTCGAGATCCTACATAAATAATAATAATCCTCATTATAATATATTCTTACCATCTTAACCTATTTTCAACCCGAAATTAAACACGGATGGCACTTAGGCCTATATGCACTTAATTTATATTCTCCTTTAAATTATAATTACACACACATAGCCACATATTCACATATCATATATTAACACCAAATAACACCATATATACCATAATGCAACACTAGGCTCGGATGATCTCGACTCACAACTTAAGTCACTTGGTCGCTAAACTAGACAAGGTCTTCTAATTTTGGCTTCCTAACTCGATGTGCCTTTTCTAAATTATCCAAAACCTATTGACCCTCACTTGTGACTTTTGCTCTACTGACCTTATACTATCTTAAAACTATGGTGGTCGACCTAATACTCACTTCTAAGTGTTCTAAAACTATGTGATAAGTGATAGTGCTCACTGGTGCAAATTTCAGAATGACAACTATGGTTTCTTGAGTACATTAGACACTCTTAAACTACAAGTTTTCCTTCAAAACTTTTACACAAGACTCTCCTGACCTGAGGGCATCTCACAAACTTGATGTGGCTCAAGGGCCTGGCTTGGGCCTTCTTGGGCCTAAGCTAAAAGATCAAGGTTCCCCTATTTTTCTGGGCAGAAAACGCCCTGACTTGAATTAACTTGTGACACATGGTTCTAACTCATATCCTATGAACTATGGTTGGAAAAACTTCTCTGACATACCCTCTAACTAAGGCCCAATTGGCTCTAATGAGGGCCTACCCATGACATGGTCAAATCTCCCTATTTCTAAGTTACAACAAAACTGTCCCCTGCTGGACAGATTTTGTGATTCTACTTGTTCACCTAACCAAATGACATGCAAACCTCCAACCAACTCCTAAAACCTTTTATATGCTCCCAATACTAACTTCTGGTAGCTTGGGCCTCAAAGTGCGCACCAATGACATGGTCAAAACTCACTCTAAACCTCAGGGTGCTATACTGATTTTTCTGCAGAAACTATAACTCTCATTTTCCAAGGTTTTGACTTGACAAACTCAACTAACAACAACTCAATACTTAAACCAAGACTTATACATGGTAATCTAATGAAATAACTCCCTTATTCTCAAAATAAATTTGGGTGAGATCATCCATGCCCAAAAACAATAACATGCAACTAAATATATAACATGCAACTCATGGAAAGCACATAACAAGATTTCGGCTAGGCATAAAGTTTTAAATGCTTGCAAAATCGACTTGCACCTAATACTCATCCTTAATAATCATGAAATATAACTTCTTTTAAGTATTAATAAGAAATTTATCATGGAAACAATCTATTTTAAGCACACATATTTTGAATTTATAGATTTTTAAACATAACTACATGATTTCGAAAAGAGTAGCATGAAAAACATGGTTGATCATCATTTTAATATCTCAAAACTAACATGCATGGCTAAACATAAATATATAATGAAATTTCAATAGCATGCAAAGGATTTTAAAGCATGATATCTCCATAAAACACTTCGTTAGCACATATACATAATATATCTCATAGAGATCTTTTGAATTCACAAGAATCAAGAGTTTCTCTTTGGAGATCACATAAAAACTACACATGCATCCATGGAACTTCAACTTCCAAGTCACAAAACACTTGGAAAGTATATAAGATGAATGTAGGTAAAAGATTTACACTTGAGAAGATGAAGAATGAATTGAAAAATGAAAGGGGGGTGGGGAATTGGCCTTCGGCCGAGAGCAATGTGGGAGGGGGAGGAGAGAAATTTGTGGTGTGTTGGAGTGTGGAATGAGAATGACTTCTCCCACTTTGATTTCTTTGTTTTATGCTATTTGGTTTACAAATGATGAGTGGAAGTGAGAACTTACAAAAATGTCCCTTGGTTAAAGTTAGGCCATTTTGCATGCAAGGCTAAGGTAGTAATTTGGTAATAATCAAATGAGTTAGTGGGGTTGGAAAAGTCTTGTTTGCCCTTTGAGAGAATAGAAGGGTGATTTGCATGCATGGTCTCTTATGTAATTTGATAAATATGACAACTAAAATTTACAATGATTTATTTTTATAAAATAAAATACAAGTTCAAAAATTATAAAATTTATATCATAAAATAACTTGGATTTTTAGAGACTTTATAAAATCATTTTCAAAATTTGTGAACAAAATACCTTTTAAAAGAAAATTTTTCCAAAGCTTAGAATATTCCTTATAAATCAAAAATAAAGAAATTAAATAAACTCTTGCTTTGAAAAATTATATACTACACAAAGCAAATTTATAATGCAGAAACTTTCACTCACACTAGCGTACAATCATTGAATATATTTTCATTTGACTTTAATATTATACCCAATCCACAAATAATATTACATAAAATGCCGGTCGTAACAGATGATGCTGTTTATGAAAGCTTCGAATCCACTTTACATTGGGATATTACTGAATGGACCTTATGTTCCGATGAAAGTAGTTGCTGAATCCATAACCACAACTGATGTGAGAATTCCTTCCTTATCCACTCCCAGGGATCCGTCTAAATATACGGAAACCGATAAGGAGTTGATAAATCTGGACACAAGTTTTCAACTCATAATTGTGGAATCGACCGATAATGATATGAGTCATCAAACTCTAGGATGTAACAGTGTAAAAGATATATGAGATACCATTAAACTTTTGATGGAAGGAACAGAAGAAGTCAAAGAAAAGAGGATGGATATTTTGATAACTCAGTATGAGGCATTCAAACTTTAACCCGGAGAAGCACTGTCTTCACTCTTTGAGAGATATACAAGACTGTTAAGTGAATTAAAGTTGAAAGGGAAAGTTTACCCTATACGAGAGTCTAACAGAAAGTTTATGCTGACGCTCCCAGTTCACCTGGAACAAAAGAACACATCAATCAATGAAAGAGCAGATTTTATTACTATGTCCCTGGATGTGATCTACGATAAGCTAAGAACACATGAGCTGGAGCAAGAGCAGAGAGCTATTATCTATGGACCTGGCTCTATTGACAGTAAGAGTACAACACTTGCAAAAACCACTGCATTTGTAGTTCGTGAACCTGAATCTCAAGAAAATAAGGTTGCACCCTCCTCAACAATTAAAGAAATTATCGTAGCTAAAATTGCTCATGGTGAGCCAGAAGATGAAAGTGAGTTTTATACTCAAAAGGAACTTGAACAGTTGGAGGACAAATCTATGGCATATATGGCTGCAAATTTAGTCATGTTAGAATCATAAGAAAACCCAACTACAAACCAAGGGGTTCATCAGGGAGATTTCAGAAAGGAAGCTACTCGTCAGGGTCAAGCTCCAGAGGAGGCTATAAGTCAAGTTGGATAGACAAGAGAAAAACTAGATGCTACAACTGCAATGAGTTAGGGCATTTTGCATCTGATTATAGAAAGCCCAAGGCAGTTAAATCAAATGATTCTTATGAAAAGAAGGAAGCTTATGAAGATCTGAAAAGGAAGAATGAGAAGCTGAAACAGAATCTGAATGCTTATGTGGTAAAGGAAAAGGGAAGAGCGTACATTGTTGAAGGAAAAAGCTGGGATAATACTGATTCGGATGAAGAGGAAGAGTATGTAAATCTGGCTCTTATGGCAGACTCTGCAGAGGAATCACCACAATCATCTCAGGTTCCTGAACTTACCACTATAGGTATGTCTGTATCTGAATACAAATCTATTATGCATGAATTTACTTTAGAATTGTATAATGTTCATACTAGCATGTTTGCATATAAAATGGAAAATGATAAGTTAGTTCTTAAATCTGAGAGTTTAACCTCTAGAAATGAAGAACTAGAATTGCTGGTAGTTGGACTAGAAGACCTTAAGCAAAAGAATGAATATCTAGAGAATAAGTTTAAGTGCAATGCAGACATATAAGCCATTCTTAGAACCCAAATTGTTGACCTAGAGAATAAGTTACAGGCGTTTAAGAATGCAGCTTTGACTCAGAAGGAGAAAATAGATAGTCAAAGATTTAAATCTAAGACTTCAATAGGACTTGACTATTCTAAGCTGAACAGTAAGAAACATAGTGGTACATCTGAGATAAACATGTTTGTCATAGAAAAGTTTCCATATATTATTAAGGATATTGTATCTCCGTTATTCACTGAGTCTATTTTAGAATATTTGGATGAAGTAAGTTTGCTAATCAATGAGGAATTGATTGCTGAAGATAGAGAGAAGGTATATGAATCCCCTAAGACTCCTAAGGCTCCAGTTAGTAAAGCCAAACCCATAACTGACCTAGGTACTAAGGTGGATAGAAAGGAACCTGATACACTTAAGAAACTAGAACCAATAGTCAACCCTAAGACTGGTGAGAGTGCTAAGGTTAAGATTAAGAAAAACAGGAATGGCAAGGTAGGTGTTAATAAGAAATCTGATTTTGCATCCTCCTCATCAGCATCTAAGAAACTTTGTAATAATTGAAATTCTACTACACACCTTACATATGCATGCACTAAAGATAAAGTAGAATCTATTGCAACTTCTAGTATGTCTACCATGCCTAACATGCCTAGTTTTCATGAACCATGTGGTGTATCTGGATGTATGCCATGTGCATTTGTTACCATGTCTGAATATTTTAAAACTTATCATGCAACTGCTAGCATGTTAGTCCCTAACAATGCAACAAGAATTACAGAAGGGGGGTTGAATGGAATTCTTGAAACTTTTTCTCAATTATAAATTATTCTAACTTAAAATATATATATGTCAGTATTTTGATTTCCAAAATGCGGAATGACAAGTTAAATATGAGTCAAAACACAAAGTAATAAAAACACAGGTCTTTAAAACTTTTTGGTGGATTTGAATGTATCCACCAGATATATATATATATATATATATATATCAAGAGAACTCTGTGAAGCTTGAATAGCTCACAGCTGCTTACAAATAAGAACAACTAAACTTATAGAGAAATGCTAAAGGATTCAGCTTATAATTGTTTCTCTAAGAAAATATTTGCTTAGTCTTCTTATTGTTCTATTTGCTACTCTTGGTTTAAATATCACCAAGATTACAGAGTAATAAGACAGATAATAAAACAAAACCTATCAAGTCTAATAATATGCTACTTCATTACTTTATACCAGCATCTTTGAATATCTTCATAATAGCATGGAAATGGAAATGCTTCTTTGTTCTCAAAAACCCAGTTGAATAGGCTGCCACATTCCTTTTGCATACACTCGACGCATGTTACTGTGTTGTTATTGTCAGCAGATGTTTGAATAGATTATCTTTCAGGTACATGATCATCCGTCGGGTTGCTTTGTTGATCATCCGTTGGGTAGCTTTGTTGATCATCTGTCGAATAGCTTTTTGGCACTTGACTCCATTTCATTTGTGCAGAATTATAAGACATCATCTATTTATATTTAATCAACCTATTCTATACATCTACTAGCAGTCTACATGATTCATAAGCTACTACAGAATCTATACAAAGATGTTTGCAGAAATGTGCTACATGACTTATTGTTACATAAGCTGCTCACTCGATGGATGTCAAATCATCATCCGTCTGGACTGTATTGAGTCATCCGTCGGGACTATATTTGCTTATCCGTCGAGTGCTACACAATACACTAAGTTGAATCTACTAAGATGTTTTGTTAATGAAATCATCAAGTTCACAACATATTCCCAACAATCTCCCCTAATTTATGTCTACTAGAATTGTAGCCATAAATTAAGAGAAACTTAATGATAACAAAACATTCTAAAAATACAAATTTAAATGAAAGTAGATAAAACTGTAAAGTGCTGCAAATAACAAAATGTACAAATATTTGCTCACAGTCATTTTCAAGGTGCTCCTCTAGCCTGAGCAGATTAATATATTTCCTTGATGATCTGGATCTCTTTCCAAGCTTTTTGTTGTTTTCTTCTATCTGATTTTGGAGCTGTCTGTGGAATTCCAGTTCATCAGATTCTGAGAGATTTAGCATTCCTTGCATTTCCAAAAGAGTCTCATTGCTAGAGATGCTCAACTGGTCTTCTAATCTGAAGAATCTTCTAACTCCCTTATCATCCATTAATTCCATCAGCCAGTAGGGCCTTAGATGCACTCTACTTCCAGTGTAAGGAATAGATAGAGTCTTTGGGAGTGCATCTTTGGCTCTAATACTCCTCAGTTCTTTAATCTTCTTTAGAACTAGTCTTCTAGCTATCACATTGAATCCAAAGTTCTTCTTGAAGGATGAATAAACCTTTATCTGCACAGATTGGCTTTCTTGAAGGATCCCGTGAAGTGGCCATTGAATCTCTCTTCCTCCCTTGTACTTGAAAACTAACCTTTCAGGTAGATTCCTATAGGCATCAATCCCTCTAAATTCTTCCAGTTCATCTAGATAGAGGTTTAAATCTGAGAATTCCTTGATGTCACAGATGTACATAATATCTCCCTTGTTGACTTTCGTTTGAGCTTTGGTTAGAGACTTGGATCTGAGATTTGAGGGCTTCACTTTCTTGACTGCTCTGGTCTTTGTCTTCTTTGGCTTCATGAAGTGAGATAGATTGAGTTCAGGTATTGAAGACTATCCCAGTCTATTGGCTCATCCTTTGGAATGATAGGTCCACCAAGAAAATTTTTGGATGGATCTATCTTGAATTCTTCATGTGCCACAGAGGGCATGGATGTTTGAGTTATTGTAGAAGTAGACTCTTTGGGAAAGTATCCTTCCATCTCCTCATCACGGAAATCCAATTTTCTCTTGATTCTTTGCTTGTACCTTGGCTTCTTTGTCTGTGGAGGTTCATTTTGCATTACTTGATTTTGAGATTCAGCAATTTTAGATGGTTGTGCAGAAATTTTTTGTGTAGGTTTCACAGCTTGTAACTTGGCCAAGATAGCAGCTTGCTCCTTCTTTTGTTTGAGCTTTTTAGCATCTAGAGTAGCTTACTTCTTTTCTTGCTCCACTCTTGCCTTTTCTTCCCTGTTTGCTTCAGCAAAATGAGGGTGTCCAGCCACCACACAAATTTCCTTACCATTTCTGAAAATCTTGGCTATTCTCCTTTTTAGAACTGAATCTGCAGGATCCTTATAGAATGCTATAGACCTGGCCAACAGCTTCTTTTCATTAGGCTTTGGTGTCTCATACACTATATCCAAAGGGTTCTTTAATGAAGATTTTGGATAGTTCACCTTTTGCTTCAAAATTAGCTCAGCCTTTGGAAATTTGATGCAGGATGGTTGTCCTCTTTCCAGATTATTCATGCTCATATCATTCACAGAGATTTTCCTGAATTGAGAGTGATGAATGGCTAATTTTTCTGGCTTCTTTGCTAGCCCAAACCTCTTTTGAATATCCTCATCAATTTTCTCCCAGTTGATTGGGCTCAACTGCTTCTTTTCAGCTGCTCTCAATGTAGCTGTTGCTTCATTAATCAGATAAATGATGTCCTTAGTTGGTGGCTTGGTGAAAGCAATTGTAGGCACAATTACTTTACTAACTTGAATATTAAGCAATATTAAGCCTTTCTCCCCCTTTTTCTTATCATCAAGTTGTGTGGGAGGGAGTTGAGCAGCCATCAACTGTTGGAGTAGTTCAGTCTGGGTTTCTTGATTGTTAAGTATCTTAGCCATTGACTTCTCTACAGCAGATATTCTTGAGTCCATGGCATCAACTTTTTTGTTGAGATCAGCCTCCTTCCTTAGCTTTTGAACAATTTCAATCATGGTGGTTGCAGGGAGTGTGACGCCCTCCAAACCCGGGGTCTAGATTTGCGGGTCACTCGCCAATAAACCAAAATAAAATAATCACAGCGGAATAATATAATAAATATGACCCCTTGCATGCAACTGGATCGATCACAGGTTATAGTATGAAACAAGCACTATTACAAACCAACTGTTATTACAAACCATAAGTCTAATTAGTTTTACAACGTATTCAAATTTCATTACAACCTCTAGGCTAGTTAAGCGTCCCAAACTGTCTACCTGGAAACACACAAAACTATCTATAAGCACACAACTTCTAGTCCAATCTGGAACTCAAGCTTGCCCTGGTCTAGCTGGAAAGAATCAAGATATAAAACAAGTATGAGCGAAAGAAATGCTCAGCAAGCAGTACATAGCTTATGATTTTAGACATCAACAATAATATATCTGATGAACCAAACCAAACCACAATACCTGAACAATATTAATACTGACATATATTTGATAAGTAAACAACAATTGTAATATATTTTGTATTGGGATTGGAATCCTCGAACGACGGTGTGTTGCCGCCGGTGATCAGCCGCGGAGCAACACCGGTATGCCAAAGCATATCCAACTAAACAAAAGGTACCCAAGGCACATATTGGCCTAGTAAGGTGTTATATCCTGTATAACACATAGCTCACACTGGACCGCCGCCACGACTTCTTACGCAACCATCCAACCCATAAAAACAATTTTCCGTCAAAGGAGTCGAATCAAATGACATCCTTAACCACATAACTCCCCATTTCTCATGGTCCGGAGTTTTCTCATCAACCAATGGCGAAATAACCAGAACAATTAGTTATTCAGGAATCTTAATTCAAAGCTTCACTGTATAGAGTAATTTATAGCGAAACATAAAATGTTTAACTATTCAGAACTTAGAATAGTATGGATATTGAAAGAATAAAGTCCAGAGTCAATATCAATTGAATGATAAATAAAGGTATAGTACTTGCATAATATAATTCGAAAATGAACATCACTTGAACGATAAGTGAAGTTAGGGTACTTGCCTGGTATGCTCGATAACCTCTTACTATAACTCTGCTTATAATTGCTGGCTACTATCTCCGTCTAACACTTGACTGCACTCCTTACTACTCGATTCTATAAATAAAAGAACTATCTTAATCAACAGAACCAAACTCAATCGACGCACTATACGTCTTAACATCTACCCGATCGTTTATAACTAAACATGGCATTTTAAAACTGTAAACAGATAGCATACATATCACGTAACACATAATCATGGCATTCGTATAACATGTAATCATCTATTTCATGTAACACATAAGTCAGATCATTAAAAAATACATCACAGGGCGTTCAAAACTAAAATCAGGTCAATATTAGCATTTACCGATACAATACTGACTCAAACGGATACATAAATCAAATGACATTGCAATACAAAAGAAATTAGGACTTAAAAGTATTTTTATTGAAAGCGCCATATTTTTCTGAGTCTATACGCGTTCGTTTCGTATTAAACGGACGAATGGTTTAATTGTTATGAATAAAATAAGAAATAAATAGATTTAAATCAATTAATAATAATATTAATTGATTTTTAAATACTAAAATATATTTTTTTTAAAGCTTAAAAATAATTTTTAAGAATTATTTGAATTAATTATAATTAATTTACATTTATTTAACTATTTATAAATAAAATTAACTGATTAAACGATTTTTAATCAATGAATTGAATTCATAAATAATTAAATAAAATAAATTATAAATTGTTAGGTCACACTTTCACTGTAGAGGGGGTGAATACAGTGTTTATTACAATCAAATCAAACTTCAAGAACTTATGTAACAGAAAACAAACTTTATTGAAACAATAAACTCTGTTACAATCTGGAACTGTTATCTCTCAGTGATGAACAAAATATCACGAGAGCTGCTAGGGTTATAGTAAATAATATTCTCGATAATGATAACACTTATAGTGTAAACTCTATGTCTGTGTTTATATATTACACAGTTACAAGATAATCGCTAATTGATATGGAATATAATTCTGCTTCCTAATATATATCAATCAGATATCTTTTCTTCCAAGTATTCCATTCTTTACGGAATTCCTTCTTCATGCATATCTCTTCTTATGTTTATCTTGATCTTCTTAACTTTAATCAGCTACTGTCCTTATCTGATCGTCCTTCAGCACTTAAGTTCTGATATCTATCTCCTGATAACATAAGTACTGATATCCCTTAAGTCCTGACGTCCAGTATAAGTACTGATCAGTTAAGTACTGATTTGTCCTGTTCAAATAAGATCTGAAATCTAAACATAAAACATATTAGCCATGACATTATCAAATATATCTAACAATCTCCCCCAACTTGTAAATTAGCAAAATATACAAGTTTAACAGATATTTGATGATGTCAAAAACATTAAGTACAAATGCATGAGAATTAGACAAGATAACTACAACTTACAGTCCTTAAAGCTTTTACCAATTCAACTTCTGATAACAACTTTAGTCTGTATACACATCAGAATTTAAGCAGTTGTATACCTTCGACTTGGCTTCATCATTTTCTGATCTCTCTGATGTCAGGAGTTGTTCTGAGATAATTCTTCAACAAACATTTCTCAGCATATCTGAGTTCATCAATCATTCTCCGTTTGACATCTTTAAGCTCTGCAGTATCTTCACTAGTTTGAAATATTGCAGCTTTGAGATCATTAATCTTTGCTTTTCTCAACTCCTGATCTAGTCTTATGACATAAGCTTTGTCAGACTCTAGATTGAATTCAAGCCCCTTAATACCAAGATATGTTCTGATCTGTGCAGTATTAGGCTTCATATCAACAATATCACCATTGTGATTTCTGTACTTTGGAACATATATGCTGTCAGACTTAACAGAATAAAGTCTTTTCTGTCTCTGAATCTGTTCTTTCAAATAGTTTGCAGCAGTCCCTGTCAATCTGTCATCCACTTGAAGTAAGAATAATACATGCTCCAATTCTTCAAAATACTTCAATGGAATGGCATTTTGTCTTATATGATATACCCTACCATCTGTCATGAAATACAACAAGATGTGTTCCTTCAAGTAGGTATGGTAAACCATTTGTACAGATTCTAATTGATTCAATCTTTCAGGAGTTGCTCCAATTCCTGGTTCACTCAAGGAAGTTGGATCATTGGTAGTGTTGTGTACTCTTCTTTCATCAGCACTTCCCAATCCAGTTTTATCTCTTGCTTCCTTTCCAGTAACTACTCTAGCTTTAAAACGACTTGCAGTAGTCTTCAAAGGTTGAGTTTGTTTTGCTTTAGTGAATCCTGGTAGGAGTGTTTTTGATCTTCCTTCTGATATCAAGTTAACTTGAGCTGTGTCAGAGGTTACTTGCTTCTTTTGAATATCAGAACTTACAATTTCTTGACTCTGAACAACTTGAGCCATGTCAGAGGTTGTTTTAAGAACTTTTCTTGAAGTCAGAGCAAGATTATCTTTGTCATCAGTAATTTCTTCATCAACAGGAGGTACATAAACTTTAACAGGTTCACCAACCTTTTCTTTACCCTTGGATCTTGGATCTATCTTTGGTTGTGATTTAGCAAATGTTGCTTCAGTTTGTGCCTTTTCTTTAATCACAATACCTTTCAGTTTTGGAAGTGACTTTTTACCAGAAGCTTCAGATTTAGATGTGGCTTTCTTTGATTTAAGTCTAGCTTCTTCTTCCTTTAAACTTTCCAAGTCCATTCCTGGATTTTCTTGAAGAAATAACTGTCTTGACATTTCTTCATCAAGATCTAGAAGTTCATCATAATTTATTCTTTTACCAGTATCAGAACTTATTCTCTTCCCAGTATCAGAACTTATCCTGTGACTTACAATTTCAGCATTTCTTGATGAGAATCTTTTACCTTGACTATGACCTCCACCCATTCCAGAGTTTCCTTGGTCATCTTTTTCATCATCCTTTCCTTGCAGTGTCTTGTCATCCTTGCATTTGGACTTAATTACTTTCTCCCCCTTTTTGGCATCAGCAGGAAGTAGAAGAGAGATAAGCAATTCCACTGAAGATTGGATTTCAGTCAATTGTGATTGCTGAGAAGCTTGATTTTGCAGAATTTGATCAATCTGTGCTTGTTGACGATCTTGAGTCTTCTCAATATAAGCAATCCTGTCAATAGAAGGTTGAAGGAACTTTTTCTTATCAAGTTTCCAAACTTGTTCCTGTTTGATAAAGTTCTCCTGAATCTTGTGTATTTCTACATGAGTGGTTGAATGAAGACCTTGTAGATGTTTAGTACTCAATGCAGTGACACGAAGCTGGGTTTTGAAATCATCAGAATTTAACATTTCATCAGCTTTAGTCAAGTGCTCAGTAAGATGTAACGCAGATGGAATACATGAAACTGAGTTCCATTCCTTAGTCCACTCCTGTCCTGCAGGAGTTTCACTCCAAGGCACTGGTGGTTCCTCTGTAACAAACTTCTTTACTAGTTCAGACTTAGAAAGAGGAATATGTCCTGAAGGACCTGCTGCATCAGTATCTGCAGTTGGAGCAGCATCACCAGTATCTCCAGCATGTGCAGCATCAGAACTTATAGAATCAGTATCATCTGATATAATAGCAGTGTGAGTAGCAATGGAGGCGTCAGCATCCTCTAATTGCTGATCTGATGCTAAGTTCTGATCAACAGCCATATCCTGATGCTCACCTAAAGTCTGATCATCAGTGTCTAGATGCAGAGAAGGTGACTTAGATAATTCCGGAGTTTGAATAGCATCAGGAACAGGTGTTGGCAAAAGATTTGTTGCTGTTGGAGCTTCTAAGAGAATTACTCCAGGCACAACTAAGTGTTGATCAGCATTATCAGCACTTGTGCCTTGATTACCAAGAGACACAGATGGGAAATTAGCCTTGTCAGATACAGTTTCATGAGATGGAGTGGATGGAGAAGAAGTAACTGGATCAAATTCTTTTTCTTGTGAGATCAGAGATTCCTGATCCCCTTCCTTAGCTGCTTCCTCCTCATCATCTGAAACTGGCCTTTTTGCCCTCTGTTTCTTGTATTTCCTTGGTAATTTAGAGTCCTTGGAAGTTTCAGGAATTGTCATTTTTCTAAGCCTCTTGAGAAGCTTAGATCCTCCAAGTTCAGAATCCTTCTGAGAAATCTTTTTCTCAGCTGCAGTTACCATAGGTTCTGAAGAAAGAATCTGTTCCTCAGAATCTGATTCATCTCTCAAATTAATCCTCCTCTTCTTCTGAGGTGTTTGAGAAACAGTCTTTGTTCTCTTTGACTTAGAAGATGTAGGCTTTACATAGGACTTGAGATATGTTCTGAGAGATGGTTGAGAGGTTTGAGGTGGCTGAGTAGAGGTGGTAGGTGCTGATGAACCAGGTTCTGATGTTTGAACATCAGGATAAAGTGCAGTGTACTTCACAGGATCATAGGTGATTAAGGCTTGTTTGACAGATAAAGGTATTAAGAGGGGTCTTAACACAGCCTTTTTATTATCAGAAGATAATAAAGCAGTAAAAGCTCTCTTAGCTATTCTGAAAGATGGAATTAGATCACCAAAATTTTGGGGCTGATTACAACAAAAACTATAAATAAGCTAACAAAATCTTGCAAAATATACAGTATTGCGATCTTCTGTCATCCTATCCCCAATAAAACCTAAGACTGCTCGTGCATAATCAAAATCAGTGTGATTTAGAAGTGCATACCCGATTTGTTGGCTGAATATGGGAATTGCATCAAAATTTGAACATTTGTTGGCGAAAGCTTTGGTAATGCAATCAAAGAAGAAACTCCATTCCCTCCTTATGAAAGATCTCTTCAACTGTCCAAGCTTGGTCAATGTTCCTTCATATCCCAGACTAACCATCATGTTTTGAAGAACTGAGTCATCAACAGTAGAATAAACACAGTCCTCAGGTAGCTGTAATGCCTGTCTAACTGTAGACAAAGTCACAACATACTCATCTTCCCCTGATGAAAATATTATACTTGGGGACCCTTGAGCACCACCATTGTCATATACTCCACTCCTCCAAAACTCCAGTACTTGAACTCCAAAAATGGATGTAGGCTCAGTTAGAGCAAACCCAATATCAGAACTAGTGAGAAAGTCCTGAATGAAATGAAGTTCAGAGGGTGCCTCTGTAGTGTTTAGTATCGCAGAGAAGTTATTAGGAACAAACTTTGCTCCATCAAAGAGAATGTCCTTGGGTGCCATTATGTTTGGAAAGAAATCGGTAACCTGTAATGTGTTTGAGAAAATGCCTCTTAAAAGAAAATCTTCAGTAGATGAGAGAGTTGAAAAGTAGAGAGAGAGATAAAAGAGAAAGGTAAATAAAAGATTTAACAATCTTTGCTCTCTTTTACTTATACACAAAAAGTAACCGTTGAGAACACATGGCAGACATGCATTTAAAAGTAGTGGTAAATACCTTGACACCTGTTATACATAGAGAAGGCAAAAAGTAATGGGCACGGTAAATAAGGAATAATTACCACCCACTTGCAGTTTTTCAAGGAAAAACCGTTCCACTTACCTAGATTCCATTAATCAAGGTGAATCAGTTTTAATTTAAAATTGAAACTGTTCCCACTAATTCAAATATTTTACTCTGCAATATCAATATTCTGAAAAAAAAACTGTGTGTGAGAATGAGTAAAATCAATCAGTTAAGTAAGTACTGATAAAACATTATCAGAACTTAAAGTCAGACACAATTTATACGATCATCAGAATATTTATCAGGATTTATCAATGCGTATCAAAATTTCTCAGAGACAAGATCATAAGACAAAAACAAATTCCATTAATATATCAAAATAATACATTGATGAAATTGAAATTACATCAGAACTTTTACAATCTTGTCCTAAGCTTCTAAATCTAACATCAACAGCCTTAGCTAAGAAGCCTGACAAAGCTGAGGATGAAGAAGAACAGGAAGAAGACGAGATTAAGTCATCTTCCTCTTCCTATCTTCGACAAACAAGATAGCGAGTCGAATGATTCGCTCTTGCTGACGGATAGCTTCCCACCTTGCCTCCTCCAATCGATCAAGATGAAGCTGGTAGTCCATCTCGAAGAACAGAAGTCGGTTCAGCACCGCCTATGGGACAGAGCCCCATATCTCTTCAGGAATGGCAGTTACATGCCACTCCTGCTGCCAGTCGGCGCAGCTTAGCTCCATATGAAAATTTTGGTAATTCAAAAACATGTTGAATCGTACCATGATGTTTTTGAAAAAGAATATGAAGTTAAGATTGTGAGAAAAATTGATGGAAAGGCTAATGTGAAGTGGCTGTTTATATAGGCAAGAGAATGCCAGGAGACGCGAAGATATTTAATGCAGACAGATAGAGTTAAGTCTACCTCGTCTCCCTAGACTTGAAAAAGAATAACAGTCATTTAAAAAGGAATGTGCACATGTAACAAGAGTGAACTGTTCAAGGACGAGTGCCATTAGTCCTAACCATAGACTATTAATCTTCCACTTCAACATATTCTAAATTAATCTGAGACTGTTACCAAATTTTACTCACAGATAAGTCAAGTAAAGGGTTAGACTGAAAAATCAGAACTTAGACCTATACCAGAACTTAACAGTCATCAGAACATAATGTCTTAACTCGAACAAGGAATATCTATCTTAGTAAGTTTTCATACAAGTTATGAGTTATAGTCTTCAGAACTTAATCATCAGAACATATAACTAGAACGTGTCCTCAGAATTTGTGCAAGGTGACACAGTGACTGTTTGTCTAAAAGAACATAGACCACCACAAAAATTTCATCATTCAGATGGAGTGATTTGTGTGTGCATTAAGCTAAATAACTAATAAAGAGTAAAGTCTGATTTACTTCAGTACATCTTAGAAATAAGTCATAATTAAAATTTTGCTAAAGAGCTGTCATTATCCTGAAACCTACTGATAAATGAGTTCATGCATGAGTCCATCTCAACTGTTTTTGTGCTAATTTTATGCATATTTTTAAATTCTATTTTACAGTGGCTTCTCAGTGTAAGTGAGTTACGACTGCTTATCAGAATTTATGCTATTATCAGAGTATTTCTCCAGTAATCATAGAGTGTGAAAAGTCACCAAGAAAATATTTTGCTTTTCTAATGCATATTTACTTAATACCAGCTATGCACTTGGGTCGTCCCATTCACATTTTTACTCTAGATCTCAAAGGAGTACCTGATATTATTCTTTGATTCTTTTGCTTCTTCTTTTGATAAGTGAGGTTTATCAGCACTTAGTACATTCAGCAGTTTTACTAGAATCAGAACTTAAACAGATGAGTAGCATTATTCTAATTTGGGACTTAGTAATAAGATGAATAAAGTAAACTAAACTAAGCTCAAGTATCAGAATTTGCTTGTGTCATAAGATTTCCACAGAAATAATTACTTCTTTCATGGGATCATTTGTTTATTGAAGACTAGTAGGTCAGTATCTAGCATAATTATCCTCATAGGATTGAATGATTACTTAAACAGATATATCACTTATTAGAGTGAAGAGATATATATCAGACAACAGTCAGTACTTAAAAACATTTATCAATTAAGCACAGAATACACAAAGAGATTAATTCTGTAAATACTGATCATAAAGTCTGATAACATAGAACAAGTTTAAGCAGATTTAGAGAAAGAACCTGAAATCATTCCAAGTTCATTTACCAATCTTGTAAAGGTAGCTTCACACAGTGGTTTTGTGAAGATATCTGCTACTTGTTGATCTGTGGGAACAAAATGCAATTCCACTGTACCTTCATCCACATGTTCCCTGATGAAATGGTACCTGATGCTGATGTGCTTTGTCATAGAGTGTTGAACTGGATTACCTGTCATAGCAATAGCACTTTGATTATCACAGTAAATAGGGATTTTGAAATATGTTAACCCATAATCCAGTAACTGATTCTTCATCCAAAGAATCTGTGCACAGCAGCTTCCTGCAGCAATATACTCTGCTTCTGCAGTTGATGTGGAAATTGACTTTTGTTTCTTGCTATACCAAGAAACCAATCTGCCTCCAAGAAATTGGCAGCTTCCACTTGTGCTTTTCCTGTCAATTTTGCAACCTGCAAAATCTGCATCTGAGTAACCTATTAATTTTAAATCTGATTCTCTAGGATACCATAATCCTAGATCAGCTGTTCCTTTAAGATACTTAAAGATTCTTTTTACAGCTGTTAAGTGAGGTTCTCTTGGATCTGCTTGAAATCTTGCACAAAGACAGGTAGCAAACATGATATTTGGTCTACTAGCAGTTAGATAGAGAAGTGAGCCAATCATACCTCTGTAATCAGTAATATCTACTGAATTACCAGTATCCTTATCCAGTTTTGTTGCAGTGGCCATGGGAGTGGATGCACTTGAACAGTCTTGCATTCCAAATTTCTTCAGCAAGTTTCTGGTGTACTTAGATTGACAAATAAAAGTGCCTTCTTCACTCTGCTTGACTTGAAGGCCCAGAAAATAACTAAGTTCTCCCATCATACTCATCTGATATCTTGACTGCATTAGTTTGGCAAACTTTTTGCAAAGTTTGTCATTTGGAGACCCAAAGATGATATCATCAACATAAATCTGGACCAAAAGTAAGTCCTTGCCATGGTTGAGATAGAATAGTGTTTTGTCAATAGTTCCTCTGTTGAATCCACTTTCCAGAAGAAACTGAGCTAAAGTCTCATACCATGCTCTAGGAGCTTGCTTAAGTCCATAAAGTGCTTTATCAAGCCTGTAGACATAATCTGGATGTTTGGAATCTACAAAGCCTGGAGGTTGTTCAACATATACTTCCTCCTCCAATTCTCCATTGAGAAAAGCACTTTTCACATCCATTTGAAAGACAGTAAACTTTTTGTGAGCAGCATAAGCCATGAATATCCTTATGGCTTCTAACCTAGCAACTGGCACAAATGTTTCATCATAGTCAATTCCCTCCTGTTGAGAATATCCTTTTGCAACCAGCCTTGCCTTATTCCTTACAATTATGCCATCACTGTCAGTTTTGTTTCTGAATACCCATTTTGTACCAACAACAGATCTATTCTTAGGTCTTGGCACTAAGGTCCAGACTTTGTTTCTTTCAAATTCATTCAACTCTTCCTGCATTGCTTGCACCCAATCAGCATCTTGAAGAGCTTCTTCCACTTTCTTTGGCTCAGACTGAGAAAGAAAAGAATTGTAAAGACATTCATTCGAAGTACCTGTTCTAGAACTGGATGCTCCCCCATGATTCATGCTGTCTTCGTTTTCATTTTCTGATGCTCCCCCTGAAACTATGCTCTCTGAGTTGGATTCTTCAGCATTTAGATTTTCAGCACTATCAGTACTTGGCTTATCAGAACTTGACGAATCAGAACTTGAAGAGCCAGATGTGTGTTCTGATGCTTCTTGAGATGTGATAATATCTTGAGTATGCTCCCCCTGCATTGGTGCATCTTCCTTTGACGTAGTCACCACAGTTTCAATAACATCAGAGTTTAATCCATCAGAGTTTACAGTATCAGGACTTAGACTGTCAGGATTTAAGGTATCAGAATATGAATCTTCATTTTCAAATCTCAGCTGATCATGATCAATGCAATCTTCAAGTCCAGTGATCTTCTTGTCATCAAAAGAGACATTGATAGATTCCATGACCACTTTTGTTCTTAAATTATAGACTCTGAAGGCTTTTGTGGAAAGTGGATATCCAACAAAGATTCCCTCATCAGCTTTTAGATCAAACTTGGATAGCTGTTCAGGATGAGTCTTGAGAACAAAACACTTACATCCAAATATATGAAAGTATTTCAGATTTGGCTTCTTGTTCTTCACCATCTCATATGGTGTTTTTCCATGCTTGTTAATGAGTGTTGCATTTTGAGTAAAACAAGCAGTCTGCACAGCTTCAGCCCAGAAATAGGTTGGAAGCTTTGCTTCTTCAAGCATTGTTCGTGCAGCTTCAATGAGAGTTCTATTCTTCCTTTCAACAACTCCATTTTGCTGTGGAGTTCCAGGAGCAGAAAATTCCTGCTTTATTCCATGATTTTTGCAGAACTCTTCCATTATCAGATTCTTGAATTCAGTGCCATTATCACTCCTCAAAATTTTCACAGAATCTTTGATCAATTTATCCAGATGTTTGACATGATCAATCAAGATAGATGAAGTTTCACTTTTTGTGTGCAAGAAATACACCCATGTGTATCTAGTGAACTCATCTACTATGACCAACGCATATTTCTTCTTTGCAATAGACATGACATTCACTGGACCAAATAGATCAACATGAAGTAGATAATAAGGCTCAAGAATCGATGATTCAGTCTTGCTCTTGAATGAAGATTTTCTTTGTTTGGCCTTCTGACATGAATCACAAAGACCATCAGGAGCAAACACTGATGTTGGCAGTCCTCTCACAAGATCTTTCTTGATCAGTTCATTTATCTTGTTGAAGTTTAAATGAGAGAGTTTCTTGTGCCAATTCCAGCTTTCTTCAATTGAGGCTCTACTCACTAAACAGATTGCAGAACCATTAGAACTTGTTGAAAGCTTAGCTTCATAAATGTTACCATGCCTGAATCCCTTCAGAACAACTTTTCCTTTAGATTTACTAACTATTTCACAATGTTCTGCAAAGAAATTAACATGATAACCTCTGTCACAGATTTGACTTATACTCAGTAAGTTGTGTTTAAGTCCTGAGACCAGAGCTACATCTTTAATGATGACATTCCCAAGATTGATATTGCCATATCCCAAAGTTTTTCCAATGTTGCCATCTCCATAAGAAACACTTGGGCCAGCTTTCTCTACAAAGTCTGATAGCAGGGCCTTATTTCCAGTCATATGTCCTGAACATCCACTGTCCAGAACTAAAATATTTTTCCTGTTGCCCTGCAATCAAAAAGACCACTAATTATTAGTTTTAAGGACCCAGACTTGCTTGGATCCTTTGGCCTTTTTAAGTTTGTTAACATTTGCAGCGGATTTAGCATCAGATTTTATGTTAACAACTTTCTTATCAGAACTTATACTACCAGACTTTGAATCAGAACTTACACTAGAAGGAACAACAGAAACTTTCTTTAAAGAAGGTTTTATTTGATAATTATCATAGTACAAACTATGATATTCCTTACAAGTATAAATGGAATGCCATAAACTACCACAATGAAAACAAGGATTTTGTGGTTTGTATCTAACAGACTGACTCTTAACTCCTGATTTTGAAGATAAGGAGTTAATATTCTTATTCTTCCTGCAAAAAGAAGCCAGATGGTTAGAACTTCCACAGTTATGACATGCTTTCCTAGGAGCATCAGGAACAGATTTATAGTTATTGCTTTTATTCACACCTTCCTTTCCATTCCTGTTTTTCCTAGGTGATTTTACCTTGTTTGCATTCTTAACATCTTTCAGCTTATGCTTAAGCTGCTTCTTTGTCATTAAGCCTATGTTAACTTCAGCTGTCTTTTCCTGTTTAAGTTTGTCAGAAGCTAATTCCTTTTTAACTTCTGATTTCTCATTTTCAGATTTTTCAGTTACAAACTTAACAGGTTTTAACTTCGGCTTTTGCTTATCAACAGGCTTAATTTCTACAGTTCCTTTTTCATTTTTATTTTCTCCATAACCTAAGCCCTCTTTCCAGTTTCTACTGCTTAGCAAATTTTGAGTTGTTTTGCCAGAGTTAGTCCAAGTCCTAATAATCTCTCTCTCCTTTTCTAACTCAGTTTTTAGAGATTCATTCATTTTTAGCACTTCATCCCTAACATAAAAAGCATCATCTCTATCCTTCTGAGTTTGATGGAACATGACTAACTCTTTTTCTAAGAAATCATTTCTTTTCCTAAAAGCAAGATTTTCAGAAGTTAATCTTTCACATGTTAAAGTTTGATCTCTATAACTAACAAACATGGTTTTAAGATATCTTCTCAACTCATTAATATCATCAGTATGAAAAGCATAAGTAGTCTGAGGTACCTTTGTTTCAGCAGCTTCAGAACTGCTCTCAGAACTTGATTTATCAGCATTTACCATCAATGCATAGTTCTCCTCACTTTCAGAGTCTGAGGTGTCTGTCCAGCTTTTCTGCTTTGTGACAAGAGCTTTGCCTTTGTCACTCTTGGTCTTCTTGCAATCAGGAGATATGTGGCCTTTCTCACCACAATTATAACATTTAACATTGGCGTAATCTCCTCTGTCAGACTTTCCTCCTCTTCCTTCAGATCTTCTGAAATTCTTCTTATCAGAACTTATGCCTTTCCTGGAAAACTTCTTTCCCTTCCTGAACTTCCTGTATGCAATCTTTGTGATTCCTTTCACCATAAGAGCACACAGCTTCATCATCTCCTCATCAGCATCAGTTTCAGGCAAGCTTTCAGAATCTGAGTCATCATCACTCTCAGAACTTGATGACTCAGTATCAGACTTTATGAAAAGAGCTTTACCCTTGTCTTTCTTTGAGGAAGGTGCTTTGGGGGATTCTTCTTCAGCTTTGAGAGCAACAGTCCTTGACTTTCCTCCTTTCCTCTTGCTTCTTTGTTCCATCTCAAGTTCATGAGTCTTGAGCATTCCATAGATTTCATCAAGAGTTGTTTCATCAAGATTGTAGTTGTCTCTTATTGTTGTTGCCTTCAAATCCCAGCATTCAGGAAGAGCTAACAGGAATTTGAGGTTGGTATCTTCAAGATCATACTCTTTATCAACCAATGACAAATCATTCAAAAGTTTGACAAATCTATCATATAAATCATTCAATGACTCATTAGATTTTAAGTCAAAATGTTCATACTCTTGAGTGAGTATTGTCTTCCTGTTCTTCTTAACTGTTTCAGTTCCTTGACACCTTGTCTCCAGTGCATCCCATATCTCCTTGGCAGTCTTGCAGTTGATTACCCTGTTTGACATTACATTATCAATGGCACTATGCAGTAAGTGTCGTACCTTGGCATCCTTAGCAATAGATGCTATATCTTCAGCAGTATAATCACTCTTTTCCTTTGGTACGGTCTTTGCTGCTTCACCTGCAACTACAACAGCGAGCTTGGTAGGTTTGTGAGGCCCTTCCTTGATTCTATCAAGGTATTCTGGATCTGTTGCTTCCAGAAACATGGTCATCCTTACCTTCCATATGGGATATTCAGATGGTCTCAGTATGGGAACTCTGATGGTCTCATATCGACTCTGAATTAATGTCTTTGATGATTCCTCAGTTTTGGTAGGCTTAGTTGGAGTTTCTGTGTCAGACATGATTGTGTTTGGATCTTTTAACTGTATGTGTGTTAACAGAAGGCTCTGATACCACTTGTTAGGTCACACTTTCACTGTAGAGGGGGTGAATACAGTGTTTATTACAATCAAATCAAACTTCAAGAACTTATGTAACAGAAAACAAACTTTATTGAAACAATAAACTCTGTTACAATCTGGAACTGTTATCTCTCAGTGATGAACAAAATATCACGAGAGCTGCTAGGGTTATAGTAAATAATATTCTCGATAATGATAACACTTATAGTGTAAACCCTATGTCTGTGTTTATATATTACACAGTTACAAGATAATCGCTAATTGATATGGAATATAATTCTGCTTCCTAATATATATCAATCAGATATCTTTTCTTCCAAGTATTCCATTCTTTACGGAATTCCTTCTTCATGCATATCTCTTCTTATGTTTATCTTGATCTTCTTAACTTTAATCAGCTACTGTCCTTATCTGATCGTCCTTCAGCACTTAAGTTCTGATATCTATCTCCTGATAACATAAGTACTGATATCCCTTAAGTCCTGACGTCCAGTATAAGTACTGATCAGTTAAGTACTGATTTGTCCTGTTCAAATAAGATCTGAAATCTAAACATAAAACATATTAGCCATGACATTATCAAATATATCTAACATAAATAATTAAGCCAAATTAGATTTTTGAAAATAATAAAAGAAAATAATTTTAAGAATTTAAAATAATTCAGAAAATTATTTTTAGAATTTAAAAATAATACCTAAATGATTTTTTTGAAATTAAAAGAAATGATTTCTAAAAATGAAATTGAATTTTTGAATTAAAAAAAATAAAAATAAAAGAAAATATGGAAAACAGTTTAGGGGAAGGGGTTTAGGGTTTGGGTGGATTGAATCCGGGTTGTAATTAAAAAAAACGGGTCGGGCAATTGGATATTAAAATGGGTCTGGGTTGCCGGAATCGACCGCCGGAGTATTATGTGTTTTATAAATTTAAAGTAATTGTTGCTATGATATGAGATGTTATAACTGTTATGTGTGTTTCTGTGCGGGCTAGAAAATTTTTCGGTTGATTAAAATATGTTTAAATTGTAATTATATGAACTTATCTGCAATCGGGACGCGTATTTATTAGCGTCTTTATTAAGATACCTGTTTTATTTGATTTTATGCACGTGTGAATGTATTTTACGTGTTTTTGGGATTTTCTGGTAATTTAGGGATCGTTTCTGTTTTTCAAAAATCAACGGACCGGGACCCCACCGGGACGACAAACCCCACAAAATCGATGTTTTTATTTTTATAAAATTATTCGTATTTTAAATACCCTTTATTTTCTTATTTTTAAATTATTCGCAGTTTTGGGGAATTTTGACATTAATTTTGTATTTTATCGTTTTTAAAATTATTCCCCGTAATTATTATTTTGGGGCTTAATTATTGTAATTTAGGTATAAAAACACCCTTATTTGATTTTGGGGGTATTTATTTTCTGTTAATATAAATACCAGATTTTGTTTATTTTATTTCCAGAATGAACAGAAAAATAGTACAAATTCAGAAAATACAGAAATTCAATTTGGGGGTGAAATTTCTTCTTCAACTTCAATCCCTGATTTTGATCGATTTAGTAAATCAAATCGGACACTCAGATAGTCGAATTGAAGCTCTCGTTGAACCCTATCTGTTGGTATCAGAATCACAGTTTAAGGTTGTTCCTTTCTCAAAAACGATGTTCATCGTTTTGACCCGATTTGAGTTTATGATTTCAGTTGATTTTTAATTGTTTCTAAAGATATGAGTAGCTTTAACATGTTTAATACAATCGTTTTATATAATTTTTGGTGATGATGTAGTTCAGGATGATTATAGCCGAATTTTGGGTATGTCAGATTTTTTTTAAAACGAATTTCTGGGTTTGTTATTGATCCTTTGATGTTTATAAGATTATTGATAGTCTGGGTGTGAATTTAGCTTTGGTTTGATACCGAATTCATAAGTTTTGTTGAGTTTTGAGCATAATTGATGTTCACCGGATTTTCGCCGGTTTCCGGTGATGAAACTCGTCGAAATCGACGAGTTGTTTGTTGTTGGTGTTGATTGATGCTTGAATCGTAATTAGGAATGAAATTAGAACTCGTTACGCTGAAAACCGGACTGAATCGAAGGGAAAAGGAGTGTTGTTTAACCCGCCGGAATTTTCCGGGTTGCCAGAATCGACCGCCGGATTCTGGGTTCATAAGAACTCCGGCGGGTCGTTCTTGGTGACCCAGACCCATTTTAATACCCAATTGCCCGACCCGTTTTTTTAATTACAACCCGGATTCAATCCACCCAAACCCTAAACCCCTTCCCCTAAACTGTTTTCCATATTTTCTTTTATTTTTATTTTTTTAATTCAAAAATTCAATTTTATTTTTAGAAATCATTTCTTTTAATTACAAAAAAATCATTTAGGTATTATTTTTAAATTCTAAAAATAATTTTCTGAATTATTTTAAATTCTTAAAATTATTTTCTTTTATTATTTTCAAAAATCTAATTTGGCTTAATTATTATAATCTATTTTATTTAATTATTTATGAATTCAATTCATTGATTAAAAATCGTTTAATCAGTTAATTTTATTTATAAATAGTTAAATAAATGTAAATTAATTATAATTAATTCAAATAATTCTTAAAAATTATTTTTAAGCTTTAAAAAAATTATATTTTAGTATTTAAAAATCAATTAATATTATTATAAATTGATTTAAATCTATTTATTTCTTATTTTATTCATAACAATTAAACCGTTCATCCGTTTAATACGAAATGAACGCGTATAGACTCAGAAAAATATGGCGCTTTCAATAAAAATACTTTTAAGTCCTAATTTATTTTGTATTGCAATGTCATTTGATTTATGTATCCGTTTGAGTCAGTATTGTATCGGTAAATGCTAATATTGACCTGATTTTAGTTCTGAACGCCCTGTGACGTATTTTTTAATGATCTGACTTATGTGTTACATAAAATAGATGATTACATGTTATACGAATGCCATGATTATGTGTTACGTGATATGTATGCTATCTGTTTACAGTTTTAAAATGCCATGTTTAGTTATAAACGATCGGGTAGATGTTAAGACGTATAGTGCGTCGATTGAGTTTGGTTCTGTTGATTAAGATAGTTCTTTTATTTATAGAATCGAGTAGTAAGGAGTGCAGTCAAGTGTTAGACGGAGATAGTAGCCAGCAATTATAAGCAGAGTTATAGTAAGAGGTTATCGAGCATACCAGGCAAGTACCCTAACTTCACTTATCGTTCAAGTGATGTTCATTTTCGAATTATATTATGCAAGTACTATACCTTTATTTATCATTCAATTGATATTGACTGTGGACTTTATTCTTTCAATATCCATACTATTCTAAGTTCTGAATAGTTAAACGTTTTATGTTTCGCTATAAATTACTCTATACAGTGAAGCTTTGAATTAAGATTCACGAATAACTAATTGTTCTGGTTATTTCGCCATTGGTTGATGAGAAAACTCCGGACCATGAGAAATGGGGAGTTATGTGGTTAAGGATGTCATTTGATTCGACTCCTTTGACGGAAAATTGTTTTTATGGGTTGGATGGTTGCGTAAGAGGCCGTGGCGGCGGTCCAGTGTGAGCTATGTGTTATACAGGATATAACACCTTACTAGGCCAATATGTGCCTTGGGTACCTTTTGTTTAGTTGGATATGCTTTGGCATACCGGTGTTGCTCCGCGGCTGATCATCGGTGGCAACACACCGTCGTTCGAGGATTCCAATCCCAATACAAAATATATTGCAATTGTTGTTTACTTATCAAATATATGTCAGTATTAATATTGTTCAGGTATTGTGGTTTGGTTTGGTTCATCAGATATATTATTGTTGATGTCTAAAATCATAAGCTATGTACTGCTTGCTGAGCATTTCTTTCGCTCATACTTGTTTTATATCTTGATTCTTTCCAGCTAGACCAGGGCAAGCTTGGGTTCCAGATTGGACTAGAAGTTGTGTGCTTATAGATAGTTTTGTTTGTTTCCAGGTAGACAGTTTGGGACGCTTAACTAGCCTAGAGGTTGTAATAAAATTTGAATACGTTGTAAAACTAATTAGACTTATGGTTTGTAATAACAGTTGGTTTGTAATAGTGCTTGTTTCATACTATAACCTGTGATCGATCCAGTTGCATGCAAGGGGTCATATTTATTATATTATTCCGTTGTGATTATTTTATTTTGGTTTATTGGCTAGTGACCCCCAAATCTAGACCCCGGGTTTGGAGGGCGTCACAGGGAGTCTAGCATCCATCCTTTCTATAACATCTTGCTTGACTTCAGATATTTCTTGCTTGATGGCATCCACACTCTGACTGTGTTGGAGGGCTTGAATTTTATGCAACTGGAGTGCTTCAAGATGTGCTGTGAGAAGCTTCTTTGTGCTATCATTGGAAGATGCCTGAATAGCTGCTTGGGTGTCATGAATTAGCTTGAATAGTGTTAATTGGAGATGTGAGTAGGAGCATTCCTTTGTTAGCATCCAGGCAGGAACATCCGCATCTCCCCCTATGTCCATGCTATCTTTCTCATCATCCCCATCAGCATCCCCAAAAGAAGTTTCAAAATCACTGCCAATATTGGAAGGCATAGCAGTAATTGCATCCTTTGCTCTTTGTAAAGTTTGTGTAGTATGCACCAAGTTCAGCAATCTTTCAGCCTCCTCATTGCCCTGTACAGCTGAAGTTTGGTAAGCTGTCACAGGGTGAGTAAATGTCTTAGCATCCAGGGAAATAGAATCTATAACAGCTTGATATTCTTGCTGAAATAGCCTTTCCCTTTCTACATCATTGACATTCATTGACTCACTTGCAATGGTTTCCATCCTTATCACTCCCGTACCTGCATTTCTCTCATGATCTCTCTTTTGTTGCATCAAGGTCTCACCTTGGCTCCCCACCCTCACCTTCACAATCTAAGGTGGGACTCCTCACACTCACTTTTGCCAGTCCTGAAGAAATGGACTGCATTGGTTCACTCTTTTCCTCTCCTTTTTCCTAGGAGCAACCCAGACTCTCACTTATTTCACTCCCTTCCCTCAATCCTAGGAGTGATTGTACTACCACTAAGTCTTCTGCACTTGTAATGATTGATGAAATTTGAAGTTGTGCAGAGACACTCGACGGATAAGGAATATCCACCGGGTTAGCAGTTTGACTATCCGACGGATAACTGCTATTAAGCTTATCCGTCTGGATACAATCACTACTCGATGGATGAACAATATCCATCGAGTGAATAGAAATGAATGAGTTTGGAGTGGAAACTATTGTAGACTCTGTGCAGATTGATGAAAATTTTGGCACAGATGTCTCAACAGTTTCAGAAAGAAATGGCAAGTGAGCCAACAAATCATCTAAAAGATGATGCTCACTTGCTTGGATTTTTGGCTTCTCCAAGAGAGTTAAAGATTGAGGATTTGGAAGTGATGTGTTTATCATGTCAACATCCAAAGAGTGTGTTGGAGAATTTGGTGTTTCAGGTGCTTCTATTATTAAAGATTTTGGTTGTGACTACACATTTATTGGAGCCACATCAACCTGACTTTGAGAAGGTGCAGTGACTGTGTCTTTAGCACCAGTTTGCACAGTGTGTAAACCATGTGCATCCCCAAGGGTGTTTGATTTCTTCTTTATAGTGTAAGTTTGGGGTGAGCTTGTGTCCCTTACCCTTTTGGCCTGTGCTCTTGGCTGAGAGCTATGTTCAATACCCACATCCTTTTGGGAGGATACAACTAGGAATGAGCTTATATCCTTATTAAGCACTGCAGTTTGTTGGGAAACTGTAGTGTGGCTAGGATGGGAAACACTCACCTCTCCAAACTTATCCTTAGGGTTTCTTTGATGTTCACCCTGTCCCTCACATTTCTTACCCACCTTCACACTCCCCTCTTTAGGTTTGGTGGATTTTACAGCTGGCATCTTTTGAGAGACACCAGAGGGGGCTTTCTTTGTCTTTGTTTTTGAGATTTTTGATTTTGTAGCTTGGGTAGGCAACTGTTGGGTTAATGACACAGTTGCCATAGCTACACTAGAATGCAAAGAAGTTTGTGAGGTTGGAAGATTTGAGATAGTTAAAATTACCTCACTTACCTGAGGTGCCTCCATAACTGGAAAATAAAAGAGTGGCACATTTTTGTGATGGTTTGCTCTGTTCAAATCTGTAATGATTCTCCTTTCTTGAACGCAACAATCTAATTTGTTGGTTGGGTTCTCAAGCACAATATCCTCAGAGAGGTGGTTAGCAAGCATCATTAAAAATCTAGCATAGTAAACATTTTTATCCCTCTTATTTAGCTCCTTTAACTTAAACCCCAACTGAAATATGACAAGATCACCAAAGTTGAAAATTTTATCAGTTACTAGCATGTAAAGCATGTTGAGCATAGAGATATTAACTGAATCAAAATTGCTAATTTTACCAGAAAATACCTTAGTTACTACATCACACAGATAACTCCATTCCTTCCTAGACCCAACCTCCTAATTTTACTTAATTTAGAAGTAGGGAGTGCATAGCCCATGGAATTAAGCATATTAACAATGTCAGTGTCTGTGTGTGGTGAAGTTACAGTATTATCAGGAATTTTGAAACATGCTTTAACAATATCACTATTAACACAAAACTCCTTACCTTTAATAGTGAAAGTGATAGTCTTATCAGTTGAGTTGTATGTTGCAGTCGTCCACATTTCTTCAACAACCTCACAGTAAATGGTGGGTGATTCCAGCATGGCATAGTTGAGTTTGCAGTTCTTCACAAATCCATCATTTTGTGGTAGTCGCCAGATTGCTGAATCCCCTTATTCACTAAAGCCGTGAAGTTGTTCTTCTCATAGATAAATCCAGTTTGAGACATGATCTTGACGACTGGTGCCATTGTTAGAGAGTGAAAATTGCAGAGAGAGAGATGATAATTGCTTTTGAGAAAGAGAGAAGTTGGAACAGATGATTTGAGAATGATAAAAGAAAAGCAATGAAAATGAATTATGCTTTTATACTATCTCAAAAAATAACTGTCAAAAATAATAAAGTAAAATAAAGTAACCAATAATAATTTCCCAAAATAGGCGTTTAAAAATAAACTATAAAAATTCCATCAATTATCCGTCGGGTTATGCTTACAAACTGTAAGTATACTTGATGGATAATGTTCAGAGAATCGACGGCTAAGAATAAGACAATTCGACGGATGAGGATAAACCAGTTATCCGTCTAGACATAAAATATTCCAGAGAAATAATTGATTTTGTTAACAAATAGTATACCGATGGATGATCAAACTTGATGGATAATGATCATCCGTCGAGATGTAAATTTTGACTTAGCCAAAATTTCATCCAAGACTGAAAAATCAATTAAATTTCTGGCTACATTACAACTTGCAAATTATATGTAAAGATTCAAGAGTAATTAAGCATACCTAACTCACTTACCAACCTTGAAAAGGTGGCTTCATCCAGTGGCTTGGTAAATATATCTGCAAGCTGCTTTTCACTTGGAACAAAATGTAGTTCCACAGTACCATTCATTACATGTTCCCTTATGAAGTGGTACTTGATATCTATGTGCTTTGTTCTTGAATGTTGTACTGGATTTTCAGTGATGGTAATTGCACTTGTGTTATCACAGAAAATAGGAATTCTTTCCACTTGTAGACCATAGTCTAACAATTGGTTTTTCATCCATAAAATCTATGCACAGCAACTACCAGCAACCATATATTCAGCTTCAGCTGTAGAAGTAGAAACTGAATTTTGCTTTTTATTGAACCAGGACACAAGCTTGTTTCCTAAAAATTGACAGGTTCCTATTGTACTTTTTCTATCAATTCTACAACCTGCATAATCTGCATCTGAATAACCAGTTAGATCAAAACCAGAATCTCTAAGGTACCAAATGTCAAGCACTACACCATAAATGACCTACGGGAACATCTCGTAAATGGGTGTTGCTAAATAATGTTACATTAGGTATGCTAGTTTTAATCTACTAAAACACTTCGTTTTTGATGTTACCTTAGGTACAAAGTGGTGTTACATTTGAAAAACATACGTTTCATATAGCAACATGCAAGGATATGTTGCCTTAGGTCATTTATAAAAAAAATTATTACTAATTTCAATAAAAATTTTAAAATAATTATTTAAGTTATATTTATTTTCAAATGAACTGATTTTTTTTATAAAATATAAAAGTTTAATTTATAAATGCCTTATTCATTTTAATATGCTAAAATATATCCTTATAAAATTTAAATTTAATATTTTATTATGAAAATAATATATATTTAAATCACCTAAACATAAATATAATCTTTTATTTAACAAAAATTAATAAAATTTACACGGAACCCCGTGAAAAAGCTGGGCGGCAAAACTAGCCGCTTCTCTCACTTTAACCATTTCCCTCTCAGTCTAACTCACTCTCTCTCACTCTAACTCACTCTCTCTCACTCTAACCCACTCTCTCTCTCTCTCTCTCTCTCTCTCTCGCTCTCTCTCTCGCTCTAACTCTCTCGTAAAGCTCTCAACTCTCTCTTATTATTACAAATCAACGATTTAACGATTAACGATTGAGGCTTTGGGTTCTTCAAATTAGGGCTTTTTAAAATCAGGGGTTTTTGAAATTAGGGCTTTTTGTTTGATTTACTCTTTTTATATTTTAATTAATTGGTCTCTCTTTTTGATTTAAATTAGGGTTTGGAGCTTGTTCAGTCGGGTTGGAGCTTATTTAGTCGGGTTGGTGCTTGTTCAGTCGGGTCGAGCTTCGATTTGCAGGTATTAAACCTTTGTTACTTCGGGTTATGCATATTTGGTATACATGAATGTTAGGGATATCGATTTGGGGCTATTGAATGTTATGCGTATTTGCATGTTATATGTTATATGTTATGCATATTTGTTATATGTTACTATTGGGTGTTTACTATTGGGTTTTTTTTGTTATATGTTATCGATACGGGGGTATTGGGTTATATGCGTATTTGCATAATGTTATGAATGTTCTGCGTTTTTTGTTCAGTCGTTTTGTTATACATGAATGTTATGAAGTATTTACTATTGGGTTTTTTTTGTTATATGTTATGTGTTTTTTTGTCAACCATGAAAGGCTGTTACTCTCTATAATAGGCATATCGGTTTTAAAATCAGAATAGTTGCATTTATCTGTTTTAAATAAGTGGAGGCAACATCTGTTTGTTCTATATATATAGTTGCATTTATCTGTTTGTGAATACTATTTTTGCACTTTTATTGGCTCTTGTAATTCCTTCTATTAGCGCTCAGGCCCCTAAGTATTACTAGTGTACTACTAAAGTTTACAAGTTACAAGTAAATGAAGGATTAGCAGAAATTGAAAAAAGTATGGTGGGAGCACTCACGAATTGCATGCAATAATCATTGAACATTATTATTTATTATTGTTGAACATGAGAGAAGAGAGGGGGTTAGACTCGGGGGCATGACCATAAGTACATATATTGTTTATGTTGTTGTGTATGAAGCATGAACACCATATGTTCATATTATTCTGTGATATAATGCCTATTAATTGATAAGTATCGATATGTGCTATGATACAGGCCTTCTTTTTTAGTCTTGTATCAATGTTATTAGTAATCTAGTTAAGATATATATTAAGGAATACATATTAAATGTAGTTCTTTTAGCTCACTAGTCTTTGTACGTGAACTAGGCTACTTTGGTGCCTTTCTTACCCTTTTAGTATACCATTATCATGCTTCTTAATTGTAGTAATGGACGAGGATGAAAATATTTGGATATACCTTCCAAAGCATAGTCAAGGATATAGGAAAGGGGTTAATGCATTTTTGGATAATGCCTTCACCAAATTGGCAGTAGGTGATGAAATGACATGCCCTTGCCGGAATTGTAAAAATAGTAAGTGGCAGCGTTGAGAATTTATCTATGATCATCTCATATGTAATGGTCCTTACCCATTATATGTGAACTGGATTGTAGAAGTTTCACAAATTTTAAGTCCAAATAACGGTAGTGACGATGAAGATATGGACTGGGAGAATAATCTACCTTTTGGAGATAATTTAGATGAGATGCTGGACCGTACAAATGGACCAACTGTTGATTCTAAAAGATTTTATGAGGAGGGAAAACAACCTTTATATCCAGGCTGTAAAAAATTCTCACGATTAAGTTTTATTGTCCGACTTTATTCCTTAAAATGTGTTCACGAAATTACGGAGTCAGGATTCGGGGATATACTAGAGCTGATCCGAGATGTATTTCCAGAGGCAAATATACCATTGTCTTCCTATGCTGCAAAGAACATGATTAAAGAGTTAGGGCTCGATTATAAAAAAATACACGCATGCCCTAACCATTGTATGTTGTATTAGGGTGAAGATGAAAAAGAGGACTCTTGCAAAACTTGCCGCCTTTCAAGATGGATTGTACGCGAGAAGAAAGGCACTTCAGACAGTAATCCGGAGAAGGTGATTCACAAAGTCCCGGTGAATGTGATGCAGTATTTTCCACTAAAGACAAGGCTGCAACGACTCTTTATGTGTAAAGATTTTTCAGAACTTATGGTATGGCATGCAGTTGGACGTCAAAGGGATGGGAAACTTAGACATCCCGCTGATGCCGAAGCTTGGAAAACAATGGATGCGAGATATCCCCAGTTCTCGTCAGAAAATAGAAACATCAGGCTAGGTTTAGCAGCTGACGGTTTTAACCCTTTTCGTACCATGAATACAAATCACAATACTTGTCCAATTGTTTTGGTCAATTACAACCTTCCACCCTGGTTGTGTATGAAGCCAGAAAACCTCATTCTGTCAACTCTTATTTCTGGTCCAGATTCTCCTAAAAATAGCATCGATGTCTATATGCAACCTCTAGTGGCTGAGTTGACAGAATTATGGAATGAAGGCATACAAACCTATGATGCATTTACTGATCAGACCTTTATCTTACGTGCAAGTATTCTCTGGACAATTAGCGATTTCTCGAGATATGCGATGTTATCGGGATGGAGCACGAAGGGTTACTTAGGGTGTCCCGTTTGTAATTATGAGACATCTTCCATGTACCTAAAATATAGTAAAAAGATGTGCTATATGAATCATAGGAAGTTTCTCGATCCCGATCATAAGTGGAGGTTTGACAAAAGAAGGTTCAACGGACAAATAGAAATGGGACAACCCCCTGCAATTCTGTCAGGAACAGACATAGAAGATTTGCTGTCTAATTTCCAAAATCAGTTTGGAAAAAAGAAGAAGGAACCAGGATGAAAAAAGGTGAAGAAGGTTGATTTCCCCTTTAAGAAAAAGTTAGTTTTTTTTCAATTTACCATATTGGATTCATAATTTGCATCGACACAACCTCGACGTAATGCATATTGAGAAGAATGTTTGTGACAACATTCTTGGCACTCTGCTAAATATGGCTGGCAAGACAAAGGACCATGTGAATGCACGTTTAGATTTACAAGAACTTGGCATTAGGAAGGCCCTCCATCCTATTCGATCACTTGATGGGAAATACCTTGAAATTAGGGTTGTCGTATTTGATATGAAAAATAAAGAGAAAGATTTATTTTGCGCAGTACTGAAAAATGTGAAATTGCCATATGGTAGTGCATCAAATATCAGTCGATATGTGCATACCAAAGAGAGGAAAATCTCTGGCTATAAGAGCCATGATGCTCACTTTCTCTTGCACTATTTGCTACAGTTTGCGGTGAAAAAATCACTAAAACCTGAAGTTGCGATAGTTTTTATCAGACTAGGGGCATTTTTGAGAGGTATTTGGAGCAAAGTTATCGACTTGAATGAACTTCGAAGGCTGCAACAAGAAATTGTGGAAATCCTTTGTCAATTTGAGAATATATTTGTGAATGCCTTCTTCGACATAATGGTACATTTGCTGGTTCACTTATGCAGTGAAGTGCAATATGGTGGACCGGCACACGTTCGCTCCATGTTTCCTATTGAGCGCTATTTTTGCAAATTAAAGTCTTATGTATGAAACAGAAGCAAACCAGAGGGATCTATCGCTGAGGGTTACCCGGCGGAAAAAGGCTTGACATTTTGCTCAAGATTCTTGGGTGGCGATTCGGGATCAAAAATTACGAAGCCTGCTAAATTTGGAAGTTGTCCAGAAAAATTAGAGTACCATATTGGTACGAGAAGAAATAAAGATGGAAAATCAATTCATTTGAAAGAATCTCAATGGATGGCAATTCATCGCTACATTTTATTTAACAACGGAAATAAAGAGATAGAGTCTTTAATTGAGTAAGTATTTACTTGCTCTTTATTTTACTTATTGTAGAACTAGCGTTCTGTTCCAAGTTTTTTAAACTAAATAATTAATGTAGGGAGCATCGTGCTTTAGTTGCTGGTCAAGCAAAATTGAAAAGGTATAAAAGGGAGAGAGAAGATAATGACGATTTCTGGAAGTGGATGAAGGAATAGGTTACAAATAAACTGAACATTTCGAGAGAACTAGAAGTGCTTACGATGGGGCCTAATAGAGCAGCTAAGGAGTACAGTGGATATGTAATCAATGGATATAGATTCCATTCAAAGAACAGAGATGCCAAATGTAAAATACAGAACAATGGTGTTTTTTTGACGGCTTTGACTACAAGTTTTGCTAGTTCAAAAGACGAGAACCCAACAGTTGGCAATGTCAATTACTATGGGGCAATTGAAGAGATAGTAGAAGTCGACTACTGGGGTGAATTTTCAGTTGTCGTATTTAAGTGTTGTTGGTATCAAGAAGAAAAGGATGTGTATGGGCTGACTAGGGTTAATTTTAATAAATTATGCCAACAGTCAGATCCTTACGTATTGGCTTCACAAGTACAACAGATTTTCTACATAGAAGATCCGGTTGATAAGATGTTGTATAATGTTATCAAGCGCCTACCACGGGACTGGTGTGATGTTGAAAATGATAATGTAAATGAAGGCCAAGATGATACTGTTTTACATGATATACACCTTGAAAGTCAGATTGATGAAGCTAGTTGGTGCAGGGATGATGTCCCAAAAAGACAAGTCCCCATCCAGCCAGATGAAGTGAATGAACCTGCCTAATTAGTCATTCAGTGAACTTAGCATTGTACTCTTATTGTAATACCCTAAATTTTCACTTAGTGAACTGAGTACATTCATCTTTTTATGCTGCTCTTTAATTTATATAAACTCAACTTGTTTCTTCTAGTAATTATGTTCGTATTATAATTTTACTGCGATTGTTGCCGCATATTATCTGTCATTGTGTTTGTATTGTATTTTACTGTGCTTGCTGTCGTATATTATATGTCATTATGTTCATATATCTTATTACATTTTTGCTTCTTATTTTATTGTTCATTTAATTACATTTTAATGTAATGCATTTAATTATATTTTTGCTTTTTATTTTATTGTTCATTACTTGCAAGAATTGCCAGAAACTCAACTTGTTTTTTTTGTATAGGATGGGAGGATTTCATATCACAATCCACCACCAGGGAGAATTTCAAAGAACAAGATATGCTGGTGGGAAAGAGTTTCTTGTAAGGGGTGTCGATCCTGATAAGTTTTCTTATACTATCCTATTGGAGCATGTCAAAGACGATCTTCATTACTCAGAAATTGGAGGAATTTATATCCAAGATAAGTTGGGAGACTGGAAATTGGTAACAAATGATTCTGACATGTTTACACTAATTGGAGAAGTTAGCAGTGGTGACCATATTCACTTTTACATGGACAACATTGTTGATAACAAGATTGAGCCAGTTAAGCAAATGCAGCCCCATGTTATGATGAGGCCAAGGCATAATATACTCGAAGGTACTCCTTCGAATTTTGTTGTAAATTGGACTTATATTTTTATGTATCGCTTCTTAGTAACTGCCATTATATTCTTTTAGGAAAAAAACAAGTCAAGCGCACATTTGTTACGACTCATCAACTACAACAAAAGCAAAAGAACAAAAAAATAGTGGAAGTGGATATGGCTCAGGTAGTTACTCGCAAGTCTCCGCGATTGAACAACCTGAAACAAGATAATGATGCAACTGTGAGAAACAAGTCTGGAACTGCTAAGAGGAAATTGAATTTGCAGAGTCAACCACATCAAGATGACCTGGTGAATTGCTTTGTTGTTGGATGATGGTTATTTTGGAAATTCGTAATTTCTGTGTACCTTTTTTCCAGTTTTTACCATAAAAATGTTGCCTTAGCTACTGTAAACGTTGCACTAGCTACTCTGAAATGTTGCACTAGCTACTGTAAACATTGCACTAGCTACTCTGAAATGTTGCCTTAGCTGCAGTGGGCCACAATGGGCCGGATGTGGGACCCACATTGGGGCCCACAGGGGGACCACTGTGGGGCCCACCATGGGCCCCACAGTGGCCCCCCTATGGGCCCTAATGTGGGTCCCACTTTTTTAAAAATGTTTTAGTACTCTAAGGTAACATAAAAAACAAGTTACAACTGATCTCTCATGGGCCCCACAGTGGTCCCCCTGTGGGCCCCAATGTGGGTCCCACTTTTTTAAAAACATTTTAGTACTCTAAGGTAACATAAAAAATAAGTTACAACTGATCTCTCATTATGTTGCATTAGCAAGCTAAGGCAACATATAAACAAGTTAAAATACGATGTTGCCTTAGGCACCAAAGTTGTTACCTTAGACCCCTAAGGCAACATGGAAAAACCTATCTTTAAGAAAATATTACCTTAGCTTAAAAGTGGGGCAAGAGCAACATATTTACCCCCTAATGCAACGTTTTTTTGGTGTTACAGTAGGCATTTTATGGTATAGTGAAGTTTTGGTGTTCCCTCAAGATATTTGAAAATTCTCTTAATAGCTACTAAGTGAGATTCTCTAGGATCAGCCTGAAATCTAGCACAAAGACATGTAACAAATATTATATCTGGCCTACTAGTTGTTAAGTATATAAGTGAGCCAAACATGCCCCTATAACTTGAAATATCCACAGACTTTTCAGTAGTGTTTACTTCAAGCTTAGTTGCAGTGGCCATGGGAGTTTTTGCAGATGTTCAATCCATTAGATTAAACTTCTTTAAAAGATCATAAGTGTATTTAGTTTGACTAATGAATATTCCATCACTAACTTGCTTAACTTGCAAACCTAGAAAGTAAGTTAGTTCTCCCATCATCCTCATTTCATACTTACTTTGCTTTAATTTGGAAAACTTTTTGCAAAGTTTCTCATCTGTAGAGCCAAAAATAATGTCATCTACATAAATTTGAACAAGTATACTAGAGCCATTACCATTTCTAAAGAATAAAGTTTTGTCAACAGTACCTCTTGTGAAATGATTTTCTATGAGAAACTTTGACAAAGTGTCATACCAGGCTCTAGGTGCTTGTTTCAGTCCATAAAGTGCTTTTAAAAGATAGTAGACATATTCTGGAAAATTTGGATCTTCAAAACCAGGAGGCTGAATGACATAGACTTCCTCCTCCAAATCTCCATTCAGAAAGGCACTTTTGACATCCATTTGATAGACCTTGAAATTGGCATGGGCTGCATAGGCTAAAAAGATTCTGATGGCTTCAAGTCTTGCAACAGGAGAAAAGGTTTCATCAAAATATATTCCTTCTTGTTGACAGTATCCCTTAGCAACCAATTTAGCTTTGTTCCTGACTACTATGCCATTTTCATCCATCTTGTTTCTGAATACCCATTTGGTGTCTATTGGTCTCTTTCCTTTTGGCTTAGGCACCAGCTTCCATACTTTGTTCCTTTCAAATTTATTTAGCTCCTCCTGCATAGCTAAAATCCAATCAGAATCCAATAAATCTTCTTCTACCTTCTTTGGTTCTTCCTCAGAGAGGAAGCTGCTATATAGATATTCTTCTTGAGTTGCTCTCCTTGTTTGAACTCGAGAAGATACATCACCAATGATGAACTCAAAGGGGTGATTGTCACACCCCCAACTTAACAACAAAATAAATATAACTATTACAATATTTAAAAGGAAATAAACATAACCGAATCCAAGATCTTACAGTTTAGGGTTTGGAACAGCCCAACACTACCATCTATTATAACTGATTTTAATATCGAGTCCTCACACAAAACTATCTCTTATTCTACCTGAGCTCGGACATATGCATCAGCGTCACAGGTCTTACGTGCTGTCTGCTTGAATCTAACCATAGCTGCTAGCTGTGATATCAGGGTAAAGCAAGGAGTCAGCCAAATGCTCAACAAGTGCTAAACAATACGATACAAAACATAAATCAAGATATATATTAAAGAATGACAATGTGAAGACATAACCAAAAATAACAAGAGATAAAACTTTGGGTGATGGCATCATTTGCTTGTATCAAAACATTTTCAAAATTATATCTTAATCAAAATCATTTTATGACGCTACGGATTACAGCCAGTGATCAGCCGCGAAGTAATCCCGAACCTCGCTGGGTTCTAAAATATTAATGGGATCCCTAGGCAACTTTTAAGCCTCAATATAAGTGTGGAAAGGACTCGCGTCTCAGTCCAGATCCACTATTCAAAGAAAACATTTATCCCCCTTTGGGACTGAAAATCCACATTTTAATCATTTCAAAAACTGATGCCAATTTATAACAAAATCTCTTTAAACATTAAACATTTTTATCAAGGGATTATAGATCAACTTGAAACACTGGAAATATGATACTAAATCTCAGGGCCATGATCCACTAGACTTTACTTATTAGGGCAATTGAAAAGTTTCCATATACAAGAACTTGGACAAGGTGTTCTAGAAAGGATATTGGATAATAAAAAAGAGTAAATGCCGAACTAGGCTTAAAGCAATGATTTTAGACAAGGTAACATCAAAAAGATAAGCATCAAGGGTTACAAGAATACCAGAGGTGTTAAGGTATAAAGAAAGTGATCATTAGCTTAAGGTATATCAGGATGCCAAACTTTAGGGTAAGAAAGAGGGTATCAAGCAATTAGGAACAACTTTAATGGATATCTGGCTTTTAGGTATCAAGGTAAAGTTTTTATAGGAGTTCAAGCAGCAGGGTGAGATATCAATACATTAGGAATCATTAGCATGTTAATCAGGAGGATCAATCAAGTATTATAATAACTCCTTATTTTTATCAAGGCATTCCAATTACTTTACCTTACTATCGTGATAAGACTTTTGATCTACTCGCAATGTGTACTTGAGGGTTCATGGCATTTCTATATAATTCAAAGATAGACTTAAGAATCGCTTGGTTCAAGCATAACAAAATGACTCAGGATAATCGCATCAATATATATTACTTAAATATTACATATAGTGAATACGAAAGACAGGTTGAATCACTTGCCTTGAGAAAAGCTGGTCTGGTTTGGCTGGTAGGAGCAACTGGAAGCTTTACTCGACCTTTATGGAAATTTTACCCTCGTCTCGAGATCCTACATAAATAATAATAACCTTATTATAATATATTCTCACCAACTTAACCTATTTACAACCCGAAATTAAACACAAATGGCACTTAGGCCTATATGCACTCAATTAATAATCACCTTATAAATATAATTGCACACATAGCCACATATACTTACATATCATATTTTAATACCAAATAATATCACACCCACCAAAATGCAACACTAGGCTTGGATGATCTCGACTCGCAACTTAAGTCACTTGGTCGCTAAACTAGACAAAGTCTCCAAATTTTGGCTTCCTTACTCAATGTGCCTTTACTAAACTATCCAAAACCTATTGACCCTCACTTGGGCCTTTCACTCTAATGGCTTTATACTATCTTACAACCATAGTGGTCAACCTAGATCTCACTCCTAAGTGTTCTAAAACTTTGTGATAAGTGAAAGTGCTCACTGGAGTAAATTTCAGAATGACATCTATGGCTTCTTGAGTACATTAGACACTCTTAAACTACAAGTTTTCCTCCAAAACTTCTACACTAGAATCTTCTGACCATAAGGTATCTCCCAAACTTGATGTGGCTCAAGGGCCTAGCTTGGGTCTCCTTGGGCCTAAGCTTAAAGTCCATGGTTCCCCTGTTTTTCTGGGCAGAAAACGCCCTGACTTGGATTGACTTGTGACACATGGTTCTAACTCAAATCCTATAGACTATGGTTGGAAAAACTCCTCTGACACTCCCTCTAACTAAGGCCCAACAGGGCCTAATGAGGGTCTACCCATGACATGGTCAAAACTTCCTATTTCTAAGTTGCAACAAACCTGTCCCCTGCTGGACAGATTTTGTGATTCCACATGTGCACCTAACCAAACGACTTGCAAACCTCCAACCAACACCTAAAACCTTTTATATACTCCTAATGCTAGCTTCTGGTGGTTTGGGCCTCAAAGTGCACAACAATGGCATGGTCAAAACTCACTCTAAACCTCAGGGTACTAAACTGATTTTCTGCAGAAACTAATACTCTCATTTTTCCAAGGTTTTTACTTAACAAACTCAACCAACAACAACCAAAAACCCAACCCAAACCTTAACTAAGGTGTTCTACTGAACTAACTCCCTTAGAATCAAAATAATATTGGTGGAGATCATCCTTACCTAAGGTGCATCATAGCAAAACAAAGGAAATCACATTACACAATTTACAAGTCATCAAGTTTTTTGAAAACAACAAGTTGTATATTTTTTTATAAAATATATACGAATTATTACCACATATCAAGGAGCACTAATCAAGATTAATATCTTATCCCTACTGAAATTATAGCTTACTAACAAAATCATTCCAAATGATCAAAAACTTCCAAAGTTCCAAGAGAAATCTATATGCATGCATGACTTCGAGTCTTATAAACCAAAACAACATACTTTCCAAATATATTTTACCATGAAATCGACATGCAAGCCTAGCATAAGCTATAACTAGATGATCACTTAGCATGCAAAGGGTTTATCAAGTTTTTGATACAAAATTTATGTTATCACTACCAAAAACACATAGAAATGGAACAAGGCAATAAGAATAATCTCAAGAACCATTCATTCGGATCCCTCAAGGTCATGGCCGAATGAAGTGGAAGGGAAATGACCATTTAACATCAAGAGTCTCTTTCTCATGACTTGGCATTTCACCATTCCTTGTAGTTCTCTAAAAAATAACCTTAAATCCATAAGAATCAAGATTGTACTTTGAGTTCTAACTAAAACTTTGACATGCAAACTCAAAACTTAAACTTTTCACTCAAAACTCTTGGAATTATACATGATCATGATATAGGAAGTAATATTTACTTGAATGGGAGGTGGGAGCTTGAATGAAGAATGAAGAAAATGGGAGGGAGTAGGGTTTCGGCCAAAAAGCCGAGAGGGGGAAGGCCGAGAGGAGAGGTGGGAGGGGGGAGGAGGAGTGTGGAAATGGTGGAGTGATCATCATGTTTGTTTGATTTTTATTTTCCCACAAGTGAGTGGATGAGAGAAATTACAAGAATAACCTTCCAACATAGTTAGGTAGATTTGCATGCAAGGATAAAATGGTAATGTGGCTAGAAGAATGAAAGTGAGTGGGGTTGGAAATGCCTTCCTTGCCCCTTGGTTGAATAGAAGAGAATTTGCATGCAAGGGTAACCATGTAATTTGATAATTATTAAGCAACAAATTTTCAAAGATTTATTTTTATATAATAAAATAAAAGTTCAAAAATTATAAAATTTATACCATAAAATAACTTGGATTTTTAGAGATTTTATAAAATCACTTTCAAAATTTGTGAACAACATATCTTTTAAAAGAAAATTTCTCCAAGGCTTAGAATATTCCTTATAAATCAAAAATAAAGGAAATAAATAAACTTTTGCTTTGAAAAAATCATGTACTACACATAACAATTTTATAATGCAGAAATTCTCGCTTACACAATCGTACAATCATTGAACATATTTTTTTTATTCGGCTTTAATATTATACCAAATCCATAAATAATATTACACGAAAATGTCGGTCATAACATCCTTTCCCCCTTAAAGGATTCTGTCCGCAGAATCTAAGAGAACAGATGAGGATACCGGGAACGCATCTCAGACTCTAACTCCCAAGTTGATTCTTCGACCTTTGGGTTTCTCCAAAGTACTTTCACTAACTCTACCGACTTATTTCTAAGACTCTTTTCTTGCCAGTCGAGTATTTTGACAGGTTGCTCCACAAATGACAGGTCCGCCTGAATTTTTACAGGTTCATATTCTATCACATGGCGGACGTCAGGATTGTACTTCTTAAGCAACGACACATGGAACACATTATGCACATGCTGATATTGAGGTGGTAAGGCTAACTCGTAGGCCACCTTCCCCACTTGACTCAAAATCTCAAAAGGACCTATATATCTAGGTGCTAACTTCCCTTTCTTTCCAAATCTAGACAACCCTTTTCTTGGTGACACCTTCAACAAAACGGCTTCGCCAACTTAGAATCGAACATCCTTTCGCGCTGGATCTGCATACTTCCTCTGTCTATCTTGAGCAACAAGCAACCTTTTCTGAATTAACTTGACTGTGTCATGCAACTGTTGTACCAATTCCGATCCTAGAATCCTTCCTTCTCCTACTTCATTCCAACTTGTTGGTGATCTACATTTTCATCCATACAAAGCTTCGTATGGTGGCATACCAATACTGGAGTGATAACTATTATTGTAAGAGAATTCAATTAATGGCAAATGGTCGTCCCAACTTCCTACAAAATTGATTGCACAACTGCGCAACATGTCTTCGATTGTTTGAATTGTCCTTTCACTCTGACCATCAGTCTGCGGGTGGTACACCGTACTCATGTTCAATTTCGTGCCAAGACTTTCTTGAAATTGCTTCCAGAATCTCGAGTTAAATCGGGGATCTCGGTCTGAAACTATCGATACGGGTACTCCATGCCTTAGTACGATTTCGCGCACGTACAGATGAACCAATTTGTCCAATGATGACTTCTTATTAATTGGAAGAAAATGCGCCGACTTCGTAAGGCGATCAACTACAACCCATATAGCGTCATGTCCGGATTTCGTTCGCGGTAGTCCCACTATAAAGTCCATAGCAATATTTTTCCATTTCCATTCTGGAATCTTTAAGGACTGAATTAATCTGCTTGGTCGTTGATGTTTTGCCTTCACTTTCTAACAAGTATAACACTTCGCAACCCATTCGGCCACGTCTCGCTTCATATTTGGCCACCAAAAGTTTTGCTTTAAGTCCCGATACATCTTGGTGCTTCCCGGGTGGATTGAAAATCTTGAATTGTGGGCTTCTTGCCGAATTTCATTTTTCAATTCAGGAACATGTGGAATCCAAATTCTTGAGGAAAACCTTAGTATACCTTGCTCATCCTTTTGAGTGCTAATCTCTTCCCCAGTTAGCTGATTCTTCTTTTTCTCCATTACTTCTTCTTGACATTTCCTTATCTTTTCCACTAGTATCGGCTGAAAAGTTATTGCACGACAAACTTCTTCAACTACTCCATAACTACACAGTTCTAATCCAGATTTCTTAATCTCTTCAGTCAATTCCTTTGGTGTTGCCATCATATTTAATCTATCCTTCCTGTTTAAAGCATCGGCCACAACATTCGCCTTTCCAGGATGGTAATTTATCGAGCAATTGTAGTCCTTGATCAATTCCAACCATCTCATTTGCCTCATATTGAGCTCCTTCTGAGTGAAAATGTACTATAAACTCTTGTGATCTATGTAGATTTCATACTTTTCTCCGTAGAGGTAATGTCTCCAAATCTTAAGTGCGAACACTATGGCGGCTAGTTCCAAGTCATGCGTCGGATACTTCAACTCATGCGGTTTTAACTGTCTTGACGCATACGCGATCACCTTATTAGTACACAGCCCAATCCCTTATGTGAAACGTCTCAAAGTTTCCTTGGTCATCTGGTAGTATCAACACTGGAGCTATTACCAATCTCTGTTTTAACTCTTGAAAGCTATCCTCACATTCCGCACTCCATTCCAACTTCTGATTCTTCCTGGTTAACTTAGTCAATGGCGTGGCGATTTTCAAAAAATCCTTGACAAACCTTCTATAATACCCTTCCAATCCTAGAAAACTTCGCACTTCCGTAGGTGTCTTTGGCCTCTCCCAACTCATAATCGCCTCAATCTTTTCCGGATCTACTTTAACTCCTTTATCTCCAATGACGTGTCCCAAGAATTGAACTTCCTTTAACCAAAACTCACATTTGGAAAACTTGGCATACAACTTCTCTTACCGAAGTATCTCCAATGTTATCCAGAGGTGCTGCTTATGTTCTTCTTCCGACTTAGAATAAATAAGGATGTCATCAATGAATACTGCTAAGAACTTGTCCAAATACTTTTTAAATACCCGATTCATCAGATCCATAAATGCGGCCGGGGCGTTGGTCAATCCAAACGGCATTACTAGGAATTCATAATGCCCATATCTGGTCCTGAATGCTGTCTTGGGAATATCGTCTTCCTTGATCTTTAATTGATGGTATCCTGATCTCAAGTCAATCTTTGAAAAGCACTTTGCTCCCTTCAGCTGATCAAATAGGTCATCTATTCTTGGTAGCGGGTAGCGGTTCTTGATCGTTACCTTATTTAACTCCCGATAATCTATACATAGCCGCATACTTCCATCTTTCTTCTTTACAAACAGAACAGGTGCTCCCCATGGCGACGTACTTGGCCGTATCACTCCCTTATCCAACAATTCTTGTAGCTGGCTCGCCAACTCTCTCATTTCTGCTAGTGTCATCCTATACGGGGCCTTTGATACTGGTTCCGTGCCTGGAGCAAGGTTGATCTCGAACGCGATTTGTCAATCTTGTGGTAAGCCCAACAGTTCATCTGGAAACACATCTGGGAACTCGCTAACTACAGAGATATCTTCTATGCTGGTACTGCCTTTTTCTGAATCCACTACATAAGCTAGGAACGACTCACATCCTTTTCTAAGTAGCTTCTTAGGCTGAACAATTGTAAGAAATAGTTGCTCTTGCCTCTGTCCCTTAAATACTACCTTCTCTCCACTCTTCGTCTTTAAATACACTTTCTTGGTCTTATAATTAATCTGGGCGTTATTCTTCCCTAACCAATCCATTCCTAAAATTATATCAAACTCTCCCAACTTGAAGAGTATCAAGTCGGCTGAAAACTTATGCCCCGAAATATCAATCTCACACTTCAGACAGAATTGATTCCCATAAATCTTCTCTTGATTCACAATTACCACATTTACTACCTCGCTCATAATCATTTTATCACATTGAAGTTTATCAACAAAAGTTTCTAATATGAAAGATCTTGTTGCTCCCGAATCAATCAATACTTTAGCTTTGATATTATTGAGTAAAAGTGTACCTGTTATCACCTCAGAGTTCTGAACAGCATCCTCCATTTTCAGATCGAATGTCCTTGCCGTTGCTTGCGGAGTTATTGTAGGTGGTGGAGGTAATGCCAATACCTCGGCTGGCACGCTTGCACTAGTACTTGCCACATTCATTAGAGCTTTGACTGGTCCAGTTTTCTTGCACTCCCTAGCTATGTGTCTAGTCTTTCCACATTTTTAACATGTAACTCCTGGCTTCGGCATCTTGCACTCATTTGCCAAATGTCCCTTCTGGTTACACCTATAGCATGTTATGCTCAGTTTATTACACACTCCGGGGTGCCTTCTTCCACAGTGCTTGCATTCCGGTCTCTGGAACCTATTTTCTCCAACTTGTCCTTGGCTTGCCTGGTTGTTCCCCTTCGATTCTTGCCTTTTGCCCAAATTCCCTTTCTTTTGAAAATTTCCACCCTTATGGAATCCAATCCTCTTTACATTCCGATCTTGTGAATTTCTGGCTTCAGACTTTTGTCCATAAAATGGAACCTTTCTCTTCTTGTTATCCCTTTCCTTCCTTGACTACATCCCATTATTCTCAATCACAGCAGCTTTCTGTACTACTCCCGCATAAGTATCAAGCTCAAACATAGCCACTCTATCTCTGATCCAAGGCTCCAATCCTTGTTGAAATCTCTTCGCTTTTTCCTCCTCAGTACTGGTATACTTTGTCACAAACCTTAACAACTCAGTGAACTTCTTCTCATACTCTAGTACAGACATATTCCCTTGCTTCAACTCAAGAAATTTAAGCTCCATATGATTCTGCATTTACTTATGGTAATACTTTTCCAGAAATAACTTCTTAAATCTTTCCCAAGAAACTTGCTGAGTTGCTTCCATAGGTTTTACTGATTCCCACCAATAGATAACTTCGCCCTTCAGGAAGTAAGTAGCATATGGCGTCTTCTGCTCATCCCCTAACTATACCAACTCAAAAGCCCTTTCCATTTCCTTAATCCATGTGTTAGCTATTATTGGGTCAGTGGTATCATGAAATGTAGGTGGATTCACATTCTGAAAAGCCTTGAAAGTGATAACTTGTCGAGGTGGTACTGGTGGTTCAGGTGGTTGGTGTGGTTTATGGTTATCTTGGTTTTCAATTCGTTGTTGAAGAGTTAGTTATTGTTGAGCTATAGCATTGGTTTGCTGTTGCAAAGTTTCCAGTAATCGAAGAATATTTGGGTCTGTGGTAGATGTGGTTGTTAGGTTCTTCTTTTTGGGAGGCATGATCCTGAAATAAGAGTTATGTCAAAACACGTATGAATGATGAAATAATTTGAGGGTATCGCATGGCATTCTTATTTACATATGAGGTCAAGTTTCAAATTAAGCAGATATGGTGATGCATATAAAAGCGTAAAATAATAGTTAAGAGCAAATGGAACGATAGTGCATAATTATTGAAATTTAAAGGTCACAATACATCAGGATTAGGACAAAGTCTGATTCTAGGAATAACATGCTTATTTAGAGGAAATAACTGGGAATTCTTCGAAGTCTGATAATTCAACATGGAAGGTAGATAATGGAAAGAACTAAGGCTCGTTCCATCAGAACGGGGCTTGGTAGTCTTCTCCTCTCGAAGCATCTTCACAATGCTCTGGAGCTCATCCGCCACCATCTGGATGATATACTGGCTGGTGCGGTCTCGGTGTGATGGCATCTCCTCAAGCTTAGTGTTGACGTACTGAACCAAGGTCTCAAGTCTTGCAGTCATCTGCTCCTTAGGCTTCCCTTCATAGTTTCGGCTGTCCGGGTACACGTTCTTTAGTCGGTCTATCAGTCGGTCGTACTTGCCCTGAAGCATGTCAAACTCGCGCCTCAACTCAGCATACACGGAGAAAGCAATAGTGTCGTCCGACCCAGAGGGTGCCGAGGAATGCACCATTTGCTGACAAACCAATAAGAGGAGTATTAATAATAAATTTACTTAACCTACTCTCTCGCATATTATCTATAGCCTATACATAAATCCTATAACCTATTTGGGCTGTCCAGGGACTCTAAACTGTAGCTCTGATACCAAAACCTGTCGCACCCCCAACTTAACAACAAAATAAATATAACTATTACAATATTTAAAAGGAAGTAAATATAACGGAATCCAAGATCTTACAGTTTCGGGTTTGGAACAACCCAACACTACCATCTATTATAACTGATTTTAATATCGAGTCCTCACACAAAACTATCTCTTATTCTACCTGAGCTTGAACATACGCATCAGCGTCACAGGTCTTACGTGTTGTCTGCTTGAATCTAACCATAGCTGCTAGCTGTAATATCAGGGTAAAGCAAGGAGTGAGCCAAATGCTCAACAAGTGCTAAACAATATGATACAAAACATAAATCGAGATATATATTAAAGAATGACAATGTGAAGACATAACCAAAAATAACAAGAGATAAAACTTTGGGTGATGGCATCATTTGCTTGTATCAAAAGATTTTCAAAATCATATCTTAATCAAAATCATTTTATGACGCTACGGATTACAGCCGGTGATCAGCCGCGAAGTAATCCCGAACCTCACTGGGTTCTAAAACATTAATGGGATCCCTAGGAAAATTTTAAGCCTACAATATAAGTGTGGAAAGGACTCGCGTCTCAGTCCAGATCCACTATTCAAAGAAAATATTTATCCCCCTTGGGACTGAAAATCCATATTTTAATCATTTCAAAACTGATGCCGATTTATAACAAAATCTCTTTAAACAGTAAACATTTTTATCAAGGGATTATAGATCAACTTGAAACACTGGAAATATGATACTAAATCTCAGGGCCATGATCCACTAGACTTTACTTATTAGGGCAATTGAAAAGTTCCCATATACAAGAACTTGGACAAGGTGTTCTAGCAAGGATTTTGGATAATAAGAAAGAGTAAATGCCGAACTAGGCTTAAAGCAAGGATTTTAGACAAGCTAACATCAAAAAGATAAGCATCAAGGGTTACAAGAATACCAGAGGTGTTAAGGTATAAAGAAAGTGATCATTAGCTTAAGGTATATCAGGATGTCAAACTTTAGGGTAAGAAAGAGGGTATCAAGCAATTAGGAACGACTTTAATGAATATCTGGCTTTTAGGTATCAAGGTAAAGTTTTTATAGGAGTTCAAGCAGCAGGGTGAGATATCAATACTTTAGGAATCATTAGCATGTTAATCAGGAGGATCAATCAATTATTATAACAACTCCTTATTTTATCAAGGCATTCCAATTACTTTACCATACTATCGTGATAAGACTTTTGATCTACTCGCAATACGTACTTGAGGGTTCATGGAATTTCTATTAAATTCAAAGATAGACTTAAGAATCGCTTGGTTAAAGCATAACAAAATGACTCAGGATAATCGCATCAATATATATGACTTAAATATTACACATAGTGAATACGAAAGACAGGTTGAATCACTTGCCTTGAGAAATGCTGGTCTGGTCTGGCAGGTAGGAGCAACTGGAAGCATTACTCGACCTTTATGGCTAGTTTACCCTCGTCTCGAGATCCTACATAAATAATAATAACCTTATTATAATATATTATCACCAACTTAACCTATTTACAACCCGAAATTAAACACAAATGGCACTTAGGCCTATATGCACTCAATTAATAATCACCTTATAAATATAATTGCACACATAGACACATATACTTACATATCATATTTTAATACCAAATAATATCACACACTCCAAAATGCAACACTAGGCTTGGATGATCTCGACTCGCAACTTAAGTCACTTGGTCGCTAAACTAGACAAAGTCTCCAAATTTTGGCTTCCTTACTCAATGTGCCTTTACTAAACTATCCAAAACCTATTGACCCTCACTTGGGCCTTTCACTCTAATGGCTTTATACTATCTTACGACCATAGTGGTCAACCTAGATCTCACTCCTAAGTGTTCTAAAACTTTGTGATAAGTGAAAGTGCTCACTGGAGTAAATTTCAGAATGACATCTATGGCTTCTTGAGTGCATTAGACACTCTTAAACTACAATTTTTCCTCCAAAACTTCTACACTAGACTCTTCTGACCGTAAGTCATCTTCCAAACTTGATGTGGCTCAAGGACCTAGCTTGGGCCTCCTTGGGCCTAAGCTTAAAGTCCATGGTTCCCCTATTTTTCTGGGCAGAAAACTCCCTGACTTGGATTAACTTGTGATACATGGTTCTAACTCAAATCCTATGGAATATGGTTGGAAAAACTCCTCTGACACTCCCTCTAAATAAGGCCCAACAGGGCCTAATGAGGGCCTACCCATGACATGGTCAAAACTTCCTATTTCTAAGTTGTAACAAAACTGTCCCCTGCTGGACAGATTTTGTGATTCCACTTGTGCACCTAACCAAACGACATGCAAACCTCCAACCAACACCTAAAACCATTTATATACTCCTAATTCTATCTTCTGGTGGCTTGGGCCTCAAAGTTCACAACAATGGCATGGTCAAAGCTCACTCTAAACCTCAGGGTAGTAAACTGATTTTTTGCAGAAACTAATACTCTCCTTTCTCCAAGGTTTTTACTTAACAAACTCAACCAACAACAACCAAAAACCCAACCCAAATCTTAACTAAGGTGTTCTACTGAATTACTCCCTTACACTCAAAATAATCTTGGTGGAGATCATCCTTACCTAAGGTGCATCATAGCAAAACAAAGGAAATCACATTACACAATTTACAAGTCATCAAGTTTTTGGAAAACAACAAGTTGTATATTTTTTTATAAAATATATACGAATTATTACCACATATCAAGGAGCACTAATCAAGATTAATATCTTATCCCTACTGAAATTAAAGCTTACTAACAAAATCATTCCAAATGATCAAAAACTTCCAAAGTTCCAAGAGAAATCTATATGCATGCATGACTTCGAGTCTTATAAACCAAAACAACATACTTTCCAAATATATTTTACCATGACATAGACATGCAATCCTAGCATAAGCTATAACTAGATGATCACTTAGCATGCAAAGGGTTTATCAAGTTTTTGATATAAAATTTATGTTATCACTACCAAAAACACATAGAAATGGAACAAGGCAACAAGAATAATCTCAAGAACCATTCATTCGGCTCCCTCAAGGTCATGGCCGAATGAAGTGGAAGGGAAATGACCATTTAACATCAAGAGTCTCTTTCTCATGACTTGGCATTTCACCATTCCTTGTAGTTCTCTAAAAAACAACCTTAAATCCATAAGAATCAAGATTGTACTTTGAGTTCCAACTAAAACTTTGACATACAAACTCAAAACTTAAACTTTTCACTCAAAACTCTTGGAATTATACATGATCATGATATAGGAAGTAATATTTACTTGAATGGGAGGTGGTAGCTTGAATGAAGAATGAAGAAAAGGGGAGGGAGTAGGGTTTCGGCCAAAAAGCCGAGAGGAGAGGCGGAGGGCCGAGAGGAGAGGTGGGAGGGGGAAGGAGGAGTATGGAAATGGTGGAGTGATCATCATGTTTGTTTGGTTTTTATTTGCCCACAAGTGAGTGGATGAGAGAAATTACAAGAATAACCTTCCAACATAGTTAGGTAGATTTGTATGCAAGGACAAAATGGTAATGTGGCTAGTAGAATGAAAGTGAGTGGGGTTGGAAATGCCTTCCTTGCCCCTTGGTTGAATAGAAGAGAATTTGCATGCAAGGGAAACCATGTAATTTGATAATTATTAAGCAACAAATTTTCAAAGATTTATTTTTATATAATAAAATAAAAGTTCAAAAATTATAAAATTTATACCATAAAATAACTTGGATTTTTAGAGATTTTATAAAATCACTTTCAAAATTTGTGAACAAAATATCTTTTAAAAGAAAATTTCTCCAAGGCTTAGAATATTCCTTATAAATCAAAAATAAAGGAAATAAATAAACTTTTGCTTTGAAAAAATCATGTACTACACATAACAATTTTATAATGCAGAAATTCTCGCTTACACAATCATACAATCATTGAACATATTTTTTTTATTCGGCTTTAATATTATACCAAATCCACAAATAATATTACAGCAAAATGTCGGTCGTAACAGTGATCCTTTATCCATTTCCTTTGTTGAGGTAGATTAGCTCCAGATGAAGAGGCCTCATTGTTGTCTTAATGTGTGATTGAGTTTTGATTATTAGAAACTCCCCCTGAGTTTATGGATCTTTGATTTGAGAAAGGGGAACTTTCTATAAGTGATTTATTCTGACTTTTAGCTTCTTTTGATAATCCGACGGATGGTGAATTTTGAGTACCGACGGATGAAGCTGGTTGTCTCCCGATGGATAAAGCAAATTGTCTCCTGACGGATGAAGCATTTTACAACTCGACAGATGTTGAATTATGTGCTTCATTGATAGTAGATTTTTCTGCATTATCCTTTGATACTGTTTCTTGATCACTTTCATCATCACTGTCATCACTAATCATCTCCACATTGTCAAATTTGAGGCTTTCATGATAATCTCCATCTTGTAGTCCTTCAATCTTTTTATCATCAAACACAACATGTATTGATTCCATAACAATGTTGGTTCTAAGATTGTAGACTCTGTATTCTTTACCAACAACATATCCAACAAAAATTCCTTCATCTGCTTTAGCATCAAACTTCCCATTCAGATCAGTTTGATTTTTCAAGATATAACATTTACAGCCAAAGACATGAAGAAAGTTTAGAGTTGGCTTCTTGTTCTTGAACAATTGGTAGGGAGTCATGCACTTTGCTTGATTTATCAAGGAAATATTCTGAGTATAGCATCCAGTATTTATAGCTTCAGTCCAAAAATATGTTGGTAACTTTGATTCTTCAAGCATTGTCCTTGCAGCTTTAATAAGTGATCTGTTCTTTCTTTCTACAACTCCATTTTATTGTGGAGTTCTTGCTGCTGAAAATTTATGCATAATCCCATTCTCTTCACAGAATATTCTCATAACAGAATTCTTGAACTCAGTTCCATTGTCACTCCTGATTCTTCTAACTTTGAAATCATGATGATTGTTGACTTGCCTTATGTGATTGATGATGACTTCACTAGCCTCATCTTTATACTTAAGGAAATATGTCCAAGAGAACTTTGAGAAATCATCTACAATTACTAGGAAAAATCTTTTCCTAGAGATGGATAACACATTGACTGGTCCAAACAAATCCATGTGTAGCAATTGCAAAGGTTCTTTAATTGTTGAATCAAGCTTCTTTCTGAATGATGCTTTAATTTTCTTTCCCTTTTGGCAAGCATCACACAGTCCATCCTTAGAAAACTCCACTTGAGGAATGCCTCTAACTAATTCTTTCTTCACAAGTTCATTCATGGTCTTGATGTTTAGATGGGATAGCTTATTGTGCCATAGCCAACTTTCATCTTGACTTGCTTTACTGAGAAGACAAGTAACAGATTCTGCATTTGATGAGTTGAAGTCAGCTAGGTACACATTTCCTTTTCTCACTCCAGTGAGAACCACTTTGTTGCTCCTTTTGTTTGTCACAGCACAGGCTTCTGAGTTGAAGGTTACTGAATTGCCTTTATCACAAAGCTGGCCGATACTCAACAAATTGTGCATGAGACCATCCACTAAGGCAACCTCCTCAATGATGACATTTTCTTTTGAAATCAAGCCATATCCCACAGTATAACCCTTGCTATCATCTCTAAAAGTAATACTTGGGCCAGCTCTCTTCTTGAACTCTGTGAGCAGGATAAAATCTTCAGTCATGTGTCTTGAACAACCACTATCCAAGTACCATAGATTCTTTCTGTTTCCCTTTACACATTAAAATCAAATCAAGTTGATTTTGGTACCCAAGTTTCCTTGGGTCCTGCCTTGTTAGCTTTCTTCTTCTGTTTCTTAGGTTTGATCTCATTTGACTTGGGGATATCAGATTCATCCTTAGTCATTTGATTTGGACCTTGAAACCATTCATTAAAATAGAATTATCATGCACATTTTGATTAACAGGAAATGGCATGCTATTAGTAAACATGTTATTCCAGTAGGGCAGGCTAAGTGGCATTTGAGGCATACTAAATGCAGCATAATAAGGATTAGGTGCAAATGGCATATTAGCAAATTGTGCATTCATATTCTGTGTAGACATAGCATTCATAGGCATAGAAGGCATGGCATTTATGTTGGGAAAAGGAGGTGGCACATATATGGAAGTAGACATAGCAGTTTTGCAATTAACAGACAGATGATTTACACTACCACACTTAACACAGATTTTTCTTGGAGCATACTTATCAGGCGTGTAGTTGTTATGTTTGTTAATCCCTACTTTACTATTTCTATTGTTTTTATTTTTAGTCTCTATTTTAACCTCAATCTTTTCTAGTCTGTCATTCAATTGCTTGATAGACAGATGACCAACATTAACATTATTTTCCTTCTTCACTTGAATAGATTCTCCTAAAATGAAGTTTTTGGAAACTGATCCATATTTTTCATTTAACTTAGTAAGTTTGGCCTTACTCACAGGTTTGCTTACAGCCGGCGGATGAGGATTTATGTCACTCGACGGATAATCCTTTTGGTTATCCGACGGATGGCTCTCATCATCCGTCAAGTCCACATCTATTAGCAATCCTTCAATCAAATTGGATTCCAGCTTCTCCTTATTCTTCTTCCAGGCTGTATCACAAATGGACTCAATACCTTGAACTTTGGTGATTTGAGCATGAACATCTCTAGATGTTTTCCATGCCTTATTCACCTCTTGTTCTCGTTCAAGCTGCTTCGTCAAAATCTCTTCTTTCTTCAAGGACTCAGTTAATTCATCCTTAGCAATCTTACACTCTATTCTCAGTTTTTCATATTTGATAAACTGAGACTCTAGCACATTATTTCTCTCACTTAAAAATAAATTATTTTCTTTGATTTTAGTATTTTCCTTAGTGAGGGACTTAAGTGTAACACGCAAATGATATAATTCTGTAGACATATCATTTATTGCATCATTACACTCAGCTTTAGAAAAATGTGCAAGGTTAGTGGTGATTACCTGATTACTTGAAGAACTTGTCTCTGTTTCATCAGACTTGGCCATTAGGGCTAGATTGACGTAGATGACATCCTCATCCTCATCCAGACCATCTGCTGCCCAGTCATTTTCTTATGTAATGAAAGCCCTTTCCTTTTGTTTGAGCAACTCAAAATATTTCTGTTTATAATCCATACGCTCAAACTTCTTCTTGATGGAATCTGACTTTCTACACTCACTGGAAAAGTGCCCTGCCAAGCCACATTTGAAACATTTGAATTTTGATTTATCCACCATGTTTCTATTTGGCTTAACTGCTCCAAAGTTCTTCTTGAACTTGAGCTTGGAAATTCTGGAAATAAATGCTATATGATCAGCAATGTCATCCGTATCATCTTGTCTCAATTAATCTTCATTTTCTCCCACCAGCCCTTTGCCCTTGTTTTCATAGTCCTTTGAAGTAGACTTAACAGCTTATATCTTCATTTCCTTCTCTTTCTCTAACTCAGCAAACAGTGCAATGGACCCTCCTTTCTTCTTTCCTTTCTCAATCCTCTCCTGGTCTATTTCAAGCTCATAAGTTTTTAAGATGTCATACAGTCTCTCTAAAGTAAACTCCTTATAATCTTGAGAGTTTCTCAATGAGACTGTCATTGGTTTCCATTCCTTTGGAAGAGATCTAAGGAACTTAAGATTGGAGTCTTTTGTCTGATAGACTCTTCCATGCAACTTCAGAGCATTTAGTAGTTTTGGAAATCTACTAAAAATGTCAATGAGAGATTCACTATCTTCACAATGAAAGTTCTCATATTGCTGAATTAGCAGCTGCATTTTGTTTTCACTAACTTGTTCAGTGCCATGACAAATTATTTAAATGGTGTCCCAAACCTCTTTAGCTGTCTTGGAATTGATGATGTTATCGAACATGTCACCATCAACTCCATTGAACTGAATATTCATGGCCTTCTTGTCTTTCCTGACTTGTTCAATATCAGGATCTGACCATTCATGCCTTGGCTTGGGAACTGATGGCTCATTTCCAGTTGCAGCTGTCATTGGTACATGAGGACCTCTCTCTATACAATCCACATAGGCCTCATCTTGAGAAAGTAAATGGCGATGCATTTTTACCTTCCAGTGATGGTAATTATCTTTGTCCAGAAAAGGAATCTTGACTCCAACATCCTTCTTGTTCATCTTGCTGTTTGTTGTGACCTTTAAACTCTTTATTCTTCAAGAGCTTGCTCTGCTACCAATTGTTAGTCCCTAACAATGCAATAAGAATTACAGAAGGGGGGTTGAATGGAATTCTTGAAACTTTTTCTCAATTATAATTTGTTCTAAATTAAAATATATGTCAATGTTTTGATTTGCAAAGTACGGAATGACAAGTTAAATGTGAGTCAAAACACAAAGTAATAAAAACACAAGTCTTTAAAACTTTCTGGTGGATTTGAATGTATCCACCAGATATATATATATATATATCAAGAGAACTATGTGAAGCTTGAATAGCTCACAGCTGCTTACAAATAAGAACAACTAAACCTACAGAGAAATGCTAAAGGATTTAGCTTACAATTATTTCTCTAAGAAAATATTTGCTTAGTCTTCTTATTGTTCTATTTGCTACTCTTGGTTTATATATCACCAAGATTACACAATAATAAGACAAGATAATAAAACAAAACCTATCAAGTCTAATATTATGCTACTTCATTACTCTATTCCAGTATCTTTGAATATCTTCATAATAGCATGGGAATGGCAATGCTTCTTTGTTCTCAAAAACCCAGTTGAATAGGCTGCCACATTCCTTTTGTATACACTCGACGTATGTGACTGTGTTGTCACTGTCAACAGATGTTTGAATTGATTATCCGTCGGGTACATGATCATCCGTCGGGTTGCCTTGTTGATCATCCATCGGGTAGCTTTGTTGATCATCTGTCGGGTAGCTTTTTGGCACCTGACTCCATTTCATTTGTGCAGAATTACAAGACATCATCTATTTACATTTAATCAACCTATTCTGCACATCTACTAGCAGTCTACATGATTCATAAGCTACTACAGAATCTATACAAAGATGTTTGCAGAAATGTGCTACATGACTTATTGTTACATAAGCTACTCACTTGATGGATGTCAAATCATCATCCGTCAGGACTGTATTGAGTCATCCGTCGGGACTATATTTGCTTATCCGTCGAGTGCTACATAATACACTAAGTTGAATCTACTAAGATGTTTTGTTAATTAAATCATCAAGTTCACAACATATTCCCAACATAGCACTTGCACTTAAACTAAGACAAGCATGGGTAATGAGCACACACAGGCTAAGACTGTAGTACCTCCTATCTCTAAGTCTAACATCTCTAATAATACTAGCACTGAGAAGGAGACAGTCAATGTGAAAGCTAAGCCTATTAAGGTTTCATTTATTGATACTATTTCTACCCCTAAACCTTCAGGACCCAAGAAAGCTTGGGTACCAAAGTCTTCTTAATCAATATGTGTTTGCAGGGTAAGGTGAGAAAGGAAAAGATCATGTGGATTCTGGACAATGGGTGTTCTAGGCACATGACAGGAGAAAAGTCCCTGCTCACAGGAGTGGTTGAGAAAGCTGGCCCTATAGTTACCTTTGGAGATGACAGCAAAGGATTTAGTAAGGGATATGGCAATTTGAAAATTGGCAATATCATCATTGAAAACATCTCTCTTGTGGAAGGATTAAAGTTGGCTATGGCACAAGAAGCTCTCGCACTTAAACTTCAAGACAATGAACTCTCTGATCAAGAGAGAGCTAGTGAGAGGACTACCATATATGGAATTATGTCAAGAAGGACTCTGTAAAGCATGTGAAAAAGGGAAATCAAAGAAAGCATCACACAAAAGAAAGGAAATGACAAGTATAACTGAACCTCTTCAGTTGATTCACATGGATTTATTTGGTCTAGTGAACGTATTGTCACTATCAATGAAAGGATATGCTTTAGTGATGGTCGATGACTTCTCCAAATACACATGGGTGTTGTTTTTACAATCCAAGGATGAAGCACCTCAGCTGATAGTGGATCATATAAAGAAGATTGAGATGGAAGCGAAATTACCTGTTAGAAAGATCAGATCAGATAATGGGACATAATTCAAGAATGCATTTCTAAATGAATTTTGTACAGAGAAAGGTATTTCGAGACAGATTCAGCTCCAAGGAATCCACAACAAAACGGAGTAGTAGAAAGGAAGAATTGTACCTTGGTTGAAGCAGCAAGGACTATGCTAAGTGAATCAAGACTTCCTACTTACTTCTGGGCTGAAGCTGTCAACACAGCGTGTTACACTCAAAATCATACCCTGATTAATAAAGATCATGACAAGACTCCTTATGAGATAATGGCTGACAAGAAACGTACACTGAAATACTTTCATGTATTTGGTACTAAATGCTTTGTGCTGAAGGAAGGAAATGAACATCTAGGAAAGTTTGATGCTAAAGCAGAAGAAGGCATATTTCTTGGTTATTCTCGGGAATCTAAAGCTTATAGGGTTTATATGATTACTAATCAGAAGATGATTGAAAGCCTTAATGTAACATTTGATGACACCAAGTTGGCAAGCCTGCAAAGAGAAAAGGATTCTGAATCTCTGGAATTTGAAAATCTATTAGATGATCCTTTGGATATAATAGAACCTGAGATTGCTAGAACTGTGTCTATAGTACATGGCAATGCTGATTCAGGATCAAGTGGTGATAATGGTGGAAGAAATGATCTTGATAATCATTCAGGAACCCCATCAAGAACCACTATAAACAGATCAGAATCATCCAGTCACGGTGACAACAACTCAGGGGGAGCAGGAAGAGGATCTACAGTTCACACTCAACATCAGACTGAACAAGGGGAAACATCAAGATCATATCTGCCTCGTCAAAGAGTTTGGAACAGAGACCATCCCTTTGAGTTGATCATTGGTGATCCTGACACAGGAGTAAGAACTAGACATGTCACTCAGAATGTATGTCACTTTTCAGGGTTTCTTTCAGAAATGGAACCTAAGAAAGTAGATGAGACACTGGAAGATCCGGATTGGGTTATTGCTATGCAAGAAGAACTCAATCAGTTTGAGAGACAGAAGGTATGGAAGTTGGGAGCCCGACCAAAGGACAAGTCAGTGATAGGCACTAAATGGGTATTCAGGAACAAGCTAGATGAAGACGGCATTATAACGAGAAACAAAGACAAACTGGTAGCTAATGGTTACTCTCAAGAAGAGGGTATATATTATGATGAAACCTATGCACCAGTGGCTAGACTTGAGGCAATCAAGATGTTTCTGGCATTCGCAGCACATTCAGAATTCAAAGTTTATCAAATGGACGTGAAGAGTGCATTCCTGAATGGAAAGCTAGAAGAAGAAGTGTATGTGGAACAACCTCCAGGTTTTGAAGATCCAAATCTGGCTGATTTTGTATACTTTCTACTCAAAGCTCTCTATGGTCTTAAGCAAGCTCCAAGGACATGGTATGACACTCTTTCTGATTTTTTACTTGAAAATGGTTTTACTAGAGTTGTCATAGATAAAACTCTGTTTCATAAAATGCATAAATCAGATATAATATTAGTTCAAGTATATGTTGATGATATTATATTTGGATCTACTAATGATGATCTTTGCAAGAGGTTCTCTAAGTTAATGCAGAGTAAGTACGAGATGAGTATGATGGGAGAGTTGAACTACTTTCTTGGTTTACAAGTGAATCAAAGGAAAGATGGCATATTCATTTTGTTAGGTCCCAATGTGTTTGTAGAAGGGGGTTGAATACAAACAATACCAAATAATCGAATTAAATGCGGAATAAAAAATGTGAAACAAAATTCAAGTTAAATAAAAATATTATTAAACTTGAAAGGTGTTACAACAACTGTATCAATTACAAGGAATTAATCTCAAATTAATTATCATAAATTTAGAATAAATTCAACATGAACTTTTTCTATTTTTGCAATAATTAGAATCAAATGCTAAACGCGATTTGAGATTAAGTTCTAGGGATTTTGATCCGCTAGATGTTACACAAGAGCAAGATAAATATTTCTAGTGGTTTGGATTTAACAATAAAAACTAGAAATATGATCTTGAAATATGCAGATGAAAAGATGAAATATTGCTGCTTGTTTTTCTTTTCTGCTTTGTTCTTGACTTCTGTGTTCTGGATATCTGTTGTTGAATGGCTGCTTCTGTCTTTAAGTAATCAACCGAATAGAATAGAGCTGGCATGACAATCCTTTTAAATTAGCAAGACTTTCGGTGAGACAATCAGTTGAGCTAGTATGACTTTCGGTATGACTATCAAATGAACTAGCAAGACTATCCTCTTCCAGTGTAACTTTCGGCAAGACAATTATTTGTACAAGGATGACTTTCGGTATGACTATTGATTGTCATACCGATTGTCATATTAGTACAATCAGATTTGTCTTGCTGAATTTAAATGAATTTTAATCCAATTTAAATTCTGAAAATCCTTAATATTAATTCTGAATTAATTAATCAATTAATCCAATTAATCAATACATTAATCTTTGCAGATATAATTTATTTTCTTAATTAAATTATATGACTTAATTAATTAATAGAGAATTAATACTAACCTTGAGCAGCAACCATTCTTCTGAATATCTTCTGAAAATCACTGAAAATTATGAATCAATTCCACCACTTCAATGTTGACACTCGATGTACTGTCTGGTTCATGAGTGACTAACTTCCGTGACGTTTCTTCATATCGTAACTTGGACAACTTGATTTTCTTCAGATTAAATCCTTGTAATTAATTGATACTCTGACTAGATCTCTGTCACTTGATTAAATCCACAGCCTTGATTTATATCACTGAGGCTTGATCAATTTCTTGAACTTCTTCCAGTGAATTAATTCCTCAAGTGCGTAGATGCACCTTGTTTCTGAATCCTTTGACAGATATTACTTTGCGAGATCTCTTTGACGGTAGATCCACTATTTACTTATTACATTCTTATTTGAGTTGAGTTGAATCCTCGAATATACAAATAGGCTATGACATATGCCTTACAATCTCCCCCTATTTGTTTGTTAGACAATAACACACAAATACCTAGAGGATAACTCAACTAACAAATAAGAAAAAGATATAAACAGAAATGTAAAGTAAATAGCAGAAAAGTTCTAGACTAGATTTAACATTTTCCAGATTCCAAGTAGATGTTCCTCTAGACTGAACATATCTTCAAGTAGTTCCATCTTCTTTTTGTACAACCACATTTCCTGTTGAGAAGCGCATATCTGTCTTGCTTCTCCCCCTATGAGAATCAACTGATTAAAGAAGATCACCTTCGTTTACCACCTCTCCCATACAATAGGATCCACAGATAAAAACCAATGGTACTCCCCTTTTAAAAACAGCTTCTTCCCTTACTAGAAAATCACCTTGTGTTTACCACCTCTCCCGTACAATAGGATCCGTAGTTACAAACAACAATGGTGTGGTGTAGTGTACATGTTTGATCTTTTTCTTCCTCCCTGCTATTTCTCCCCCTTAGTTGAGGAATCCTCCAAACTATTACTTAAGCTTTTATCTCCCCCTTAGAAAAGGAATGTATGCCGTCGTCTAAAGGAGTTCTCATATTTCACTTGGTTGGAACAGAAATAACAAGTAGTTTCTCTTACTTTCTCACTGTGAGTGTGTGATTCTGTTTTAGTGTACCTCACATTTGTTTGACTCTTCTCTCCACTCGTGTTTACACTCATTCTCACAAGTGTATCACTCCTCTCATAGCTCCAACATTCAGCTGTACCTGCAAGGAAAATCACTTTAGCCATCCTTAAGGAGGTCACAGGTGGTGCAATGGGAGTTCGCAAATCCCCATCCTTGTTAAACTCGTCAGATGAATCTGAGTTATAATCTACAAGTTGCTAGTTTCCCTTTTAGGGTTCTAGATTTGAATTCTGGGAAGGTAAACAATGATCCAACAAATTTAGCATAAAGATGAAAGTTCCCTTTTAATGTCTGTGAAGACATTTCCTTGTGACTCATCAGGTAATATCTGAATCATTGTCAACAAGTTGCCGATCTGCACCTATGTCAGATCCACTATCCGCAGATGCATCTAAGGGATTTAAGCCTGGGGAGGTAGACACTGACCACTGACATATGGCTTTTGGATCAGTATCCACTCCTGACACCTGTAAAGGCAATTGGTCCATTAACGAACCTTGAACAATCGAATCTGACCTTAAAATGGTCGAAACTCTTGTTTCCATCAACTCATCCTTTGTGTGTGTAACCTTTCCTTGTGCATCAAGAATTGTTTATGTTTGAAGTGGTGACACTACATCGGATACCCTGGCCGACAGGCAAATTTCAATAGACGCACCCTGTTGAGAGAATGAATCTAGTAACTGTTTTTGTGCCTTTTCAGCCATTACATCTTTTTGAGAAGATGTATGGGGCTAGCAGTTGTCTCGGTTTAAATACTACTCATCTATATAGGAGACAGAGCTACTGGGTTGACTACAGAACCTTCCTTATGTGGTGCACTAAGGCACTATCTCCCTCATGCTCATTCATACTACATTTAGTGGTAAGAGAGTGTTGGTTGGTTATGTTTCTGTGTTTGTCTTTACAGTCTGGGATAGATGTTGTGGGTTTTCAACCTCATGACTGTCAATGAAAGAAAGTCATTGGAGACTGAAACTGTATCACAGAACATATGGCAATATAGAGAGAAAATGATTTACAATAGTGATTTCAAAAGATTTTACATGAAATAAGAAATCACTAATGTAGAAAGAAGTTTGAGTTCAATGATAGCATTATCAATATACCACTGCACATATAAAACAATATGATTGTGCCTAGTGATAAGAGAGTTAAAAATATGACGACTCTACTAGTTCATATTAAACAATAACTTCAGTTAGAGTGCCATACCATGTCCTTGACAATTGCTTGAGTAATACACTAGTTCATACCAACCTGAAGTGAGATTGTGAAGAAGAGATTACATAGTCCAATAGATCTGCAGCTGCAAAGTCCATGAAATGTGGTGCACTGACTTCCTCTTTTGACTCACCAACCAGGAGTACACTTGTACACATCTTACTAGAGTCCAATTCCAAGTGTAATGTGCATCAGGTGCCTGATATGTCATAATATTCTCAAGTCTCGTCACTAGTGCTATTGTTAGATACTGCTTCCTGATAATAACCTAGCACAATATACAAAATTTCACTGATAACATATCCAGCTTGCAAACAGCCATATCCCTCAGATAAACCTTTGCTGTTATCTCCAAAGGTAATCAGGGGGCCAGCTTTCTCAATCCACATTTGATAGCAGGGCTCTATCTCCGGTCATATGTCTTGATGATCCACTTGTCAAGAATCCACACTATCGGTTACACCTGTATACTGCCCTGCACTTCAAATGGATTAGACCTTCTTCGGAACCCAAACTTGGTTGGGCCCGGCATACTTGTAGAATTGTCCTTTGTCAAGCAAAACAACATTTTTAATTTTAATGGTCTCAACATCCTCAATGACTGAACATTTGACCTTGTAAGCAGCCTTAACAAATTTTTGTTTAGGCTTAGGCACAAATGTCTCCTTTCTAGCCTTAGAAGGACTAGCAGTCTTAGACCTATCATGCTTCTTGTTATTCACATGCTGACGAGGAGTAGTCTTATCATTAGAAACATGCTTACCATTATAATAAACATACATCATATTAAAAGCACAAGACATACAATTAGAAACACAACATGCTTTATGAGAGGTATTAACAGCAGGCAATTTATGCATGGTAGACATGGCATTTTTGTTTTCCAACTCATGTGTGTCTGAGTTAGTCTCAGTTGCTTTCACAACTTTGACTGGAACTTTCGACACACTCGACTTGGAAACAACCTTCTCATTAGCAAGATCTTCAGCACGCATTTCTTCTTGAATAACAGAAGAGGTCGCATCAAATGGTTCAGCAATTGATGCTTTATAGAGGGGTTCATCAACACCCTTAAGCACATGTGGTACTTCCCTCCCTTTAGCACAGACATGAGGAGGGGAGTTTATGCCTAATTCTCCAATAGCAACATTGTAATCATAACCTATTCCAGATGTTTGATTAACAGATTGCTTACTGTAGAACTCTTTAGCCTTCGAACAAGAATTGAAGTTGGCTCTAACCTTAGTCTCAAGACCGGTGATCTTGTCTTTGAGAATAGTTTCGAGTTTTCTATAACAGTCAACTCTATTCTCTAGAAAAGATACTTGTTCTTTTAATTTTCTTGATTAATATGCACTAGTCTTAATTCATTGACCTCTTTCTCAAGGTCTTTGATATGTAAACTTAACAGTTCATTATCACGACGTACATTATCTAAGTTACCTCCTAGATGATAAACCAATTCAGCATCAGTATATTTTTCCTCTTTTCTTGACGATGAAGCTTTTCCATCAATAGCCATAAGAGCAAGATTCCCTTCTTCTTCATCTTCACTATCAGTATCATCTCAGCTTCTTCCCTTTGCCATATAAGCCCTTTCAGAGTTACTCTTCTGATTTGAATAATAAGAGTTCTTCCTTACTTGCTTTGGCTTCCTACATTCTGTGGCAAAGTATCCCAACTCATTGCAGTTATAGCATCTGATGGTGCTCCGATCAACCATCCCTATTTTGTATCCACCACTGCTGGTGTTAGAGGATGAAGATCCACCTTTCTGGAATTTGTTGTCATTGGACTTGTACTTAAGCTTGGGATTCCTCTTGAATCTGACATTGGAGAATCTTTTGACAATTTGGGCCATTGATTCATCTTCCAATTGCTCCAGCTCTTCCAAGGAATAAAAATCATCACTTGATTGATTTGTAGTAGGAGGATCATATTCTGCTACTAACACATTTTCCTCAGCCTTGGAAAACTGTACCATTCTCTCCAACTGTTGAGATTGTTGTTGTTGTTGACCTTCAGCTACAAGAGCAGTAGATGTGCTAACCATTCTATCTTTCCCGTAGACTTCCTTTTGCTGAATCTGCTCCAACTCATAGGTTTTTAACACACCATAGAGTCTATCCAAAGAAATCTCACTCAGATCTCTAGCTTCTCTAATGGCAGTGATTCTATGTTCAAGATGAGTTGGCAGTGTTAAAAGGAACTTTTTGTTGACCTCCCTGATTGAATAAAATTTTCCATTTATGTTCAGGTTGTTGATCAACGCATTGTACCTCTCAAACACTTCAGTAATTCCTTCTCCTGGATTTGATTTAAAATGTTCATACTCAGAGGTTAGGATCTCCAACTTGTTCTCCCTAACTTCCTCTGTGCCTTCATTAATCACCTCAATAGTTTCCCACATGTGTTTGGAATTTTTACAGTTCATCACATGTCTGTTCATCAAGGGATCAAGGGAATCAATTAATATTAATTGAAGGCTGGCATCCAATGAGGCTTCTTCCTTCTCAGCAGGAGTAAAATCTTCAGGCTCTTTTGGATAGGTTCTAGCTTTGGTAATCACAACATCATCTACTATCACCTCTGGTTCAATAACCATCGCAGTTTTTAGACCCTTCTATAACAAGTTCAGATATTTGGGATTTGCAACTTGTAAAAATAATAGCATCTTCTTCTTCCACATGATATAATTTTCTTTATCAAAAAGTGGGATTTTAACGGTTCCAACTTTTTGTGAAGTCATTATGAATTTTTGAATAAATAAAAATTCAAGGAGTTGAAAAATCACAAAAGTCTAGGATCTTGATTTGTTCGTTAATCAGAAGGCTCTGATACCAATTGTTAGGTCCCAATGTATTTGTAGAAGGGGGGTTGAATACAAACAATACCAAATAATCGAATTAAATACGGAATAAAAAAATGTGAAATAAAATTCAAGTTAAATAAAAATATTATTAAACTTGAAAGGTGTTACAACAACTGTATCGATTACAAGGAATTAATCTCAAATTAATTATCACAAATTTAGAATAAATTCGACATGAACTTTTTCTATTTTTGCAATAATTAGAATCAAATGCTAAACGCGATTTGAGATTAAGTTCTAGGGATTTTGATCCGCTAGATTGTTACACAAGAGCAAGATAAAGATTTCTAGTGGTTTGGATTTAACAATAAAAACTAGAAATATGATCTTGAAATATGCAGATGAAAAGATGAAATATTGCTGCTTGTTTTCCTTTTCTGCTTTGTTCTTGACTTCTGTGTTCTGGATATCTGTTGTTGAATGGCTGCTTCTGTCTTTAAGTAATCAACCGAATAGAATAGAGCTGGCATGACAATCCTTTTGAACCAGCAAGACTTTCGGTGAGACAATCGGTTGAGCTAGTATGACTTTCGGTATGACTATCAAATGAACTAGCAAGACTATCCTCTTCCAGTGTAACTTTTGGCAAGACAATTATTTGTACTAGCATGACTTTCGGTATGACTATTGATTGTCATACCGATTGTCATATTAGTACAATCAGATTTGTCTTGCTGAATTTAAATGAATTTTAATCCAATTTAAATTCTGAAAATCCTTAATATTAATTCTGAATTAATTAATCAATTAATCCAATTAATCAAAAAATTAATCTTTGTAGATATAATTTATTTTCTTAATTAAATTATATGACTTAATTAATTAATAGAGAATTAATACTAACCTTGAGCAACAACCATTCTTCTGAATATCTTCTGAAAATCACTGAAAATTATGAATCAATTCCACCACTTCAATGTTGACACTCGATGTACTGTCTGGTTCATGAGTGACTAACTTCCGTGACGTTTCTTCATATCTTAACTTGGACAACTTGATTTTCTTCAGATTAAATCCTTGTAATTAATTGATACTCTGACTAGATCTCTGTCACTTGATTAAATCCACAGCCTTGATTTATATCACTGAGGCTTGATCAATTTCTTGAACTTCTTCCAGTGAATTAATTCCTCAAGTCTGTAGATGCACCTTGTTTCTGAATCCTTTGACAGATATTACTTTGCGAGATCTCTTTGACGGTAGATCCACTATTTACTTATTACATTCTTATTTAAGTTGAGTTGAATCCTCGAATATACAAATAGGCTATGACATATGCCTTACACATTTGTCAATCCAAGTATATATGATAACTTCTCAAGAAGTATAATCTGGAAGATTCAACTCCTGCAAAGACTCCCATGCCAACAGCCTTCAAGCTTGATCAGGACAAAACTGGTAAGAAAGTTGACATCACAAGCTACAGAGGTATGATAGGCTCATTACATTATCTCACAGCAAGTACACCAGATATTATGTTTGCAACATGCTTATGTGCTAGATTTCGAGCTGAACCAAAAGAATCTCATCTTATAGCTGTTAAAAGGATATTTAGGTACCTTAAAGGAACTCCAAATCTTGGAATTTGGTACCCTAAAGGTACAGGTTTTGAACTAGTTGGCTATACAGATTCAGATTTTGCAGGTTGTAAGATTGACCGGAAAAGTACATCAGGAAGCTGTCAGTTTCTTGAAAGAAGATTTGTATCCTGGCCTAGCAAGAAGCATCACTCAGTATCCACATCAACTGCTAAAGCTGAATACATAGCTGCTGGGAGATGTTGTGCTCAAATCTTGTGGATGAGGAACCAACTCCGGGATTATGGTCTGTTGGTATCAAAGATCCCAATATTCTGTGACAATACAAGTGCAATAGCAATCTCAAACAATCCAGTTCAACACTCGAGAACAAAGCACATTGATATCAGGTATCACATTATCAGAGAGCATGTCACAAATAGCACTGTGGAGTTACACTTTGTATCCACGGAGGATCAAATTGCAGACATCTTCACTAAACCACTTGATGAAAACACTTTCTCTAAGTTGGTTAGTGAACTTGGGATGTTAAATCTTTCTAATTAAATTTAGAAGTCAATAGCTGCAATTTTTCCTGGTTAAATTCACTTGTTATTTAATTTCAATATCTTAAGGACATCTTAATTTACATGCCATTAATTATTTCTCGTAACTCAATCATTTATGTGCTTGCTTAAGATATATATGTTTTTGCACATTCATATTGATAATGCTATTTAATTTAAATTCAGTGGACTTTAAATAATTAATATTTAAAGGGGTTCATTGAAATTAATTTTATAAGTTGCAGCATAATAATTTTTCACAAAAATATAGTGTTATCAATGTAATAATAATATTTGTAGAAGTAGTGAAAAATAATTGTGATTTATTATTTTTAACATTCTTTTTAATGATCAATTTTTAAAAGATGTTTAAAATAATTTACAATAGCACAGAGGTTGTTGGGTCACAACAGGAGTTTTAGACTTAGAATTTTTCTAAAGTACAACTCTCCTGTGTCGCCACAGAGTCTGTGTCGCCACAGAGAGAAAGCCTTAGAAATTCTCTAAGTATAGCTCTCATGTGTCGTCACAGAGTCTGTGTCTCCACAAAGTCTGTGTCGCCACAGAGAGAAAGCCTTAGAAATTCTCTCTCTCTTGTGTCACCATGGAGTCTGTGTCGCCACAGAGTCTGTGTCTCCACAGAAGGATTCCAAGCTGTCGCCACAGGAAGTTGTCGCCACACAGCAACTTTGTAAAATTTGTTTTGTGTGTTGCGAGTATATATACACACAGATCGAGTTCTAGTATATACACACAACTCAAATCGCAGGAGAAGGACTTAATTTCTTTTTGTTCAAATCAGTAATAAAACTCTGCCGAATTTTATAATTTTTGTAGTTTTTGAAAGCCCGGATCATAAGGATTCGATTGAAACCAAAATCATCTACTTTTACCGAGTATTTTTGGAGATCGAAGTACTTAGTTTTTGACTGTTTAAGGCTTTGATTGGCAAATATGTTAATTGGTTTAATCTTAATTTAATTTTTAGGTCTTGTTTGGTTAATACTTCTATAATTAGTTTGTTCAAATATTTTGGTCAATTTATTTTATCTTATAATTTGAAGGGCACATTTATTTGTTTTAAATCCAAATTTTAATTTCATTTCATTTAAATGGGGAATAATATTCAGATTCCAAAAATAAATTTTGTTTCTATTTTTTAACGTGATCCAGTTAAAATGGTACATTTCGAGACATGGATCCGTTTTCTAAATGAACATTCCATTGTGCGCTTCGCATTATCTACTAATGTGAAATTGAATGTTGAGCTTCTCAAACATGCGCATACAACAACTACAAATTCTTCTGATGATGAACAATTGGCTTTTTCCTTTGTAATTGGTGATGATTCAATCAGAATCACAGAGGACGATTTAAATGAACATCTTCAGCTACCTCGTGATAATTTTGATGACATTCCAGAAGACTGGGAATTACTCAGCTTTTTTAGAGCAATAGGGAGCACATTGACGGGGAATGACAACCTTCCAAGGCACTTCAACAAAAGTCATCTTCCAAAGGAATGTAATCTATTCTTCAATATATTGTCTCACTGCTTGGCTCCCAAGACTGCTGGATTCCACGAACTGACTATTTTCAATCAAGTTGTTGGGGTTACTGTCGCAAATAATCTTCGCATCAACTTTGGGCGGTTATTTATGAAGCACATTTTGGAGAACCAATCTCAACCTCAAAGCTTTATCTTATACGCAGGGTTTCTTCATATTGTGCTTAACAGAAAACTGTCAGAAACTCAAAAGGCATCAACTCACAGTGACATCTTGGAAGATCCTCTTATCTTGTCTCCACTGATAGTGACAAAATTGCAAAAGAAAGGGAACTATTCAAATATAAGCGTTGCTTTCCTAACAGACCACATGATAGATGTCTTTGCTACTATCAATACTCAATATGAAGAAGAAGAAGAAGAAGAAGCTGATGATGAACCTCAAGCTGAACATGAACCATAGGAAAACATTGCTCATGAACTTGAAGAAAATATGAATGCAAAAGCAGATCAACCTAATCCTGAGCTTGGTGATCAAGCAGAGGCTGAAGTTGAACCAGAGTAAGAAGCTGAACCTAAAAATTCTCCACAACCTCAACCTGAAGCTGCTAGTCCACCTCCTTAAGCTGCTGAGTCTACTCACTCTAATACATCTATCTACAGACCAGCTTTCTCAGGTATGGGTACTTCTGCTATGAGTAATACTTTTGAAGCATGCTCTAATTTCATTAGTATAGATCAATTACATCTTGACCCACATCACACACAACTACTTATTGAAGAAGTAGATAGGACCGGGAGTGAATTTGGCATACCACAAGTTCATAACCACCCTCTAGAGCCCAATCAAACACCTTCAAATCTTCTAGCTCAAACCCTGGAGTATAAGGACCCCATGCATATAGAGGGAGAAACTGCACTATGTAGCAAATAAGGAAGGTACTTTGAGAGAACCCACAGCTCTGTCTCCTTTGAAGCAAATAAGTGAATTTCCTGAGATAACTGTAAACCTCCAGGTATCTTCTCAAAAGGATTCTCTGGCTAAAAAGGTAACTAAACAGTTACTAGATCTATCTTCTCAACAAGGTAGATCTATTAAAATTCGCCCATCGTCCACGGCATTCTGTAATGAGTCAAACACACTATCCAATATCCAAGCTCTTGAAGCATTAAATAAGTCAATTAGAAGAGTTCTATTTGGTGAGGAAGTATTGACGGAAACAGGGCATACAACCATTTTACGTTTGGAATATCCTGTTAAAGGTCCTTCAATGGATCAACTGCCTTCAAAGGTGTTAGGAGAGAGTGTTATAAATGCTGCCAAACATAGCACAACACTTACCTCCCCAGGACTAATAAACCTAGATGCATCTACGGATAGTGGATCCGATATACACGCGGATCGGCAACCCACTGGCGATGAACTAGATTTAACTAGTGAGCCTAAGGGGAATGTATCCTCATAGATATAAGGGGAAGCTGGGGATCAGATGCCAAATATGACGGCCCCAGTGCTCCTCCCAGAGATTCTAACTCTGGATGAGTCATCTCCTGATGACAGGCAACTTGTCTCAGACAAGGATCGAGAATTGCGAACTCCCATTATACCACTGCTGACCTTCTTAAGGATGGCTCCAGTGTCTTCTGCAGGTACACTTGGAACTCGGAGCTTTGAGCGGAGTGAACATGTGAGAACAAGTGACACACATGATCCTAAACCGAGTGATGGAGTGCTGAGCGATACACTGCGAGAAGCCTGTGAGACACCTACCATCCAAACTACACCTATAGATCTCTCAAACTATGTCACTAAATCCTATCTTGAAGAGCAGCTGGCTTTCAAAGACAGCTATCTCAAAGAACAGCTGGCTCTTAAAGATCAACATTTTCAGACAGAACTATCTCTTAGGGATCATCAGATCGCCAGTCTTTCTGATCAACATCAACAAGCAGCATTCGCTAGTTTACGGGAATTCGTTGAGCGATCTCTCTCTCATACAGGAAAAGGAAAAGAAATTTCCAACACTGAGCTAAAGATCTCAGTTAGCAAGCAAGCGTCGCTCCCGGTCTCATCTGAAGCATCTCTTTCCAGTACTGGGCCAATGACCTCAGTCAGTAAGCAACTAACTGTTTCTCTTAAGATCCCTGTTTCCACCTTACATGCTCAATCAATACCAGCTCTGAAGGATAACCCAACTGAGGGGGAGAAAAGTTTAGTAGAACAAGAAAAAGTAGATGTTGCTGTTAATCTACTTCAAGATTCCTTTCAGACTGTTGGTACTTATGATGAATTTGGAGATAAGGTGGAGGAAGAACTGGAAGAGAGAATTGATGAAAGGGTGTTCCTCAAGGAAAGATTTTCTAAGGAGAGTTCAACATCTCAGGGGGAGCAGTCAGGACATCTGAGCCAAATCATCACAACTCAGAGAAATCTGATGTCTCAGATATATGCTTTAAAACCCTTATTTTCTAAAGATGAACTAGAAGAAGGTGAAATAGATGAAAGTGATGTTCCGATGGGGTGTGAGCCAAGATTCGAGGAAGTGGCTTCGGAAGAAAGGAAGATCATATCTGAGCATGAAGAATTTAAAGATGAAGATGCTTTCTCAGATGACTGTCTGTTCTATGGACTTCTAGAGAAAATAAATCACCCTTATATATAGATTCAAGAAGAAATGGAAAGATCAAAAGCAAGAATTCAAAGAGTTATTCAAAGAAGGAGGAACAGAGAAGAGAGAGAAGCATATCTTCGAGCTAATAGGAAAGGAAGTAAATAGGAAGATATAAAGAAGAAGATGGACAAACCAGAAACATATCACTATTCAGACCCTGGTAACTCTAATATGCTGAGAACTGTGGAACATTACAGAAAGGAGTATGAAAATATTCATGAGTTCTATGATCAGTTCAGCAAATTAATCACTGGAACTAATGTGAACATTCTGAAGAATGGATGGAAGATCACTATCAATCACATAGATGGTCTACAGATGAAAGTGTCTACCAGTGTGTTGAAGAAGTTGAACATTGTTGAACTGTTTGTCCTAGCCTCATAAATCCCATGGTTGAAATCGAATGAGAATGAATATTTCAGAGACAAACTTTGGAAAATAATGATGAATGTATCTCCTCAAGCCTTTTTCTATCCATTTGCTATCAAAGTAGTTGCAGATGGCAGGTTGCAAAACATCACTATGTCTGACCAACATCTGAGATTCATTCGATATCTACAACTCACTTATCTTGAAAGTCAACTCAGGAGTAAAATAGCAAAACTGAAGGCACCAGGAGTCAAAAGATCAGAAGCAGACCTTAAAGCTGCTGAAGTTCTATATGCTTACAGACTCAATGACAAAATGATCAGAGATATAGAGAAGGATATGAGGAAAGTTGGAAGAGCCTACCATGAGATAGTGCTAATTAATGAAGAACCATAAATGAATCTTCTAAAAGATAGTAAACCTATCATCATCACTAATAGTGAAGGGGAACTAGTCTTTCAAATTAATCAAGCAAAGATCAAGCTCAATACTTTCAGAACAAGCTCATCAGAAGCAATTTATTAAGCCTTAATGGACGTCAAGCTCTCCACATGTAAGGAGGATAAAATTACATTGATCCCCATCATAAGGATACTTATTGAGGTATTGGAAGAAGAGTCAATCAATGACACCAAGAGAGTACGAGGACATCCTAAAAGGATAACACACTTTGTATTGTCCAGAAAATCATCTCTATTGTTTGATCTTGTTCCTAAATGCACCAAAGTCAAATACCTTGAGATAATGCTTCATGAACTGAATAATCCACCTCTAGTCAATGCACTTGAGATTGAAGCTCGTGATTGTGTGCAAGCTAGATTGAATGAGTTGAAAGAGTCTCCTCCAAAACCTTCAGTTCCTAAGAAGAAAGCCTCTAAGAGAAAATCTGATCAGCCTTAAGAAGGAGAAGGAAGCAGGAAGCAGATGAGGACAAGAACTAAGAAGACATAGAATATATGTTCAGGCTAGAGGAACACTTCTTTGTAATTTGTATCGTAAGAAATCTGGAATTGAATATGTAATCCAAAATGTATTTAATATCTTTATCTGTTTAGAGATTGTACTTTTCCTTATTATCAGTTGAGTTATCCTTAGGGATTTGCTTGTCGAACTCTAACAATCAAATAGGGGGAGATTGTAAAGCATAATGTAATGTAACATGTAATCGAGAATTTATAACTCAACATGAAAATAGAAACAGATAAACAATATTAAACTGTGAAGCACAGGAACCCTTCAGATGAAGACAGGATAAACACAAAGAACCAAATGATGCAGTTGACTCTTTAAGTCCTCTAACAGATCATGGGAAGAAGTTCATTGTCATGTTCAAGTAGCCATGAAGAATGAGACATCAAGGTACTTTAAGCATCAATTACATGTATTGATTTCGAGTGTTACAGATCAAGGGTTCAGTGAAAGAAGCAATGAATAAACACCAATCTGTATTAACTCAGAAACACAAGACAAATTGAATTAGGATCCTCTCAATACTAGTTGTTTGTGAACCAGACCAGTGCACCAAACATCAGTATTCAAGAAAGTATTATGATTCAATTACAGAAGGAAATGATTGATACATTGAAGAATTGTTTGATAAAGAGCAAAAATACTCTAAGTCATGACAGCTCTCTCTATCTGGTCGCCATAGGAGTCCTAGTCACCACAGAAATAGACTAAGTCTATCCGGTTGCCATAGGAGTCCTAGTCGCCATAGAAAGACTCTATATGGTCGCCATAGGAGCTCATTCGCCATAGAACTCTATCGCCACAGATCTATCACCACAGACACGAGAACTCTGTCGCCACAGAGCTGTCACCATAGAGCTGTCGCCACAGAGCTGTCGCCACAGAGAAGGCACAAGGGACTTGTCGCCACAGAGCTCGGTCGCCATAGATGTGTTGTTTATTTATTTCTAATGCAGCAAAGTTAATGAAATGTGTGGACAAAAATAGGCCACTTATCCATTGAATTTGAAAGACTACAAGAAGCAAATTGAATGTATTCATTTAGTTAGTTATCTTTTCCAGCAACACAATTCTGTTTACGAGAGCTCCATTAAAGCTTCATATTTATTATCCTTGTAAACATATTGTTATGCTGCTGAATTTATTGTAGCTAATCAATACATTGATTAGATTGTAGCAACCTCAAGGTTTATATTAATAAAACAATATATTCCTCGAATTGTTTTGTGTTCATTTTGATTCCGTACTTTTAACGAAGAACTTGAAATAAATTGAAATAGATTGTAGGTATCGTATTCAACCCCCCTTCTACGATACTTTGGGACTAACAATTCTTTCAGGATCTATCGAGACAGATGTGCCCAAATTCTCATCAATCTGCACAGAGTCTATAATAGTCTCCACTCCAAACTCATTCATTTCTGCTATTCCGATGGATATTGTTCATCCGTTGGTTAGTGATTGTATCCTGACGGATGCGCCTAACAGTAGTCATCCGTCGGCTAGCCTAACTACTATCCCGATGGATGTTCCTCACCCATCGGTACTCTCTACACAAACTGAAAATTCAACAATTGTGACAAGTGTAGATGAGTTAGTAGTTGTACAATCACTCTTAGGATTGAGGGAAGGGAGTGAAATGAGTGAGAGGCTGGGTTACTCCCAGGAAAAAGGAGAGGAAAGGAGTGACCAAATGCAGGCTATTTCTTCCAGCCTAGCAAAAGAAAGTGAGAGGAGTTCCACCTTAGAAGATGAATGTGAGGGTGTGAGGGTGGTGAGCCTAGGGGAGCCCTTGATACAAGAAAATAGAGAAATGAGAGAAATGCAGGTACATGAGAAATAAGGATGGACATCATTGTTAGTGAGTCAATGAATGTCAATGATGTAGACAGAGAGACTCTACATCAGCATGATCAAGCTGTCATAGATTCCATCTCTTTGGATGCTGAGATATTTACTCATCATGTTCCAGCACATCAACTTTTGGATGGACAAAGAAATGAAAATGCAGAAAAGATGCTTAACTTGGTACACACAACTGAATCAATGCAAAGAGCAAAGGATGCCATCACAGCCATGCCACCTAGAGCTGGTGATGATGTTGACTATGGTACTGGTGAGTCTGAAGACTTCTTTGGAGATGATGGTGAAGAGTTCATGGACATAGGGGGAGAAGCAGGCCCTAGCTCTAGATCAAACATTCCTCCTTGGGTGTTTTCTAAAGAGTGTGATAAGCAGCATTTCAAGACAACTCTTTTCCACATCATCCAACAGACACACAATACTCTTCAAGCCACTACCAATGCTAGCACCAAGAAGCTTCTACAGGCACATCTCAACTCTCTGCAACTCTATCAAATCCAAGCTCTTCAACACAACCAAGATGTCAATTCAATCAAGACAGAGATTGACCAAGTCAAAAAGAGTGTCTTTGAAAGATTGGATGCTACATTTTCAAACACTACAATGTTGGACATCAATAGAAAGTTGAGGAGAAATTCTAATCTTGCAACCAAAGTAGACTCTTTGGACACTAGAATGCAAGCTGTGGAAGCCTCTCGAACAGCCATTCATCTTCATCAAGAACAGCAAACTCAGTTGCTACAAAACCTGGTGGCTGCACAAACTTCTACCTCCACTCTACTTGATGATAACAAAAAGGGGGAGAAAGAATCAATAATCCAAGCCAGTCAAGAAGAGCCAACCAGTGAGGGGGAGCATGTGATAACTGTTCAGATCAGTCAAGTATTTGTTCCAGAAATTACTCTGCCAAAGCCACCAGTATTGGATAGCATTGATATGATCCAAATAGCAGCTGCTAAACTTGATTCAAAGACAAATCCAAAGATGCTTGATGTTGCAGCTGTTGAGAAGGAACTAGATGAAAAATGGAAGAAGATTGATGCAGATATTCAGAAGAAATTTGGTCAGCTACAGAAAATAGACAAGACTTTTCATCACCAATCTCAAGTCAAACATATCTCAGTGCATGAAATGAGTCTAGGCAACTTGGAAAAAGGCCAAATTTCATGCATCAAATCTCCAAAATCTAATCTGAATTTGAAGCCTAAAAGGAACTATTCAAAGCTCTCAGACAAAAATCCTGTGGATCTTATGTTTAAGACACCTAGGCCAGATGAAAAGAAGTTGTTGGCAAGGTCAATTACATTTTATAAGGATCCATCTGATTCAGTTCGAAAGAAGAGATTTGCTAAAATCTATAGAAATGGTAAGGAAATCTATGTGGTGGCTGGACACTCTTTGTTTGTAGAAGCTAAGAAGGAAGAAAAAGAAAGGATCAAGCAAGAAAAGAAGCAGGCTGCTCTAGATGCTAAGAAGCTCAAACAAAAGAAGAAGTAAGCTGCTATCTTGGCCAAACTTCAAGTTGTGAAGACTACAACTGAGATTTCTGCACAACCATCTATGATCTCTGAAGCTCAAGATCAGAAAGTGCAAGATGCACCCCAACAGATAAAGAAACCAAGATACAAGAAAAGAATCAAGAGAAAAATGGACTTTAGTAATGAGGAAATGGAAGACTATATTCCCAAACAGTCTACATCTACAACTATGGTGAATCCATAGTTCCCAAGGATGAGCCAATAGACTGAGAAAGTTTACCAATTCCTGAACTCAACTTACCCATCTTCAACAAGACAAAGAAAACAAAGACTAGAGAAATCAAAAAAGTCAAGCCTGTGAATCTCAGAACCAAGACCCTAACCAAATCTCAACCAACAGTCAACGAGGGAGATCTCTTATATATCTATGACATTAAGGAGTTTTCTAAAATAAACCTCTATTTGGATAAATTGGAAGAAGTAAGAGGGATTGATGCTCATAGACACCTTCCTGAAAGGCTAGTGTTTAAGTACAAGAGAGGGAAAGAAATCACATGGCCACTTCATAGGATTCTTCAAGAAAGCCAATCTGTACTGATAAAGGTCTATTCATCCTTTGAGAAGAACTTTGGATTTAATGTGACTGCAAGGAGAATAGTCCTAAAGAAAATAGAAGATCTAAGAAGCAATAGAACCAAAGATGCACTCCCAAAGACTCTGTCAATTCCTTTCATAGGAAAAAGAGTGCATTTGAGGCCTTTTGGGCTTATGGAATTCATGGATGATATGGCAGTTAGAAGATTCTTCAGACTAGATGACCAATTAAGTATCTCTAGCAATGAGACTCTATTGGAAATGCAAGAAATGCTGGATCTATTTGAAGCTGATGAACTTGAATTCCACAGACAACTCCAGAATCAAATAGAAGAAAACAACATGAAGCTTGGGAAGAAAACCAGACAATCAAGAAAATAGAATCATCTGCTCATACTAGAGGAGCATCTTGAAAAATGATTGTGAGAACTCTTTGTACACTTTGCTTTGTTCAATTTTTAATAAATGTTGTAGCACTTATCAGTTTTATCTACTACTTTTTAATCTTTATTTTTAGGGTATTTTGTTATCATCAAGTTTCTCTTAATTTATGGCTACAATTCCAGTAGACATAAATTGGGGGAGATTGTTAGGAATATGTTGTGAACTTGATGATAAGTTAAATAAAACACCTTAGTAGATTTAACTTAGTGAAAATTTGTAGCTCTCGATAGATGATCTAATATAGTCTCGACGGATAAACTTTCTAGTCTTGACGGATGATAACTTGACATCCATCGAGAGTGTAGCTTATGTAACAAATAAGTATTGTAGCACATTTATGCAAACAACATGTTTTAGTCTAGTAGATTGTATAGGGTTGTCTATGTCATGTTGACTAGTAGACTGATACGCAAAATAGGTTGACTAATTGTAAATATGAGATGTCTTGTAATTCTGTATAAGTGAAATAGAGTCAAGTGATAGATAGACTCTCGACGGATGATCTACAAGACTCCCGATGGATGATCTACAAGACTCCTGACGGATGATCAAATTCAAAATAGTTGTTGATAGTGACAACACAGTCACATGCGTTGGGTGTTTGAAAAAGAAATGTGGCAGCCTGTTAAGCAGGACTTTAAGAACAAAGAAGCATTACCATTTCCATGCAAATATGAAGATATTCAAAGATGCTGGAATAGAGTAGTGAAGTAGCATGGTGTTAGACTAGATATGTTTTGTTTTATTATCTTGTCTTATTGTAATGTAAACTTGGTGATATATAAACCAAGTGTAATAAGTAGAACTTAACTAAGCAAATACATTTTCTCAGAGAAATATATCAAGCTGTATTTTATAAGTATTTGTAGTTTGTTTGTTCAACTTGTAAAATAGCTGTGAGTTATTCAAAGCTTCACAGAGTTCTCAAACTGATATATATATATATATCTGGTGGATACTTTCTAATCCACCAAAAAGTTTTAAAGCTTATGGTTTATTACTTAGTGTTTTAATTTCAATTATCTTTCTATTCTGCACTAAAGCAAATCAAACACTGTTATATGTATTAAGTTAGAACTGTTTTAAAATCTTGAAAAGAAGCCAGAATTACATTCAACCCCCCCTTCTGTAATTCTTGTTGTATTGTTAGGGAATAACATAAACATCTCATCCACGAATTAAATATTATTTTCACATGGATCCTGCGGTGGGTTTCGATCTATTCTGTTTTTACAGTTTAACTTATTATTTTCGCTGTGTTTTTATACCCCGAAACCCAATAGTTCTTACATTATTAAGATGTTTATTTAACCCGTACAGAGCAGTCTCCTTCTCTGTGATCCTATACTTCAGCTCCTGGATCTCCCTATCCTTTTCCACCACAAGTTCCCTCAAGTTCTTCATTTCCTTAAAGCAAGAGCAGTGGACCCGTCTATGGTTGCACCAAGCTGAGAGAAGCAAAGCATAGACAATAAAAACAAAGAGACAAAGAATAAAACAAAGAATTAAAGCAACAAAAATATTACATGGCCCTAGAGAATGGTGCAATCATTCATCACAGAATCAAACTCGGCCTTATACATCTCTTTCCATTCAGCCTCACAAGAAATTTGGGCCATAAACCGGGCAACCTTCTCATCAAGGGCAGGAGTCTTCTTTCCTGGAGCCTCACCCTACAAACCCTTGCCCTTATCAGAACCAAAATCAACAAATGTTCCTTATTGAGATTTGGTAGTCCGGGGTGGTTTGCTACTAAGAATTCGGAGACTCTTATTCCTTCATTTATCCCCCACCTCTGAAACACCCCAAGTGGCACAATATCAGACAAATATTCAAATTCATTAGGTTCTTCCACCTCAACATCATCTTTAGCTCTTTGATCCTCTTCCGTGGAAGATGGTTTCGAAACAGCATTCGATAAGGAGCCTTCTTCTGAGTGGGGTTCCAACCCGAACCCAGTCATAGAAGGTTTTTTGTTTTATTTAAAAGCATTCCCCAATCCAATAAAATCATCACTATAAGATGAAGTAGACATCCTAGGATTGTAGAATGGAAGAACTGAAACAAAACACAAAGAAAAAGCAAGTCAAAAGAGAGACATAAACCATGACACACAAGCAAAAGGAAGGGAGCTAAAGTACAAGAGTAAAGTGAAAGAATCTGTACTACAAAAGTATCAACTTATAGCTGAACTCAAACATCTTCTTATGTAACATAAAAGTATCCCATGTAAGTTGAAACTCGAGACAATGACAAGATTTAAAAACCAAATTCAGAGCTTGACCCTGCAAAGTCGGCGCCTAAATCGCGTCTGAATTCTATTAGCGGCGATATAAAGCATATAAAAGAGATCCAAACCCTTCAATAGTATGACTTCCCCATTCCTATATTTTAATGAGGCTTGTTGGATAACCAGCCTAAAGCTACCCGATTCATATCAACATTCAGAAGCCCGGAACCCAATCTCGTAAAGAGGCCTTTGGCTAGATTTCACCAAAGAAATTAACTGGTGGAATAACTTAAAGGTCGGCTGGACCCGGTACTTATTACAACAAGCCAGGAACCAGGACAAGGACTTAATATCGTTTGATATTATTTGCATAAGAGACAACTTATAAACGTACTTGAACAAATGTTTTATAAACATGTGACACCTCGGGTTTCACACGGAACTAAGGTGCTCTAACCAGACAACACAAATTCATCGGTTGATCGATAATATATCATCTCCCCGGGGCGAGGCCATCTTCATTCAATAGCAAAATAAAGCTGAAACGCGGCCCATACCGTTTGGTCCATTTCAGAAGATAAGCCTCCTTGGAAACGATCATCATGCCGTACTTTTGGTCCAATTCCATGTCATCGTATCCTCCGGGATGGATACCTACTTGGTTGGCATAACCAGAACTAATACTCTTATAGTACCAGTCATTTTCAATTTTTTCACTTTTTATCACAAAGTAATCCGGCATGTATATCCAGTACGCCTCTGGGGCATAGGGGATTTTCCTAGGAGATAGCTGCTCAATCTGGAGCTGACTTATGACATTAGAAGAAGTTGGAGCCTTTTTTCCCAGGGTCGTGTTAGCAAAAGAGGTATCCAGACCACTTTTAGAATTAGAGGATTCGGGATAGTAGGAGAAATAGACCTTGGCATGGGCCTTAGTCCGGATCATAAACCTAAAATCAAGAAGTCGGGTTAGTCTACATCCCTACCATTTTTTAAGTTAAGTCTATCATGTTTCGGACTAGTCCACTCCAATTTTAGCCTTTATCTATTACTCGTTCGGGACAAAAACCAAAAAAAAACATAAAGTCTATACCAAATCAAACCAAATAAAAAAATCAGAAAGCATACCATCCAGGACCACAAACATACCTAGACCCAACCTAAAACCTATATCCCCAATACAACCAGATCTGGAACATTACTATTAACCCGGACCCAAACAAAACCCTAAATTCCCTTAACACTTAACAAAATAATCAAACACCAAAACAAGACATTTACGCATATACATACACGTATATTCAACATAAGAACCCTACGAAAAAACCAAAAACTCAAAAATAGAAAACCCTGAATCAGCCCACAACAATTCAACATAAACCAATCTCGTAACAATTGCACAAAATGGCAGGAGAAAAACAAATCATATACCAGTCAACACAAGGGCAACTTAATCAAAACAAAACAAGGAGTGTGAATATGAGCAGTCAAGGATTGAACAACAATAACGGCGAAAACAATAGCAATATTAATGAAAGAACAAATGAAAAAAAGAGAAGTGAACTTACGATTGGAATGAATTCAAAGAATGGAACGCAAAAACAACCTTCAATTCCGCAATGAAAGATCCCCGCAGTTTAGTAGCCTCTTGGAAATTTTAATTGATAAGAGGAGGATATTTTTGGTAAAAAGAAAAAACAAGGAAGGGATAAGGCCTTATATAGCCCCGGTGAAAACCGAGCCACCACATACAAGTGGCACCATCCTGGTCGTGGATGGGAAAAGAGTAATTATTGAAATAATTACTCAGGCACATCTTTTCAAGAATAAATAGCTGTAAAATTTCAAATAGTGGAGGGAAAAATGGCAAGAATCGATTAAACTTCCAAGATCTTTACCCCGACCTGGGCTCCTCCAGATTCAATAAGACCCGAACTGGGGGGTAAGAAAGCTCAAAAACAATTCTATAAGCCAGCTAAAGTTCATCCTGAAGTCCATATTGGTCTACCACAACACAACTTGGACGGGGAGCAAAAAAACTTAAAATTTTTCTCTACAAACCAGCTAAAGTTCATCCAAAGGCCCGGATTGGTCTACCACAACACAATTTGGACTATGGGGCAAAAAGCTCAAAAAATTTCTCTAGAAGCCAGCTAATGTTCATATTAGAGTTCAGATTGGTCTACCACAAAACCTCCCAGACATGGGGGCAAGAAAGCCTAAAATATTTCTCTAAAAGCCAGCAAAAGTTTATCCCAGAGTCCGGATCGGTCTACCACAACACAACCCGAACTGGGGGTAAAAAAGCTAAAATATTTTCTCTAGAACAAGCCAAAGTTAACCACAACACAACCCGGACCGGGGGAAAGATAGCTCAAAACTTTTCTCCTAAAAATTTCTGTTAGTCCCTAACAATGCAGTAAGAATTACAGAAGGGGGGTTGAATAGAATTCTTGAAACTTTTTCTTGGTTTAAAAGCGTTCTAACTTAAAATATATATCTGTGTGAATTGATTTGCAAAGTGCGGAATAATAACTTGGAATGAATCAAAACACAAGTCTTTAAAAACTTTCTGGTGGATTTGAATGTATCCACCAGAGATATATATTATATCAAGAGAACTCTATGTAGCAAGATTAGCTCACAGCTGCTTACAAATATGAACAACTAAGTTTACAGAGAAATGCTAAGAATACAGCTTACATATATTTCTCTGAGAATATTCTTGCTTAGTGTTCTTGTTGTTCTATTTGCTACTTCTTGGTCTATATATCACCAAGATTACAAAGTAATAAGACAAGATAATAAAACAAAACCTATCAAGTCTAATACTATGCAGCTTCATTACTCTATTCCAGCATCTTTGAATATCTTCATAATAGCATGGAAATGGCAATGCTTCTTTGTTCTCTAAAACCTAGTTGAATAGGCTTCCACATTCCTTTTGCATAAACTCGACATATGTGACTGTGTTGTCACTGTCAACTGATGTTTGAATTGATTATCCGTCGGGTACATGATCATCCGTCGGGTTGCCTTGTTGATCATCCGTCGAGTGTCATTGTTGTTTATCCGTCGGGTAGCTATCTGGCACTTGACTTCATTTCATTTATAGAGAATTACAAGACATCATCTATGTACAATTAATCAACCTATTCTGCATATCTAATTAAAGTCAACATGACTTAAGTGCTACTACAGAATCTAAACAAGGTGTATGCAGAAATGTGCTACAGACTCATTATTACACAAGCTACTCACTTGATGGATAATTGATCATCATCCGTCGGGACTATATTGAGTCATCTGTCGGGACTATATTCCTTATTCGTCGAGTGCTACATTTTTCACTAAATAAAATCTACTAAGGTGTTTTGTTAATGAAATCATCAAGTTCACAACATATCCACAACAATCTCCCCCAATTTATGTCTACTGGAATTATAGCCATAAATTTGGAGAAACTTGATGATAACAAAATACCCTAAAAAAACAACTTTAAAAGTATGTAGATAAAACTGTAAAGTGCTTCAAATAACAAAGTGCACAAAGATTAGCTCACAGTCATTTTGAAGATGCTCTTCTAGCATGAGCAGATTAATCTAGTTCCTTGACGGTCTGGATCTCTTTCCAAGCTTTTTGTTGTTTTCTTCTATCTGATTTTGGAGCTGTCTGTGGAATTCCAGTTCATCAGATTCTGAGAGATTTAGCTTTTCTTGCATCTCCAAAAGAGTCTCATTGCTAGAGATACTCAATTGGTCTTCTAATCTGAAAAATATTCTAACTCCTTTGTCATCCATGAACTCCATCAGCCAGTAGGGCCTTAGATGCACTCTACTTCCTGTGTAAGGAATAGTTAGAGTCTTTGGGAGTGCATCTTTAGCTCTAATACTCCTCAGTTCTTCAATCTTCTTTAGAACCAGTCTTCTTACAGTTACATTGAATCCAGAATTCTTCTTGAATGATGAATAAATCTTTATCATCACAGATTGGCTTTCCTGGAGGATCCTGTGAAGTGGCCATTGAATCTCCTTTCCTCCCTTGTACTTGAAAACTAACCTTTCAGGTAGATTCCTGTAGGCATCAATCCCTCTAACTTCTTCCAGTTCATCTAGATAGAGGTTTAGATCAGAGAATTCCTTGATGTCACATAAGTACATGTAATCTCCCTTGTTGACTTTGGATTGAGCTTTAGATTTGAGAGGTGACAACTTCATTTTCTTGACTGCTCTTGACTTTGTTCTCTTTGGCTTGTTAAGGATTGGAAAATTGAAGTCAGGAATTGGTAGACTTTCCCAGTCTATTGGTTCATCCTTAGGCATAATAGGTTCACCATTAATGTTCTTGTAAGGATCCACCACCTTAATATCTTCAAATACCATTGAGGGTTTTGATGCTTGAGTTATCGTTGGAGTGGATTCCTTGGGAAACTGATCCTCCAATTCCTTACCAACAAAGTTCAATTTCCTTTTGGTTCTTTTGGCCAATTCCTTGTATCTGTGAGATTTCTTCTGTTGTGGTTCAACTTGCTTCTTTGGATCTTGAGATTCAGTGATTTCAGATGGCTGAGTAGGAATTTGTTGTGTTGGTTTCACAGCTTGTAGCTTGGCCAAGATAGCAGCTTGCTCTTTCTTCTGTTTAGCCTTTTTAGCATCTAGAGCAGCTTGCTTCTTTTCTTGCTTCAATCTTGCCTTTTCTTCTCTCTTTGCTTCAGCAAATTGAGGATGTCCAGCCACCACAAAAATTTCTTTACCATTCCTGAAAACTGTAGCAATTCTCCTTTTTAAAGCTGAATCAGCTGGATCCCTGTAGAAGGCAATGGATCTTGACAACAGTTTCTTCTCATCAGGCTTAGGTGTCTCATACACTGTGTCCAAAGGGTTCTTTAGTGAGGTTTTTGGATAATTCACCCTTGGCTTCAAAAGTACTTCAGCCTTTGGAGACTTGATGCAGGATGGTTGTCCTCTTTCCAGATAGTGCATGCTCATTTCATTCACAGAGATTTTCCTGACTTGAGAGTGATGAATGGTTGACTTTTCTGGCTTCTTTGTTAGCCCAAACTTCTTTTGAATGTCCTCATCAATTTTCTCCCAGTTGATTGGAATCAACTGCTCATTTTCAGCTGCTCTTAGATTGGTTGTTGCTTCATTTATCAGATCAATGCTATCTTTGGCTGGTGGCTTAATGAAAGTAATTGAAGGCACAATTACTTTGTTAACTTCAATGTTGAGCACTTTTTGCTCCCACTCACTCCTAGAATCTCTTTCTCCCCCTTTTTGTTATCAGCAAGTTGAGTAGAGGAGGTTTGTGTAGCCACCAGTTTCTGAAGCAAGTTTGTTTGTTTAGTTTGGTGTAGATGAATTACTGTAAGAGATGCTTCCATTGCTGACATTCTTGTGTCTAAGGCATCTATCTTTGTGGCAAGATCAGAATTTTTCCTGAGTTGTCTCTTGATGTTAAGCATTGTAGCTTCTGGAAGTTTATAGTCCATTTTATCAGAAATGACCTCTTTCATCTCATTAATATCACCTTTGATAGTGTTGACATCTCGAGCATGTTGAAAACCTTGAATTTGTTGTAGTTGCAGAGAAGCAAGATGTGCTTGAAGGAGCTTTTTGGTGTTGACATTTGTGGTGGTTTGAAGAGCAGAATTTGTCTGATTTATGAGTTGAATCAGGGTTGTCTTGAAGTAGTGTTCATCACAGTGCTTTGAAAATGCCCAAGATGGCATGCCTGATCTTGAACTAGAGCCTACTTCTCCCCCTATGTCCAGTGGCTCTTCTTCACTATCTCCACCTTCACCTCCAAAGAATTCTTCTGAACCACCAGTCTCATAATCAACATCACCAGCTGTAGAGGGCAAAGCTATGATGGCATCCTTAGCTCTTAGCATTGACTGTATGGTGTGCACCAAGTTGAGCATCTTTTCTGCATTGTCATTGCCCTGTTCAGCTAGAAGTTGATATGCTGGAATAGGTTGAGTAAATGTCTCAGCATCAAGGGAGGTGGTATCTATAACAGCTTGAGGTTGCTGAGATAGTCCCTCCCTGTCTGCATCCTGGACATTCATTAACTCACTTACAATAACATCCTCCCTTATATCTTCAATACCTACTTTTCTCTCATTTTCTCTCTTTTATTGCATCAAGGACTCACCTTGGCTCCCCACCCTCACACCCTCACCTTCACCATCTAAGGTGGGACTCCTCACACTCTCTTTTGCAAATCCTGAAGAACTGGATTGCATATTTTCACTCTTTTCCTCTCCTTTTTCCTGGGAGCAACCCAGACTCTCACTCATAACACTCTCTTCCCTCAATCCTAGAAGTGATTGTACTACCACTAAGTCTTTTCCACTTGAGATAATTGATGAAATTTGAAGCAGAGACACTCGACAGATAAGGGATGTCCGTCGAGTTAGCAGTTTGACTATCCGACCGATAACTGCTGTTAAGCTTATCCATAGGGATACAATCACTACTCGACGGATGAACAATATCCATCGAGAGAGTAGGAATAAATGAGTTTGGAGTGGAAACTATTGTAGATTCTGTGCTGATTGATGAAAATTTTGGCACAGATGTCTCAATAGTTCCTGAAAGAATTGGCAAGTGAGCCAAAAAATCATCCAAAAGATGATGATCACTTACACTAGATTTTGGCTTCCCCAACAGAGTTAAAGAAGGGGAATCAGGAATTGATGTGTTGATCATATCCACATCCAGAGAGTTTGTGGGAGAATTTGGTGTTTGGGGTGCTTCTAAAACTAAAGATTTTGGCTGTGACTCCACATTTATTGGAGCCACATCAAATTGACTTTGAAAAGGTGCAGTGACTGTGTCTTTAGCACCAGTTTGCACAGTGTGTGAACCCTGTGCATCCCCTAGGGTTTTTGGTTTCTTCTTTCTAGTATAGGTTTGGGTGAGCTTGTGTCCCTTACCCTTTTGGTCTGTGCTCTTGGCTGAGAGCTTTGTTTAATAGTCACATCCTTTTGGGAGGATGCAACTACCAATGAGCTTATTTCCTTATTAAGCACTGCAGTCTGTTGGGAAACTGCAGTGTGGCTAGGATGGGAAACACTCACCTCTCCAACCTTATCCTTAGGGTTTCTTTGATGTTCACCATATCCCTCACCTACCTTACCCACCTTCACACTCCCCTATTTAGATTTGGTGGGTTTGGCAACTGGCATCTTTTGAGAGATGCTAGAGGGGGCTTTCTTTGACTTGGATTTAGAAATTTTGGATTTGGTAGCTTGGGTAGGCAACTGTTGGGTCATTGACACAGTTGCCATAGCTACACTAGAATGCAAAGAAATTTGTGAGGTTAAAAGAGTAGTGACAGATGAACTTACCTCACTTACCTGAGGTGCTTCCATTACAGGGAAATAAAAGAGTGGCACCTCTTTATGATGGTTTGCCCTGTTCAAATATGCAATAATTCTTCTCTCTTGAACCCAACAATCTAGTTTGTTGGTTGGGTTCTCAAGCACATTTCCCTCAGAGAGGTGGTTAGCTAGCATCATGAAAAATCTAGCATAGTAAACATTTTTACCCCTCTTATTTAACTTACCTAACTTAAACCCCAACTCAAATAAAACAAGATCACTAAAGTTAAAGTACTTATCAGTAACTAGCATGTAAAGCATGTTAAGCATAGAGATATTGACAGAATCAAAATTACTGATTTTACCAGAGAATACCTTAGTAACTACATCACATAGATAACTCCATTCATTCCTAAGACCCAACCTCCTAATTTCACTTAACTTAGAAGTAGAGAGTGCATAGTTCATGGAGTTAAGCATGTTAATAATGTCAGTTTTTGTGTGTGGTGAAGTTACAATATTATCAGCAATCTTGAAGCATGCTTTAACAACATCACTATTAATACAGAATTCCTTACCTTTAATAGTGAGTGTGATGGTCTTATCAGTTGAGTTGTACATAACAATTGACCACATTTCCTCAACAACCTCACAGAAGATGGTGGGTGATTCTAGCATGGCATAGTTGAGTTTGCAGTTTTTCACAAAATCCATCATTTTATGGTAGTCACCAGACTGTTGAATTCCCTTGTTTACTAGAGCCGTGAAGTTGTTCTTCTCATAGATAAATCCAGTTTGTGACATGATCTTGACGACTGGTGCCATTGTTAGAGAGTGGAAATTGCAGAGATAGAGATGATAATTGCTTTTGAGAAAGAGAGAATTTAGAGCAGATGATTTGAGAATGATAAAAGAAAGACAATGAAAATGAATTAGTATTTTATACTATCTCAAAAATAACTGTCAAAAATAATAAAGTAAAATAAAGTAACCAATAAGAATTGCCCAAAATAGCCATTTAAAATAAACTGTAAAAATTCCACCCATTATCTGTCGTGTTATACTTATAAACTGTAAGTATACTAGACGGATAAAGTTCAGGGAATTAACGGCTAAGATTCAGACAATTCGACGGATGAGGATAAATCAGTTATCCGTCGAGTCATAAAATATTCCAGAAAAATAATTGATTTTATTAACAAAAAGTATACTGACGGATGATCAAACTCGATGGATAATGATCATCTGTCGAGATGTAAATTTTGACTTAGCCAAAATTTCATCCAAGACTGAAAAATCAACTAAGTTTCTGGCTGCATTACAACTTGCAAATTACTTGAAAAGATTTAAGAATAATTTAGCATACCTAACTCACTTACCAACCTTGAAAAGGTAGATTCATCCAGTGGCTTGGTAAATATATCTGCAAGCTGCTTTTCACTTGGAACAAAATGTAGTTCCACAGTACCATTCATTACATGTTCCCTTATGAAGTGGTACTTGATGTCTATGTGCTTTGTCCTTGAATGCTGTACTGGATTTTGAGTGATGGCAATTGTATTTGTGTTATCATATAAAATGGGAATTCTTTCAACTTGCAAACCATAGTCTAGCAATTGGTTTTTCATCCATTAAATCTGTGCACAGCAACTGCCAGCAGCAATATATTCAGCTTCAGCTGTAGAAGTAGAAACTGAATTTTGCTTTTTACTGAACCAGGACACAAGCTTGTTTCCTAGAAATTGGCAGGTTCCTGTTGTACTTTTTCTATCAATTCTACAACCTGCATAATCTGCATCTGAATAATCAGTTAGATCAAAACCAGAATTTCTAGGGTACCAAATGCCAAGTTTTGGTGTTCCCTTGATATATCTGAAAATTCTCTTAATAGCTACTAAGTGAGATTCTCTAGGATCAGCCTGAAATCTAGCACACAAACATATAGCAAACATTATATCTGGTCTACTAGCTGTTAAGTAAAGAAGTGAGCCAACCATGCCCCTATAACTTGAAATATCCAAAGACTTTTTAGTAGTGTTTAATTTAAACTTAGTTGCAGTGGCCATGGGAGTTTTTGCAGATGTGCAATCCATTAGATCAAACTTCTTCAAAAGATCATAAATGTATTTAGTTTGACTAGTGAATATTCCATCACTAACTTGCCTAACTTGCAAACCAAGAAAGTAAGTTAGTTCTCCAATCATACTCATTTCATACTTACTTTGTATCAATTTGGCAAACTTTTTACAAAGTTTTTCATCTGCAGAGCCAAAAATAATGTCATCTACATAAATTTAAACAAGTGTACTAGAGCCATTAACATTTCTAAAGAAAAGATTTTTTCTACAGTACCTCTAGTGAAGTGATTCTATAAAAGAAACTTTGACAAAGTGTCATATCAGGCTCTAGGTGCTTGCTTCAGTCCATAAAGTGCTTTCAAAAGATAGTAAACATATTCTGGAAAATTTGGATCTTCAAAACCAGGAGGCTGACTCACATAGACTTCCTCCTCCAAATATCCATTCAGAAAGGCACTTTTTACATCTATTTGATAGACTTTAAAATTAGCATGGGCTGCATAGGCTAAGAAGATTCTAATGGCTTCAAGTCTTGCAACAGGAGCAAATGTTTTATCAAAATCTATTCCTTCTTGTTAACAAAAGCCCTTAGCAACTAATCTAGCTTTGTTTCTGACTACTATGCCATTTTCATCCATCTTGTTTCTGAATACCCATTTGGTGTCAATTGGATTCTTTCCTTTAGGCTTGGGCACCAGCTTCCATACCTTATTCCTCTCAACTTGGTTTAGCTCCTCCTGCATAGCTAAAATCCAATCAGGATCCAACAAAGCTTCTTCTACCTTCTTTGGTTCTTCCTTAGAAAGAAAGTCGTTGTATAAACATTCTTCTTGAGTTGCTCTTCTTGTTTGAACTCTAGAAGATACATCACCAATGATGAGCTCAAATGGGTGATCCTTTGTCCATTTCCTTTGTTGAGGTAGATTAGCTCTAGACGAAGAGGCCTCATTGTTGTCTTGATGTGTGATTGAGTTTTGATTGTTAGAAACTCCCCCTGAGTTAATGGATCTATGATTTGAGAAAGGGGAACTTTCTGTAAGTGGTCTATTCTGACTTCCAGCTTCTTTTGATGACCCGATGGATGATGACTTTTGAGTACCGACGGATGAAGCTGGTTGTCTCCCAACGGATAAGGCATATTGTATCCCGACGGATGAGGCATTTTGCAACTCGACAGATGTTGAATTTTGTGCTTCATTGGTAGTGGATTTTTCTGCATTATCCTTAGATAGTGTTTCTTGATCACTTTCATCATCACTGTCATCACTAACCATCTCCACATTGTCAAATTTGAGGCTCTCAAGGTAATCTCCATCCTGCAGTCCTTCAATCTTTTTATCATCAAACACAACATGTATTGATTCCACAACAATGTTGGTTCTTAGATTGTAGACTCTATATGCTTTACCAAGAGCATATCAAACAAAAATTCCTTCATCTGCTTTAGCATCAAACTTCCCATTCTGATCAGTTTGATTTCTCAAGATATAACATTTGCAGCCAAAGACATGAAGAAAATTTAGGGCTGGCTTCTTGTTCTTGAACAATTGATAGGGAGTCATGCATTTTTCTTGATTAACCAGAGAAATATTTTGAGTGTAGCATGCAGTATTTACAGCTTCAGTCCAGAAATATGTTGGTAATTTAGATTTTTCAAGCATTATCCTTGCAGCTTCAATAAGTGATTTGTTCTTCCTTTCTACTACTCCATTTTGTTGTGGAGTTCTTGCTGCTGAAAACTCATGCAGAATCCCATTTTATTCACAAAATGCTCTCACGACAGAATTCTTGAACTCAGTTCCATTGTCACTCCTGATTCTTCTAACTTTGAAATCAGGATGATTATTGACTTGCCTTATGTGATTGATGATGATTTCACTAGCCTCATCTTTAGACTTTAGAAAATATATCCAAGAGAACTTTGATAAATCATCTACAATTACTAGGCAAAATCTTTTCCTTAAGATGGACAACACATTGACTGGTCCAAACAAATCCATGTGTAGCAGTTGTAAAGGTTCTTCAATTGTTGAATCAAGCTTCTTTCTGAATGATGCTTTGATCTGCTTTCCTTTTTGGCAGGCATCACATAATCCATCCTTAGAAAACTCCACTTGAGGAATATCTCTAACCAGTTCTTTCTTTACTAGTTCATTCATGGTCTTAAAGTTTAAATGGGATAGCTTCTTGTGCCATAGCTAACTTTCATCTTGACTTGCTTTACTGAGAAGACAAGTAACAGATTCTGCATTTGATGAGTTGAAGTCAGCTACGTACACATTTCCTTTTCTCACACAAGTGAGAACCACTTTGTTGCTTCTCTTGTTTGTCACAACACAGGCTTCTGAGTTGAAGGTTACTGAGTTGCCTTTATCACAAAGCTAGCTGATACTCAACAAATTGTGCTTGATACCATCCACTAAGGCAACCTCCTCAATGATGACATTCTTTTGAAATCAAGCCATATCCCACAGTATAACCCTTGCTGTCATCTCCAAAAGTAATACTTGGGCTAGCTCTCTCCTTGAACTCTGTGAGCAGGGTAGAATGACCAGTCATGTGTCTTGAACAACCAATATCCAAGTACCATAGATTCTTTCTGTTTCCCTGCACACATCAAAATCAAATCAAGTTGATTTTGGTACCCAAGTTTCCTTGTGTAATAACCCCAAAAAATTTAAACTTTTTGTAACCCTTATGAATAGTGATTTTGCTGATTATGCTGAATAAGAAAACTTTTCATGCCACACTATGTAGGGGTTCTTCTATTGTTATTCTGAGATCTTATTAGTACTCTATATGGTATATAAGTGTATGTAAAGATCGTCAGAATCCAAATTCGAACACTTTGATTTTTCCCGAAAATCCACCAGATACCGAAAGAATTCAGTATAAGGTAACAGGATAAGAAGGATTTAAATTCAAGGATTATAAGAGAGGATCATAAAAGGAATATAATGTATTGAGAAAGGTTAAGGGAACCCCAGTAATAAGATCCCGGGTATGATCCTTCGAACGATAAACGAAAATGAAAGTTAAGCGAACCGTATAACAGATCAACGGTCATTAGCCAAGTGATTAGGAGTTAATCAAAGGGTTAGTGGGGAGTGATGTCATCTCACCAACAAGAAGAGGACAAGTACGGGAGGATGACATAGCATGATGACCTAAGCATGACCAAAAGAGAAGTGTGTTGTTAGTTGATTGTGAACCACACAAAATTTACCATGGTAATAATCCAATTAACAAAACAACATCAACCAAGCCAAGCAAATCATAAACACAAACTTGACTTTTCATTTCCAAGCAAGAGCTCTCGGCTTTTCTTGTTTTTCAAAGAAGAAAATTTCAAAATCCAAGATCCAACCATTGTTAAATTGCAAGGTAATTATCCAAGGTTCCTTATGATTAGTTATGGCTATCCTAGGAGTTTAAGATCCAAATTCCTTCACAATCTCTTTCAATAAATCATTTAAGAAGAGAGTGAATAGTATTTTCAAGAAATTTAAATTGTTTGATCTTGTGTTTTTGGTTAGATTAAGCTTTGGTAAGGACTTTCAAGGGTGATTCCAAGCCCATTAGTTACTCTTACTCACCAAGGAAGGTATAATCTCTTAACCTAGCATTGTTATTGAATATTAAGAGCTTATTATGAGTATTATATTTCATGAGAAGCATGATTCTTGTAGACTTAGAGTGTGGTTGGTTTTGTAATGAGTTTGGAGTTGTAAATCTTGGATTATTGGTTAATGAACTTAAGAATAGTTTTAGTTCATGTTTGAAATAATATAAATTGGAGAACTTGAGGTGTTGGGGCTATTTTAGTGATTTATGGATGGAGTTTGGTTGTATGGTTGAATTGTGGTTGATTTGTGGTTGATTTGGAGTAGGATAAAATTTGGTAATCGCGTAAACATAGCCGTTGTAATGCCCGATTTACTTTAGACTGTTTTTGTTCTTAACATCAGGACCCGTGAACTCACTGTTAGGTTTTGACCATTGCAATGATTAGATAGTTCATGTTACGAGCTTCGTTTTCATATGTGGTTCGTTTGAATCCGATGTACGGTTTAGGAGAAATAACCGTTTTAAGTAACGGCATTTCGCGAACGAACCATTACCCCTCGCCTTACTTTGAAACCTTGGTTAAGGTCCTTAAATGACTAATTGGAGTACAAAACAATTATGTAAAGTGGATTAGGCAGTTAGTAGGATACTCGCGAAAGAATCACCTTAAAATTCTTAATGGTTAATTTATTAAAAATGGTGGAGCCGAGGGTACTCGAACAACTTATGTCATTTGTTAAGCTTAGAAATGACCATAAGCAAACGTTAGGGTTCAATTGGTTAAAGTCTAGTTTCTTAAGCGACCGGGGTTTAATTCCGACTTATGTTGTTGTTCATAGGTTATTGGACTCACTCTAAGCTTAAGTCTATCCGGGAACACTCAGGCAAGTTTTCTACCCGTTATACTGTTGTTGTGATGTATACATATGTATATGCATTATCTTGTGATAGATGCATGATGGTTAATTAGCAAATCTTGCGATATATTGGAGCATGTGATATGGTATATATGCATGTCTTTTTCGTAATCTTGATATATATCTGTTGATTTAAATGCTTATTAGTTGCATAATACCTATGCTAGAGATAAGCAGTAATTGCGTATACCCTTAGTATAGGGGACACAAAGGTGAACATTTTCTAAAACCGGGAGTCGATGTTCCCGAGTATATTATATAAATTTATATATATATATAGATATAGTTTTTAAAACTATTAATCGAATAAGGTTTATTCGATAACTTTATTTTTATTAATGAATATTATTTTGAATATTCATTCAAGGGCTTATGTCTCCGTTTATTCATATTAATGAATATTATTTTGAATATTCATTCGAGGACATATGACTCCGTTTATTTTATTTAATGAATATTATTTTTGAATATTCATTCGAGGACTTATGACTCCGCTTATTTACTAAATAATATTCTTTATTTTATTAAAGAATAATGTTTCGATAATCAAACTTATTTTCGATTATTCAAATAAAGATCATACTTTCGTATAAGTATATCTTTGGTTATTTATTATTCATTTCAAGTATGAGTTTTAAAATTCCTACCTCGATTATTTTTAAAAGGATCACCTTTATGGGAATATTATTTAAATAATAATATTCAGATACTTTCTAACATAGCGGGACTGATTTATTTTATTAAATCAGCGTTACTCTACCCAACACTTTAACTGATTTATTTTATCAAAACCGGGTTATTTAAATTAGGAAACTGGGTCGGGTCGGGAATTTTACCGAGTTGTCAAGAACACGAAGAACTCGCCGGACCAAACGCAGAATCCGGCGAGCTTCATCGTTTCCGGCGAACCGCGGTGAAGTCCAGCCGAAGCTCAGGCAACCTCCAATCCTCTCCGATTCCTTCGGTTTTTCAGTGCAACCTCTTCCAAATCACTTTTTAACCATGAATCAAACAACAACAACCTCAAACGGTCACCAAACAATCGATTCTGGCGAGTGTAATACCAAAAACCGGCGACACAGTAGGAAAATTACAATACGCGTATTTGACAACCAAATTCAACAAATAATATCTCAAAACAATGCTGAGAATCATACAAACACATTCATATATTCAAAATCAACAGCAAATACACGAATCAGGAAGCCCTAATTTTCGAATAAAAACCCTAAAAATCAATTTTCAATTTTACCAACTGTTGAAACGATTTGATGATATAAAATGATAGAGAATGGTCTGTGATTCATTTTGGTTATTCATAATTGTGATTTGGTGTTCAATAACACCTTCAAAACTGACTTTGATTTTCAGAACTCTTCAAGAACACCAAGAACACATAATCAAGAAAGTTTCAGAAAATCAAACCTTAATTTCTATATGATATTGAACTCTATTTTTGAAGTATAATATACCAAATCGACCAGAAAAACATGCTCTACAACATGGAAGCATCAAATCACATCAACAACATCAAAAACAAATTTTCATAATTTAATTATCAAATAATTTGAATATAAATAAATAAATAAATAAGAAAATTACCATGATTTCTGGGCAGAAACTGATGATTGATTCAGAATGAAGATTTTGAGAGCTTCGTTTTGATATGCTGCACGCCCGAATCGGAGTTCGATAACGCCTTTGTTCGTGTGTTTGATTCTCGGGAACGTATCGGTTTCTCCGATTTTTCTCTGTATTTACGGTGTTTTAACTGGTTGCAAATGAATAAACGGAATAAACGAAATAAGAAATAGGCTATTTATATTTATGGAATATTGGAACGTTCTGGATCGTTTTGGATCGTTAAATTATTTACTTAGCCATTAAGTAACTATAAAAATGATACAATTAAATACCAGAATTGGATAATTATCAAAACCGAGCTTTTTATAAAGACTATATACGAAAATAACGTAAAAATATCCCGTCTCTCGAGAATACGGGTTTTATTGATTACCGAAATAACTATCGTATCGAAAATCTTGCGTCGGGCCGCGCACGGGTCAAATCGTAATCCGGATTGAAAAAGTCAAAATACGGAAAATGTCCGGAATTACCAGATTAGGTTAGGAAGGAGTTTTCGGAAGAGTTTCGGGTTGTAAAACGCAAAAACGGTTGAAGTCGGACGATTCCCGGCTTTATAAAATAATTTTGGTAATTATTCAGAAAATAATTAATAATTCATAAATCAATATAAAATCATCTAACAGTCCAAAAATTACCCGACAGATATCACAATTATCTATATTTTATTCTGAGCACATAAAAAATTAAAATACTAAAATAATATCACATATAAACACCCAAACACCAACTCCAATTACCAGATAATTCACTAAAACTCACATAAAATCACATAAATAATTCCTAATAATTATAATAACAATATTTGAAAATATGGGATATTACAATTTACCCCCTTCTAAGGATTCCGTCCTCGGAATCAGCAGAAGAAAGCACTAAGGGTTTTCTAACCAACTTTCCATTTCCAAATAACCTTAATTTTCCATAATCTCAAACAAATCTTGTATTCCTTGTATAATAAACTTTTACAGGAGTTTCACTGTGCACCACTGTTCCATTCACACCTCTTGATCAATTCTTCAATAGAATTTCTTTTACCGATTGCGAGAAAAAGAATAGGGAGACAGATAAAGAGAAGAAAAGAAAGAGAGATAGAGAGAGAAATAAAGAAACAGATTGACTTCGTTGTATGCCACTGATATTTTAATCGCATTGTAATCCACTGTTGCTCTTGATAATCCCATCACATAACCCTACTTTGACTTGACCAGGATAACTCAGCTTAACTTGATTGACATACCTTCGAATGTTTGAGATGATAAAATCATGTAATTTTAAAAAGAAAAGAATTTGATATCATAACAGATGTCTCACCATTGTGGGTACCAAAGTCTAAATTTATGAGAAAGTGTTGTTGAAATGAAAGAATAACTGAGAGATCAATATGATCAAGTGAACTTGGTATTGCGTGTCCAAATTAAGACACTACTAAAGGTTGTTAACCTTCATGTATTCACAATACACACAAGTGATGGTGTCCCATCCAACTCCGATCACACAGACAGGTATACCTTGTATCCCCTATAGTTAGGATTGTTCATCTCAGTCAGAATTAAAGAATATGAAGGGAATTGAAAATCAAATGGATAAAGCTGAAAAGATTTTAAAGCTGATATTTCTGAAGGAAATGAAACCCAGAGAACAAAATTATATCACCAAATGAGCAAATGGTGTCACATCATCAAGAAACTATCCACCAAATAAGAAAAGTAGAAGTTAAATTATCATAACTTGGCAGAGCTATCAAAACCTGAAAAATAGGCTTCATGACAACCTCTGGCACATTTAAAACACAGTTATGATTGCAAATGAGTGTTAGGGAATATATCCTCTAACAATTACTTCTTTTGAGAGAGGCCAAAAGAAATTATAGAAAGAGAAGGTATTGCCAAAGTCTTAATGCTTATCTTTTGTTTGAATTCTTCTGTTGACTCGTCATCCGATTCTCGATACTTCTTCATATTCCAGGGATATCGATAATTTTCATCGTCGTCAAAACGTAGTAGCCTCGAAAGGTTCCACAATAGAAGTTTTGCAACTGCCAGGAGTTCTATCCAGCTCAGCACAACCATTTCAAACGAATACGCCTTATCTTAACTTACTCGTTGGTACTATATCCAATAGTCCAACAGGAACTCGATATGAGCTCAAGCGTCCTCACATAGCTATACACACTCCTACACACTCTCGTTTCTAGTTTACTATAACCTCAGCTCTGATACCAACCTGTAACATGACCAAATCCTCTGACCCCGGATTTGGGGGTGTTAGAGTTATAATAATAAGTTCACTAAGATAATAAGAACTCTTGCCAAGTTCATAGTCGGGCTACCTAATGTAGTACTGACAGTTAAAACCCTTATGCGAATCCTTATAAATATCGTGGTAGTAACATAGTTCGTTATCATATAGGGCAGTGGGGCACTGAGCCCTGAGGTTCAGGAGCATTAGCATGAGGATGTTTTATTACATGTTGGAGATCAAATTGTGAATCCGATAGAGTACCCTAGCGAGGGACCGGATGAAATTCATGTTGGGAATGTTGCAGTTGAGGATGTTATCCCAGAAGGGATTGTTGCTGAGGAGGATCTCGTGGAGGGTCCTGACGGGAATAAAGAGAGGACTGCTGAGGAATTGATGCCCATAGTCAGGGCGACTACCAGAGCTAGAATGGTCGCGAGGGTGGCACTAGAGGATGAAGAGTTACCAAGGGCATAGAGGATAATGAGGGCAGAAGAAGTGGGACCTTCCACGGCACCGGTTATACCAGTATCGGACCCTCTTCCAGAGGTCCCTGTAGACATCCATGAGGTTCCACCAATTCTTGTTCCCTCCCCTGTACAGAGCCCAACACCTACTGAGGAAATGCCACCTTTATCTCCTGCACCATTGTCACCTGATACCGTGCTTGGTTATCCATTTGGAGCTCCTGGGTCTGCACCACCTGCACCCCATGGACTGCTAGATGCTACCACTCAGGCTTCTCTTATCGCCAATTATCATATGACTTTGGGTGGCCTGTCTGAGGCCCGTAATGTTAGAAGTGATCTGTTGGACCAACTTACTGCACCAAGAATTGAGGGCGGGGTACTTCCGGCAGGATTAGCTCATAGCATGGACAGGATTGAGGCTACCACCCAAATTACAGCTAGAGGCCATCTTGAGGGTCAGGTTGATCCAGCTCTACTTGCGACTATCTTAGACCTCATCTCCTCTGTGATGGAGCAGGTTAGAGATGTCGTGTGTGCCCGCATTTCTTGATCCATGGTAGTGTGCAGAGCCAGAGCGATCAGACAAGGGTTTCATGTAGCACCGCTTTTGGAGGATTAGCCTAAGTTATGAATGATTAGTTTTGATGACTAGAAAATTATCTATGGTAGTACTTTTGGGATAGAAGCGATCAGATCAAATGATGTAATTCTCTTTAATGTGTTTAGTTGTTGTACCCTCGAACAAATGGTTAAGTATATATTCGTTAATTTCAGTTCAGATCAGTTTGTTTGTGATAAGTTCATATTGTTAATTGCATTATTAACACTTAAGAGAGTGTCGTGAAGTTTATAGAACTTGAGAATTCATAATTTGCAATCATGCAAGGATTGAACGAGGGAAAGACTTAAGCAAAGTAAGTAAGACAAATATCCAGAGATTCTCAAAAATTTTCTAAGCATTATGCCCCCACGAGGAATAAGATTAGGGGCAAACCTTGAATGTGACAATCAGGGAAGTCGCAATTAAGATATAAGGAACCCAGAATATAATGAATTGGAAAATGAGGATTTTAAATTAAAAGATGACCCCAATTATGGGGAGTAGGAAGAAATATTTAGACTGAGAAAACAGAAGTCGAGCAAGATAGGAAGAACCAGGATGGTACTCCTATTGGGAAATCCATGGACCTGCCTAAAATAAAACTTATACTTTTACCCTAACCACCACCTTGAGGAAACAATGTGATGTGAAATTCTTTCAGGACCTTTAAGTCGCTAAGCTCTCAGAGTTCCAAGGAAATAGCTGACCCAGCCAAGGCAAGAGCCTGGCTAAAGGAAATACAGGAATCATTTGAGATTCTAAATGATTGACGAATCACAAAAGACTGTTTTTGTCACTTACCCTCCTAAGAGAGAGACCACCCGCTGGTGAAAGACCAAGAAAGGCATGGAGCAAGAGGTTATGATAAACTGATTAAAGTTCAATCAATTGTTTTCGAGAAAGTAAATCCCAAGATTATGGAGATAGTGTAAAAGCTTTAAGAGCCAGAACAAAGGCGGACGAATATGATGAATTATGAATCTAAGATTGTAAAAGTTGTCAAGATTCGTCTAGAGGACAAGAACCCCAGAACGACGTGATGTTTGAAGTCAATGATTAGTGGGTTCGTGAAATGATTGTAAGAGAGAAAGGAAAATAAAAAGAAACTGAAGTAGAAAGGAGCATAAAGGCAATAGAGTTTGAGGAATGATAAGGGAGTTGGGTATGAGGAAACCCTAAAGACTCGTAGTAATAGAAATAGAAAAGTATATGATTGTCAGGATGAGGATGATTCACCATGAGTTAAAGTTGATGGTTGAAGGCATAAGAGATATATATATATATATATTGTACCCCCTTTAAGTTGGAAGGATTCGAGGAAACCTTGAGATAGTTCGAAGGATAAATTATGAGACGCGGATAGACTGAGGAGACAAGAAAGTAAGAAATTAGGAAAATTGGATGAAGGAAGTGACCTTCAAGAATGTGAAGTGTAAGACCAGTGGCATGATACCCAGAAAGGGAGACTCCAGGTATGAAAGATATCCCAATATTGAGATGACTGTTGAGATAAACAACAAAGGTAAATTAGGATTTATTAAGAAGATTTTCACGTTGAACACGACCAATATCTTCCAGAACATCCATGTTATCATTACCAAATCAGGAAAGAAAAGCAGATTACCATTGTTATCTTTTGGAGGCCATATGGATTGACCTCAATTTGAATAAGGATGCTATTATGAAATTAGGTATAGACTATCGAGGTGGGGATGATGAATAAGATAATCTATCAAGGATATATGACTTGATTTATCCATGGAAGGATGCTAGTACCTTTTTAAAGGTGGAATTAAGGATATAACTTCGATAACTTGAAATGAATCCTAGGGGAATGCATAAAGGTTCGCATTCCACCCTTAATAGGGACAGCATGAGTTTTGACAGTATGAATTGGAAAGGATCAAGGTAACAACAACCTTTAAAGATCAGTAAAGAAATTTTTCAGAAGTACATAAACAATGGTTCTAGTATTAGTAAATGGTATTTTGATATGCCCTGTATCTAGGGAATACAGGAGGAACGATTTATGGATAACCTTAGAGGTTTTACAAGGAGAAAGGTAATATTCCAAGTTCTCAGAATAGAAATTTTGATAAAGGAAATGTGACGTAAGTATAATAATGTCAGGTGGGCACGTGTTGAACCATAAGAAAGTATAGATCGACCCAATGAGGGTCAAGATTGGTGAAAACAAGAAGGACCCATGATAAGAAACGTCCTAAGTATGATCGGGAGTCAGCCGTGACAATGTTCACATCTAAAGACTAAGGCAATGACTTATGGAAAAATGGTGATTTTTTTTCTTTTTCTCACCAGGACTTAAGAAAAGCATTTTCACATAAGCAGTGATTGAAATGAAGTAGAAAAAATTTAGTTGAAGATCATTTAAAATGACATTGATTGTAAGGAAATTTTACTATCAGGAAAGGCCAAAGAGGTGGCCGACACTCTAAGTGTAAGAGAGGAATTATAGGCGCTCGTGTCAGAGGAATATAGTGATGATGGTTGAAGCCGTGAAGGTTGTATTATGGTTTGGAAGATTGACATTCCTTCTGATGACTGTGCAATACCCAACCGTAATAGTAGTTTGGTGAAGATTTAATTTACATAATTGTCGTGAGCGGGCTATCTATCTTAGAAGGTCCTACCTTGAGAATAAGCCAGGACCATGTTTCAAAAAGGACTAAACAAACCTTTGAGTTAAGTCTTCTATTGAAGGCATATGATTAAGAATGGTATTAACCTGCTATCGTTCCTTTGATTAAAACTCTTTTGTAATTTTATCCAGCTTCATGTCATGAATGCACGTCAGGATCTGGAGTGTTCTTCATGAATCATGAATGGTGATTATGTTAACTCCTTAAAAGATTTTGAGACGGCAGATATAGACTCCGTATGATTAGATATTAAGATTCCGAGGAAAACGAATGACTACAGTAGGTCAGCGATGGAACATAGTAATGCAGCAATGATTTTGCGAGTAATGAGCCGATTACAACCGTAAGAGTTGTATTAGAATGGATGTTGAGTTTGAGTACCACTAATCGGGTCGTGGTGATGTATAAGTTATCATTGATAGACTAATTAAGTCGATTATCTACCTATTGAATATTTATTCCTTCTTATGAATAGAGAGCCGTATTAGTATACGAGGAAGGTTGCAGTGCAAGCATAGAATTCTAGTAACGATGATGTCTAGAATGAAATCGCAGATTCGATTTTCGCTGTCGAGGGAGTTTTAACGGTGATTGTTTATAAGCTCGAGCAAGAGCATGGGTTCATAGAATGATGGACGGAATAGCAAAAATATTCAGGCACGTGAATTGCGATGCGATAATACTGGATATTGATATAGATACTCATGTTTCATTCTCCTTTGATAAACCTCTATAGTTTAGAGGTAGATTCCAAGCCAGATATTTTGTGCAGTATATTTTTTTATATAATGCTCTTAAATTCGTTCTTTTCTCTCCTTTTATTTTGTATAAGCTGAGAAGAACAACCCTTCCAGAAGGGGAAGCATTGCTGAATGACTATATATTTGTGTGATAGAAGCCTAGTAGGATACCATCTATTGTTTAATTGCTTGTCAAGTACTAAAGGCTGGCCACCTTCTGTACTAACTATGCGATGTAACAAGTGTTCATGATCATAGTGATCTCTCAATAAAATCTTTTACTTCTATATGATGGATCAAACTTCGAAAGATGGAGTCAGCTAGAGATGAAATGGTATTAGTGCGGTGGTATTCCGAATCTAACGTATTCGTGATACTAAGGTTGACGCGGTTATTAAAAGGTTATAGAATGCTAACGAGCAAAAGTGTAAATATAGTATTATGTACGGAAGATAGTAATGACTACGAACTGGAAAAGAGTGGGTATTGATAAGCAAAACATATATCGCAAGAAGCTATGATGAGAGTCTGTGCGATAGACTTGGAAGAATTTGGAATGATCACTTAACGCGAATTGAGTTTTCTTACGACAATAGATCATATGTCATTATCGAGATGTCGCCTTATGAGATCCTTGAGGGAAGACAATGTCGATCTCCCTTATGTTAGGATGAAGTTGCTCTAGCGCAAGATGCTCGGACCCGCAGTAGTCCAAAGGACCAAGGATATAATAGATCTAATCAGAGGACGGCTGATAGTAGCCCAAGATGGACACACGAAGTATGTTGATTTGACATGAAATGACAAAGAGTAGGAAGTAGGGGACCTAGTGTTGTTATAGGTATTCCTTTGGAAAGGATGGATGTGGTTCGGAAAGAAAGGAAAGCTAAGTCTACGAATTGTTGTACCCTTGGAGGTATTAAGACGTATTGAGAAGTTAGCATATGAGCTATCCATACCCCCAAACATGTAGCAAGTTCATAACGTGTTCCACGTATTAATATTAAGGAAGTGTAATTCGGATGCCAGACAAATAGGGGCATATGAGCGCATAGACATGCAACCAGACGTAACCTGTATGGAGCAACCAGGAAGGATTATAGATTGAAAAGGAACAAGTGCTTAGGAGAAAGGTTATCGTGCTAGTCAGGGTGTTGTGGCAGAACCACAATGTGGGAAAATTGACTTGAGAGTTAGAAGGCGCAATGCTAGAAAAGTACCCCCATTTGTTTTTCTATCTGATTCCGGGACGGAATCCTTTTAAGGAGGGGAGACTGTAATAACCCCAAAAATTTTGAACTTTTTGTAACCCTTATGAATAGTGATTTTGCTGATTATGCTGAATAAGAAAACTTTTCATGCCACAGTATGTAGGGGTTCTTCTATTGTTATTCTGAGATCTTATTAGTACTCTATATGGTATATAAGTGTATGTAAAGATCGTCAGAATCCAAATTCGAACACTTTGATTTTTCTCGAAAATCCACCAGATACCGAAAGAATTGAGTATAAGGTAACGGGATAAGAAGGATTTAAATTCAAGGATTATAAGAGAGGATCATAAAAGGAATATAATGTATTGAGAAAGGTTAAGGGAACCTAAGTAATAAGATCCCGGGTATGATCCCTCAAACGATAAATGAAAATGAAAGTCAAGCGAACCGTATAACAGATCAGTGGTCATTAGCCAAGTGATTAGGAGTTAATCAAAGGGTTAGTGGGGAGTGATGTCATCTCACCAACAAGAAGAGGACAAGTGTGGGAGGATGACATAGCATGATGATCTAAGCATGACAAAATGAGAAGTGTGTTGTTGGTTGATTGTGAACCACACAAAATTTACCATGGTAATAATCCAATTAAAAAAATAACATCAACCAAGCCAAGCAAATCATAAACATAAACTTGACTTTTCATTTCCAAGCAAGAGCTCTCGGCTTTTCTTGTTTTTCAAAGAAGAAAATTTCAAAATCCAAGATCCAACCATTGTTAAATTGCAAGGTAATTATCAAAGGTTCCTTATGATTAGTTATGGCTATCCTAGGAGTTTAAGCTCCAAATTCCTTCACAATCTCTTTCAATAAATCATTTAAGAAGAGAGTGAATAGTGTTTTCAAGAAATTTAAATTGTTTGATCTTGTGTTTTTGGTTAGATTAAGCTTTGGTAAGGACTTTCAAGGGTGATTCCAAGTCCCTTAGTTACTCTTACTCACCAAGGAAGGTATAATCTCTTAACCTAGCATTGTTATTGAATATTAAGAGCTTATTATGAGTAGTATAGTTCATGAGAAGCATGATTCTTGTAGACTTAGAGTGTGGTTGGTTTTGTAATGAATTTGGAGTTGTAAATCTTGGATTATTGGTTAATGAACTTAAGAATAGTTTTAGTTCATGTTTGAGAATAATATAAATTGGAGAACTTGAGGTGTTGGGGCTGTTGTAGTGATGTATGGATGGAGTTTGGTTGTATGGTTGAATTATGGTTGATTTGGAGTAGGATAAAATTTGGTAATCGCGTAAACATAGCCGTTGTAATGCCCGATTTACTTTAGACTGTTTTTGTTCTTAACATCAGGACCCGTGAACTCACTGTTAGGTTTTGACCATTGCCATGATTAGATAGTTCATGTTACGAGCTTTGTTTTGATATGTGGTTCGTTTGAATCCGATGTACGGTTTAGGAGAAACAACCGTTTTAAGTAACGGCGTTTCGCGAACGAACCATTACCCCTCGCCTTACTTTGAAACCTTGGTTAAGGTCCTTAAATGACTAATTGGAGTACGAAACAATTATGTAAAGTGGATTAGGCAGTTGGTAGGATACTCGCGAAAGAATCACCTTAAAATTCTTAATGGCTAATTTATTAAAAATGGTGGAGCCGAGGGTACTCGAACGACTTATGTGATTTGTTAAGCGTAGAAATGACCATAAGCAAACGTTAGGGTTCAATTGGTTAAAGTCTAGTTTCTTAAGCGACCGGGGTTTAATTCTGACTTATGTTGTTGTTCATAGGTTATCGGACCCACTCTAAGCTTAAGTCTATCCGGGAACACTCAGGCAAATTTTCTACCCGTTATACTGTTGTTGTGATGTATACATATGTATATGCATTATCTTGTGATAGATGCATGATGGTTAATTAGAAAATCTTGCGATATATTGGAGCATGTGATATGGTATATATGCATGTATGTTTCGTAATCTTGATATATATCTGTTGATTCAAATGCTTATTAGTTGCATAATACCTATGCGAGAGATAAGCAGTAATTGCGTATACCCTTAGTATAGGGGACACAAAGGTGAACACTTTCTAAAACCGGGAGTCGATGTTCTCGAGTATATTATATATATTTATATATATATATAGATATAGTTTTTAAAACTATTAATCGAATAAGGTTTATTCGATAACTTTATTTTTATTAATGAATATTATTTTGAATATTCATTCAAGGGCTTATGACTCCGTTTATTCATATTAATGAATATTATTTTGAATATTCATTCGAAGACATATGACTCCGTTTATTTTATTTAATGAATATTATTTTTGAATATTCATTTGAGGACTTATGACTCCGCTTATTTACTAAATAATATTCTTTATTTTATTAAAGAATAATGTTTCGATAATCAAACTTATTTTCGATTATTCAAATAAAGATCATACTTTCGTATAAGTATATCTTTGGTTATTTATTATTCATTTCAAGTATGAGTTTTAAAACTCCTACCTCGATTATTTTTATAAGAATCACCCTTATGGGAATATTATTTAAATAATAATATTCAGATACTTTCTAACATATGGGGACTGATTTATTTTATTAAATCAGCGTTACTCTAAACATTCTTTAAAATGTTTTCGAGTCTTCAAAATGATTTTAAAAGTTAGGGCGGATCCCAAAACTCATTTTTTTATTTAAGATCCTCCTTTCGAAGGGGATTTAAATACTCGCTCAAAACCTGAGGGATCCGGCTCTCTGGTGTGTTTTATATTTGCAACAAGTTTGCTATTTTGATAAAAGAGTTTTTGATTACTTACCCAACACTCAGGAAGTAAAATTCTTGGAACAAGTTAATCCATTAACAGGCATCGCCTGGGAAATATCGGTGAGTTTTCCTTTCCAACTAGATACGACTTCTTGGTGGAGCCGTATCAACAAGTTTCTACTTGGGGAAAGGGGGGACGAGCTTTGCGTTTCAGAGTCATGGATTTCATCTGAACTAAGAGTGGCGTAAGTGGTCGAGTGGCGCCGGCCCAGCCTTATTATATTGGCCCAAATGGCCTGGAAGTTCCGCTAAGACGGTCCATTCCTTAGGAGTCCAGTGTTCGGTTGACAAGTAAATCCGACAGGTTCTCCTCTACATGTAGAAAATGGTGGGGTTGCACTACTACGACTGATCATCGTAAGTGGTCTTCCTGGCGCGGCAAACTCCCGTAATGAGTTCATCATCCAGTTGGATATTTCTGCAACACTACCCAGAGCACTTCGATAGAAAGGCTGTGGCTGGTCGATTGTTGAGTGTTGGCAGGGTCGAGTTTTCAAAATGATGTTTCCATCAAATGAAGTATCTCGTAACTTCATTTCATTTTGATGATATTTCAAAGATTGATTCTATATAAGTTATGTCTTGTAGTTTCATCTATGTGATGAACTATTTATACCTTGAACGGTGGTAGTTCAAGTAGTATTCGGAAAAGATATAAGTATATTGGAGTATCTTGTAACTTCATCTTTTAAACTTATATCTAGTAAATGATTATGTTACCCATGTCAAAGATTTTCAGAAAAATGTTGAGACAAGGGTAGATAAGAAATCACCTTGCAACGATATTTTTATACAGTTATAAACTGGAACTCTGTGTATATTATACATGTCAGAGGTTTTCAAAGATTGTGAAAAGTATATATGTATATATACTGAATATTTTATGACTTGGTCGCGTTAAGATAACAAATTTGGTTCAATTCTTCTTGACCAAGACTTTCATGAGTACTATGAGAATGCTCATATATTGTTAATCATTATACATATTATTTTGGTGGGCTTGTTGCTCACCCTTGCTTTCTTCTTTCATCACACAACAACAGATAAAAAAGATGAACAGAACCAAGCTTCCAATTCGCAAGCGATTAGGAAAGGTTCCGCAATTTTCTGGAAGCGTTGATGCCGCTGTAGCTGAGGTAGGAATTACCAATAGGCTAGGCTCCTAACTTTTGATGCACCAGACTTTTGTATCTATATGAATTGTAATAATGGCAAGGAAATGTAAATTTATTCAGAAACCCTTTTGAGGTGTAATGACTTATAATTGTGGAATAAAATGACTTGTGTTATTTTGGTATTCATCTCTGAGACTATAACTTGTGGTGTGTGTGTGTGTATATTGTGGGGTCACAGTACGCAGTAGTTGGTTGATTGTTAAGATTAAGTATTATTAAGGGAAATGGAACTCGTGACAACCCGAATTCCCAACCCCGGATTTGGGGGTGTTACACCTTGGGTCCTCCCTTGTTAGCTTTCTTTTTCTGTTTCTTAGGTTTGATCTCATTTGACTTGGGGATATCAGATTCATCCTTAGTCATTTAAGTTGGACCTTTGAAACCATTCATTATAGCAGAATTATCATGCACATTTTGATTAACAGGGAATGGCATGCTATTAGTAAACATGTTATTCCAGTAAGGCATGCTAAATGGCATTTGTGGCATACTAAATACAGCATAATAAGGATTAGGTGCAAATGGCATATTAGCAAACTGTGCATTCATATTCTGTGTAGACATAGCATTCATAGGCATAGAAGGCATGGCATTCAAGTTGGGAAAATGAGGTGGCACAGATATGGAAGTAGGCATGGCAGTTTTGCAATTAACAGACAAATGATTTACACTACCACACTTGACAAATATTTTTCTTCGAGCATATTTATCAGGTGTGTAGTTGTTATGCTTGTTAATTCCTACTTTACCATTTCTATTATTTTTCCTTTTAGCCTCTGTTTTAACCTCAATCTTTTCCAATCTGTCACTCAATTGCTTGACAGTCATATGACCAACATTAGCCTTTTTCTCCTTCTTCACTTGACTGGATTCTCCTAAAATGAAGTTTTTGGAAACTGATCCATACTTTTCATTTAACTTGGCAAGTTTGGTTTTACTCGCAGGTTTGCTCACAGCCGACGGATGAGGATTTATGTCACTCGACGGATAATCCTTTTGGTTATCCGACGGATGACTCTCATCATCCGTCGAGTCCACATCTGTTAGCAATCCCTCAACCAAGTTGGATTCCAGCTTCTCCTTATTCTTCTTCCAGGCTGCATCACAAAAGGACTCAATACCTTGAACTTTAGTGATTTGAGCATGAACATCTCTAGATGTGTTCCATGCCTTAATCACCTCATATTCTCGTTCAAGCTGTTTCTTCAAGATCTCTTCTTTCTTCAAGGACTCAGTTAATTCATCCTTAACAATTTTACACTCAATTCTCAATTTTTCAAATTCAATGAACTAAGACTCTAGCACATTATTCCTCTCACTTAAAAACAAATTATTTTCTTTGATTTTAGCATTTTCCTTAGTAAGAGACTTAAGTGTAACACACAAATGATATAATTCTGTAGATATGTCATTTATGGCATCATTACACTCATCTTTAGATAAATGTGCAAGGTTAGTGGTGATTACCTGATTACTTGAAGAACTTGTCTCTGTTTCATCAGACTTGGCCATTAGGGCTAGATTAACATAGCTAACATCCTCATCCTCATCCAGACCATGTGCTGCCCAATCATTTTCTTGTGTAATGAAAGCCCTTTCCTTTTGTTTGAGCAACTTAAAGTATTTCTGTTTATAATCCACAGGCTCAAACTTCTTTTTGCTGGAATCTGACTTTCTACACTCACTGGCAAAGTGCCCTGCCAAGCCACATTTGAAACACTTGAATTTTGATTTATCCACCATGTTTCTATTTGGCTTAGCTGCTCCAAAGTTATTCTTGAACTTGAGCTTGGAAAATCTTCTAGAAAGAAATGCTAGATGTTCATCAATATCTTCCATGTCATCTTGGCTCAAAGAATCTTCATTTTCTGCTACCAGCCTCTTGCCCTTATTTTCACAGACCTTTGAAGTTGATTCAACATCTTCCATCTTCATCTTCTTCTCTTCTTCTAACTCAGCAACTAGTGCAATGGATCCTCCTTTCTTCTTTCCTCTCTCCATCCTCTCATCTTGCTCTATTTCAAGCTCATAAGTTTTCAGGATGCCATACAGTCTCTCCAAAGTAAACTCCTTGTAATCTTGAGAGTTTCTCAATGAGACTGTCATAGGTTTCCATTTCTTTGGAAGAGATCTAAGGAACTTAAGATTGGAGTCTTTTTTCCGATAGACCCTTCCATGTAATTTCAGACATTTAGTAGTTTTTGAAATCTACTAAAAATGTCAGTGAGAGACTCACTATCTTCACTATGAAAGTGCTCATATTGCTGAATTAGTAGATGCATCTTGTTTTTTCTAACTTGTTTAGTGCCATCACAGATAATCTGTATAGTATCCCAAACTTCCTTGGCAGTTTTTCAATTGATGATGTTGTCAAACATGTCACCATCAACTCCATTGAACAGGATATTCATGGCCTTCTTATCTTTCCTGACTTGTTCAATATCAGGATTAGACCATTCATGCCTTGGCTTGGGGACAGATGGCTCATTTCCAGTTACAGCTCTCATTGGCACATGAGGACCTCTCTCTATGCAATCCACATAGGCCTCATCTTGAGAAAGTAAATGGAGATGCATTTTTACCTTCCAATGATGGTAATTATCTTTATCCAGAAAAGGAATCTTGACTCCAACATCCTTCTTGTTCATCTTGTTGTTCTGTTGTGATCTTTAAACTCTTTGTTTATCAAGAGCCTGCTCTAATACCAATTGTTAGTCCCTAACAATGTAGCAAGAATTAAAGAAGGGGGGTTGAATGGAATTCTTGAAACTTTTTCTTGGTTTAAAAGCGTTCTAACTTAAAATATATATATCTGTGTGAATTGATTTGTAAAGTGCGGAATAGTAACTTGGAATGAATCAAAACACAAGTCTTTAAAAACTTTCTGGTGGATTTGAATATATCCACCAGAGATATATATTATATCAAGAGAACTCTGTGTAGCAAGATTAGCTCACAGCTACTTACAAATATGAACAACTAAGTTTACAGTGAAATGCTAAGAATACAGCTTACATATGTTTCTCTGAGAATATTCTTGCTTAGTGTTCTTGTTGTTCTATTTGCTACTTCTTGGTCTATATCCTTTTGCATAAACTCGACGCATGTGACTGTGTTGTCATTGTCAACTGATGTTTGAATTGATTATACGTCGGGTACATGATCATCCGTCGGGTTGCCTTGTTGATCATCCGTCGAGTGGCATTGTTGTTTATCCGTCGGGTAGCTATCTGGCACTTGACTTCATTTCATTTATACAGAATTACAAGACATCATCTATGTACAATTAATCAACCTATTCTGCATATCTAATTAAAGTCAACATGACTTGAGTGCTACTACAGAATCTAAACAAGGTGTATACAGAAATGTGCTACAGACTCATTATTACACAAGCTACTCACTCGATGGATAATTGATCATCATCTGTCGGGACTATATTGAGTCATCCGTCGGGACTATATTCCTTATCCATCGAGTGCTACATTTTTCACTAAGTAAAATCTACTAAGGTATTTTGTTAATGAAATCATCAAGTTCACAACATATCCACAACAATTTCTTACTCTATTCCCTCATTCAGAAAATCTATATAAGGGAGTGGGGGTAAATGATAGGATATAAAATACTTATCGAGCCCGGGCTTGGGCCACTTAGTCCAGGACAAGGTATGACCGACTCTAATAGACCTACCCAAGTTCTAGGTCACTCGATCCAGGACCAGTTAGGTCCAGTTCACTGAACCCAGGTCCGGACCACTTAGTCCAAAACTGGTTAGGTCCTGCTCCAGCCCAGTCCAGGATCTAATGGACCTAGCGACCAAGCATCCTCCCGTCCCCTATGTCGGAAAGCCCAACTAAAACACAACACGTGAGGCACGAGCCTAGATACGTGATAATGACAATTATCAATGATCAATCATGGGAATAATCAGGACACATATTAAAGGATCCTTCTATTTGCTCAACAATCCCCACCTAGACACATTTAGGACATCCATTCTATCCAGACATCCTCCGCTCCCAGCAATGAACAACCATGATTCAAAGGTAGCGTCCCCTAAACCCTACCCTTGGGCTATAAATAGTCCAAGGATGATAGGTTTAGGGGTTAATAACTATCTTCTACACATACAGCCACCTGACATTTCTACATTCATCATCCAAAAAGCGAGTTCTTACTCTCACACTGGAGGCGTCGCGAGGCTTAAACCCCCCCCCCCCCCGGTATTGTTTTGCAGATACCCAACTGCAGCTATACCGAAAGAATGGCTATTCGCAGCGTCGAAAAGACCAGGCTGTGGATCGGAGTCATCACAAAGCAGTGCTTGCTATTTAGCAATGAATATCTTCAATCATTGAATTAATGGAAGGATTAGAAGTGTATACGGATACCTCTAGCAGGCTCACTAGTCTATTCCCCAACTAATACCCTACCATTTATGTTCATTGAAGAGTCTTTATACTGAAGTGTTTTCCTTCATACTAGCATATTATTGTCGTACATTTGACAGGATATAGCCCAGAGCAATTTTTCAGCTCTTTGATCTTGAAGTGGCACTGAGTCATGTAGTAGCAGACGAGTAACTGGGAGGTATATTAGCAGATGGATGTTCACTACGCCATAGATTGCTTTAAGCAACCCTCAAACTGTGTTTCTATAGAACCAAAAAAATGTTGCTAAAGGCCCAAAAAGGGCTAAGGAAACATCAAAACTATGTTGACTCGTAGCTAGTTAGTATAGATATCTATAGCAACATAACACCTACTCTATTACAACATACCATTCTTTGTTACTATAGATCTCAATAGCAACATCTTTTGGACTCTATATTAACATACTTATTGTGTTGCAAAAGATCTTAGAATTTCTTCCATAATGGTGGGCCTCACAGGTGGGCCCCACATGTGGGACCCATATAAATATTTAAAAAAATATATTCAATATAGTTAGTTTTCCCTTTAGTTTTCACAAATTTAGTAATAGATAAAATTTAGTAATAGATAGACAAAGATTTAAGTCCAAAATATAAATGAAAATATTCTAAAAATAATTATAATAACACTCAGTTTACATTAATAAATATGAACTTTTGAAGTAGTACAAAAACTGAATCAAACTCTATAAAAACTACATTATAATATCAACAAGTTTTCCGTAAAAGTACAAAATCAAGTATTGTCGGTATGCACTACAATCAATATGTGTGTTGTGTATTTAAACGCTATTCTCATCCTCTGAAGTTTCAATTTCAATTGTGATCTCCATCTCTTACTTTAATAGTGAACATGTCCCTTGAACCTCTCTAAGAAATTGAGCATGTAGGACCAAATCACAGCACCAAACCTAAAGTATAAAAGGCAAAGAAATTAGTGTTAAATCCAAATAAAACAAAGGAAAATTAACTCTTGAATATACAACTTTACCAAAATAAAATTAACTAAAAAGTCAGGATATCGCATCTTGGTCCTGCCATAATCCTTCCCCTTCAGAGCCGGCACTTTTATATTATTATTGAGGCGTACCCATGGTTAAAGAGGTCATGGCAGCAAGGAAACCAAGCAAGGAAACCAAGTATACAAGAAAATGGAATAGATAGAGCTACTGAACCCATTTTCATGTCAGTGGTTTCTATCTGTAAATACAAAAATGACATATTAGTAGAATAGCTTTGACATCATCCGACTTAGTTAATCTAGGAAAAAATATAAATTTATAACCATTTACCTGAATCCATTAACTTCCATATAGAGGGTTCTAATTGCTGGGGTAATTCGATTTTGGATACTTTGAACCTATAAGAGCTTGACAAGTAGATGTTTAACTTCATGTTTGCATACTTCACAGGTTTTGCAACCTTTTATGCTAAACCACTTTATAGCGCATTCCTGGTGAGCCAAAGCAATTTCACCTTTGCAATTGCATTACAATTTGAGGGTCTCTCCACCTTCACATACTTCAACCAGGCAAATTCTGCAAATATCCTCTTCTTCCGGTATATATTCACCATCAGTCTTATAATTTTCTGAACAATAGCGTCATATAATACAATACAAACATGCAAACACAAACGATGACATGTATAGTCTATAGAGCTCAAGTAAGAGCAGTCCAGTAGTTTACACCTAGTTGCACTCTTTAGCTTCATTTCAAATGCAATCTAGATTTGTCTAAGAGTGACTATAGACTACATAGATGCATGTTTATATCATTTTTTCATGTACCAAGGAACAGACTCACTCTCTAACAGAATTAAAATACAGAAAAAATTATAATAGTCTAGAACATAAGAAGATCATGTTCCGGTTTCCGTCTCTCTATAAATTTTCATGTTTTACAACTGGACGAAGACATGCTTGATTCCTCATCCCTGCTTGTGCATTTGTTGGTTAATATTTCTTGAGATGACCTTATCAACGTCAATGCTTATAGAAAGAGTATACACCTCAAGCATTTTAGGTCTCTGTTTCAGTACTTTGATCACTCATCTTCGGCCTACTTTTAGCATCACTGACATGTTGCATGGTTCTTGTAAAGGGATAAGAATCTAAAATATCTTCAAATACTTTTTCTAAACTAGGTATTTCCTGCAGCTCAAAAATTGCTTACATAACTATAAGTCATAAAGACTACCACTGGGAAGGTCGGCAAATGAAGTTTTCTTCCTGACTCTCTAGTGTCTACCCCCATATAGTTACGAAATTGGGAGCTGCATTAATTCATTCTTCTATTCAGATTAACTACTATCTTCTCCTGTAAAGCATGCGACCGGAATTGATGACTTGACTTGGTGATGGAATAATTCAGTTTCTAATTTCTGAATATTAATTACATCCACTAAGAAACAGAGGATGCAATCAAAAGTTCAAACATACTCCCATGTTGGACGTAATGATGATTAGAGCCAGCTACAATATTCTTGGAAAATATATGAATTCAGATATGAGAACATCCTCTATAATATTGCATGATCAAGTGTAAATTATTTTCAGAAAACTTACATATACAATATAGTTGTAAAAACTTGGAATCAAAAATCATAAAATACAAACACGCAAACACAAATGATGGACAATTAAGGAGCACTTACATATAGTCGCTTTCCCTCTTTCGTGATACGACATTGTCGATCCTGCAAATTTGACAATATAATCAGATGAAATATACATACAAACATACATACAAGAGAAACAAAGACAGAAACACTAGCTACTCGAACACTTATTTTAGGGAACGAAGCGAAACGAAACAACATATACTTTAACTGAAGTTACAAAATATTACCATGAGCACTTCCATCAGCAAAAATAGTATAACAAGACCCTCCGTAAGAAGTGGTAAGAGAAATAACCTCATCATCACCAAGATTATTAGACAAAGTGAGTGAAACAGGGAGATAGAGTGAGAGCGAGGGGGTGAGATAAAGATAGGTGAGAGAGACACACACTTTAAATAGAAGACATAAGAGAGGCTATACCTCGAAATTGAACTCAAGCTTGAAATATGAAGAGAGTTTGAACCTTAATTGAACTGAAATTCTCTGCTCCAATTCTAATTGAACCCTAAATCGATAAATCCAACCAAATTCGTTGCTCGATTGTGTTGCTTGAAGGGTGTTCCAACCCTAATAGAGCTCGAATGTAATGTTTTGACAGGAAGAGAGAAAGAGATCAAAGAGAGGAAGAGATCGAGCTGGGGAGCTAGAGTGGATCAGAGAAGGAGACAAGTCGGTAAATGATTTCCCTGTTTCTCCTAGTCCCAAATTTTTTTTTCCCACTTGCCCCAAATTTTACAAAATATGTCAGTGCCGAACCCAAAATCAGGTGGAGGACAAATTTAGCCTATTTTTACACAAAATTGATAAAAATAACCAATTTCTGAAAAGTTGGTCAACCTTCTGGGAGGTCCGTTTGATATCCAAAAAGGTCAGTGGAGTATCCAATTTATACAAGATACCTACCCAACTGGCAGTGGAGTATCCCATATATGAAATACTCAACTACCAGTGGAGTATCTTATACAAATGGGGATACCCAACTGACAGTGGAGCCCCTTTTTTCGGAATGACTATTTTTGTTAAAATTTTTCAAAAATCGGCTATTTTTGTCATTTTTTCCCCAAAATCTAGCCGCCCCATCCCATTTTTCATTATTATTTTTTCCAAATATTTTAATCATTTTTAATTATGAACATTATAATTGTTACAATAATTGTAAATCTATAATTTGCAGAAAATATAAAGCTATTACATGTTTTAATTTACGGATTTAGACATTTTAATCAAAATTTATAAAATTAGTTGAGTTAATTATTAATTTTTTGAAACTTATATTTAAATAAACTATTTTAATGGTTATAAAATATAAAAAAATTAATTATTTGATATAATTTTACATTCTAAGGCAAATTATTGAATCATTTTATCTAAATTATATATTTTTCACCCAGTCCACCCCATTTAATTTGTCACTGTTTTCTTTTTTCTTTATTCAAATATTTTTAATCTTTTTACTTTTGTACATTATAATTATTACAATAAAACTACTAAATAGTTTGTAAAAATATAAAGTTATTAGAGGTTTTAATTAGTGGAGAATAAATAAATAAAGAAGTAATTATATAATCAAAATTATTTAAATTTATCAAAATAATTAATAAATAATTTTATATTTAAATAAACTATTTTACTTGTTATAAAATGTTCATAAGTCAATTATTTCATATAATATTACTTTCCAAGATGAAACCAAGAATTATTTATCCAAATCAAATATTTATAAAAATAAATTTTATTTTTGGTTTTAATTTAAATTTTCTTTTATTCTTAGTTTATAGCAACACATTATATCATGTTAACTCTACTTAACACCTATGTGGCCTATGGCACAGTCCTATAGTTTTAGTAACCCGCATAGTGTAGGTGTTGTGATAGGGTAAAAATTTCACATCTATAGTAACATAATCTAAGGTAACACCCCTACTCAAATGTTCAGTTAGGTCATCTATGACATAGTGGTTGTTGACTTCTTTTTACTAAAAAAATTTAGCATTATGACGTGATTACCACACTTTTGGTACTGTCAAGTGCCTTAATTTTCATGTCAATATATTTCTTCATATCTCATCATGTCACATGGCTGATATATTTCTCAAAATTATTTTGATCTCTCGGTGCTGTCATGCCATAAAATCATCGTGAGTATTTTATTGGATCTTGGAGGAAATGGGTCAGATCATTGTCAAGGATCTTGGAGGAAATGGGTCAGATCATTGTATGGGGGTATTATGCGACGACTATTAATGATAAGAAATTATAACAGCAATTGATGAATTTCTTTATGAAGGTGTATGAAGGTCATTACATCGGAAGCTTGCAACAATCATATTAAAGGAGGCGTGCAACGACCATTACGATGAGGATGTTATGACGGTCGATATAGTATAAGAAGACAATGAAGGACAAGTATTAGTGAAGGAGTCTGTGAAAGGTGTTTTAAAGCTAAGGGAGCAAGAATAAAGCTATCAAAAAGCAAGCAATAATCTGGGCTCCGAGGAAATATCCCTGGACAACTGAGGGCGCGCCCCATGCTATATGGCCGCACGAGGTGGCCACTCCGCAAGGCAAGATAAATAATTATATATATTAGTAAGGAGGTTTCTCCCACAACTAAAATGGGAAGTGAATGAAACATAAGAAGGATACAAGTGAAGATAGGAGCACCTGGAAAAGCTCTCACATGCCTAGGATACGCCTTAAGCATCGAGAGGAGCCTCTGGAGGACTCCAATCCTCTTAGGGTATGCCCTAAAAAGGAAAAAGGGCATCTGGGAGCCAGTCGTCCTAGAAAACATATTGAATATGGTGTTCTGTGGTCTATCGGGTGGTCCTCGTAGGGGAATGATCGTTAAATACTTAGTGTGTATTTTAGAAGCCCCATCTCTGCATTTGACGGGTTGTCCTCGTCGGAATCATTTGGGGTAATCTCGCACTTTACACTTATATGCTTGGGATCACATGTTATGTTATCTGGTGGGTTATCCTCATCAGGGGTAAAGATGCGCTTGAACATTTACGTTAAGTCATGGCTATATATGCGGTTACGATCGACGAAAATAACGGTAGCATATGGGATATCCACCGACCAGGGAGTTTCCTTATACGTGAATTTCTGAAGTTATAACCGAGCCTTGGACCTTTGTGAATAGGCGCCATCACTGGGCACTCCTAAAGAAAATCATGCTCGAGTTACAATAGGAAGTTGGTTCGAAAACTCCTATTGGGCCACGGAATGAGAAGCCAAGTCCGTCTAGGCTTCTTGTTCATCAAGAACTATATCCGGCTTGATCCTATATAAAAGAAGGTACGTAGGCGCACTATGAGGATACGTGTTTGAGAGCTCTGAGAAGGTAAAAATAAACTTTAATAATCTCAACCATTTTTAAGCACAAATCAATGCGTGCCTGTGATTTCTCCAATCACCGACCACCGTTGCATATCTTGATTTCGGTCGCGAATCTCAAATCTTTGTTAACCAAATTTCTCCGATAAAAAAAGTAGTCAAACTTTTACTATTTTCAGTCTTGTTTTTTCTTTTCTATCTTGCTATTTTGCAACCTCTGATTGTTAAGATACACACTTTGCTCACCTTTCTTCCCAACTTTAAGCCTATTAATATTGTTCAGTTTAACTGCTCCTAATTAGTGTGTTTACCCCAGTATTCCAGCTTTAGCCTTAGGAATAATCGTGGATATAGGCTATAACCTTCATTTTTTCAGATTATCATATTTGTTACCACAGTTTGTATTTCCGATAGAAGTAGACCTCATCAGTTAAACTCTAACTGGACTTTGGCTATGAGCTACTTGGTTGTCTCATTAATTTTTTTGACGTTGAGTCTCGCGTTTCTACCATTTCACCACCAAGGCATATTAGTATCCAAATCAACATCTAGTCCTACGGTTTTTTTATGAGAAATTTGATTTTGTTACAAGAGTTGGAAAACCTCGGGTTATATATTCATATTTCAGATTACACAGCGCGAAGGTTTGTAAGCACTCAAGGATGAAGTTGGTTTTGGCTTGGCGGAGACTGATCCCCAACGTCGCTAAGATCAGGCGCCAGGCGCTGAACTGGGCGACTATATAGAGCTTAATTGACACTTAGATAGTGGGTTGATTTATACTTGGTTGCTAGTGTTGGTTGACTTGACAATAATGAGATTCTGTTGGATTGAATATGTGGTTGGATGGGCAGCCAAGATGCATTATATTATTGGGCCCAAAGGCGGGGTTAATCATTGGGCTTATGTGGGGGAAATAAATTCTGGGCTACAAGTGGCATAGCTTGTTAAGAACCACGAATTTAGGGTGTTACTACGTTTTACGATAAAGATTACGAAAAGAGGATTACCTTGTTAATGGTTGATTCCACGCTCTTCTATTGTATTTCCAAATTCCCTTGAGCGAAGTGTGGCCTCCGTCTTCTCAAGTTATCCTCTCTTCTTGCTCCTTGGTGGCTACAATATGTTTTCACACAATTGCCAAGCAAGAAGAGAATAAGAATATATATAGGCTACAATAGGGACCATGGATAATTAGGTTGGGCCTTCTAATTACATCTTGAGCCTAACCCAATGTAATTAAATATTAATTCAATCCACTAAAGAATTAATATTTGCACTACCTTTCCTAATACCGTAATTTAATTAATTCGGTTCCAATATTATTTGCTTATTAAATTCCCCATGTTTAAAATATCATATGTCCATTAATTAAATAAATTACTGATAATTTATTTAATTAATATCTTTTATCCTTGATCATCCACTCAACCTTTATTTAATTATGCCAGAATAAATTCCACCTGCAGGGTTTCACATAATTAAATCTTTTTGAGCTTTCAAGGGGACATCATTAACCCGAATATTATCAAGACATGGGTTCATTCAATAAATAATATCCACCATGTATATAATTCCATCACCCAAAATATAATGATATAATTCAAAAGAATTATTTCATATATAAATCAAAGCATGTAAATAATATACACGTGTCAATTACTATTTCCGGATTAAGAACCTAAGCATTAATAATAACATATAATCTTAGTTCTCCTTTTTAATCAGTATTAAGGGAACAATTCTAAATTTGATCTTGTTCAATATACACAAAGTATACTAGTATTATTTATTAGTCAATATAAACTAATCTAAATAATACTACAGTCATACCAATGGATTGTCCAACACCACATGTGCTGTGAACCTTATTATATTATATAACCGTATTTAATAATCTAATATTCTGTATCCCATTTGATACTAGATTGTTCACAATATATAATATTAGACAACATGTAAACATTTAAATGATTCTCAAGTAAACTGGCCAGAAATAAATGTACATACTTCAAATAAATATTTTCAGTATACACTAACAATCTCCCACTTATACTCAAAATATTCTATGTGTACATCAGTGTTTATTTAATCCACTATTACATAAAAATCTTTGTGTCCATCCATCTGACTCCTATCGCTTCCACATGCTTGTCAAAAACCTTGGTTGGCAAGCACTTTGTGAAAGGATCTGCTCAGTTGTCTTCTGATGATATGTGAGCTACAACTATATCCCCTCGCTTTACGATTCCTCGTATGAGATGATACTTACGTTCAATATGTTTAACTTCTTTGTGGTCTCGCGGTTCCTTTGAATTTGCCACAGCACCAGTGTTATCACAATACACCGTCAAGCTCCTAGGCAAATTAGGTACCACATCTAAGTCCAAAAGGAAGTTCCTGAACCATACAGCCTCCTTGGCAGCCTCAGAGGCCGCCACGTACTCGGCCTCCATGGTGGAGTCTGCAATGCATTTCTGCTTTACACTCCTCCATATAACGGCTCCACCTCCCAAAGTAAAAACATATCCCGAGGTTGATTTCCTCTTATCCCTATCTGATTGGAAATCTGAATCAGTATATCCCAAAGGAAATAGATCTGAGGCCTTGTAAATTAACATATACTCCTTAGTCATTCTCAGGTACTTGAGTATAGTTTTTACTGCACTCCAATGTTCCTGACCTGGGTTCGACTGATATCTACTAACCATGCCTATAGCAAAGCAGATGTCAGGCCTCGTACATAACATAGCATACATTAAGCTTCCACATGCTGAAGCATAAGGAACTATTTTCATGCTCTCTATATCCTTAGGTGTCGAAGGACACTGCTTCTTAGATAGAGCAACTCCATGCTTAAAAGGTAAAAAACCTTTCTTGGAGTTCTGCATGTTAAAACGAGCTAATACTTCATCAATGTAGGGCTCTTGAGATAAAGCCAACATCCTTTTCTTGCGATCCCTTATAACTTTGATCCCAAGGATGTATGCCGCTTCACCTAAGTCCTTCATGTCAAATTGTTTGAACAACCATGCCTTTACTGATGACAACATCTCAACATTGTTTCCAATGAGTAAAATATCATCTACATATAGTACTAGAAAAACCACTGCATTACCTTCACTTCTCTTATACACGCACGATTCGCTTGGACTTTGATCAAATCCATATGACTGGACTGCCTGATCAAAACGAATATTCCAGTCTCTAGAAGCTTGTTTAAGTCCATAAATAGACCTCTTAAGCTTACATACCAGATGCTCTTGGCCTTCCTTAATGAATCCTTTTGGTTGCTGCATATAGATGGTTTCTTCAAGACTTCCATTAAGAAAAGCTGTCTTGACATCCATTTGCCAAATCTCATAATCGAGATGAGCTGCTATAGATAAAAGAATACGGATTGACTTAAGCATGACTACCGGTGAAAAGGTTTCCTCATAATCGATACCTTCTTTCTGAGTATACCCTTTCGCAACAAGTCTTGCTTTCCAGGCTTTCACCTTTTTATCTAATCCCCTCTTTTTCTTGTAGATCCACTTACATCCAATAGGTTTTATACCTTTGGGTGGTTCCACGAGCTCCCAGACCTGATTAGAATACATTGATTCTATCTCAGATTCCATCGCCTTTTGTCAAAGATCTGCATCTTTGTCTTGTACTGCCTCTTCATATGTACAGGGATCATCATCATGTTCACCAGGGACCAAGTCTGAAGACTCTCCCAAAAACATGAATCTATCAGGCTGTTGAACAACCCTCCCACTATGACGAGGCACTGGTGCGGTATTAGTGACAGGTTGTACATTATGTTGTGGTTGTTCTACTTGTACTACAGCTTCATGGGTATTATTTGTCCCTCCCACTGGTTCCTCTAAAATGACACTACTCATGGGTTTATGATTCATTATATAGTCCTCCTCCAAGAATCTTGCATTGGTGCTAACAATGACATCCCGATTCTTCGGACTATAAAATAAATATCCTTTCGTTCCCATGGGGTAGCCTACAAACAACCTTACTTCTGTACGAGATTCTAACTTAGTCGCGTTCTTGTTCAGCACATGTGCTGGACAACCCCATATTCGAATATGTCTTAGACTCGGTTTATCCCTGGTCCACAATTTGAAGGGGGTTTTAGGAACCGACTTAGAAGGTACTAAGTTCAGAAGATCAGCTGTTGTCTCTAAGGCATGTCCCCAAAACGACTTGGGTAAATCCGAATAACTCATCATCGATCTAACACTCTCTAAAAGAGTCCGGTTCCTTCTCTCTGCTACACCGTTCTGCTGGGGTGTGCCTGGTGCAGTTAACTGGGATTCTATCCCATTTTCTGATAAATATTCCCTAAATTCTCCAAGCAAGTATTCGCCACCACGATCTGATCGTAGTGACTTGATACTTTTATTAAGTCGCTTCTCCGTTTTAGCTTTGTACTCTTTAAACTTATCAAAGCACTCAGACTTACGGTGCAACAAATAAACGTACCCATATCTAGAATAATCATCAATGAAAGTGACGAAATATTCATAACCACCTCTTGCTTGGATATTCATGGGTCCACATAAATCAGAGTGAACCAATTCTAACAGTTGTTTGGCTCTATTCCCTTTTGCCTTGAAAGGCCTATTAGTCATTTTACCTTCCAAGCAGGATTCACAAACTGGAAATGGCTCCACTGCCAATGAGTTTAAAGGCCCGTCTACTACCAGTCTTTGAATCCTCCTCAAGTTAATATGACCTAATCTCAAGTGCCAAAGATATGTTTGGTTCAAACTAGAAGGTTCCTTTCTTTTAGTAGAGTTAGAAGATGTGTTGTTCAATTCCCTAAATTGCAGTTGCAGTGCAGGTTGACTAGGATTAATTATATACAAATTGTCTTGCAATGTACTAGAACATATAATTCATTTATTCATCATAATAGAAACATTACGATCCAAACAAACATTATAACCATCCAAAGCAAGTTTAGAAACCGAAATTAAATTCCTTCTAAAAGAAGGTACATAAAGATAATTGTTCAAAACCAAAATCCTATCAGAACCAAAAGATAAATGAATAACTCCTACTGCAACTACTGCTACTTTCGTAGCATCTCCCATGAACACGTATATCTCACCATCTCTAAGCATTCTGGATAGTTGGAACCCCTACATAGAATTACAAACATGATCAGTGGCTCCTGTATCTACACACCAAGTGCTCGTAGATATAGCCGCTATAAATGTTTCTGTAACTAGAGAAAGAGACATACTAGTATTGTTTGTCTTCTTAGGAAGAGGACAATCCTGTTTCCAGTGACCTGACTGTTTGCATCTGAAGCACTTTCCCTTAGGCTTTTTCACACCACCCTGAACTCCCACTGCTTTCACAGCTTTCTGTGTCTGAGCCTTTTTCTTCTTCTTAATACCTTTCGGCTTAGAGGAAGAACCTTTCTCAGCCACATTCACTTGAACACTCTGCCGAAATAATCCTTCAGCTGCCTGAAGTTCTGTCAGCAGTTCCGCGAGACTATACTGCCTCTTGTTCATGTTGTAATTCAAGCGGAACTGCTCAAAACTCTTGGACAAGCTCATAAGGATAATGTCAATCTGGGTTTCCTCGTCAAGTTCAGCACCAAGGATCTCTATCTCATTCAGATGAGACATCATCTTGAGAACATGATCCCTTACAGGTGTGCCTTCATCCATCTGAGTGTTCATTAAAGCCTTCATGGCTACTTGCCTAGCAGCCCTATTCTGATCTCCAAAAAGTTCCTTGAGATTAAAGAGCATATCTGAAGCAGTGGTCATAGACTGATGCTGATGCTGCAAAACACCCGACATTGCTGCCAGAATGTAACATCGCGACATTTCATCAGCCTTAATCCGCCATTTATAATACTCTTTCTCATCTTCAGGAGCATCAACAGCAGGCTGTTCAGGCTTGGGTTCATAAGTGCAAAACTTGTACTCCTCAACAGTCAACACAATGTCCAAATTTCGTTTCCATTTAGTATAGTTAGGTCCGGTAAGTTTGTTATCCTTAAGTATGGTGAATAGTGGATTAAAACCCATTTTATCCGGAGAATCATGCATAAAAATATCACATAAATAAGGGTGCATTAATTATTAAGATCTATTGATTCCTCTAACAATTATTAAAATTTAATGCACTAACATATAAACACCATAAGTGAAAGGAATATGTCCTAAGTCCAATCATGTATGAGGATTTAGGAATAACTTTTATGTAATCTGTTTTGATTTCATTGATATTAATAAAAGATTTGTTTTGTTTTTTATTACGGGCTTTATCTATTTAAGTCTTTAAATAAGATATACCATAGTTTAGAGTAAAGCTTTTTATGGATTATGATGAGATCATAATAGTGAGACCTAAAAAGATGATAACTCTAAACTTAAATAGTTCCTGGTCATAGGATTACTAACTGGTAATTAATAATCCGCAAAGATCGGTACATACTATGCTTACTTCATTATGAAGGATGTCTGTTCTTATAGACATTTGTGTGGTGACACTATAGCTAGTATGTAGGTGCTTATTATAGAATAAGTTCACTGAACATGACTCACACAGCTGAACAACTGATGGAGTTCACTCACGTGTCAGCAGTTGTTCACATAGTGATAGTTGTACAAGTATCCTTAGACTTGAGGTCATCATAGTCATCTTGTGTACACTGAACTATGCTTTGGTTTAGTTTTTAGTCTCCAGGGACAATTATTAGGGCTCTACTGGGTATAGGAATTTGTACACGAAGATAGTGTATGATCAATAAAGGATCTACCCCTTCCAGTGAAGGAAGCGAATGTTCAAGGCTGATCCACTTATGCTAGTTCAGGAATCTCTGGCCAGAGTAAATGAAATTAGAAAGGAGTTTCTAATTTGCATAGAACTACGCATAGTAAATGGTAAGCAAGTGATTGAATTAGATAGGCTTGACACGAGATCCATGCCTTATATTTAATCGGGACATTGTAGGGTAGAAGGAGTTTATTGTACGGTAACTATTCACTGAATAGGTTCTTGGTATTCTAAGCAGTGAATTCATATTATCCGGATAGTCGCGATATGCTGAGAAGTATCCCTCATGATGTAGAATAAATGTGATTAATTAATTAATCATATTTAATAAATTAGAGAATTTATATAAATAATGATAAAATAGTATTATTATTATTTATTTCTACTACCGGCTTAATATTGAACCTACAGGGTCACACCATAAAAAGAAAATGATTTAATGGTGGAGGATTAATTAATAATGGCTGATAATTATTTATTTATGAAATAAATAATTAATTGGAAAATTTAATAATTGATTAAATGAGATTTAATTGATTATAAATTAATTAAGAAAAGTTCTTAATATTATTAATTAAGGATTTAATTTTTGGAAATTAAATCAAGAGAGAGAATTATTTCTAAAGTGTTTAGAAAAAGGATTAATAATTAAAAGGTGTTTTAATTATTAATGAGAATAATAAATGGAAAATAATAATAATATTTATGGGAAAATTTCAGCTGAAAATTTTGCCTATAAATATACTATTATAGACCCTATTTTTATTTGAACCCCAAAACCCAAAAAGTTTGGAAAACCCAATTCTCTCCACCTCCTTCCTCCTCCTTAACATCGTTTTCTTGGTGGATACCGGTGGAGTGCTTCACACTTGAGGAGCAACTGCTAAGGATCTCTAATCGTTGTCTCCGAATTATTTTAAAGGTTAGATTCGATCCCTCGAATTTTTATTCATGATCTGTATGCTTTTATTTGGATTTTATGTGTGTAAAAGTGTTTTACCATGCCCCGCTGCGTTTAAAATCCAACAATGGTATCAGAGCATAGGTTGTATGCATATAGATCTGTGGTAAAAATTTCAGAATTTTATGTGCTTGTATGAATTAATTATGATTTTTACAAGTTATATCATGAATTAATTTTGTCTGATGAGAAATCATTTCTCAGAATAATTTTGAATGTTGATCTGGGTTCTACAAGTGTTGTAGATCGTCTGGGTATTTTTTTCATAATTTTATGATGTATAGATTTTTTATTATGAATTTTTGAAGTTCTTACAATTAAATTCGTAATTTAATAAGTATAAATATATATATATAGTATATATATATGTTTGTATTATGCATCTGCATATGTCTGTGTTATATGTTGTTGTCTGTTGATTGCTGCTGCACGGAGAAAAAGCAGAGAATGTCAGTACGGTGGCACGTTGTTCGAGGAGAGAAAAGGCGGCTGCTGAGAAAAAAAAAAGAAAAAAAAGGGGGTGTCGTACATTCCGGGAATGCGTTACACACCTGTGGCGCATTCACGGAATGCGTTACACCTTTTAATGGGTTAAAAGGGTTGTAACGCATCACCGGAATGCGTTACAGGGCTTGTAACGCGTTCCTGTAATGCGTTACAGCCCGACTGTTTACATTAAAATTGATTTTCTGGGAGTTTCGTAACTCCGTTTTAGGGGTGCAATATACCGTTGGATTCGTTTTTCCGAGGCAGTTCTAATGGAGTGATCAATTTTAGTTTATATAAAAGTTTTGAACTGTTTATATTTCCATGAAGTGTTTTAAAGTTGTTTTTAACTATTTTAACTGCTTTTAAATGCTTCATGTGATACATAGAGATGTATAATGCTTAGACTAATGTGCTAGATGATGTAACATGCCTACCTTGATGTTTATTCATGTTTATATATGTGATATATGCTTAGTTTATCATGCGATGATAGATTTAGGTAAACTTAAATGAACATAAGGCGTTTGTTAGACAACCTAGTATAGTGAAATTGTTTCATAACCTTAATAACAATATTATGAATACAATCATGAGATTCTTGTGTTTGTGAAACACGTAATTGAATATGAATTTTCGATGTGAGAGAAAGGATGATTCTGTCAACAACAGATTTCTATCTGTAAAAAAGGGTTATTAAGTGACGCCTCTTGACAATGCTCCACCCGATCTGGGAATCATCTGATTATTGATTATTGATTTGAAATATTTAATTTAAAAGGAAGAATCTCTTTATAATATGATTATGATTGTAACGTAATATAATCCCTCTAAAAATTAAATAATATCAAGTAGTAATTGGCCAATGACACAACGGGCTTGTGTCGGTCATAGCCTTCCAACATGATAGAAAAGTAGTTCTTATTTTTAAATCATTGTCGTTTCGTGCCACAACCGAGGGCTTTGATTTCGAAGTAAGAAATACTTGTCTATTACATAGAGATGTGTACATTGAATAAGAATCTAAAGGTCGTTACGTGCCACAGTCGTGGGCCTTTGGGGACTGATTCAATTGTACGGAATGTTGGGTTAGACTTGACTTAGAATATTTAGTTTGTCGTGCCACAGCCGTGACTCAATTATTCAAGAGGCTAAAGTTTGATTAGGGAATAACATTAGATGTAATTGACAAGAGTTGTCTGTCTATTGAACATTACATGGCGTTTCGTGCCACAGCCGGGGTTGTGTAATGAAATGTAGGATCCCTATTCCCACTAGCATTATGAATGCTTATTTTTCACGTAGGGGGTTTAATAAATTAGATAAACTAGTGGGAGCCACTTATGAATAAAGACCCGATTCATATAGTGTTTTGAAATGAAATCGAATATTTGCTAAGTGTTATTATGTGTTTATCATTTACAGATTTACTTTGTACGTTATGTCTTCTGCACTATCACTCAGGAGCATACTGGATGCTCACAAATTGACTGGTCCTAATTATGCTGACTGGCTTCGAAACTTGAGAATTGTTCTCAGGATTGAGAAGCTGGAATACGTGATTGACTCACCTAAGCCTACTGAACCTGCTAGTGATGCACATAATGATGAACATGTTATGTATAGTAAGTGGATAGATGATGCAAATATTGCTCAATGCATCATGCTAGCTTCTATGAACATTGAGCTACAGAAGCAACATGAGCATATGGATGCTCACACTATCCTAATGCATCTACAAGAGTTGTATGATGTGGCGGGTAGGACAGCTCGATATGAGATATCGAATGAGTTATTCGGTTGTAGGATGTCTGAGGGATCATCTGTGAATGACCATGTACTTAAGATGATCAATTTGATTGAACGTCTTGGACAACTTAGTTTTGCCATGGATGGGGAGCTGAGCCAAGACTTGGTCTTGCAATCGCTTCCGAGTTCGTTCTCGCAGTTTGTTATGAACTTTCACATGAATAAGTTGGATGTCAGCCTGCCTGAACTCCACAACATGTTGAAGACTGCGGAATCGAATTTTCCCCCTAAGAAGAGTTCTGTTCTTCTAATTGGTGAAGGTTCCAATCCTAAGAAAAGGAAGAGGAACCCTTCCAAGAAGAAGAAAGTAGGTGAAGAAAAGTCGGTTCCACCAAAAGCTGAAGACCCCAAGAGCAAAGTTGTTTGCTTTCACTGTAACAAGGTGGGACACTGGAAGAGGAACTGCAAGGTTTACCTTGCAGAATTGAAGAAGAAGAAGGGTAGTGAGACTACCGCTTCTGATTCAGGTATGTTCATGATAGAAGTGAATATGTCATTAAATCAAATTTCTACTTGGGTATTAGATACCGCCTGTGGTTCTCATATCTGCAATTTGTTGCAGGGATCAAAGAGAAGTAGGACTCTTGAGGAAGAGGAGGTGATTCTACTGATGGGAAATGGAGCAAGAGTTGCTGCTGAAAATGTAGAATCATTTCATTTATATATGCCTACGTGCAAGACTATTGTTTTAAATAATTGTTATTTTGTTCCCTCGATTGTGAGGAATATTATTCCCATGTTAGACTTGGCTGGATTTTCATTTATTATTGAGAATAATGAATGTTCTATTCTTAGAGATAATATTCTTTATGGACGTGGTACTTTAAATAATGGTCTGTCTATATATGACATAATTTACTTCAGATTGAACAAACTAATAAAAGAAAAGGGATGATGAAAATCTCACTTTATAGTGGCACTGTAGTCTCCATTTAGTAGACATGGAGAGAGGACTGCAAATTTGCTAGGAATGGTACACACAGATGTATGTGGACCAATGTCTATGCAAGCCATGGGTGGATTTTCATACTTCATTACTTTCATAGATGATAGATCTGGATTCAGATATGTGTTTGATGAAACACAAGTCTGAGGCCTTTGAAAAGTTCAAAGAATATAAGTATGAAGTGGAGAAATAACCAAACATAGTATTATAACTCTTCGATCAGATCGAGGTGGTGAATACTTTAATGGAGTGTTTCTAGATTATCTCAAAGTTAATGGTATAGTCTCCCAATGGACTCCTCCAGATTGGTATCTGAAAGGAGAAATCGAACTTTGTTAGACATAGTTCGGTCCATGATGAGTTATGCAAATCTTCCAGTATTCCTATGGGGTTATGCATTGGAAACCTCAGCATATTTACTGAATAAGGCGCCTTCCAAATCTGTTCCTCAAACTCCGTATGAGATATGGAAAGAAAGGAAACCGAGTCTTAAACACGTTAAGATTTGGGGATGTCCAGCTTATGTCAAGTAAGTTGACCCAGATAAGCTGGAATATCGATCCGTAAAATGTAGTTTTGTGGGATATCCTAAAGAGACTTTAGGGTATTACTTTTACACCAATCATCGGGTGTTTGTCTCCAGACATGCTACCTTCTTAGAAAAGGAGTTTATCCTTGAAGGAAACAGTGGGAGCAAAATTGAACTTGATGAAGTTCAAGAAGCACAAACTACTACAGATCGAGTGGAAACACCTGTTCTGACTGAACAACCTTTTGTGGAACAGCCCATTCATAGATCAGGGAGAGTGTCTCGCCAACCTGAGAGGTATTATGGCCTTGTCATTGAGAATGACAATGAGTTGTCAATCATTGATGATGATGACCCTGTAACCTATAATGAGGCTATGAGTAGTGTTGACTCAGAGAAATGGCATAGTGTCATGAAATCCGGAATGGAATCTATGTATACGGTATACGTAAGAATGATTAGAGCAGATGGCCAGGTGGAGACCTTTAAGGCCAGGCTTTTGGCAAAAGGATTCAAACAAAGGAAATGGATTGACTTTGATGAAACCTTTTACATGTAGCCCTGTTAAAATCAGTTCGGATTTTGCTTGCGATTGCTGCTTACTACGACTATGAGATCTGGCATATAGTCAGATGGTTTTCTTTCCAAGGGAAATGAAAACCTAGTGTGTAAGCTACTGTGAACCATATGTGGTTTAAAGTAAGCTTCTCGAAAGATGGAACATTCGTTTTGATGAGACAATCAAAGAGTTTGATTTTATCAAAAAACGTAGATGAACCATGCATCTACAAAAGGGTTAGTGGGAGTGCGGTAACATTTCTTGTATTGTATTGAAATAGAGTTGACACACATAACAACATAGCAGACCCACTCACAAAGCTACTTTATGAAAGTCACTTTGATCGTCATAAAGACAAGATGGGTATTAGATACCAGAGTGATTGGCTTTAGTACAAGTGGGAGATTGAAAGGAATATGTCCTAAGTCCAATCATGTATGAGGATTTAGGAATAACTTTTATGTAATCTGTTTTGATTTCATTGATATTAATAAAAGACTTGTTTTGTTTTTTATTACGGGCTTTATCTATTTAAGTGTTTAAATAAGATATACCATAGTTTAGAGTAAAGCTTTTTATGGATTGTGATGAGATCATAATAGTGAGACCTAAAAAGATGATAACTTTAAACTTAAATAGTTCCTGGTCATAGGATTACTAACTGGTAATTAATAATCCGCAAAGATCGGTACATACTATGCTTGCTTCATTATGAAGGATGTCTGTTCTCATAGACATTTGTGTGGTGACACTATAGCTAGTATGTAGGTGCTTATTATAGAATAAGTTCACTGAACATGACTCGCACAGCTGAACAACTGATGGAGTTCACTCACGTGTCAGCAGTTGTTCACATAGTGATAGTTGTACAAGTATCCTTAAACTTGAGGTCATCATAGTCATCTTGTGTACACTGAACTATGCTTTGGTTTAGTTCTTAGTCTCCAGGGACAATTATTAGGGCTCTACTGGGTATAGGAATTTGTACACGAAGATAGTGTATGATCAATAAAGGATCTACCCCTTCCAGTGAAGGAAGCGAATGTTCAAGGCTGATCCACTTATGCTAGTTCAGGAATCTCTGGCCAGAGTAAATGAAATTAGAAAGGAGTTTCTAATTTGCATAGAACTACGCATAGTAAATGGGAAGCAAGTGATTGAATTAGATAGGCTTGACAGGAGATCCATGCCTTATATTTAATCGGGACATTGTAGGGTAGAAGGAGTTTATTGTACGGTAACTATTCACTGAATAGGTTCTTGGTATTCTAAGCAGTGAATTCATATTATCCGGATAGTCGCGATATGCTGAGAAATATCCCTCACGATGTAGAATAAATGTGATTAATTAATTAATCATATTTAATAAATTAAAGAATTTATATAAATAATGATAAAATAGTTTTATTATTATTTATTTCTACTACCGGCTTAATATTGAACCTACAGGGTCACACCATAAAAAGAGAATGATTTAATGGTGGAGGAATTAATTAATAATGGCTGATAATTATTTATTTATGAAATAAATAATTAATTGACAAATTTAATAATTGATTAAATGAGATTTAATTGATTATAAATTAATTAAGAAAAGTTCTTAATATTATTAATTAAGGATTTAATTTTTGGAAATTAAATCAAGAGAGAGAATTATTTCTAAAGTGTTTAGAAAAAGGATTAATAATTAAAAGGTGTTTTAATTATTAATGAGAATAATAAATGGAAAATAATAATAATATTTATGGGAAAATTTCAGCTGAAATTTTTTCCTATAAATATACTATTATAGACCCTATTTTTATTTGAACCCCAAAACCCAAAAAGTTTGGAAAACCCAATTCTCTCCACCTCCTTCCTCCTCCTTAACATCGTTTTCTTGGTGGATACCGATGGAGTGCTTCACACTTGAGGAGCAACTGCTAAGGATCTCTGATCGTTGTCTCCGAATTATTTTAAATGTTAGATTCGATCCCTCAAATTTTTATTCATGATCTATATGCTTTTATTTGGATTTTATGTGTGTAAAAGTGTTTTACCATGCCCCGCTGCATTTAAAATCCAACAATAAGCTTCTGGTACGCCACGATGTGTGACATGTATACCACCTAATTTTGTTTAAATGTTACTTCGGTCCTATTACTAAATAATATGCCACGTTGGGGTGGACTATGTTATTTTTCATAGCTAAGTGTATACCATCATCAAATCTTAAATTATTTGAAATCTATGGAACTTGGTACGCCACGATGGGTGGCATGTATACCTTCCAATTATTCGTAATTTTGCCTTGAATAGAATACTTCAATCCAATATTCATCAATGGTTTGATTTCCAGGTAGTGGAGGAGTCACATCGGTCTCGCTTAAAACCTACAGCCTTACAAGTTCGATGAACCCGTTTTTGACAAAATCGCCCCAAATCAGAAATAAAGAAAATCCGTATTTATTCCTTTCAAAATTTATTAATTTAAGAAGTTTGTTCTAGTAATTTCTATAACATTCTAGACACCATAAATTACATGCCACGATGGGTGACGTATATATAATTTATATTCGTCTTTATGTTAAATTACCTACAACCAATAATGGAGACCATGGGATTTAATTTCATATTAATTCCCTCTTCCACTTAGAATTTTTTTTATTAAAATTGAGGAATTTTAAAATTAAATGGGGCCCTATGTTGTTATAATTATGTCTAATCATACATTCAAAATACACACATAATTTTAGCAACATATAACATTTAATTAAAGCAGTAAATAAAATTTATGTCCATGTCGTCCTAATTAAGTTAAACATGCAATTTTAAAAGAATTACACACATAATTAACGACACACATAATCAATAAATTAAAGCAATAACTAAAATTTAATGGAAAAAATTAAAATAAATTTTCCACTATTATGGCCCTTGAAAAAAAATCCAGCTCTCAAAAAAAATCTGCCCCAAGCGAGCCCCGACGCCCCCAGCAGCCCCAGCAGCCCCAGCAGCCCCAGAAACCCCAGCAGCCCCAGCAGTCCCAGCTGCCGCAGCAGCCGCAGCAGCCCCAGCTGCCGCAGCGGCCCCAGCAGCCCCAGCTGCCGCAGCGGCCGCAGCGCGCGCGCCTGTTGCTTTTCTGTGAGTTTTGTTTTGATTTTGTTCGATCCAAACATCAACAGCAGCCCCTTGTAATCGCACAGCGGAACAAAAAATTACCAGAATTGATTTCCGATCGCACATAACTATTACAAAATACCCGGAACAATTACAAAAAAAATAGATCTAATATAAAACTAATTTTGTAAAATCTATTCTAACACGATCAACCCTCGTGTAAATTACAACCATGATTAAACCACGTGGAAACCAAAACAAAAATTAACCACGATTAAACCACGTGGAATCCAAACACATAATTAAAATATACATGGCCATAATAGTGGATTAACAACCTGCATCAAAACCAATACAAGTAAAACACTATATACACGCATATATAATTACGACATGGACATTATATCATAAAACGTAGAACCCATTACCAGGCTCTTGATACCAATTGTTGGGAACCACGGACTTAGGGTGTTACTACGTTTTACGATAAAGATTACGAAAAGAGGATTACCTTGATAATGGTTGATTCCACGCTCTTCTATTGTATTCCCAAATTCCCTTGAGCGAAGTGTGGCCTCCGTCTTCTCAAGTTATCCTCTCTTCTTGCTCCTTCGTGGCTACAATATGTTTTCACACAATTACCAAGCAAGAAGAGAATAAGAATATATATAGGCTATAATAGGGACCATGGATAATTAGGTTGGGCCTTTTAATTACATCTTGAGCCTAGCCCAATGTAATTAAATATTAATTCAATCCACTAAAGAATTATTATTTGCACTACCTTTCCTAATACCGTAATTTAATTAATTCGGTTCCAATATTATTTGCTTATTAAATTCCCCATATTTAAAATATCATATGTCCATTAATTAAATAAATTACTGATAATTTATTTAATTAATATCTTTTATCCTTGATCATCCACTCAACCTTTATTTAATTATGCCAGAATAAATTCCACCTGCAGGGTTTCGCATAATTAAATCTTTTTGAGCTTTCAAGGGGACGTCATTAACCCGAATATTATCAGGACATGGATTCCTTCAATAAATAATATCCACCATGTATATAATTCCATCACCCAAAATATAATGATATAATTCAAAAGATTTATTTCATATATAAATCAAAGCATGTAAATAATATACACGTGTCAATTACTATTTCCGGATTAAGAACCTAAGCATTAATAATAACATAAAATCTTAGTTCTCCTTCTTAATCAGTATTAAGGGAACAATTCTAAATTTGATCATGTTCAATATACACAAAGTATACTAGTATTATTTATTAGTCAATATAAACTAAGCTAAATAATACTACAGCAATACCAATGGATTGTCCAACACCACCTGGCTATGAACCTTATTATATTATATAACCGTATTTAACAATCTAATATTCTGTATCCCATTTGATACTATATTGTTCACAATATATAATATTAGACAACATGTAAACATTCAAATGATTCTCAAATAAACTGGCCAGAAATAAATGTACATACTTCAAATAAATATTTTCAGTATACACTAACATAGCAGTGAGACAACAAAAATGTGGGTGATAGTTGGGCTCCATATATTTATATATATATATATGTATACATATATTGGTGGGTTTCTAGAGATTGCTAGCATATGCTCAACAGATTACACAAGCGAATGGTTGGCTGCCAGGTGTCGCTATAACTGCTGGAAACTACTTGGCTGAGAGTAACTGCTCATGTAACTGCTCAGCAAGGGAGAAAAACATGGGGAGATATATATAGTCATATATTTGATGTAATATGTATCTTATATTCATTATTTTGCACATAGAAAACTATATAGAGAAAGATAGGAAAACATTGTAGTCTTGGCTTATATTATCTTGTATCATTTTGGGTTGTGATGGAAATAAAATGGTTGAGAGTGTGTCTCCTGTAAATATTTGTGTGTGCTGATATTTACTAGTGGGTATAATTATTTTAGCATAAGTATAAATGAAGTGCGTTGGCTGCTGTTCTTGTGGCACTTGTCCAGACGGGCACCTGGGACTATGTGTGCTGTAGGGGCGACTGATGTTGTTGGTACCGCGACTGAGCGACCATAAATGTTGGGCGACTGAGCGAATGAGCAAAGGCTGCACAGGCGACTGTAGGAAAAAATAGGCCTACGGCAACTGGTATCAGATCCGTGTTGGTGAATTCGTGGGTTTAATCATGGTTGGAAACTCTACGGGTGAACAATTGACAAGGCTTGAGGAATTTGTTGGAGTTCCTCTGTCAAAAATGATATATCATTGGCGAATCATGTCCATAACCTTCATGAAGTTCTGGTCGAAGTGAAGGCGATAGTTGAGACTCTCAATAGAGTTTGTGATGGCAAGTTTGCAGACTTGTTCACGAAAATCGTTGCGTCTACTGAGTTGACTAGAAGTCAAATATAAATGATTAGTGATGAGATCATTATCTTGAAGAGGGATGTGGCTGGAGGTGCCTCGAGTGGTTCAAATAATGGCCACTCTAAGTTTAAAGTTCCATAACCATAGGCATTTAGTGGTAGTCGGAATGCTAAGGATCTAGAAAACTTCTTGTGGGATATGGAACAATACTTTAAGGTTGCCCACGTTAGAGAAAATGAGAAGGTAACAATTACATGTATGTATTTGCTTGAGGATGCAAAATTATGATGGCGTACACAGATAGATGATGATAGGGATTCGGTGAGGCGCCGAATTGATAGTTGAGAAATGCTGAAGAAAGAGTTGAAGGATCAATTCTTGCCCAATAATATTGCATAGTTGGCAAGAGAAAACATTAAAAATCTAAGACAAACAGGTACTGTTCATGATTACATGAAGGAGTTCAGTTCACTACTGTTGGATATTAAGAATATGTCAGATGAGGACAATTTATTCGACTTTGTGTCGGGACTGAAGATATGGGCACAATCAGAATTAAGAAGGCAAAATATAAAAGATCTGACTACTACAATTGTTGTCACTGATGGGCTGGTTGATTACAAAGTTGAGAATTCTGCTGGTGACGCCGAGAAAAATAAGAGTGTCGCTAAAAAGGGTAAAGGGCCGAATGACAAGAAGAAGTTTAAAAAGAAAGATGGTGATGCCCAAGCCAAACCAAAGAATGATGGTTAGTCTAAGTCAATGAGCAAGAACTGCTACATTTGTGGGGGTCCTTATATGATGAAAGAATGTCCTAGAAAGAGAAGCTGAATGTCATAACTGAAACTGACGAGAACGAGGTGCAGCATAAAGCGCCTAGGCGTGTTAATCCAATCAGGATGGTGAATGCCCTACAAACTGAGGAAATGGTGAAGACTCATGGGTTGTTGTTATAACGACCCGTGTATTTTTGAATTATTTAAATATGTGATTATTATGGAAATTATTAAATAAAATATGTGTATTGGTTTTGACCGCTATGTGTTATTTGATTATTATCTAGGTGTGATTTATGATGTACCGGGTTGTTCGCGTGATTAATTAAGGAATTGTATTGAATTGTTTCACTTTTAAAGTGGATTTAATACAAATTTATTTGTATAAATATTTGAAGTGTCTCTAAACTTGCTTTTATTATTTTATAAATATAATATTTATTTTTAGGATTTTATAAAATTGAGAAATTAATATTTTATTGATTATTTATCTTTAAAAGATTTTCTAATTTCTTTTACTCGTAAAATCCGTATTTAATTCCAGAGTTTCTCAAAAATCACAAAATTTATATTTTTTCTAAGTTTATAATATTCTGAGAATTTTAAAATTATTTTGAAAATTTTCGGGATTAATTTCACCCGCACGTTGTTTCGTTTAATTGTTAAAAAGTGGGTATAAAGTGCACTTCGAAAATTATTCTAAAATTTTGAAAATTACGTTTTTATAAACTTCGGGATATTTTTAACATTTTAAGACTGTTCCCGTGATTTTCAGAAATTATTTTAAGTGCAGCTCCGATCATTAATTATTAAATGCGGGTATGAGTTGTGTTTCAAAAATTGTTTAAAATTATGAAATATTATTTTATTAGTATTTTATTATTCTGAGAATTTTAAAACTTGTTTGGTAATTTTTTTCGGTTCATTTCCAACTGCAATTTTCTTCGATAAATTGCATTATACGAGATAAAATTCGGCTCGGGAATTTCAGGGACACGTGTCAAAACCCTATAAATGGAAATTAACACGTATCCCTTTTGTTTTCTGCGTGGCTGCTTTGGAAAATTCTAGCAGATTGATTTCTTATCTTTCTAATCTATATCCTTTACTCTTTATCAATCTCAATCTCTCTCCCATTATCTATTCCGTTCTCCCTCTTCTTCTTCTGCGTTTCTCCCTCTTATTTGTTGCTCGCGGTTGCAACCGTCTTCCTCATTATTCCGGCTTATCTCCGGTGAGCCGTCGCCTTAGTATTTGGCTTGGCTGGTTTGAGTTTTGTGCAATTGATATATGTATATTTGTATTTGTGTATGCTGGTGTGTGAATTCATGATTGTATATGTATTAAAGTGTATACATGTGTATGTATATACTTGTATGTGTGTGTGCAGTGGAGATGGGGTGGTGTTGCCGCCTTGGTTGCCTGTCTTTTCGATTGTGTTTTCGCTATTCTGTTTCTTTTCCGCGGGTAAGGCGCGTGGGGTTGTTGGTTCGCTTCTTATTATTATTTTATTAATTTCTGCAGGGATTAATTAATTTGGGTTTCGTGAAATAAAATATAATTTCGTGCGGGAATTTTTAATTAATCGGTAAAATTTATTTGGAAACCCGAATAATATCGGGCACCAATAAATTTTACCGCCGTCGACGATGAGCCTCTGTCACGCCCCCAACTTAAACAGCAAATTAAATATTAATATTACAACATTTTAAAGAGAAGTAAACATAACCAACTCCAAGATCTTACAGTTTAGGATTTGGAACAACCCAACACTACCATCTATTACAACTGATTTTAAATAGCGAGTCCTCACACAAAACTACTATCTCTTATTCTACCTGAGCTCGAACATAAGCATCAACATCACAGGTCTTACGGGCAGTCTGCTTGAATCTAACCATAGCTACTAGCTGTAATATCAGGGTAAAGCAAGGAGTGAGCCAAATGCTTAACAAGTGCTAACAGTACGATACAAAACATAAATCGAGATATACATTAAAGAATGACAATGGAAAGACATAACCAATGATAACGAGGGATAAAACTATGGGTGATGGCATCATTTTTGCTTGTATCAAAACAATTTCAAAATCATGTCTTAATCAAAATCATTTTATGACGCTACGGATTACAGCCGGTGATCAGTCGCGAAGTAATCTCGAACCTCGTTGGGTTCTAAAACATTAATGGGAATCCCTAGGCAACTTTTAAGCCTAATATAAGTGTGGAAAGGACTCGCGTCTCAGTCCAGATCGACCATTCAAGGAAAACATTTATCCCCCTTTGGGACTGAAAACCCATATTTTATTTATTTCAAAAACTGATGCCGAATTATAACAAAATCTCTTTTTACAGTAAACATTTTTATCAAGGGATTATAGATCAACTCGAAACACGGGAAATATGGTACTAAATCTCAGGGCCATGATTCACAAAACTATACTCTATTAAAGTAACTGAATGGTTTTCATATATCAAAGATTTAGACAAGGGGATTTAGTGAGGCTATTGGATATTATAAAAGGGTAATGCCAAATTGGGCTTTAAGCAATGGTTTCTCATCAAGGTTCAAGTGTTGGATCATCAAGAATGTAATCTTCATGAATACTAAGGGTGTTAAGGTATGCAGAAATGATCTTTAGCTCAGGATATATATCAGAATTGTCAAGCTTTAGGATAAGAAAGAGGGTATCAATCAATGAGGAATCACGTTGGTAAGTATCTGACTATCAGAGTTCAAGGTAAGGTTCTATAGGGATTCAAGTTTCAGGATGAGATATTAATACTTAGGAATCATTAGCATGTTAATCAAGAGGATCAATCAAGTAATATAACAACTCTTTATTTTATCATGGCATTCAACTATCATGAAAAGACTTTTGAACTACTTGCAATACGTACTCGAGGGTTCATGGCATCTCTATATAATTCAAAGATAAACATAAGATACGCTTGATTTAATATATCAAATGACACATGATAGTTGTAGCAATGTATGAACTATTAGCAGTAAATACGAAGGTCAAGTTGAATCACTTGCCTTGAGAAAGGCTGGTCTGGTCTGACTGGTAGGAGCAACTGGAGCTTCACTCGACCTTTATGGCAAGTTTTCCCTCATCTCGAGATCCTACATAAATAATAATAATCCTCATTATAATATATTCTCACCAACTTAACCTATTTACAACCCGAAATTAAACACGGATGACACTTAGGCCTATATACACTTAATTTTATATTCACTTTTAAATTACAATTGTACACACATAGCCACATAATCACATATCATATATTAATACCAAATAACACCATATACACCATAATGCAACACTAGGCTTGGATGATCTCGACTCACAACTTAAGTCACTTGGTCGCTAAACTAGACAAAGTCTTCAAATTTTGGCTTCCTAACTCGATGTGCCTTTACTAAACTATCCAAAAAGTATTGACCCTCACCTGTGCCTTTTGCTCTACTGACCTTATACTATCTTACAACTATGGTGTTCAACCTAAATCTCACTCCTAAGTGTTCTAAAACTATGTGATAAGTGAAAGTGCTCACTGGTGCATATTTGAGAATGATAACTATGGTTTCTTGAGTGCATTAGAAACTCTTAAACTACAAGTTTTCCTTCAAAACTTTTACACAAGACTCTCCTGACCTAAGGGCATCTCCTAAACTTGATGTGGCTCAAGGGCCTGACTTGGGCCTTCTTGGGCCTAAGCTAAAAGTCCAAGGTTCCCCTGTTTTTCTGGGCAGAAAATGCCCTGACTTGAATTAACTTGTGACACATGGTTCTAACTCATATCCTATGAACTATGGTTGGAAAAACTTCTCTGACACTCTCTCTAACTAAGACCCAACATGGCCTAATGAGGGCCTACCCATGACATGGTCAAATCTCCCTATTTCTAAGTTGCAACAAAATTGTCCCCTGCTGTACAGATTTTGTTAATCTACTTGTGCACCTAACCAAATGACATGCAAATCTCCAACCAACACCTAAAACCTTTTATATACTCCCAATACTAACTTCTGGTGGCTTGGGCCTCAAAGTTCACATCAATGACATGGTCAAAACTCACTCTAAACCTCAGGGTATTAAACTGATTTTCTGCAGAAATTATAACTCTCATTTCTCCAAGGTTTGGACTTGACAAACTCAACTACCAACAACCCAATACCCAAACCAAGACTTAATCATGGTGATCTACTGAACTAACTCCCTTATTCTCAAAATAACTTTGGTGGAGATCATCCTTACCTAAGGTGCAATTATGGCAGAACAAAAGAAACTATACTTCACAACTCACAAATCATCAAGTTTTTGAAACAACAAGATATACATTTTTATAAAAGATAACCACGAATTATTACCATGCATCAAGGAGCATTAATCAATATTAACACCTTATTCCTACTGAAATTAAAGCTTACTAACAAAAACTTTCCAAATGATCAAAATCTTCCAACATTCCAAGAGAAATTTACATGCATGCATGTCTTCGAGTTTTACCAATCAAAGCAACATGTTTTCTAAATATATATTACCATGAAATTGACATGAAAGCCTATAATAAGCTATATCTAGATGATCACTTAGCATGCAAAGGGTTTTATCAAGACTTCACTAAGATTTTCATGTTATCATCAGAAAAACACACAAAGTGGAACATGACAACCAAAACACCATCCATTCGGCTCCTATCAAGTCATGGCCGAATGGATTAGGGTGAAAACAACAATTGCATGAGTGTAACATACTCATGTCTAGCCATTCTCAACCCTTTGCTACTATAACTCATGGTGAAAGCCTTGAATTCACAAGAATCAAGGATATTCACTTGGAGTTTTAACAACACACCACCATGCAAGGTCAACACATAAGTTTTTCTACTCTAAACTCTTAAGATATACAAGGACAACATGTAGGGAGTAGGATTACTTGATAATAGGATGATTGTTTGAGTGAGAAATGAAGAAAGAAGGGGATGGGGGCTCGGTTTTTTGGGACAGAGTCGGCTCAGAGTTGATTAGTAATAGTTATAAAGCCCCTTAAGGTAAGTATTTCTGAACTTTCCTTCAAGATATATTACCAATGTTTTTGAAATGTTTCATAATATATCGGTATTATTCAAAATAACTCCTGTTTTATATTACAAGTGCTTGAAACTATTTAACCTCGAACCCTGATTTTCTTGATCTTGAGCCATAAGCCCTATTCTTTGTAAACCGTCCTTTGTTAATCCTTAGACACCAAACCATACAAATATAATACTACTCCCTAAATGTATAACTACCAAACACCAAACACTAGAAGAGAATTGTTTGAAAACACAGAAACTTTTATACTCCAATCATTCTTTATAACATCAAAGATCCATACCCTGAAAAATCATTACTGGTCTAATACCTAACCCTTGTACAAACTGAAAACCGTTTCTTATACATACTACATACCCTGATATACCCTTGTGATATCCATGAATTTCTTCGCATTTTTATTCAAGTGTTTGATCATCATTGATTATGATTTTGTTTTATTGAAGTATATTTCTTGTCATACTGAATTGTTTTAGAATTGGATAGTTTTCTAAATAAGGACCAGATTTGTGGTCGATTATAGGCCAATGTGTGCCTTGGATCCAGTAATTAGAGCAGTGTTGTGTGCTTTGCTCGGGGTTAGTGCGTGACTGATCAGCAGCCTAACCCTTGGTTTTAAAACTTAAAAATGAATATCCAATTCTAATGATTGTTTAACAATAAACTTGATTCTTCTGAATCATTCTATTTGAACATTGCTTAACCTCAGTTATCACTATTATGACTTGCTAAGCTAGTTAGCTCACCCTTGCGATTCTTTTATATATTTTACAGTTGAAAAGAATATGGATGATAGTGAAGTTCCTCAGTCCAAAGTGCGGGATAAGGTTCCAATTGCGTTGGATCGAGCTAGCAGAAGCTTCATGCGGTAGAAAGATAGTCAAATTGTAAGAATAATTTTATTATCAGTTGTAAGTTAAATTAGTGGGGATTTGGTACGTTGTAATAAAAGTTAAGGTTGTGGCTTGTTTTCATACTTTAACCTGTTGCGATCTGTGGTTTTGCGAAGCAGGGTCATTGTAAATAATATTTCTTATACTGGTTTATATATTATGTATGTTTTGTAGACCCCAAACTTCTGACCCGGGTTTGGAGGGCGCCACAGGTTGGTATCAGAGCTACAGGTTATAAGTCACTGAAACAAGCCTAGATTGTCGGGATTGGGTAGAGGGTTAGGATTAGGAATAGGAAATAGAAAGATAAGACGTCGTGAGGATGAGTACGACTATATAGTAGGTCTCCGGCATGGTTCGTGTTACAATTCGGGATTCTTAGCTTGCGACATGATTTCCAGACAACGGCAATGGCAGATTCTGATTTCTCTCTATCATCTGATCGTTTGGAGCTTTCCGTTCGGGGATCGTTATTTTTTTCAGATTTGATTTGCACCATAATGCTTGAATTGTTAAAGTATTATACGTGTAGGTGCGATGTTAAAGACGCAAGACGCAACAAGTAAGAATTTACCATAATGCTTAATTTGCGAAGGCATTTCAACGTACTTTCTAAAATTATTATATGGAATAATGGGAATATGATCGAACAAGCTCAAAAGAGGAATACAAGTGAAATGTGGATGGTGACCAATGGTGTCGTTCTTGTCTTCAATATTGCAGCGTATATTCCTTTTTAATTCCTAAAAATATATGAACTTCTTTTCTTAATAAACTCCTTATGATGATATCAAAAAGGAGGATATTGCATTCCTTTTAAATTTAAATTGTTCCCCTCAAGTTTTACTCTCTGATTGGGACAAACAGTGTTATGGTGAGACGCTTTGTCAGGATGACGAAGAGTCGGGTGGGACGCCACCTAATCATGTGCTGTATGCCATATGGTACGAAAGACGGGCCATCTTAAGTACCAATGTGGTTGTCTCATTCATATTCAAATCCTTGTTTCTTCTTTCTTTTCAACTCTAATTTTTGTTGACTTGTGAATCTTAGTTGTTTCGTTGTATTGTCATTCTTTGCAAGAGTTTTTCAAACAGAAATTGACGTATTATGAACCAAGCGGACAAAGTTCCAGCTACCTCTTATGCATGGGAGGGAAACCAGGGCATATGGCAAGGATTGCAATCACTAGCCCCAGAGAAGGACCCACTGAGAGCCAAGGGAATCCACTCCAATAAGGAATACGTCTTCGAGAATGTGAATATGCGATTTTCCTGTGAAATATGTTATTCAGAATACGGACGTGATGACATGGATGATTATGGTGAATACCTTATACGTTAAAGTATTAAAAGATGTGAGAGAAACTTAATGTTTTATCTCTCAAGGTTTTGTTGATAAGATGAATTACCCTATTGAATTGATAAGATTAGGAACAAAGGACTAACAATTCAAGAACATGTAATTGTTAAATAAGTGAGTGCCAATGGTGGAATTGAGATTTCTGGCCATAAGTTGTGAAGAATTGATATCATCTGAGATAAGAGGATTTGACATTATCCTAAGGAATGGATTAACTATTTAAGCATGATGCCCAGACAAACCGTCGTGATGAAGAAATAGTCCTGGAGACGTCAAATGAGAATATGATGAGGTATAAAGGGAGAAGGAGGGTAAATAATTTATTAATGATGATTACGGTGATCAAGACGAGAGCATTATGGTGATTATGAGATAAATAAAAGCCAGGAGCAAACAAAATTTAAAGATTTTATAGCAATTAAGGGGTTTCAAGATATGTTTCCAGATGAGTTATCAACATTTCCTCCAGATAGAGAAATAAAGCTCGCGATTGATTGAGCACCTGAGTCGAAGCCAGTAACCAAGGCCTTACACAAAATGGCACCAGTTAAAAATGAGGAAATTAGCAAAACAAATGCAGGAGATGTTAGAAGAAGGAGTGATTAGACCTAGTGTACCCCATAAGGTGCACCAGTACTAATTGTTCATAAGAAAGATGGAAGTATGAGATTATGCGTCAACCAGCGAAAGCTCAACAAGTTTACTATCAAGAGCAAGTATCTGTTACCTCGAACCAATGATTTGTTTGATCAAATGAAAGTTGCAAAGTACTTTTATAAGGTTGATTTAAGGCTTGGTATTTCACCAATTGAAGATTAAATCTATGGACATATCAATGATAATTTTAAGAACTAAGTATTGTGTTATAAAATTTTCGTATTGCCATTTGGATTAACCAATATACCAGTAATATTTGAACTTGATGGACAGAATCTTTAAGGAATATCTGGATAAGCTGTAGTTGTATAACTTAAATTCAACGGAGGACCATGCGAAGCATTTAATGACAACTAGGGAGTCAGAGAAGAAAGAAATTGTATGTAAAGTTTACAAGGTGAAAGTTTTAATGGTAGAAAGCATAAGTAATCAGAGAGGAGGAGACCAAAGGAGATCCAGTAGAAATCAAAGTTACTATGAATAAAGAAAGGCCAAAAAGTACCAATAAAAGTAAGGAGTTTTACCATGGACCGGTTATTATTGAAAATTTTTGCAAGATTTCTTGGAAATTGCAATACCTTCGACGAAGCTAACCAGGAAAAGTAAGAAGTTTATATGAAATGGAGAAGGGTAAAGAAAGTTTTGCGGAGTTAAAGGAGAGAATGGTTACAGCGCCAACTTTATCATTTCGAAAGTACCAAGGAGGTTTGGTAGTTTATAGTGATGCTTCTCATAAGAGAGTAGGATGTGTGTTGATGCAGCACAATAAGGTTATTGTATATGCACCCAGACAACCGAAACCTTATGAGCAGAAGTATCCTAATCATAACTGGGACTAACAGTAATAATATTTGTTTCGAAAGATTGGGAAACATGATATGTATGGAGAAAGGTGTAAGATCTATACGAACCATAAGAGTTTAAAGTATGTATCCACGAGGAAAAGCAAATGTAGTAGCAAGCAATAAGCAGAAAGGAGAAAATAAACATAAGGACTGCACCGAAAAGAATTACCCATAGAATTTCAGAAATTGGAGTTGGAAATCAGATATATAATCCCAAGGAAACAAGGATGGGTAGTATGACCTTTTAGTCAGAGTTGTTAAGAGAAGATAAGGAGATGTCAAGGGAGGATAATGGATCACGATGTTAGTAGTTAGTAAGAGGAAATTTATGTGCCCAGGAGAACGATCATGATACCCCCAGTTTTTTTCCAGCACTTGGATGCTATAAGTAGAAGGATTAAGAAATGAGATCCCACAGGGAATTCACAATGTAAAGTATTTAACTTATTGAAGAAATGCCAAGATATACGGAAATTTAAAGAAAATGGTGATAACCAGGTATAAGAAGGAAATTTCAAGATGGATTAGGAAGTGTGGACATGTCAAAGGATTAAGGAAAAATATTGGAGGCGTAGTAGATAAGGCAGACCCAGGAGGTGGTTTTATAAGAAGTGAATCGTGAAGTGTACCAGTGATGATAAGCGAGAAAAAGGAATGAAAGTATAAGAGTATGTACTGATTATCGGGAGTTTATCAAAACAACGAATAAGAAGAAGTGAGACCCTATAAAGAATTGATTACTTACAAGACCTAATTCAAGAAGTATGTTATATCTCGGGAATTAACTTAAGAACCGACTTGAGAACATATCAGAGATTACGATTAAAGTGAGTTAAGAGCATTGCAAGCTCTGGTGATATTACGTGAAATAACAAGTGTATCAGGTGACTATAAGGAATTAAGGAACATGGTGTATAAAGAGTACTCAGATAAGCAAACTATATTTATTGATAACATCCTCAGTTACTCAAAGAATAAGAAAGTCTACATGGAATGCCTAAGGATTTTTCTCCAAAGATCAAAAGGAAAGCAACTATACGTTAAGTTTTCAAGAATGAAATTTTGACTAAGATTAGTAAAAGATTTTGAATTAATCCATTAACAACTACAAAAGCAAAGCCGTATGGTAACAGATGCCTTATGCCGACAGAAAGGATTGGATGTAATTAAAACCACATAGGAGTTAATAAACAAATTGGAAAGGGTAGAATCTGAAGTTCAAATACAAAAAGGTAATAATACGTGAATATATGAGATTACTTTTCAGCCCTAACTGATGAAAAAGAGTAAGAGATGTTTAAATGTTTGGAAACCAAGTTGAAAATTAGCACCGCCTATCATATCCTTAAACGAAGAGTTAAAGTACGGAAGTGATTCAGGAAATGTAAGACATGTTGAGAGGTTGAGTTTTAAGGAAACATTGGAAGGATCATTTATCATCGATGTCAGCTTTGGAATACTACTTTACCAAGCTTCATGTGAACGCAAGTGTAGTTCCCCATTTTTATTGAGATAAAGTGGGAGAAAGAAAGTTGTCAAATTCTAAGTTAATTCAGCACAACAAAAGCATAGTGATATTGATTGAAGCAGCTCGGAGTAGACAAAGAAAGAAGGAGAAATTGTATCGAGAGAGAATATGAGTATAGAAATAGGACCAGTAGTGTTAGTACAAGTTTCATCTTGAAAGAGACTGGATAAGTCTAAGTAGAAGGGACAGGTTAAGTCCTAAAATTAGTGAACCATTCGAGGTATTGATAAATATAGATAAAGTTGTTCATGAGTTGATAAGACCGTCACATCAGTGTGTACACATAATGTGTTTGGCTTGTCAATGTTAAAGCGATAAGTATTTGACTTGAATTAAGTGATTGATCAGGAGCCAATGGGGCTCTTGTCCAAGTTTGTTTTGCATATAGTGATCAATCCAAATCCTTGATCGTTAAAGGCAAGTCAATTAAAATGAGTGTGTATCTATAGTAAGTACGTTTGAAATCCTGGGGTAGAAGAATCTACTTGGAAACTAAAGTCAGATATGCTTGACAAATATCCTCACTTGTGTAACTAGACCAGATTCTGAGGACATACTCTTTTTAAGGGGGGAAGGATATAACGACCCGTGTATTTTTGAATTATTTAAATATGTGATTATTATGGAATTTATTAAATAAAATATGTGTATTGGTTTTGACCGCTAAGTGTTGTTTGATTATTATCTAGGTGTGATTTATGATGTACTGGGTTGTTCGCGTGATTAATTAAGAAATTGTATTGAAATGTTTCACTTTTAAAGTAGATTTAATACAAATTTATTTTTATAAATATTTGAAGTGTCTCTAAAATTGTTTTTATGATTTTATAATTACAATAATAATTTTTAGGATTTTATAAAATTGAGAAATCAATATTTTATTGATTATTTATCTTTAAATGATTTTCTGATTTCTTTTACTCGTAAAATCCGTATTTAATTCCAGAGTTTCTCAAAAATCATAAAATTCTTATTTTTTCTAAGTTTATAATATTCTGAGAATTTTAAAATTATTTTGGAAATTTTCGGGATTAATTTCACCCGCGCGTTGTTTCGTTTAATTGTTAAAAAGCGGGTATAAAGCGCACTTCGAAAATTGTTCTAAAATTTTGAAAATTACATTTTTATAAACTTTGGGATATTTTTAACATTTTAAGACTGTTCCCGTGATTTTCTGAAATTATTTTAAGTGCAGCTCGGATCATTAATTTTTAAATGCGGGTATGGGTTGCGTTTCAAAAATTGTTTAAAATTATGAAATTTTATTTTATTAGTATTTTATTATTCTGAGAATTTTATAACTTGTTTGGTAATTTTTTCCCGATTCATTTCCAACTGTAATATTCTTCGATAAATTGCATTATACAAGATAAAATTCGGCCCGGAAATTTCAGGGACACGTGTCAAAACCCTATAAACGGAAATTAACACGTATCCCTTTTGTTTTCTGCGTGGCTGCTTTGGGAAATTCTAGCAGATTGATTTCTTATCTTTCTAATCTATATCCTTTACTCTCTATCAATCTCAGTCTCTCTCCCCTTATCTCTTCCGTTCTCCCTCTTCTTCTTCTGCGTTTCTCCCTCTTATTTGTTGCTCGCGGTTGCCCTCGTCTTCCTAATTATTTCGGCTTATCTCCGGTGAGCCGCCGCCTTAGTATTTGGCTTGGCTGGTTTGAGTTTTGTGCAATTGATATATGTATATTTGTATCTGTGTGTGCTGGTGTGTGTGAATTCGTGATTGTATGTGTGTGTAAGTGTATACATGTGTATGTATATACTTGTGTGTGTGTGTGCAGTGGAGATGGGGTGGTGTTGCCGCCTTGGTTGTCTGTCTTTCCGATTGTATTTTCGCTATTCTGTTTCTTTTTCGCGGGTGAGGCGCGTGGGGTTGTTGGTTCGCTTCTTATTATTATTTTATTAATTTCTGCAGGGATTAATTGATTTGGGTTTCGTGAAATAAAATATAATTTCGTGCGGGAATTTTTAATTAATCGGTGAAATTTATTTGGAAACCGGAATAATATCGGGCACCAATAAATTTTACCGCCGTCGAGGATGAGCGTCGGCGAGTCGACGGTGGACAGTGATGATCCAATTCTGAGTCCTAATACGAATAAAAACATGAATGCGAATAATAGTAATAAATGAATAATATCGGTGATTGGGAGTCGTGCATTTGGATTGTGATTAGGGTTGTCATTGTAGTTGTTGTGAATTGATTTGTCGTCGATATTGTGTTCGACGGGTAGTCCGATAAACAAAGGAAATGCTACCAGATTTCCGGGAAAATCAACTGTGAAAATGCGGGAGCGTATCCGATAATTATCGGGACATCGAGTGAATATATATATACTTATACTTTATACGAACTTGATTGTATGTTGTGGTAAATGTTCTGTCCAAAACTCAGTAACCCTAATTTCGTAAAATGACGAGTATACGTATTTTCTGAAAACGAACACTTAACCTATTTCGAGAACGTGAATCCTAGTTGTGGTTTGTGTTATTATAATATGAATAATTACGATTCGGAATATGCTATCGTATGGGTAGGTGTTTAGCGAGGATATGTCAAGCATAAATGGGTATCTAACGTAGGGTATTTCGACCCTGTAGGTTATAGTCGGGAACCTGAAAGTGGATGATGGACTAAAGATAACCTAGTGGTCAGTCGACAAGCTCAATAGAGTTTCAACAGAAGAACCTGAATGTCGAAGTCGAATCCAATGGGATCTAGTGGTTGGACGTTAAAGCCTGAGCGACAGAGTCGGCTCAGAGTTGATCAGTAATAGTTATAAAGCCCTGTAAGGCAAGTATTTCTGAACTTTTCTTCAAGATATATTACCAATGTTTTTGAACTGTTTCATAACATGTCACTATTATTCAAAATAACTCCTGTTTTATATTACAAGTATTTGAAACTATTTAACCTCGAACCCTAATTTTCTTGATCTTGAGCCCTAAGCCTTATTCTTTGTAAACCGTCCTTTGTTGATCCTCAGACACCAAACCATACAAATATAATACTACTCCCCAAATGTATAACTCCCAAACACCAAACACTGGAAGAGAATTGTTTGAAAACACAGAAACTTTTATACTCCAATCATTCTTTATAACATCAAAGATCCATACCCTGAAAAATCATTACTGGTCTAATACCTGACCCTTGTACAAACTGAAAACCGTTTCTTATACATACCCTGATATACCCTTGTGATATCCATGAATTTCTTCACATTTTTATTCAAGTGTTTGATCATCATTGATTATGATTTTGTTTTATTGAAGTATATTGCTTGTCATACTGAATTGTTTTAGAATTGGATAGTTTTCTAAATAAGGACCAGATTCGTGGTCAGACCAGATTCGTGGTCGATTATAAGCCAATGTGTGCCTTGGATTCAGTAATTAGAGCAGTGTTGTGTGCTTTGCTCGGGGTTAGTGCGTGAGTGATCAACAGCCTAACCCTTGGTTTTAAAACTTAAAAATGAATATCCAATTCTAATGATTATTTAACAATAAACTTGATTCTTTTGAATCATTCTATTTGAACATTGCTTAACCTCAGTTATCACTATTATGACTTGCTGAGCTAGTTAGCTCACCCTTGCGATTCTTTTATATATTTTATAGTTGAAAAGAATATGGATGATAGTGAAGTTCCTCAGTCCAAAGTGCGGGCTAAGGTTCTAGTTGAGTTGGATCGAGCTAGCAGAAGCTTCATGCGGTAGAAAGATAGTCAGATTGTAATAATAATTTTATTATCAGTTGTAAGTTAAATTAGTGGGGATTTGGTACGTTGTAATAAAAGTTAAGGTTGTGGCTTATTTTCATACTTTAACATGTTGCGATCCGTGGTTTTGCGAAGCAGGGTCATTGTAAATAATATTTCTTATACAGGTTTATATATATTGTGTATGTGTTGTGGACCCCAAACTTCTGACCCGGGTTTGGAGGGCGCCACAGTTGTATGCGAACGTGATCATTAATAGTTACACTGTGATGGCCATGGTAGACATAGGTGCTACTAATAGCTTTATAGCTGAGAAAAATGTTAAGTTGTTGGGCTTTAAGTTGCAGCCTACTACAAGCCAATTTAAAGCTGTGAATGTGAATGCTCAACAGGTTGAAGTTGTGGCTTGTGTGAGTGTAAAGATTGTACCATAGGAAGGGAAGTGCAAGCTGTTGGTGATGCCCCTTGATGATTTTGACATCATATTAGGAATGGATTTCAAATTTTAGAGAATGTTTTGGTGCTGCCTTGTTATGGGGGAATATTTATAGGCAATGAGAAATGGCCTTATTTTATGAAGGGTATTCTAGAGAAGTGGGATAAGGGAAAAGCAGACATCGTGTTATTATCAGCCTTGCAGGTTGAAGTTGGGTTGAAACAAGGTGAAGTACCATATCTTTCATTTTTGGTTGAAGTGAAGCCAAATCAAATGGTTGAATTTTCATATTATGTCACTGAAATACTAAGGGAATTTGATGATGTTATGCCCCCTGAGTTGCCTAAATCCCTGCCTCTTAGACGTGTCATTGATCACAAAATTGAATTGGTGCCTGGTGCTAGGTCTCTTGCACAAGCCCCTTATAGAATAGGTCCATCAGAACTTGGGTAACTAAGGAAGTAGTTGAATGGTTTTCTGGAATCAGGGTTGTTGCGTCCCTCCAAGGCTCCTTATGGTGCTCAGGTTTTATTTCAGAAGAAGGCAGATGGGTCTTTACGGATGTGTGTGGATTATCGGGCGCTGAGTAAAGTGATAATAAAGAATAAATATCCTCATTTTTTATAGGTAAATCTCTGATCAACCACAGAACAAAATCCATTTTGGGGTTCATTTTAGTTGGGTTGGGCGGGTTCGACGAGAAACGTTATGCCTACACACAAGACTACCCCTCTTTTCAAAAGCTTCGCGGGGACTTCCAAATGTGGTTGAGCTCTTTGAGGAATTTCGTGGGAAAAGTATTTCACAAAGTTGGATCTAAGATCAGGCTATTGGCAAGTTCGGATTGCAGCAGGATATGAGTCCAAAACAACATGCGTTACTAGGTATGGGTCTTTTAAATTTCTAGTAATGCCTTTCGGTTTGATAAATGCTCCTGCCACATTTTGAAATCTTATGAATGATGTGCTATATGACTACTTAAAAAAATCTGTGGTAGTATATCTTGATGATATTGTTATAAATAGTGGAAGTCTAGATAAGCACCTAGAACATTTGAAACGTGTATTCTTGAAACTGCATGAATATAGTCTCTATGTGAAGAATGAGAAGTATGAATTCTGATGTACATAAATTATGTTTCTTGGCATGTGATTAGTCAAGGACTTGTGAAGATGGATTCAGGAAAATTTAAGGCCAATGTTGATTGGCCTGCCCCTATTAAAGATGTTAAACTTAGGTCCTTCCTTGGGTTAGCGAACTACTCCAGAAAGTTCATTTTGGGTTATTCAAAAATCATGCAAAGCCTTACTGATTTATTGAAGAAAGACAGTAAATGGGAGTGGTCCGGGAGCTACATGAAGGCCTTTGAAAAGTTGAAACAAATTATGGATATTGAGTCGGTACTTAGACTTCCTGATTTTGAGAAGTCATTTTATGTGCAAACTGATGCTTCTTATAAAGCTATTGGTGGTGTGTTGGTTCAAGAAGGTCATCCGATTGCATATGAAAGTAGGAAATTGAAAGACACTGAGCAGAGGTATAATATTCATGAGAAAGAAATGTCTGCTAAGATTCATTGCTTAGAAGTGTGGAGACATTAGCTACTGGGTACAAAGTTCATGGTGTGTACAGATAATATGGCTAATACTTACGTCAAAACTCATAAAAAATAACTCCAAAGCAAGCTTGTTGGCAGAAATACTTGGCAGAATTTGATTTTACTTGGGTGCATAAGTCGGGAGCCCATAATCATGTGATTGATGCTTTGAGTACAAAGGTGGTTGTGAAAAAATTTGTGAACGCTCTAACAGTCATAAACTCAGATTTTGTGGGACAAATCAGGGAGCTTTCGGGAAGCGATGAGGCATATAAACGGCTTATGAAGGAATGCGTGAAGGCATTGTTCGTAAGTATTGGATTGAAGATGGGATGTTGCATGCCAAAGACAACAAGTTCTATATTTCTTGTGGTGGAAATTTAAGACTACAAATTTTGAGGGAGCCGCATGACTCTAAGTGGGATGGATATATGGGTGTTGAAATGATGCATGATTTGCTGTGTAGAATATGTATTTTGCCCAAGATGTTGGAAGACACGGAAGCGTATGTGAAGTCATGTTTGGTTTGTCAACTTGATAAAATAGAAAAGAAGAAGAAAGCGGGTTTGTTGCAGCCTCTTCCAATCCCTCGTAGGCCATTGTGACGCCCTCCAAACCCGGGTCAGAAGTTTGGGGCTCACAACACACATAAACACAATATATAAACCTGTATATAAAATATTATATGTATTGACCCTTCTTCACATAACCACGGATCGCAACAGGTTAAAGTATGAAAACAAGCCACAACCTTAACTTTTATTACATCGTACCAAATCTCAACTAGTTCAACTTATAACTGATAATGATATCATTCTTACAATCTCGCATAAATCATCTACAATATAAAGCTCCTGCTAGCTCGATCCAACTTAACCTGGAATTGTAGCTCACACACTGGACTGGGGATCCTCGTTACCAACCATTTCCTTTTTAGCTGTTGAAATTATAAAAAGATTTGCAAGAGTAAGCCAACTAGCTCAGCAAGTCATAATAGAAATAACTGAGGTTAAACAATGACCAATTGAAATGATTCAAAAGAATCAAGTTTCTGGATAAGAAATGATTAGAATTGGACATTCACTTTCATTTTTAAAAACCAAGGTTAGGATGCTGATCAGTCACACACTAACCCCGAGTAAGGCACACAGCTCTGCTCTTTATACTGGATCCAAGGCACGTATTGGCCTGATATGACCACGAATCTGGTCTGACCACAAATCTGGTCCACATTTATAAAACCATCCAATTCTAAAACAATTCAATATGATAACCTTTGTAATTTAATAAAAATAGAATTAAGATTTACATTGATAAAGCATTTATCTCAAAGCATAAAATATTTCACAAGTATCACCAAGGTATATCAAGGTGTAAATATGAAGAACGGCTTCAAGCCTGATGAAGAATTAAGTATCTGATGAACAATGGTTCAATGATAAAGCAGGGTATAGATCTTTGATGACATAGGGTAGTATATGATACATCAGTTTCAAGGAATTCTAGTTCAGTATTTTGTTTATGGTGGGTATGTATTTGTGGAGTAGTATCGTATTTTGTTAGTCCCTAACAATGCAGCAAAAATTACAGAAGGGGGGTTGAATGTAATTCTAGTAAACTTTTTCTTGAACTATAAAATGTTCTAAATCAAACTATATATACAAGTGTTTTGATTTGCAAGGTGCGGAATCACAAGTTAAATAAATCAAAAACACAAAGTAATAAAAACACAAGTCTTTAAAACTTTCTGGTGGATTTGAAAGTATCCACCAGATATATATATATATATATATATATCAAATTAAGAACTCTGTGAAGAACAAATTATCTCACAGCTGCTTTACAAGTGAACAAACAAACTACAGAGAAATTCTTAACAGTTACAGCTTTTTCTATTTCTCTTCTAAAAGTGTTTGCTTAGTTGTTTGTTCTACTAGCTACAGTTGGTTTATATACCACCAAGTTTACATGGTAATAGGACAAGATAATAAAACAAAACTATCAAGTCAAACTTCATGCTGCTTCACTACTTTATTCCAGCATCTTTGAAAATCTTCTTAATCTTGCATGGAAATGGTAATGCTCATTTGTTCTTCATTTCCTGTAAAATAGGCTGCCACATTCCTTTTGCAAACACCCAACGCATGTGACTGTGTTGTCACTGTCAACAGATGTTTGAATTTATCATCCGTCGGGTACATGCTTATCATCCATCGGGTTGCCTTGTTGATCATCCGCCGGGTAGCTTTGTTGATCATCTGTCGGGTAGCTATTTGACACTTGACTTCATTTCACTTATGCAGAATTACAAGACATCTTATATTTATAATTAATCAACCTATTTTGCATATCTAATTAAAGTCAACATGACTTATATGCTACTACAGAATCTATACAAAGATGTTTGCAGAAATGTGCTACATGACTTATTATTACATAAGCTACTCACCCGATGGATATCAATTAGTCATCCGTCGGGACTATATTGAATCATCCATCGGGACTATAATTGATCATCCGTCGGGTGCTATATTTTTCACTAAGTTAAATCTACTATGGTGTTTTGTTAATGTAATCATCAAGTTTGCAACATATTCCTAACAAACTCCCCCAATTTATGTCTACTAGAATTGTAGTCATAAATTAAGAGAAACTTGATAATAACAAAACACCGTAAAAATACAAATTTAAAAGGTAGTAGATAAAACTAAAAAGTGTTGTAAAATTTACTAAAGAATTTACAAGACAAAGTGTATAAAGATTTGCTCACAGTCATTTTCAAGGTGCTCCTCTAGTCTGGGCAGATTGATCTATTTCCTTGATGGTCTGGATTTCTTTCTAAGTTTCATGTTGTTTTCTTTTATCTAATTTTGGAGCTGTCTGTGGAATTCAAGTTCATCAGCTTCTGACAGGTCTAGCATTTCTTGCATTTCCAGTAGAGTCACATTTCTAGAGATGCTCAGCTGGCCCTCTAGTCTGAAGAATCTTCTAACTCCCTTATCATCCATGAATTCTATCAGCCAGTAGGGCCTTACATGCACTCTACTTCCTGTGTAAAGAATAGTTAAAGTCTTTGGGAGTGCATCTTTGGCTCTAATATTCCTCAGTTCTTCAATCTTCTTTAGAACTAGTCTTCTAGCTGTCACATTGAATCCAAAGTTCTTCTTGAAAGATGAATAGACTTTTATTAGTATAGATTGGCTCTCTTGAAGAATCCTGTGAAGTGGCCATGTTATCTCTTTTCCTCCCTTGTACTTGAATACTAGCCTTTCAGGTAGATTCCTGTCAGCATCAATCCCTCTAACTTCTTCCAGTTCATCTAGATAGAGATTTAGATCAGAGAATTCCTTGATGTCACAGATGTACATGATATCTCCCTTGTTGACCTTGGTTTGAGCTTTGGTTAGGGACTTGGATCTGAGAGTTGAGGGCTTCACTTTCTTGACTGCTCTGGTCTTTGTTTTATTTGGCTTCATGAAATGAGGTAGATTGAGTTCAGGAATTGGTAGACTATCCCAGTCTATTGACTCATCCTATGGAATGATAGGTTCACCATGGAAATTCTTGGATGGATCTATCTTGAATTCTTCATGTGCCACAGAGGGCATGGATGTTTGAGTTGTTGTAGAAGTAGACTTTTTGGGAAACTGATCTTCCAATTCCTCTTCATCAAAGTTCACTTTTCTCTTGGAATGAAGTTTGTATCTAAACCTCCTTTTCTGTTGTGATTCTTCTTGCATTTTCAGATCCTTAGATCCAGTGGTTTCAGATGGTTGTTCAGGAATTTGTTGTGTGGGTTTCACAGCTTGCAACTTGGCCAAGATGGCAGCTTGCTCCTTCTTTTATTTGAGCTTTTTATCATCTAGAGCAGCTTGCTTCTTTTCTTGCTTCAATCTTGCTTTTTCTTCCCTTTTTGTTTTAGCAAATTGAGGGTGTCCAGCCACCACACAAATTTCCTCACCATTTCTGAAAACCTTGGCAATTCTCTTTTTCAATGCTAAATCAGCTGGATCCTTGTAAAATGTAATAGATATTGACAACAGTTTCTTCTCATCAGGCTTTACCGTCTTATACACTGTGTCCAAAGGGTTCTTGAGTGAAGACTTTGGGTAGTTCACCTTTAGCTTCATAATTAGATCTGCCTTTGGGGATTTGATGCAGGATGTCTGGCCTCTCTCCAGATAGTTCATGCTCATAACATTCACAGAAATTTGCCTGACTTGAGAGTGATGAATCACTAATTTTTCTGGCTTCTTTTCTAGACCAAATTTCTTTTGAATATCCTCATCAATTTTCTCCCAGTTGATTGGACTAAACTGCTTCTTCTCAGCTGCTCTCAAAGTGGTTGCTGCTTCATTTATCAGATCAATGTTATCTTTAGCTGGTGGCTTTATGAAAGCAATTATTGGCACAATCGCTTTACTCGAATGTTAAGCACTTTTTGCTCCCCTCACTTCTAGAACTCTCTTTCTCCCCCTTTTTGTTATCAGCAAGTTGAGTAGAGGAGGAGGTCTGTGCAACCACCAGTTTCTAAAGCAAGTCTGTTAGCTGAGCTTGGTGTAGATGGATTGTTGTAAGAGAAGTTTCCATAGCAACCATTCTTTTGTCCAAGGAATCCACCTTGGTTGCAAAATTAGAGTTTTTCCTGAGTTGTCTTTTGATGTCAAGCATTGTGGCTTCTGGAAGTTTAGCTTCCAACTTGTCAGAGATGTCTTTCTTAAGTTGATCAACTTTAATTTTGATGAGGGAGACATTTTGACTTTGTTGGTAGCCTGAGATTTGCCGTAATTGGAGAGAAGCAAGATGTGCTTGCAGAAGCTTCTTGGTGCTAGCATTTGTGGTTGAGTGAAGTGCAGACTGTGTTTGGATGATAAATTGGATGAGTGTGGTCTTAAAATGGTGATCATCATAGTTCTTGGAGAAGGCCCATGATGGCATGCTTGATCTGGAACTAGAGCCTAATTCTCCCCCTATGTCCAATGGCTCTTCTTCACTATCTCTACCCTCACCTCCAAAGAATTCTTCTAAGCCACCAGTCTCATAATCAACATCACCAACTGTTGAGGGCAAAGCTGTGATGGAATCATTAGCTCTTTGCATGGACTGTGTGGTGTGCACTAAATTGAGCATTCTTTCAGCATTGTCATTGCCCTGTCCATCTAGAAGTTAATATGGTGGAACAGGGTGAGTAAATATCTCAGTATCCAAGGAGGTAGAATCTATAACAGCTTGAGTTTGCTGAGATAGTCCCTCCCTGTCTACATCCAGGACATTCATTAACTCACTTACAATGACATCCACCCTTATATCTCCAGTACCTGCATTTTTCTCATTTTCTCTCTTTTCTTGCATCAAGGTCTCACCTTGGCTCCCCAACCTCACACCCTCACCTTCACCATCTCTAAGGTGGGACTCCTCACACTCACTTTTGCCAGTCCTGAAGAAATGGACTGCATTGGATCACTCTTTTAATCTCCTTTTTTCTAGGAGCAACCCAGACTCTCACTCAAGTCACTACCTTCCCTCAATCCTAATAGTGATTGCACAATTACTAAGGCATCTGCACTTGTGATTATAGTTGAACTTTGGAGTTGTGCAGAGACACCCGACGGATGAGAAATATCCATCGGGTTAGTAATTTGACTATCCGACGGATGACTGCTATTAGGCACATCCGTCGGGATACAATCACTACTCGGCGGATGAACAATATCCATCGAGTGAATAGAAATGAATGAGTGTGGAGTGGAGACTATTGTAGACTTTGTGCAGATTGATGAAAATTTTGGCACATATATCTCAACAGTCTCAGAAAGAAATGGCAAGTGAACCAACAAATCATCTAGAAGATGATGCTAACTTGCATGGATTTTTGGCTTCTCCAACAGAGTTAAAGATGGAGAATATGGTTGAGATGTTTGAATCATGTTAACATCCAAAGAGTGTGTGGGAGAATTTGGTATTTGAGGTGTTTTAATTTGTACAGATTTTTGCTGTGACTCCACATTTGTTGGAGCCACATCAATTTGACATTGAGATGGTGCATTGACTGGTCTTTAGCTCCAGTTTGCACTGTATGTGTACCCTGTACATCCCCAAGGGTTTTAGATTTCTTCTTTCTTCTGTAAGTTTGTGGTGAACTTGTGTCCCTACCCCTTTTGTTCAGTGCTCCTGGTTGAGAGCTTGTTTCAATAGTTACATCCTTTTGGGAGGATGAAACTAGAATTGAGCTTTTCTCCTTATTAACAACCACAGTTTGTTGGGAAACTATGGTGTGGCTTGGTTTGGGTACACTATGCTCACCATCCTTATTCTTAGGGATTCTTTGATTTTCACCCTGTTCCTCACCTTTCTTACCCATCTTCACACTCCCCTCTTTAGGTTTGGTAGATTTTCCAACTGATCTCTTTTGAAAGAAATCAGAGGGGGCTTTCTTAGCTTTAGATTTAGAAATTTTTGATGGTTTGGCAGCTTGAGTAGGCAACTGTTGGGTCATTGACACAGTTGCCATTGTAGCACTAGAAAGCAAAGAAATGTTTGACGTTGAAAGAGTAGAGACAGTTGAAATTACCTCACTTACCTGAGGTGCCTCCATTACTGGAAAGTAGAAGAGTGGAACCTCTTTGTGGTGATCTGCTCTATTGAGATCTACAATAATTCTTCTTTCTTGAACCCAACAATTTAACTTGTTGGTTGGGTTCTCAATCACAATGTCCTCACAGAGGTGGTTAGCAAGCATCATTAAAAATCTGGCATAATAAACACTCTTACCCCTCTTATTAAGCTCCCCTAACTTAAACCCCAACTCAAACAAAACTAGATCACTAAAATTGAAGTATCTATCAGTTACTAGCATGTAAAACATGTTGAGCATGGAGATATTAACAGAATCAAAATTGCTAATTTTACCAGAAAATACTTTAGTAACTACATCACACAGGTAACTCCATTATTTCCTAAGACCCAATCTCCTAATTTCACTTAATTTAGAGATGGTGAGTGCATAACCTATGGATTTTAACATGTTAACAATATCAGTGTCTGTCTGTGGAGTAGAGACAATATTATCAAGAATCCTAAGCATGCTTTAACAATGTCACTATTAACACAGAATTCCTTACCTTTAATAGTGAAAGTGATGGTCTTGTCAGTTGAGTTGTACACTACAGTTGTCCATATTTCCTCCACAACCTCACAGTAGATAGTGGGAGACTCTAGCATGGCATATTTGAGCTTACAGTCTTGCACAAAATCCATCATTTTGTGGTAGTCGCCAGACTGTTGAATCCCCTTGTTCACTAGAGCTGTGAAATTGTTCTTCTCATAGATAAAGCCAGTTTGAGACATGATTTTGACGACTGGTGCCATTGTTAGAGAGTAAAAATTGCTAGAGAGAGAAGGTAATTGCTTTTGAGAAAGAAAGAAGTTAGAGCAGATGAATTGAGAATGATAAAAGAAAAGTAATGAAAATGAATTTTGCTTTTGTACTATCTCATAAAATAATTGCCAAAAATAATAAAGTAAAATAAAGTGACCTATAAAAATTGCCCAAAATAGCCGTTTAAAAAATAAACTGTAAAATTCCATCACTTATCCGTCGTGTTATGCTTACAAACTGTAAGTATACTCGATGGATAATGTTCAGAGAATTAACGGCTAGGATTGAGACAATTCGACGGATGAAGATAAATCAGTTATCCGTCGAGTTATAAAATATTCCAGAAAAATAATTGATTTTATTAACAAATTGTATTCCGACGGATGATTGAACTCGATGGATAATGATCATCCGTCAGGATGTGAATTTTGACTTAGCCAAAATTTCATCCAAAACTGAAAAATCAATTAAATATTTGGCTGCATTACAACTTGCAAAAATATCTGAAATAATTCAAGAATAATTAAGCATACCTAACTCACTTACCAACCTTGAAAAGGTGGATTCATCCAGTGGCTTGGTAAATATATCTGCAAGTTGTTTTTCACTTGGAATAAAATGTAGTTCCACAGTACCATTCATCACATGTTCCCTTATGAAATGGTACTTGATGTCTATGTGCTTTGTTCTTGAATGTTGTACTGGATTTTCAGTGATGGCAATTGCACTTGTGTTATCAAAAAAAATAGGAATTCTTTCCACTTGCAGACCATAGTCTAGCAATTGGTTTTTCATCCACAAAATATGTGCACAACAACTTGTTTCCTAGAATTAGAAACTAAATTTTGCTTTTTACGGAACCAGGACACAAGCTTGTTTCCTAGAAATTGACAGGTTCCTGTTGTACTTTTTCTATCAATTCTACAACCTGTATAATCTGCATCTGAATAACCAGTTAAATCAAAACCAGAATCTCTAGGGTACCAAATGCCAAGTTTTGGTGTTCCCTTGAGAAATCTGAAAATTCTCTTAATAGCTACTAAATGAGATTCTCTAGGATCAGCCTGAAATCTAGCACAAAGACAAGTAGCAAACATTATATCTGGCCTACTAGCTGTTAAGTACAGAAGTGAACCAACCATGCCCCTATAACTTGAAATATCCACAGACTTTTCAGTAGTGTTTAATTTAAGCTTAGTTATAGTAGCCATGGGAGTTTTTGCAGATGTGCAATCCATTAGATCAAACTTCTTTAAAAGATCATGAATATATTTAGTTTGACTAATAAATATTCCATCACTAACTTGCTTAACTTGTAAACTGTTAGGTCACACAACACTGTAGAGTGGGGTTGAATACAGTGTTTATACAATCAAATCGATTTCAACACAAGTATGTAACAATGATCAAGTATATTTAATAAACTCTGTTACAATATGAACTGTTGTTCTCTCTCAGTGATGAACAAATATCACTAAGAGCTGCTAGGTTACAATGTATAATCTTCTCGATAATGATAACACATATAGTGTAAACCCTAAAATGTGTTTATATAGTACACAGTTACAAGATATATTCTAATTGATATTGAATATAATTCTGTCTCCTAAAATATATCAATCAGATATCTTCTACAATTCTTATAGTCCTCTAACTCTTTCCATGCATATCTTCTATTATTTTAGTCTCGATCTTCTCCTGTAAATCAGCTTCATTCCTTAACTGAAAGTCTTCTCGCACTTAAGTTCTAATATGTATCTTCTGACATTTAAGTTCTGATATTAAGTTCTGACTTCAGTAAGTCCTGATATGTCCTGTTGTTAAGTTCTGAAAACTAAACACAAATCATATTAAACATGACATCTCAAATATATCTAACAATCTCCCCCAACTTGTAAATTATGCAAAATATACAAGTTAATAGATTTGATGATGTCAAAAACATTTAAGTACAAATGCAAATAAGAGTTTAACTAGATAACTAACTATAACTTACAGTCCTTGTAGCTTTTACCGATCTCACTGAGTCAATCTGAATCCAAAGTAATTCGTGACAAAGTTTGATATCAGCTTTTCTTCTTTAATCCTCGGGACTTGAGATAGTGTAGTCTTGACTTGCTTCAAATCTTCACCCTGACTTCCAATCTAGTAGATTACAGTCCTTAAAGCAGAACTATGGTTTCTTTCTAAACCATCATCCAGTCTTATTACCCTTGGATGAGAAGAATCTTCATTGTAGCATAGACATTTCTCTTTCAAAATCACTTCAAGTTTAGCATAATCCTTCTTCATTGGAATTTCACTTCCATCATCTTCAACAATATTAGGAATGAATTCTGTAACCCTTAAACCAGAAATTCTAGCTTTATCTCTTATGGTCTTCATTATGAACTTTGACCATCTCATGGTAATATCAGACTTTATCTCTAAAAGATAATGAAAGAATTGAAGTTCTTTCAAAGATTTGTTCAGCATATCTGATTCTGACATTTGATATGTCCTTCCATCTTCAAGAAATAGAATCAGATTTTCTTTGACATTGTGCTTATCATGAGCATCTAGTACCACTTGAACAGAGATAACCTTATCAAGGTGTTTCTGTGTAACATCTTCAAGAGGTTTGTCAGTTAACCAAAATGAATCTCTAGTAGCAACTTCAACTCCTGTCTTGATCTTAGCTTCATCAGAACCTAGCCCTGCTCTGTCTCTTGGTTCTCTAGCATTTAACCCAATAGTCATGAAATCAGACAGCAATTGGCTTTTCTTTAGATCTGATGGTTTGACATTTTTCCATAGAAGTTTCTTTTTGTCAGCTACTTTCATCTTGTCTAAATCAACTTGAGCACTGTCAGAGGTTGATGTCTTGATGACTTTATCAGAACTTGCTATTTCTTGCCGTTCTTCACTATGAACAACTTGAGCTCTGTCAGAGGTTGTCTTGGATTCTTCAATTATCTTCCTTCTTCTCAGAGTTTGAACATCTTCATCTTCAACAAGAGTATCATCATGAACTTGAACCAGTTTGCACACAGGTTTTATCAGGATTTGAGGAATTTTTATCTCCTGTGGCTTTATTGGTTCATCAACTTTTCCCTTTCCTTTATCTTTGGGATCAATCTCAATCTGTGATCTTATTTTGGGCTTTGATGCCTCAGTATTTGATTTCTCCTTGATCACAATGCCTTTTACCTTAGGCCTTGGAGGTTTCTTTGCAACAGAAGCTTTTGACTTTACATTTGTCTTCTCAGCTTTAAATCTAGCTTCTTTCTCCTTGAGATTTTCTAAATCCATTCCAGGATTATGTTTCAGAAATAGTCTTCTAGAAATCTCTTCATCAAGTGTCTGAATTTTGGGATCCTTGTAGTAGACAATAGTCTGCTTTCCCTTGAGCTTCAGAGTTTGCAGAAACTTCTGAGAGTCTTGACTTCCACCTTGAATAAGAACATCAGGCTTTGTCATCAGACTTTGCTCATCATAACTTGATATCGGATTTTGAGTTTGAACAGCTTCAGAACTTGTCTTCTTTTGAATAGAAGATGAGTAATTAGTTTCCTAGAAGAAACCTTGCTTCTTTGACCTTGACCTTGACCCTTGCTAGGGTTTCCCTGGTCATCTTCATTATTATCTCTTTTCTTCAGTATCTGAGTATTAGAGCATTTGGACTTAACTATCTTCTCCCCCCTTTTTGGCATCATCAGGTAATAGGAGAGAGAGAAGAAGTTCTACTAAAGATCGAATTTCATCCAGTTGAGCCTTTTGAGAAGCTTGATTCTGCAGGACCTCAGTGATTTGGGCCTGTTGTTGTTCTTGAATCTTCTCAATGGCTTCAACTTCCTCAAAAATAGGTCTGATAAACCTCTTTTTATCAAGCTTGGTCTCCATATCCAGCTTTTCAGCCTTTTCAAGAAGTTTGTCAACATTTTCATGAGTTGTAGAGTGTTGACCTTGAAGAGTCTTGACACTTAGAGCTGTGACTTTGAGTTGAGTCTTAAAATCAGAACTTGTTATCAGCTCATAAGCCTTAGCAATGTGCTCTGTCAGAACTTTAAAGCTTGGAATGAAATCAGCTTCATTCCACTTCTTGGTCCACTCCACACCTCTGTGAGTATCTTCCCAAGGAATAGGAGCAGCTTGCTCAACAAACTTCTCAATAAGTGCCTCCTTTCCTAGAATGGGAGCTGGAGTATCAATAGAAACACTGTCTTCAGAACTTGAAGAAGACTCATTATCTTCTGACAGTACTAGTGTGTGTGTTGCTGTTGGAGATTCTGCAGTAGCTTCATCTAAATTCTGATCATCAGAATTTATCTCCAGAATTGGTGTAGATGGTATCTCAACATTTAAGATTGGAGAGTTGACTGTAGATGGCTGAGCTGCTGTAGGAGCTTCAAGATAGAGCACAGTTGGAATGATCATTTTGTGGATGTCAATTTCAGGACTTAATCCTGAATCTTCAACTGTTACATTTTCATGAATTGGAGAGACAGGAGGTGTGATCATTGTATCCTGAACAGTGTCTTCAGCCTGAGTAGGAGGTGGCAAACATTTATGTCACATCCCCAAATTACACTTAACAATATAAATGACTTAATAATAAAATAATATTGCAAAAGGCTGTTTACAGACAATATCCAGGATCGCTAGGTTTAGTGTTTGAAGAACAGTCCAACCCTACAAACTAATACAACTTCATAACTACCGGTCCTCATAATAGACTTTCAGCTACCTACCTGAGCTCTCAAATAAGCCTCAGCATCTCCAGTGGACTTACGAGCGGTCTGCTTGAATCTAACCATAGATGCTAGCTGTAATATCAGGGTGAAAGCAAGTAGTGAGCCAAATGCTCAGCAAGTGCTAAACACTACGATACAAAATAGGAATCGAGATACATATGAAAGAATGACAATATGAAGATAGAGCTAATAGCAATAAGAGATGAACTTTTGGGTGATGGCATCATTTGTTTGTAACAAAACATTTCCAAAATCATTTCTTAATCCAAAAACCATTTTATGACGCTACGGATTACAGCCGGTGATCAGCCGCGAAGTAATCCCGAACCTCGCTGGGTTCTAAAACATTAATGGGATCCCTAGGCAACTTTTAAGCCTACCATTTAAGTGTGGAAAGGAATCGCGTCTCAGTCCAGATCCACTATCTAAAGAAAACATTTGTCCCCCTTTGGGACTGAAAATCCAACTTTTTAATCATTTAAAAAACTGATGCCGATTGATAATAAATTTCTTAAACAGTAAACATCTTCACTATTCTCAAGAAAACATTTATTGTCCCTTTGACAATTTGGCTTTTAAAAACTTTACAGTTTGATAAAAATTTGATGCCAGAAATAATAACATTTCAAAAGCTCTTTAGGCATGGAAGGATCGAGTACTTCTTTAAGGAATTCTATGCCAAACTCAACAACAGTTGTACTAAGTTAAGGTTTATTGCCAGACGAATTGAACTATCAAGGTGAGGGAATTAATTCAGGGTTCAATGCAAAGGAACAATTTACTGATTTAAAGGAATAATCAGGGTTGAGTAACAATAGTTTAACAGAGGGAAATTCTAATGATTATAAGTAAGGGTATCAATCATTCCAATTCCGAAGGATTTCAAATAATAGGGTTACGATCAAAAATCAAAGGATTAAGATTACGAGATTCTTATTGATAGAAGAGTAATCTTCTCACTAGAGGTTATCAAAGATGAATATCAATGGTTTAACAATCAAGGAAGAAAGTATTGTAAAAGAGTTTGAATCAATAAACCATAAAGGTAGGAATCTCAACTAGGGTTACAATCATAGGGTATCAAAGAAATTTCAATGTTCGAGTATCATAGTAAGGGGTAATAAGAAAGTGTATAAATGAATCGTTATCTCAGGGTTTAATGAAAGGAAATGATAAACAATCGAAAATGGTGATATGATTCGAAGGGATTAACTTTCTCAAGTTCGCAAGGAAATTCGATAATGTATAATCAATAAGGATATTTAAAGACTAAGTCAAGGGGAATACAACAAGGTATATGAATGATTATTAAAGGTACGATATGCTTCTGAATGAATTTGGGGTGATCAAGGTATACCAATTATACTAACTCAAATCAAGCTCGGGTACTTATAACAATGGGCAATATCAAATTCAAGCAAGCTATCATGGTTCCAATAAGTATCTCAGGGTACTTGCATAACATATGATTAACAAAAGGAGTATACTTGCATAATATCAATTTAACAAGGGGAAACACTCGCATAATGTCATTACGAAGGAAGAGTACACTTGCACAATATAAGTTTACAAGGGAAGGACACTTGCCTTGAGAGGTTTGACTACACACGACTTGTCTTGGGAGTGACGGGAGCACTACTCGACCTTGACGGCAAGCTTCCTATCTTCACTTGATCCTACAAAATAATAAGAATCCCTCATTACTACGGACTCTTATGACACCAAACAACCCTAACACCAAATGCACAAATTGACTCCAAGTAACGCTTAGTGTCTTATATTGCGTAAAATACTAAGTTAACACACAATACCATACACATACATATATAGTAGCACCTTGGAGCACATAACACATATAGGTATACTCATACTATTATTTAGACTTGGTGCTTTATTCGGGACTTGAATGATCTCACTCTCAAATCTCCACAATTCCACTTGCGACACACTACTAAACTAGTCTCGACTTTTGAAGGGCCTACACTTGGTGGTTCCAATTCTCTTAGCCAAAACCTTGGCCTAACACTCCACTGACCTATATATAAATTCAAATCCTAGGGCTCACTCATGCCTCACTCATAGGGTCCACAAAACTAAACGCTAAAAGAAAGCGTTCTCACTTGCATACTTATGACGACACCTTAGGCAACTCTCGGTTTTTAACACACTAAAGCTCGAATATTCCTAACCAAAACTGACCTACTGGATTATTAAGTCTATAATCTAACTTGTGCCCTTTGAATGACACTAAGGGCCTTCCTAGATTTTCTTGGGCCTAAGCTCAAAGTTGACACAACTCTAAATGAGTGTCCTGAAAACTGCCCTGTTTTGGACTAACTTAAACTCATTGGTTCTAACTCTAAACCTCCATGGTTCGACTTGAAACTCTTCCTTAAACTCCCTAGTATCAGTAGTAATAAATTTCTAATGAGGGCTTACTCTGAATCCAACTTTTTGATCTCCAGAATGTACTAAACTCAATCTGTCCCCTGTTCTGGCAGAATCTAAGTTTTGGGTGTGTGCACCTCACTAAATGGTTGGGTTTCCCTAATTAATGGCTTCTGGACTCAACTAAAACCCAAGTACTAACTCTCCGTGGCTTGGGCCTAACAATGCCTAAGAAATGCCCATTCAAAATCAACACACAACTCACATGCAAATCTGGAAAAATTTCAGGATTCTATCCTAGCCTTTCCACCTTAACTCCCACTTCAAAATCATGAATTAAATCTCAACCAAGGAAAATTTACTTCTATAAGACTCTAAACTAAGGCCTCAACCAAGAATGGAGATCATTCATGCCCTATAACACCAACATGTAAACTAAAACTTAACATGCAACTCACAATGATCACAAAAACAAGTTCGACTAAATAATGGGATTATTAGCTCATAAATTCCACTTAAAATACTAAATTATTTCAAGGGATCATGCACACTATATTTTAAAAACTAAGATCAAGTATGATATCAAGGAAATAATTCATTTTTATCCCATATAGGTCAAATTTAATCACAAACTAAACATGCATGTATATTTTCGAAAAAGAGAGCATATATAGCTTGATCATTCTTGAAAATAATGCCCTATCTCTAACATGCAAAGTAAAACATGGCATTACAACTAGAGATCAGTATCATGCAAGTGTTTTAAAGGAGTTTTAATCAAGGAAACACTTAGTTTATGCACATAAAAAGTATATCTCATGGAGAACTCTTTAATCCACATAAATAAAGAGTTTCTCCTTGGAGATCACATAAAAACAAGACATGCAAGCATTAAACTTCATCTCCTAAGCATGGAACTTCTTGGAAAGTGTATTATATATTAATGAGTAGTGAAATTATACTAGAATGGCAAGGATTTATTGAAGAAAAATTGAAGGGGATGGGGGAAGGGGTTTAGCCGAGAGGGAAGAGAAGAGAGGGAGGAGAGAGTGAGGTAAGGGTGGAGTGTGGAGTGAAAAATGAAATGATCATGACAACTTGTGCATGTTTTATGGTTTTGATTTGATTAAATGTGAGTGGAGTTCTGAATTTATAAGAGTGCCCTTCTCCCAAAGCTAAGCCAAAAATGCATGTAAGGTTAGTTTGGTCTTTTGGTGGATAAAAGAGAGTTAGTGGGGTATGAATTGTCTTTTTAGCCCTTTAAGTTGAATGGGAGGGTATTTGCATGCATGGGTATTCATGTAAATTGCTAATTACTAAACTACTAATTTCAAATATTTATTTTTATAAAATAAAATAAAATTTCGAAAATTATAAAAGTTGTACCATAAAATAACTTGGATTTTTAGAAATTTTATGAGATCACTTTTGTGATTTGTGAATGAAATGATTTTAAAAAAATAATTTTCCCAAGGTAAAGAATATTCTCTATAAATTAAGAATAAGAGAAATTAATAAAACTCTCGCTTTGAAAATTTCATATTTTAAATAAAGCAATTTATAATGCAGCAAATTCCATTCACACAAATATACAATCAATAAATATATTTATTGTCGACTCTAATATTATACAGAGTTCGCAAATAATATTACATAAAATACCAGTCGTAACATTCTCTCCCCCTTAAAGGATTCTGTCCTCAGAATCTAAGAGAACAGATGAGGATACCGGGAACGCATATCAGACTCGAACTCCTAAGTTGACTCTTCGACCTTGAGGTTCCTCCAAAGTACTTTTACTAACTTTACCGACTTATTTCTAAGACTCTTTGCTTGCCAGTCGAGTATTTTGACAGGTTGCTCCTCATACGACAAGTCTGCCTGAATTTCTATAGGCTCATACTCTATTACAAGATTGACATCCGGGTTATACTTTTTTTTTTCTTTTTTTTTTAACAAAAACACATAAAAGACATTATAAACATGCTGATACTGCGGAGGCAGCACTAACTCGTAAGCCACTTTCCTCACTTGGTTAAAAAAAATCTCAACAGGACCTATATATCTAGGTGCTAATTTGACTTTCTTTCCAAATCTAGTCAACCCTTTCCACGGTGACACGTTTAACAATACGGATTCGCCGACTAGAAAACTCACATCCTTTCGAGCAGGATCTGCGTACTTCCTTTGCCTGTCTTGAGAAGCAAGCAATCTTTTCTGGATCAGTTTGACTGTCTCCCTCATCTGTTGGACCAGTTCGGGACCTAGAATCTCTCCTTCTTCAACTTCATCCCAATTCGTTGGCGATCTGCACTTTCTTTTATACAACGCTTCGTACGGTGGTATTCCAATGATTGAGTGATAGCTGTTATTGTAGGAGAACTCTACCAATGGTAAATGTTCATCCCAACTTCCCATAAAATCAATAACGCAACTTCGTAACATGTCTTCAATTGTTTGAATGGTCCTCTCGCTTTGACCATCAGTCTGCGGATGATACGCCATGCTCCTATTTAGCTTGGTGCCAAGACTCTCTTGAAACTGTTTCCAAAATCTTGAGTTGAATCGCGGATCTCGATCCGAAACTATCGATACTGGAACGCCGTGACGTAACACAATCTCATGCACGTACATATGCACCAATCTATCCAATGAAGTCCTTTCATTGATCGGCAGAAAATACACTGACTTGGTAAGGCGATCAACAATAACCCAAATGGTGTCGTGTCCAGATTTCATCCGAGGTAATCCCACTATAAAATTTATAGCAATATTTTCTCGTTTCCATTCTGGGATCTTCAATGGCTGAATTAACGCGCTTGGTCTTTCGTGTTCCGCTTTAACCCGTCGACACGTATAATATTTCGCAACCCAATCCGCAATTTCTCTTTTCATGTTCGGCTACCAAAACTTCTTTTTCAAATCTTCATACACCTTAGTGCTTCCTGGATGAATTGAAAGTCTCAAATTGTGAGCTTTCTGCAGTATTTCATTATTTTCAGTTCAACTACTTGAGGAATCCAAATCCTTGATGAAAATCTTAATATCCCTTGCTCATCTTTTTGTGTACATAACTCTTCTCCGGTCATTCGATTATTCTCTTGATATCAATATTCATTTTGATGTCATATTAAATTAGATATCAATATGAACTTTGATGCTCACAACATCCCATATTAAAGTCAACATCAATCATCTATATTAATACCACCTTTGATAATTAACAACAAACTAAATATCAACATCAAGTAGAAACTGAATCAGACCGTATTTTATTCAAACAACTCCTTTGGTAATGCCATCAAATTTAATCTTTCCTTTCTGTTGAGCGCGTTGGCTACTACATTCACCTTTCCTATGTGATAATGTATCGAAAAATCGTATTCCTTTATAAGTTCCAACCATCTCCTTTGCCTCATGTTGAGCTCCTTCTGAATGAATATATACTTCAAGCTCCTATGATCCGTGTAAATTTTACACTTCTCTCCATACACGTAGTGCCTCCATATCTTGAGCGCAATTACTATAGCTGCTAACTCCAAATCATGAGTCGGATATTTCAATTTATGGGGTTTAAGCTGTCTGGATGCATATGAAATCACCTTGTTAGCACACAACCCAAACCCTTATATGAAGCGTCGCTATAAATAACGAATTCTCCTTTGTCATCCGGTAATACCAATATCGGGGCAATAACCAACCTTTGCTTCAATTCTTGGAAACACTCTTCACAATCCTTATACCATTCAAACTTGTGGTTCTTCCTTGTTAGCTTAGTCAGTGGCGTAGCAATCTTTGAGAAATTCTTTATGAATCTTCTGTAATACCCGACCAATCCTAGAAAACTTCTTACTTCTGTGGGAGTCTTGGGTCTCTCCCAACTCATTACTGCTTCGATCTTTGCAGGGTCCATTCTAATTCCTTCACTTCTAATTATAAGCCCTAAAAATTGAACTTCTCGCAACCAAAACTCACACCTTGAAAATTTGGCATACAGCTTCTCTTGTCTAAGAATCTCTAGAGCTATCCACAAATGTTGCTCATGCTCCTCTTCTGACTTTGAATATATCAAAATGTCTTCGATGAAGACCACGACGAACTTATCCAAATATCTCTTGAAAACTTTATTCATTAAATCCATGAAAGCTGCTGGGGTATTTATTAACCCAAATGGCATTACTAAAAACTCATAATGTTCATACCTTGTCCTGAATGCTGTCATCAGAATATCTTCTAGCTTGATCTTCGACTGATGGTATCCTGACCTTAAATCAATCTTAGAGAAACACTTAGCTCCTTTTAATTGATCGAGTAGTTCATCTATCCTTGGTAGCGGATATCTGTTCTTAATCGTCAATTTGTTTAACTCGCGATAGTCTATACAAGTCTCATACTCCCATCCTTTTTCTTTATAAACAGAACTGGTGCTCCCCATGGTGATATACTGGACCTTATATTTATACAAAAGTTCTTGCAATTGACTTGCTAACTCCTTCATCTCTGCTGGGGCCAATTTATACGGTGCCTTAGAAACTGGTTCTGCTCCTGGAGCAAGATTAATCTTAAACTCAATTTGTCGATCTGGCGGTAATCCTGGAAACTCTTCTGGAAACACGTTCAAAAACTCTCTCACCACTGGAATCGCTTCTATACTAGGAACTTCCTTCTCCGAATCCACTACATAAGCTAGGAATGCCTCGTAACCTTTCCTAAGCAACTTGCTAGCCTGAACAGCTATAAGAAACAACTGTTCTTGCTTTTGCCCTTTAAACACCACTTTCATTCCATTCTTTTGACCTTAAATAAACTCTTTTTAGACTTACAATCTATCTGAGCACTACACTCATTTTCCAAATGTCCTTTCTGATTGCACCGATAACAAGTCATGTTGACCTTATTACAAACTCCTGGATGCCTCTTCCCACAGTGCTTGCATTCAACCCTTGGCTGCCTATTCTCACTTGCTGGTCCTTGATTCTATTGGAAATTTCCTTTGTTATTCTACTTCTTACTCACTTCTCCTTTCTTCTGTGAGTTCCGTCCCTTCTGAAATCCAATCCTCTTCATATTCTTTTCTATCTGACCTCCTGATTCCATCATTTCTCCTTGAAATACCTTCTCTTTTTTTTATCAATTTCCTTCCTGGACTACACTCAATTACTTTTAATCGAAGCCGCCTTCTGAACTACTCCTGCATAAGTATCGATTTCAAACATCGACACTCTATCCCGAATCCAATATTCAAGCCCTTGCTGAAACCTTTGGGCTTTCTCTTCTTCAGTTCCTACATACTTGGCCACAAACCTTGATAATTCTATGAACTTCTTCTCATACTCCAAGACTGACATATTCCCTTGCTTCAATTCCAAAGACTTCACTTCCATCTGTTTCTGAATATACTTGGGATAATACTTCTCCAAGAATAGATCCTAAAATCTTGCCCAAGTAGCTAGCTGAAGTGCTTCCATGGCCTTCACGGAATCCCACCAATAGATCACTTCTCCCTTCAGAAAATACGTAGCGTAGACAGTCTTCTAATCTTCCTCTAACCTAACCAATTCTAAAGATCTCTCCATTTCTCTTATCCAGGTGTTGGCTACAACTGGGTCAATGGTATCATGAAAAGCTGGAGGGTTCACACTTTGAAAAGCTTTAAAAGTTACTACTGGCTGAGGAGGTACTGGTGGATCTGGTTGATGTTGGTGTTGTTCATGATTCTCTGGGTTTCAAAATTGTTGGTGTTAGAATTCTTGTTGAGTAGTTTGTTGTTGTTGAATAAGTGTATAGGTTTGCTGTTGCAAAGTTTCCAATATTCGAAGGATATCAGGGTCGGTAGAGGTACTAGTTCGCCTCATCTTTTTGGGTGGCATGATTCTGAAATAAAACGGTTTAACAAAACAGATGTAAATATAACATTTTTTTCAAGTTAAGGGGGTTTACAAGTTAAGGTTATCACATGCAATTCAGATTTTTGGTTATTAGCAATAAAGGTGATAGACAATTCTAGATATGGAAATGAAAGTGAAATTGAAACGAAATAGCAAGGCATTAATCATCAAAGCAAAGTCGGCTTACAACACAATAATTAAGGTTTGAATGAAATACAACGATATCAAAGTTCAACAAGGAAATAGGGAAACTATATAGTTCAAGAGTTTAAAAAACTAGGATGATAGCCAACTGGAAAAGAAATTAGGAAATCTAGCTCCTAATCGACCTAATCTTCTGCTTCATAAGTCTCCTCGCTATCGTCACAAGCCTTTGGAATCTCGATCCACTCCTGCTTCTGAAGCACCTTCACTACGCCCTGAAGCTCATCTGTCACTAGCTGGATGGTATGCTGGCTACTGCGGTCGCGGTGCACTGGTATCTCGTTGAGCTTATTGTTAACGAGCGGCAACAAGGACTCAAGTCTCATGATCAACTATGCCCTAGGTTCATTCTTAGGTCGAGTATCATCCTCAAAAGCTACATCGAGTCGCTCCAACAATCGATCATACTTCCCCTGAAGCCTATTGAATTGAAGCCTCGAATCAGCGTACATAGAGAAAGAGATAGTGTCGGATGGCACTGAAGATGAAGACGAATGCATCCTTTGCTGAGATATAATGAAGGGAAATATTGGCTATTTACCCGAATAATATCTACTTACTCTCTCGCGCTTCCTATATTTATATTCTACACCTTAAAGCCTATTTGGACTGTTTTCAGGGACTCTAAACCATAGCTCCGATACCAAACCCTGTCACATCCCCAAATTACACTTAACAATATAAATGACTTAATAATAAAATTGTTAGGAATGTATGTGCATTAGTTTGATGATATATTTAACAAAATACTTAAGTAGAAATTTAGTGTCTGTAGCCTCAACGGATAAGACCACTTTGGCTATCCGTTGATGGTGTAGCTTTACTTAGAAATAAGTTTAGTGTTGTAGCATATTTCAGTCTCAGTTTTTAAAATGTAATTCTTGGAAGTTGAGAGAAACTATGAGTCATGTTGACTACTAGATGATATGCAGATAGGAAGGCCAATTGTAAATACTTCATGCCTTGTAATTTTGTATAAGTGAAGTGGTATCAACGGATGACTTAAAGACCTTCAACGGATAAGAAGCTAAGCTTCAACGGATGTCTCTAAAGCTTCAACGGATAAAGTCATCAACGGATAACATCCTTCAACGGATGAGTGCATCAACAGATGAAAGTTTCAACGGATGTTCTGATGATTAGCCGTTGATAAGAGGTAGTTGTACCTACAGACAGAGGCACATGGGTTGATAGAGACAACTGAGATGTGGTAGCCGAATTTCAGGAACAACAGAAAAAGCAGCCGTTCTTCTTCAGTACAAAGATGCAATAGTCAACAAAGTACTGGAGTGAACAGGAAAAGAAGCAAGTGAAGAACTTATTTTATTACTGTATTTTTATATTGTTTTTCACTTGTACACTTGGTAATATATAAACCAAGTAGAAGCTAGTAATTAGATGTGAGATTTTCCAGAGCTGTTTAGAAAAACATTGAGAGAAAATTCATCTAGTTTGTACTAGGATGCAGCTGTGATCAACATTGTTTAATCACAGATTTTCTAATATACCATCTCTGGTGGAACAACAAATCCACCAGAAAAGTTTTTAAGGTCTGTTGTGTTCTTTACATTTGTGCTTGAATATATATCTGTCTGTATTAGCTTAAAGCAATTCACACACTTGTTCTTCTTGAACACACAACTTTATAAACTGCTCAAAACTTGAAAAAGTTTTGAGATTTACATTCAACCCCCCCTTCTGTAAATCTCATTGTTAGTCCACTAGGAATAACAATTGGTATCAGAGCAGGCTCTTGACACACAAAGAGTTTAAAGATCTTGGAATCTAACAAAGATGAGTAAGAAGGATATTGGAGTAAAGATCCCAGTTCTTGACAAAGACAGTTATCACCATTGGAAGGTGAAAATGCACCTTCATCTACTCTCCCAAGATGAAGGTTATGTAAACTGCATTGAGAATGGTCCTCACATTCCCCACAAAGTAGCAACAGTTGCTACAGCCACAGTTGCTGTTGGTCAATCCATTCCAAAACCTAGAGCAGAATGGACAATGGAAGACACAGAAGAAGTCCACAAGGATAAGAAGGCTATGAACATTTTGTTTAATGGTCTTAACATGGATATGTTTGATAATGTGATAAATTGCACAACTGCCAAAGAGGTTTGGGACACAGTTCAACTACTGTGTGAAGGTACAGAACAAGTGAAAGAAAACAAAATGCAGCTTCTCATTCAACAGTATGAATACTTTCATTTTGAAGAAAATGAATCTTTAAATGAAACATTCAATAGGTTCCAAAAGCTGTTGAATGGACTGAAGCTGTATGGAAGAATGTACCAGGTGAAGGATTCAAATCTTAAATTTTTAAGATCCTTGCCAAAGGAATGGAAACCCATGACTGTCTCCTTAAGAAACTCTCAAGATTATAAGGACTTCACTCTTGAAAGATTGTATGGAATCTTGAAGACTTATGAACTAGAGCTGGAACAGGATGAGGTATTGGAGAAGGGGAGAAAGAAAGGAAGTTCAGTTGCATTGGTAGCTGAAGATGAGAGGAAATGCAGACAAGAAACTGCGAGATCTACATCAAACTCCAAAGATGGTATAAGAAGTCAGGAATCAAGCAAGGGGAAAGAGCAAGCTGCTGAAAATGAAGACAACTCCAGCCAAGATGACTCAGATGGAATTGATGAGCATCTTGCATTTCTGTCCAGAAGATTTGCAAAGATGAAATTCAAGAAAAACACTAGAGCCACTAAACCTCACAAAAACACTGTGGACAAATCCAAGTTCAAGTGTTTCAATTGTGGTATAAGTGGACACTTTGCAGGTGAGTGCAGAAAGCCAACTTCTGAAAAGAAGAAATTTGAACAAGTAGATTACAAAAAGAAATATTTTGATCTGCTCAAGCAAAAGGAGAGGGCTTTCATTACTCAAGAAAAGGACTGGGCAGCTAATGGAGATGAAGAGGATGAAGATGTGGAGTATGTCAACCTTGCTCTCATGGCTGATTCTGAAGAAAATGAAGTTAGTTCATCAAGCAATCAGGTAATCACTACTGACTTAACACAGCTTACTAAAGAAGAGTGCAATGATGCCTTTAATGATATGTCTACTGAATTGTATCATTTGCGTGTATCTCTTAAATCTCTTGCTAAAGAAAATAGTAGGATTAAAGAGAACAATCTGTTTTTAAGTAATAGAAATGCTTTGTTAGAAGATAAGATGATTGACCTAGAGAAAACTAAGTTGCATTATATATCTGTTGAAAATGAA